>NC_045982.1:19870536-21070536 GCF_010909765.2 Amblyraja radiata | reverse complement strand
GGCCCCTTCCACACATATTCTTATTGCTTCACATTTCATTTCTCCCTTTCCGGCATTCTTTTGTCTCCTTTTCACCCCTTGTCACTTATTTCACCCTCTGCAAATAATAATAATAATAATAAATTTTATTTAATGGGCGCCTTTCAGACATCTCAAGGACACCTTACATAGTAATGGGAATAAAAACATATAATCGGAATAGAACAGGTAAAAAATACATCACAGAGACACAAATTAAAAACAGAATTCAATCCAAAAACAGAAAATCAAAAACACAGTGTGAAGAGAGAGCAGCGGCAGCCAAAGCGCGCCAGCGTCCACTCTCTCTTCACGGCAGCCATCTTGGACACAGACCTACAGGACTACAATTAGACAAAAAAATCATCCCCCCACAGTGGGTAGCACTGTGGAGGAAGGCACAATGTCCAGTCCCCACCCCATGTTCACCCCAAAGTCAGGCCTATTGAGGCCACCGCAATTGCCTATACGGAGGCCCGATGTCCCTGGCCATTCTCACCGGGTGGTCTTGCCCCGGCGTCGGGAGAGTCCTTTCGGCGGCTGGGCCACCTGGAACGGCCGCTTCCTGGTTGGAGCCCGCGGCTGCCGAAGCCGACAAGGCCGCGCCAGTTTGGAGCTCCCAGGCTCCCGATGAAAAAGTCGGCGCCGCCTCTCCGCACTGCCGCCTCTCCGCACGCCGCCTTTCCGCTCCGCAGACCCGCAGCCCGGAGATGTTGCTCTCGGCGGTCCAGCTCGCCGGAGCTCCAGCGCGTCGCTCCAGCGCGGCGACCCAGGCAAGGTGTCGCCCGCTCCACTCCGCTCCGCTCCAGCGCTCCAACACTGTGCCGCCGCCGAGGCCGAGGTGCTGGGCGGTCCCCGCCACGAAACGGCGCTCCAAGCCCGCAGGTAGGCCACGAGGACGGGTCGACGGGCAGCCCGGAGAAAAGGCTGCCACACCGACCAGGTAGGGACCTAGAAATAAAGTTACACCTACCCCCCCACATTAAAAGACCATATCCCCTACAAACAAAAAAACAGGACTCACTAAAAACTAAAAAAACTAAAAAAACGAATTTAAAACGGACGGCTGCTGGCTAGCAGCCGTTCACCAAGATGGCTCCTCCTACATATGAGCAAACATCTTCTCACTTGCCAGGCTTTGCCCCATCCTAACCTCTCTCTTCTGGTCTGTGCAACGATGTGGACAGGGGGAATGTGTCAAACATCATGAACGGTGTTCTTATCCAGTCAAGTAAAAACATGCTCTCTGAAATACGTCAATTTATAATGGACAATCTAGTTATGGAACATGCAACAGCACAGAAACAGGCCCTTCAGCATTTGATGTTGTAGGACTAAAGGGCCTGTCCCACTTGGGCGTCATTTGCGCGTCACGCAGATGGCACGCGAAGATTTTGTACATCCCAAAATCCTTGGGCGCCGCGCGCGACCGCGCTTCACTGCCTACGTCACCACGCACCATCCGCGCGTAATCCGCACCATGCGCAAATCACGTGCGCATCACGACGCTCGCGTTGTGGGTCGTGACGCATAAATGATGTCGCGTAAATGACGCACAAATGATGCCCTAGTGGGACAGGCACTTAAAACTGCACATTTGCCCGTGTATAGTTCATATCCTTCCATTTCCTGTCGGTTCATGTGTCTGTTTATCTGTGGATATTTATTTAAATATACAGCAGTACAGGACCTCTGAGTCGGTTGAAGGTCTATCTAAATTGGATTCTCGTGCTGCTGATAAAACGTATCATGAAATTGTATTAAAGGGCAATGTAAACATGCCTTAAATAACACCACAAATCGTGAATACAAAGTTGAAGTTGTTTAGATTGGTTATCAGAATACTGGGACTGTGCTACAGAATCCACTGGTGGACATTTTTCTGTGTTATTAACTTGAGAATTACATCGGCACAATTGGAACAACTTAATAAGAATCTATATCCCCCGTGTCTGGTCCTCCAGAGGCACATTATGTTAATCATCACGTATCAACAGGAAAGATTAAAGTAATTGGAGTGAATTGACTCTGATGTACTTGAACATGCAATGTATAACAATAACTTGGCTTGCAGAAACGAACAGAGTTGAGTGGGCACAAGTGTTACACATTACACATGCATTTCTTGGAAGGATCCATGAGCGGGAAAGGTGCTTCATGCTCCACTGCTCTGAATTGAATTTGATACATATCTGACTGCAGAACTAAAGTATGCAAACGTCCTGAGATATTTCTTATTCCAGAGCCAAATGCTGCTGATCATGAATGTTAATAGCGTGGTAGCTGAAGCCGGAGCCCAGCCACACTGTGGGCTTGTTCAAACCTCTGATGACATTGCATGACTTCTGTAGCAGGAATTGTGATATGACTTTTTAAATCCACTGCCTGGAAACAAATCTTGCTGAAGCATACATTCCAAGTCTAACCTGCAGCACAGACAAAGCTGGCATACAATATCAAGCAGCTATTAAAAAAAACATAGTGCAAGCCTGCTACTTGAAGGAATTGTATTAGTTCAAATGGAACATGCATTCCAAGAACAACAGATGTCATTGACTCCATCAGGATATCCAATAGTTCTAAAGTTAACAAGTCCATGAATCAAACGCTATCTCCTCTGTGAGTATGAATTTTGATCAGAGGTTTCTTTTTTTATGAATGTTGTAGATTTCTGAAGCTGGCATACCTTTACATTTTCTGTCTGCAGTGTCACAGCCTGCAGAGCTGCATGCTCTTGAAACACCCCCATAAACCTGACACAAAGGAGCCTCAGCTTTAATCTGAACTCAAGATTTGAACATCTTAACTTAATATCTGAATCCTCAATCAAAAAATCATAGGTTAATGCTGTCAGTTAAAGGATTCATACTGTCTCTTAGGAAGTCCCTGGGCTTATCTCATGTAGATGTGTGGGAGCCAATTTTAAAATTAATAATTTAGCTGAGATTCTGGTGGTTATTTTTCCACTACATGCATAAGTAGTTCAGTTTCAACTAAACTCATGCTGGAAACATCCGAGGAAGGCACTTTGGCTTAGTGGCTCATCGTTTTGTCAATCTCATATTAAAACTGGCCTTGCCAGCAAGCTAAAGCTTAGATTTTAGGGCTGGCTCATTGTGGGTGCTGAGATTCATTCTCTGTGACCCATGTCTCCCCTACTCAGAACAAGTCATCATCTGATTTGATATATTTATCGGTACTTCAAATCATAGAATAGTTCTTTATGTGGCCCCGTGTGTGGTTTATTTTAATACTGTAAGTGCTCATTATTCTACCTCTGCGAGTCGGCTTATCACTAGAACTGTAATAATTCAACAAAGGCACTGTCCAGAATTGTCAAACTTAACCAGTTAATGATTTTTATTTAATCGCATTAAACAACCACAGACAAAAAAGAAATCTTGTAAGGCAGGAAGCGTTTTGAAGAATTTAGGATGCTGTTCATTTAAACAGTTTCCTGACTCATTTTGTGCACAAAAGAAACAAAGTTAGAAATTGAATTTGATTGATTCAAATTCTGCCTTTTAACTCGCACTGTGTCAAACTTCGGTTCTGTTATCAAATAATCGCATTGCTTGATGCTGACATCCAACCCCGGTGGAAGAAAGCTAATGTTTTATGTGAACCGTTTGCGACCAGACACACATGTTAATGGTTGGCAAGGGAGGTTTACTCGTACTGCTGTGGGTGGGTTGCAACTTACATGGCAGGAAGGCAGGAACCAGAGCAACACCTCAGCAAGTGGAGGGATTGAGGGGAAGGTGGGGGTTATGCTACACAAGTCTGACACAAAGGGCAGACAGGAGTGGGTTAATGGATATGGTTGGAATCAAGGGATGAAGTGTGTTTATTTCAATGTAAGGAGTGTATTAAGTAAAGCAAATTAATTTGGAGCCTGGATTAGTGCATGAAAATATAATGTGGTATTCATTACTGAGACTTGGTTGAGAGAGGGACAACTCAATGTGCCAAAGCTTCAATGTTTCACACGTAATAGAGAGGGATGTGATAATGATGGAGAGTTGCATTACTCATGAGGGACAATGTCACAGCTGCACTCTGAGAGGACATACTGGAGAGCTTATCTACTGTGACCATATGAGTGGAGCCCAAAAATAAGAAAGATGCTGTCATTATGATGGGGTTATATCTTAGGCCTCCCAATAGCCAATGTGGGGTATGCTAATGGCCTAGGGCAGCATGTTGATATCAAGATGGAAGAGGCATGGAATATATTGAAGAATATTAAGGTGGATGAGACCCCAGAGCCTGGTTCGGGTCTATTCCCAGGTTATAGACAAAGGCAAGACAAGAGATGTTTAAGAAGGAACTGCAGATGCTAGAAAATCGAAGGTAGACAAAAGTGCTGGAGAAACTCAGTGGGTGCGGCAGCATCTATGGAGCGAAGGGAATAGGCAATGTTTTGGGCCAAAACCCTTCTTCAGACAAGAGATTGTTGGGGCCCTGATAAAGATCTTTATATCCTCTTAAGACATAGGCAATGTGCCAAGTGACTAGAGAATAACCAATATTGGTCCTTTGTTGAAGAAGGATAATTCAGATGATCCAGAAAATTAAAGGTTGCTGAGCTTCACATCAGTGGGAGGGAAGCTATTGGAGAAGATTCTTCAGGATAGGATTTCTTCACATTTGGTATAACATGTACTTAGTCGGTGTAAGAAGGAACTGCAGATGCTTGTTTACACCAAAGATAGACAGAAAATGTTGGGGTAACTCAGCGGGTCAAGCAGCATCTCTGGACAAAAGGACCAGGTAAAGGGAAAGGAACATATTCCGTTTCCCCGGAAATGCTGCCTGACCCACAGAGTTACTCCAGCATTTTATGTCCATCTTCGGTGTACTTACTAGGGACAAGCAGCACGGCTTGTTGCATCTTACGAATTATTTAATTTTTTGAGAAGATGATTGATGAGGGTAGGTTGGTGGATGTTGTCTGCAAGGACATTGGTAAGGCATTTCACAAGTTCCCACATGGGTAGACTGATCTAGAAGATTAAAATACATGGAATCCATGGTAACTTCATTGATTAGTTTCACATTTTGCAGTCATAGAAGTCAGAGTCATGGCGGTGGGGTGTATTTCTGACTGCAGGTCTCTAGCCAGTGTTGATTCTCAGCAATCAGTACAGGGACCCATGGAAAATGTAGATACAGATGATGCTTGAGTTGTGGAGGGTAAAGAAGGTTTGCAAACCATAGTGGAGGATATATACCAGTTGTAAATATGCGGGAGAAATGGTAGATGGAGCTTAATATTTACAAGTATGAGGTGTTAGACTTTTGGAGATCAAACAGTGGAAAGTACAGAGGTGGTGAAAAGTATATCAGGAGCCTTATCTTCGTCTTCTTTCATGTGGCGTGCACAGCCTAAAGTTGTTGGACAACTTGTTCTATTTTATCTTCCGTTTGTGCATGTCGAGTTGACTGCATTAATCGAAACAGGTGAAGCTTGCAATCTTCCACCCCAGGAGCCTTATGATCTATGATCTTAGGGCAAGTCCACAGTCCCCAGTAAATGGCAACACGTGGGTAGAATGCATACAGATTGTTTGCCTTCATCAGTTGGGGCATTGGGTATAAGAGTGAGGAAGTCATGTTAGAGCTGTCGCAGCATGAGAGGAAGGATGTCGATAACTTAAAGAAGGTACAGAAGAAGATTCACCAGGCTGTTATATGGATTGAAGAGTGTTAGCTGTAACGAGAGTTTGAACAAACTTTGGATTGACTTTTCTGCAGCATTGGAGGCTGAAGGGTGACCTGATAGGTTTATATAATTATAATTACATAATTGAGCAAAGGGGTGGGAAGATAGTAAAATGTTTTTTTTCCCCCAGGTGGTAATAGTTTTAAGATGAGAGCAGGAAAGTTTAAAGGAGATGTATGAAGCACGTTTTTATACACAGAAATTTAAAGGAGACGTACAAGGCTGGTTTTTTTTACACAGACATTGATAGTTGCTCAGAATATACTGTCAAGGAAAGTCATGGAAGCAGATATGATGGTGATGTTTAAGAGGAATTCAGATGGCACATGAACATGGAGGGAATGGAGGGGTATGGATCATGTTGAGGCAGATGGGGTTAGTATAATTTGGTCAGCACAGATGCTGTGAGGATGAAGAGCCTGTTCTTGTACTGTTCTTGGTTTCAATCCATCTCAATAAATAATTGATGCAATGTTTGTATTTTCCCAATTAACACTGGAAGCACTTATTTACAGTTGCAACACTTCTTTATCCTTATAATCAGAAGTTTACTGCCTCTCTGAGCCAGTGCAATACTAGTGTCCTGCCAAGTTTTGTATAACATTGAGATAAAGTTCAATTCAATTGCAATAAAATCCTTCATCTTAATGAATGCAAATTCCCAAAGCATTTTCAAAAATATACTTGTCACTCAGACAATTAATAAATTCCAGACAAAATCTCTCCTGTGTGTCAAAGGGTAATTACATTGCTGAACAATCCCCAAAATAACTTGTGTGAAATGAAAAGGTCGAGGGAGGTGAAGTCATTGGTGTTTCTGTCGAAGGGGTTGTCAATGGTAATTGTGTCCTTTTTTACAATAACTTCACGGGCATTCGGACCGCGATGTCTGCTGACTTCACTTGCACTGATTATTTTCCCCTGTCCTTGTAGCATCGAAATGACAGGCATAGAGTCACAGAGAAATACAGCACAGAAACAGACGCCTCAGCCCACTGTTCCCATGCTAATCACCAATCACCCATTTGGTACCCATTGCATCCGAAGATGGGTCTGGTGTGCTGCAGCAAGAATTTCATTGTCCTATCTGGGACACATGACAATAAAACTCTCTTGACTCTTGACCCGAACCATCACCTATTCATTTTCTCCAGAGATGCTGTTTGACCCGCTGAGTTACTCCAGCTTTTTGTGTCTATCACCCATTTACACTACTCCTACGTTAATCCCATTTATTGGTTTACCCATACAGACCATCCTTGGTTTATGAACAGGTTCTGTTTTTATAATATCAATAATTTTATTTAGTCCATATGTTGAAAAATACACAATATCACTCAATATGGTAATCATAGCACCAGAATATTGTAATGAACGGCATCAAAAGCACATATGGCAAATTCCATCAGCCGAAAGGTACAGAAGTGTGAAAATGTACAGCTCCCGATTCAGGGACAATTTCTTTCCAGCTGTTATTAGGCAACTGAACCATCCTATCAACAACCAGAGAGCAGCCCTGAGCTACCCTCGGATTATCTTTAATCAGACTTTACTGGACTTTATCTTGCAGTAAATGTTATTCACATTATTCCCTTTATCATGTATCTGTGCCCTGTGGATGGCTCGATTGTAATCATGTATTGTCTTTCCACTGACTGATTAGCATACAATTAAATCTTTTCACTGCACCTCAGTACACGTGACAATAAACCAAACTCAACTAAGACTGCCTAGAAAAAATAGCTACTAAAAATGGAGAGACACAGAGGGGATACAAGTCCTTCTGTTCAGAGGAACGAGCACACGTGCATATGTCAAAGGTCTGAATTTACTAATATTATGGGCGGCTGGTTATATGTATGAATGTCCTTAACTCGGGCATCAGCAATCTGGGGACAACCTATATTCACATCAACTGCCTTACAATGCTTGCAGTGCCGGAGACCCAGGTTCGATCCCAACCACGGCTGTTGTTTGTGCGGAGTTTGGATCTTTTTCCCCGTGACTGCATGGGTTTTTCTTTGAGATTTTTGGTTTCCACCCAAACTACAAAGATGTACAGGTATGTAGGTTAATTGGCTTGGTGTATGTAAAATTGCCCCTAGTGTGTGTAGGGCAGTGTTAATGTGTGGGTATCGCTGGGCGGTGCGGACTCGGTGAGCAGAAGAGCCTGTCTTTGCGCTGTATCTCTAAACTCTAAAACTCTAAACACTCACCGTACACAAAAGGCAATTTACAGTGGCGAACCTGTGCATCTAAAAAATGTGAAAGGAAACAGTAGCAGCTGGAGGAAACATACACAGTCACAGGGAGAACATGCAAACTCCTCACAGACAGCAGTCAAGATCAGGACTGAACCAGAATCTCTGGTGTTGTGAGTCTGAGGCTCTGCTTGCTACCTCTCTGTGCCACCCACTCTTATTAGGCAGAGTGTTAACTAATCGGGTGATGTGAGTGACTGGAAAAGATTGAATTTGAATTTCCAAGCTGCAAGTATTGGTCTCAAAAAGCAATTGCCTGCGTCAAGCAAGTTAGTGATGGGCTGTGGGAGGGGAAAATGAATGCAGGGGATCTAAAATCGAGTTGAAAGTATGCAGGTCAGAAACCAGCATAGTGTTTTTTTCATAAACAGATTTAATTGCTGTAAGACTTATGATGCCATCATGGCAAGTTATAGCAGGTGACAATATTTAATAAATATATTATTGAGTGTGGGAGTTATTGCACAGCCTTTGGACTGAAAAGTTTGCTTATGCAATACCTGAAATGAGCTGAACCTGCATCCATCAAGGATGGTGAGCGATGAATGACTTTTAGGCTTCAGGATGCCAATCACAGTTTGCGTGCAACTATCCAGACCAGCAGCTGGCAGGTACAACTTTCAAAGAGCTAATAAAACTTGCCATTCCCTAACTGTATGTGAATGTAAAATACCTGAGACCAGAAATAGTTTCACCTCTCTTAACCTTTCTGTCTCACGCGTTTTACTTCAGGGATCCTTCAGCAATATAATTGATCTTTGGCATTAATGAGAGAATGCCTTTAGAATTTATTCATCATTTGAATATGAGAAGCAAACAAGGCTCTGAGTGGGAAATTGCCAACTTTTCTGGAGAAGGGTTTCGGCCCGAAACGTTGCCTATTTCCTTCGCTCCATAGATGCAGCTGCACCCGCTGAGTTTCTCCAGCATTTTTGTCTACCTTTTACCCAGTAAACCTGCTTTAGGGTTTTGCGTGACGTGGCTTGACCATTATGGATAAGAAATTTATTGTAACATTTTGCAGAACGTTTGGTAATAAAGGCTCATTTCCCTGCAATTGCTTTTTATCTCTTCCTCAAGCTAATATTACACAAACAAATGGTTCAAACAGCAGGAAAGCAAGAAAATCCTTTGGTTCAATAATGCCGCTTGCTGGTTCATGTTACTTGTTTGATGTTTCAGGAATCTCTCCGACTGTGTTGATCTTCATAGTTTTCAAATTCTTTCCTCAATTATCACAGGGGAATCTTTGCCCTTGGCTACCTCCAATCAAGTGCTGATGAAGTTCAGTGCCAAGAGCCATGCAACAGCTCGAGGATTTCACTTTGTTTATCAAGGTAGGCCTTCCGAAGCGTTTTGTCGAGTGGTTCGTTTTAAAGCATAAATTAACCATGTTTTGTGAAACTGTATGATTGATATGACAGAACTTCATTGATTCAAGTCATGGACTAACCATGATAAAAGATAGTCGAGTGGAAAGATCATGGTCTGAACTTGTCACAGTGGTGTAAGGGAGCAGTGGGTGGGATCGAGGTGGCAGGAAAGAGATTAAGGGGAGGGGCGTGTTGTCAGGGTCTGGATGAACAGCAAAAAATAATATTGGGAAGATTAGTGTATGGGTGAGGTCTGCTTTGGTGGCCTGGACTGACCAGTTTAGGAGGTGGGGTGAACAGTATCTGGGCCAGGCTAGGTCAGTGTGAGATCACTTTGTGGAATCATTATTTGGGATGTTGCTACAGAGAGCGATAGGATGATACATTTAGGTTTTTTATTGTTACATATCTTGAGGTACAGTGAAAAGCTTTGTTTTGCATGCTGTCCAACCAAATCAGAAAACTATACATAAATACAATCAACCCCAAGTCAAGTACGAGAGAGAGAGAGCAAAGGGGAAGAAACAGAGTGCAGAATATAGCTCTCAGCATTACAATGCACTAGTTCCAGAGTCAAAGTCCAATGTCCGCAATGGAGTAAGGATTAATCAGACTGTACCACAGTCTATAGACGAACCATTCAGAAGCCGGATAACAATGGGGAAGAAGCTGTTCCTGCATCTAGTGGTCCAGGTTTCTGCCCGGTGTGAGAGGGAAGAAGAAGGAATGACAGAGATGGGGCATCTTTGATTACATTGGCTGCTTTTCTGAGGTAGTGTGAAGTGTTGATGGAGTCAATGGGGGGGAGTATAAAAGGTAAATCATCTATTTACCTCATTGAGGTGTCAGTCCACATTGCTGAGTGAAAGCCTGGTTTGCCCAGTTTTTCCCAATTATGGTCCCTCTCAGGACATGGTCAAATTTCTTCCATAATGCTTCAAGCAGAGTTTTAAAAGGATAATATTGTGATTTGATATATGATTTGATATAGAGATAATATCAGATGCTCAAATGCTGCCGAAGTGCCCAGATACATTAATGGAACAAAGCGAAACAATTTGAAGATGGACTTGCGTTTCACTCCTATGTTTTTAATCACATTGCCTTAAATAAGGCAATAATCATAGAAATTCAGTTAGGCTTATTTTGAATATAGAAGAAATATAAATCTATCCTGACCTGGAATGGATCTTACCACATGAGAGAGTGGGAAATGAAGAAACAAGTTTTATGGGCATCAAGAATTGAGTTTTGGGAACAGCTTTCTTTAAGTTGAGCTAGTATCTGTTTGGTCATTAATTTACATTTTAATAACATCGAGAACACCCAAAGGATAGGAAACAAAAATTAAAAAAACACCATGAAAGAGAAAAAAAAGAGTGATTAATATTTTTGATTCAAATTGCAAAATAATTTATAATAAAGTACCGTTGAAGATATGGGCTCTCGAGGAAAATTAGTGTATTTTTAGAGATAATGGAGTCCTGGGTTCATTTGGAAGATGGAACGATGAGTTTGATCTTGCTGAGATCCGGTGGTTCTTAAATATGTATATTTCCTTGATGTCAAGGACTCAGGCTGAATTATTGGCCTAAGTTTAATATCTATTCAGTTGAAAGCCTTTTCTACATAGGTTAAAATGTTATGCCAATGTATTGACTAGATTACTATTGTGTTATTTACGAGCAGTGAACCAGTCTCCAGCTATCAGAGAGGGAGTGAAGTGTGTTGTCGGGTGAGCTGTTAGTCAGAGAGTGTTTGAGCTACTCAAAAACTAAGGAACTTTGGCCATTGGATTGTGCACTACGAGGATCATATTCAATTGAGAAATTCAGATATCATATGCTCCTTCAATCATATTCATTTCAAATCTGAGTTTGATATTACTTTAAAACGAAGAAAGACACAAAAAGCTGGAGTAACTCAGTAGGACAGGCAGCATCTCTGGAGAGAAGGAATGGGTGAGGTTTCGGAACGAGACCCTTCTACTGTGTCTGACGTCTTGACCGAAACGTCACCCTTTCCTTCTCTCCAGAGGCGATGCCTGTCCCACTGAGTTACTCCAGTTTTTTGTGTCAATCTTCAGTTTGCAGTTCCTTACTACTCATTTGATATTACTTCAAGTGTGTTCCATGCCCTCATGATGATGTCCCTGAACCTGGTTAGGGGCCTGGATTTGGACTTAAATTCAGATGATTGGACCAGGCCTGATGTGCTGCCTGTGTCTCTGGTACCTAGATATCTCATCTCAGGGGCTTGGGTTATTCGTTTATGTAAGAAGGAACTGCAGATGCTGGTTTAAATTGAAGATAGACACAAAAAGCTGGCATAAATCAGAGGGACAGGCAGCATCTCTGGAGAGAAGGAATGGGTGACGTTTTGAGTCGAAGGTCGGAAGAAGGTCTGAAGAAGGGTCTCTACCTGAAATGTCACCCGTTCCTTCTCTCCAGAGATGCTGCCTGTCCCGCTGAGTTACTCCAGCTTTTTGTGTGCATCTAGAGTTTGGAGAGTCCCAGCATCAGATGGGTTTCAAAACCTGCTAACTAGCATGAGGAGGGCACTGGGCAGGTATTACTTGGCCCTGAGTAGACAGGAGACTGCATTTAGAGTATTGTGTTCAGTTCTGGGCACTATATTATAGGAAAGATGTTGTCAAGCTTGAAAGGGTTCAGAGATTTACAAGGATGTTGGCAGAACTAGAGGTCCTGAGCTATAGGGGGAGGTTGAGTAGGCTGGGTCCTTGGGGCGCAGCAGGATGAGGGGTGATCTTATAGTGCATTAGATCACGAGAGGAATAAATCAGGTAGATACACAGAATCTCTTGTCCAGAGTAGGTGAATCGAGGATCAGATGACAAAGGTTCAAGGTGAAGGGGAAAAGATTTAATAGGAAACTGAGCGGTACCTTTTTCACACAAAGGGCGGTGGGCGTATGGAGCAAACTGCCAGAGGAGGTAGTTGAGGCTGGGACTATCACAATGTTTACAAAACAGTTAGACAGGTACATGGATAGGACAGGCTTGGAGAAATGTAGACCAAGCACAGGCAGGTGGGACTATTGTAGTTGGGACATGTTGGCTGGTGTGGGAAAGTTGGGCCGAAGGGCCTGTTCTCAAGCTGTATCACTCAATGATTCTATGACTCTAGGTATTACTCGGGCCCTGAGTGGGCAGGCCGTGTGAGGGGGTCAGCCTCCTCGGGGCTTACCCAGTCTGCCAAGGCTGACCAAAACCTTCCTCCAACAAAATACTCAATGCTGAGAGAGGAATGAACTTTAACCTGGAATAGCTCAGTGCAGGTTTCAGAGGAGTTCTGAATGCAATGTTCTCACCCAGTGTGATCTATTGCATCCTGTCCTTTACCTGCCGATATACTGGTCTGTGTACAGTTGCATAAACATCCACATATAACTTTTCTGTTGTGGACTGAAGCTATGAAAACTTACTGAAATATAAAATTTGTATTCTGGATGATGTTTATATAGATTCAAAAACGATTTATTGATTACATTGTGTTTAGGTTGCTAGTTTGCATATAAATAGCTTTTCCGGCTCGTTGAAAGATTTTCATTTGTATCTTCTTGTTTTTCTGCTTGAATCCTATCCATTGTTTGATGATGAAATTGAGAGTTGAATTTTGAGTTATTCCATTCATTCATCTACAGCTGTGCCTCGCACAAGTGCCACACAATGCAGCTCCGTACCTGAACCAAGGTATGGCAGAAGAATTGGAAATGACTTTGCTGTTGGGGCCATTATCCACTTTGAATGCAACCCAGGCTACGCCCTTCAGGGTTCCCAGAACATAAAATGCCTGGCTGTGCCTGATGCCTTGGCACAGTGGAATGACTCTTCTCCAAGCTGTTCAGGTAATGATCAAAAACTGGTAGATTTGTTAACATTAACTTGTTATAGCCAGTGGTTTAACTCTGAGAACATGTAATAAACCAATCAAAGGAATTATTGCAATGATTTAAATATTGAATAATGTAAGGCCATCAGAAGATGACTGGTAGATTAGTAATTGTTGCATTTAATATTGTAACCATAGGCACTGAAATTATGAATATATCTTAGATCTGAATAAAGCCTATTCTCATTAAATGATTTATACCCACCATTGGTTTTGAAATCTGTCCAATGATGGGCTAAACTGTAGGTTCGTTTTCACCTCTTCCACAGCCAACAATGTGGGCTCCACTTTTTCTTGGTCATCGGTGCCGGCTCTGATTTGTTCTGTACTTTTTCATACCTCTAGTTTCCCTCTCCCCTGACTCTGTCTGAAGAAGGGTTTCGATTCGAAATGTCTCCTATTTCTTGATGTTGCCTGACCCGCTGAGTTACTACAGTTATTTGTGTTTGGTTTAAAGCAGAATCTGCAGTGCCCTCCTACACTGTAGAGGTTAAGAGGACGCAGCCTGATTTGCTCCACAGTAGCTGCCTCGAACATGTGCTGTTCTTGGCCTGAGTGGCTGCATTCCACCTCTGAACATTCTTGCTGGTGTACATTAGGACAAGTTAGAACTCAGCGGCGTAATCCCATGCGGTTAACCAATCTACCAGAACTCATACATTAACATCATTGACTTGGATTGAGTGTTAGAAACTGTTTCTGTGGAGTTAAATGTCAGTCAGTATATTTTAGGATTTGCACATTAGTAGCTCGCTGACAGTTTTTGACGTCGCACTAATATATGCAGATAGAAAAACAATGCTTTAAATAAAGAACAACATCTGTTTTGTTATTTTCTGTACTGTAATATGAACGTTTGCAACAGAAAACGGGGGCAAAGAAATGCAGGTGGAATTTAACTCTGACAAGAGTGATGACCCAATTTGGGAAGTGAAATTAGGCCAAGGTTTATACAATGAATGGAAGGGCCCTGGAGAGTGTTGTTGAGCAGAGAGACCAAAGGGCAAAAATAAATAGTTCCCTGAAAGTGGAAACTCAGGTAAACAGTTTATGCTTGCCTTCATTTGCTGTGGCACTTTGTACAAGAGCAAAAAAAACAAAAGGCTGGAGGAACTCCATTGTTTAGGCATTCTCTGGGTAGGGAATGGTCAGACGGCATTTCAGGTCGGGACCCCTTGTTGGACTGATTGAGCAGACAGGAAAAAGCTGTAAAAGAAAGATACTGTAGTGTGGGGCAAAGCCTGGCAAGTGATAGAGGAGGGGGTGATTGCCAAATTGACGGAACAAGCGACAGTGGCAGAGGTGAAAAGGAGTCAAAACGGTGTCATTAAGAAGAGGAGGGGATTGTTAAGCAAGAGGGAGGGATATGGGTGGAACGGAACAGGGGGGAGGGGAAAGAAGAGCGATAAAAGGGAAATATGTGACTCGGATTATGTAGTGGTGGGAAAAGGAGCAGGGTGACTATGGTGGTGAGAAATGATGGGAGAAATGTGTTTACATCAGGTGGAGGGGAATGGGGAAACAGAGGGGTACAGCGGAGATAATAGGTGAAATTGTAGATTTCAATATTTGAAATCTTTGGTAATGAGGAGAGCAGGCAACCGAAAGGTTGTTATGAAAATGGGAAGAGGAATTAAAATGGTTTGCAACTGGGAGATCAAGCAGACCTTGGCGGACATAGCACAGGTGTTTGGTGAACCAGTTTACGTTTGGTCTGACCGTAAAGGAGGCCATATCGGGAACACTGAACCCAATAGACAAGGTGGGAAAAGGTGCGCATAATCATCTGCCTCAACTGGAAGGGGTGCTGGGTAGACGTGAGAGATAGATGTGGGAGAGGGTATGTTAGGACAGGTGTTACAGGTCCTGTGGTTGCAGGAGAAAACGCTTGGAAAATGAGTGGTTGAGTGGGAAAGACTCAGATTATAGTTATAAGGAGAGATTGGTAAGGTTTCCCTGGAGCAAAAAAGGCTGAGTGGTGACATTACAGAGGTCTATAAAATTATGAATGGTATCGATAGGGTCATCACAATATTTTTCCAGGAGTGGGGGAATGAAAGAAGAGGGAATCTGAGGAACAAGTTTTTCATACAGAGGGAGTTGGATATATGGAACGAGTTGCCAGAGGAAGTGGCAGAGGCAGGTGCAAGTACAATGTTCACAAACATATTAGTTGGGTGTAGATGGGGTAGGGACCAGTTGCAGGCAACTGAGATTAGCTTAGGCATCTTGAAAGGCAAGTTGGGCAGAAAGGTAGTTTCCATCATGTATAACTGCATGAATTTCTCTATGAATTTCTCTATGAATCTACAACGTGCCAGTCATAATCAGTTGTCTATATCTCCCAAACACCACCTTTCCCCATAACATATTCTTTAAGGAGCGTGTTGTCCTGAAAGCCATCACAATATACGCCTGCCTTCTGCAACACCAAGCTCCGACTATGTCCCAGGCAGATAACCTCTCAACTTGTCCCTGAGCCCATATTTCCCCTTGTACGCTTTATATAGCATGTTGCAAAATGTGCTATGGCATCTCAGTCGGCCCAGTTCAATGGACCTTGGCCTCACTGAAGAAAAATTGCAACACGGCACGGCAGGAGACCTTTTGGACTGCAGGGGTTTTAGGCAGATTTAACTGCACTGAGTCAGTGTAGCATTGGACGATTCCCAGGAAGAAGGTTATGTGCTGTGAGGAAAGACTGAGGAAGATTGATTTAAAATCACTAAAAAATTCACGAGAATGAGAAGTGATCTCTTTCAAACGTTTACAATTCTGAGAGAGATTGACAGAGTAAGCACAAAGACCCTGTCTCCACAGGCTGGAGAATAAGAACGGGGAGATATGTTCTCAGGATAAAAGAACAGCCATCTAGAGCTGAGAGGAGGAAAAATGTTGTTACTTAGAGGATTGTAAACCATTTAAACTCTGCTCCAGAGAGGCTTGAATGCTCAAACATTCAATATATTCATTGCAGAGATTTGATAGGTTTTTGGACACTGAAGCAATCGTCAGATATAGGGATCAGGCAGGAAGGTCGACGAGATAGAGGATCAGATATGATTGTATAAAATTGAGAAACAGCAACAGGGACAAGTAGACTCTTGCTACTTCTACTCTTTTGTTTTTTCATGTAAATAAATCATAAAGCATATAGGTCATATAAGAATCTATTTGCCTTTTAAGTGGTGACCTATTTAAATTCCTGTTTAAAATGTAGAAACGTTTATCCCAGATTGTCATTATCATTGTTCCACGGTGTTCAGATAGAATGTGTCCATCAGCTAAGGAGGGTGAAAACGGAGCAGACAAATGCCATTAGATATTGCAACTGGCACCATGGTTCCTGAAATGAAATGTTGATTCTCCTCACATTTGATGAATGTTGTCACAAAGACAGCACAGAGGACATTGTACCGAGCACACGTGAGCCCCACAATGCCCAACAATGATACTGAAGCAGGTCTTTACCAGAGTATCTGAACACTTCAGGTTTAGGTTAGGTTTAATATTGTTGCATGTACCAAAGTGCAGTGAAACACTTTGTTATCCCATCAAATCAGATAATACCCTACATAAATACAAGCAAGCAAAACTTAAGTAGAGTAAGTGAAGCGAGGGAAAAGATACAAAGTGCGGAATATAATTTTCTGCATTATTGTGCAACCGTTCCAGAGTCAAAGTCCAAAGTCCTCAATGGGGTAGAGGTGAATCGGACAGTACCATTGCTTATGGAAGGACTGTTCAAAAGCTTGATAACAGAGGGGGGAAAGCTGTCCTTGAGTTTGGTGATGCCTTTTTCAAGCTTCCCTATCTTCTGCCCAATGGGAGCGGGATGAAGAAGGAATAACTGGGGTGGGAAAAGTATTTGATCATATTGGCTGCTTTCCTGAGGCAGCATGAAATGTCAGTGAAGTCAGTGGTGGAGAGTCTGGCCTGTGGGATGGACTGGGCTGCATCCAAAACTCTCTCCAATTTCTTGCGCTCTGGGGGTAAAGCCGTCCCCAAACCAAGCTGAGATGCAACCCGACCGTATGGTGCATCTGTAGTGGTATTGAAAGAGTATGCCTCTTTCGGGGCTGTCGTTGGGGTGTCGAAAGCAGTCTTCTTTTTGGTCGGCCTGTGTTTATGTCTTATTTGTAACCGGTAACTCTAACCCTCACCTGCGATCTTGTTTTGTTACATTTCCCAACCCTATTATCCTTTAATTGAAACTTACACCCTTTAACTATCTGTGTGACCAACTCCTCTCATTTCATTGACTCATCTCACGCATGCAAGACCTAATGTTATGGAAAATATTACAATGTGTAAAGCATGAATTATGCCCATATTTTAGTGGAAAATACTGCAATCTGGCAAAGTCTCTTCTTTATGTGTTAACTTATTAAACTAGATTTCTTGTTTATGACACAATGTTGCAAAGCATTATTTGTCCAGTGGTTGGATAAAACTGATCTCATAATAATTTGTATTATCTCAGTGGGTAATGTCTCCAATAAAAGGGCTCTTTGTTCAGCTCTGACAGATGGTTTAGTACATAATATCATGGCTGTTTTGTACTTTGAAAAAATAAATTTAAAAGGTCACCCAGTGAAGAAAAATGTAAATATTTTTTATTTTAAATATTTCTTCCTTTGTAGAAACATCATTGCATTATTTTGGACCTTTGATTTGATAAGCAGTTAAACATTGTAAACCAATATTAACTTGTTCAGCGATTTATGGACAAACTGGAGGAAATGTTGATATAAGACCACATCGTAACTTTACATTTGAGACATACTTCTCTTCTTATTCTGCCTTAATGAAACCTGTTCATCTTTCTCTTGTCAGTTCCTTGTGGAGGAAATCTCACTGAGCGAAAGGGCACAATTCTATCACCGGGTTTTCCTGATCCTTATCACAACAGCCTGAACTGTTTGTGGAAAATCACAGTCCCGGAAGGAGCTGGCATTCAGGTATCTATTAATATTGTATGAAGGACGAATGTACCACTGTGAATCTGCTCGCTGTTTATAAAGAAGCACACTTTGAATTCTGCCCTAAAGTATTTACTTTAAATGTTTACAATATGTACAACTGTAAGCAGCTTTAAAAAATGGATATTTGGCCTCAACAGGTCACCTAACGCTAGATAAATCTATCACTTACGCAGAACAAAGAACACCACATAGAACGGGCCCTCAGGCCCACAATGTCTGTGCCGAACATGACAACAATCTAAATTAAATCTTCTCTGACTGCACATATCCCTCTATTCCCTTCATACCCAAGCACCTATCTGAAAGCCTCTTAAATGCCTCTAAAGTATCTTCCTCTCCCATCAAAACTGGCAGCGTGTTCCAGGCTCCCACCACTCTCCATATAAAAACCTTGCCCTGCACACCTCTTTTACATTTTGCCCCTCTCATCTTAAAATATGTCCGCTACCTTTAAATTTCTAGCTGGGAAAAAGCTTTTGACAGTCTACCCCACCCTTGCCTCTCATAATTGTTTGTACTTCTATCAGGTCTTCCCTCTCAGCCTCATGCAAATATATGTCACCCGTAGGAATATTCTTTGATTTCCCTACATTTATTATGATGCTCACGTGTCTATAATTTGTTGGGTTATCCCTATTCATCTTCTGAAATAATGGAATAACATTGGTTATTCTCCAGTCCTCAGGACCTATTGCTCAAAAGTCACAAAGATCTCTGTCAAGGTCTCAGAAATCTCCTCTTGTCTCCCTCAATATCCTGGGATAGTCTATTATTCTTTTAGTACTTACCCATCATCTCTGCTTCCAAGCATAAATTCCCTCTTTTCTCCTTGAGTGGATCTACCTTTCCATAGCCATTCTTGTGTTTTTATGGCCTCTCAACACCCTGTTGAACTTTGTTCCTGCTTTCTTTATATTCCTCAAAGGCTCTGTCTAATTTCAGCTTCCTAAACCACACATCTGCTTCTTTTTTCCTTTTTGACAACATTTATAATACCAAAGTACCTGAACCTGGCCATCCTTGTTTTCCTTCTTCACAGGAACAGGTTGGGCCTGAATTCTGACTAGCTGGCATTTAAATAACCTCCACGTGATGAATGTGCACTAACCCAAATAAGAGACACTCCTAATCCACTTTCCACAGTTCCTGCCTAATACTGTTGTAATTTTCATTTCCTTGATTTAACAATTTCCCCCAATTCAGCACTTTCCCGTGCCCCAGTCTTATCCATAACTGTCATAAAACTTACAAAGTTATCATCACTATTCCCAAAATGCTCTAAAAAATGCTCCCAAAATTCCAATCGCTTGGCTCGTTTCCTATTATAAGGTCTGGTATGGCCATTTGCCTGCTTGGAAATTCCGTGTGCAGTTTCAAGAAAACCTCAAAAACGAACCACAAATTTTGCCCCATCTAAGCCTCTTACACTAAGGAAGACCTAGTGAATATTGGGAAAATTAAAGCTACCCATTACACCAAACTTGTTACTTTTCTATTGTTCCATAGCCTGTCCCTCCATCTCCAGTAGTTCACTGCGAGGCTTGTGGTATAACCTCATTGTGGAGCTTGCACCTTTTCTTATTTCTGGGCTGGATGGAATATTCTGGAAGTAAAAATGTAGCTCCTACATAGAAAAGACCAATATAGGGCCAAATATCACTTTGCTCCAGGTTTTGTGTTGAATGTAATTTGATACATTATGGAGAAAGGACAAGTACTGCAATGCAGTTGCACAGAGTTTTCAACTGGTGGAATAAGCCTGACCAAAATCCAATGGCACGGTGGTGCAGTGGTAGAGTTGCTGCCTTACAATACCAGAGACCCGGGTTTGATCCTAACTACGGGTGCTTGTCTGTATGGAGTTTGTACGTTCTCCCCGTGACCGCGTGTGTTTTCTCCGAGATCTTCGGTTTCCTCCCACACTCCGAAGACATACAGGTTTGTAGGTTAATTGGCTTGGCATAAGTGTTAATTGTCCCCAGTTTGTGTAGCATAGTGTTAATGAGTGGGGATTGCTGGTTGAAGCGGACTCAATGGGCCGATGAGTGTGTCCTGCCTCTTTTCACCAATACTCCTTGCCTCAACCATTCCATGTGCCAGTGAGTTCTGTTAAACCACTCCTTCATTAGAGGAATACTATCTGAATTCTATACTGCATTTCTTGGTGATTATTTTATTATTTAGTTGTGCTCTTCCCAAGTTGGAACATTCTGTCTCCACCCAGCCTGGCAAGACGTTTCATCATTTTAAAGATCTATTTGGGCCATACCTCAGCATTTGCTTAACAGTAAAGAGTCAGTTGGTTCACCTTTTCCTGATACATATACTCTTTTATTATCATTGTAAATTATCCACTCCTTTACTTCTATCTTTTTGTAATATGATGATTTGTAAAACAGAAAATCGGTCTATTCAAGGGTTGCACGTTCTTTGCATAACTTCCCTCTTTTCAATTCTATGCCTTTAGGAATAATGTTCGCTGAACATGCGTGCATTTATTATGACTATAAAATGAACAAAATCTACAACTCCACTGCATTTCTAATGAAAGAAAACACCTGGAAGATTTTTTTTCTTTCAGTGAGAAGGAGAAGGGGAAATATATTCCAACTGCTGTAGTGCCACGCACTAAATGTGAAGAACAATTTAATTCATGCACATTCTAAAATGACACTCCTATAATACCTTTGAAAACCCAACTCAGAATGTAACAGTGCAGGAAAAGGTACAGTGTGCATGTAAGTGCACAGCAGCAAATGTTGGGGTGGAAGGCAGTTGTTAAAGATATTTGTTGCAATGGGCGAATCTTTGCTCGAGATCGGTAGGTCACCATTCCTGTTGATGATGGACACAAAGTGCTGGAGTGACTCAATGGGTCTCTGGAGATAAAAGATAGGTGACATTTCAGGTTGAAACCCTTTTTCTGAAGAAAGGTTCCGATCTGAAACATTACCCAACCTTTTTCTCCAGAGATGCTGCCCCACCCGTTGACTTACTCCAGCATTTTGTGTCTATCTTTGTTATAAACCAGCATTTGTAGTTCCTTACTACACTGTCCTGTTGATGAACTGGTTGCAACTTACATAAATATCTAAACTAATGGCCTTTTCCAGAATAGCTTTTGAATATTTACAGCAAAACATAACGTACTCTTCCTGGGAATATATATCTGATTGCTCAGGAATCTGTTATTTAACAATGGAAAAGAAAATATAATGTGTTTTAAAAATACATTAACTTGTTTGCAATTATTCAAGTAATGCATTAAATTTAATTTTCATAATCCTTTGACCACTCCTTCGAGTGGTTTCTGTGCTAATTACAGATTCATTATCCGTTCCAGAATTTTTAGTATGCTGAATTTTTAATGATATAATGCAGGCAGATGGATTATAAAATCATTTTATTTACTTGTGTGAAGGGGGCCAAGCAAGTTACTTCAGTTAAATTGATTATTCACTATTCATTGAACAAATGAATTCATTTACATTAAAGATCAAATTCCAAATGCTCAAGTACAACCCAGTGCCATCTCGACATGTCAATATAAAAATTGATTTGTTTCTAAAAGTGATTCACCTAAATCTGAATGATGGTCTGAAGAAGGGTTTTGACTTGAAACATCACCCATTCCTTCTCTCCCGCTGAGTTACTCCAGCATTTTGTTTCTATCTTCGGTGTAAATCAGCATCTGCAGATCCTTCCTGTACTGATGGTCTAAGTATCTACCTTTCAAAAAAAAGCAGAACAATAGCTCAATTCATGTTTTAATTTGATGTTGAGCATTGGTAATGCCTGAGAAGTAGTCCACAGCTCTTCAGCAGTCCACTGAGGTAAATGAATCCTGCTAGTTGAACTCCATAGACACTCATGACGACATTGAGTGACTGTGTCTGGCAACAGTAGGGCAGATGCCTCATAGCTGCATTGTGGAGGAGAGAAACTTGAAAGGCAATGTAAGAGAACGCATTGAATTGATGGTACAATGATGTAGAGTAAGAAGTGTACCAATAGCGCTTACAGTATAAATTATAAATAAAGTATAATTTTGAAATATCAATGATCCCCCACCAGTACCTTCCCATGAATATATACATAATGAATACGATCTGAAAGCAAGTGTCGGTATAACATTCAACTTCAGAGCTATGCTTATTTGACTGCTCATGCCTTTTCCCAGCATCAGATCTTCTGCTTCCCAATGGAAGATACTAAATGACAAACAAACCACAAGCTGGGTTGATTTGCTTCCAGCTATATTCCAAGCCAAAATACCATAAAGCTTACAATTCCTGGTAACAATATTCCTGCAGCTGAGAGCATCAATTCACCTCAGAGCTGAAGTTGAACTTGAGATTTCCCAGATATGCATGGTTTAGGAAAATTATCTCCTGATAAGGCATTTATCTGATCCCTAATGGTCTAGGACAAGGAGAGGTGATCTCAATGGGCAAGATTGTGCTGAGTCAAGTCCACTTTGCACCTTATCGCACTTGTTCACTACTCAACCACGCCTATCTGAGTTGGGTACAAATTACAACTGTTACTTTATAAATATATAAACCACAGAACAAACACAAAAATATTCCATAAGAAGTCAGAATGGCACTGTGATGCAGCAGTAGAGTTGCTGCCTTACAGTGCCAGTGACCCGGGGTTCAATCCTGACTATAGGTGCTGTTTGGACGGAGTTTGTATGTTCTCACTGTAACTATGTAGGTTTTCTCCAGGTGCTCTGGTTTCCTCCCACACTCGAAAGACATGCTAGTCGCAGGTTAATTGTAAATTGTCCCTTGTGTATAGGATGGTGCTGACGTACAGGGTGATGCTAGTCAGCACGGACTCGGTGGGCAAAGGGCTTGTGTCCATGCTGTACCTCTAAAGTCAATTTTCCTTTGTTGAATAATCCATGGGCCCAGGTTGGGGAGAGGGCAGATACTGAGAAGTTCCACAGCTGGGAACCCAACAAATGAACCATGTGGTGGATGCAACACCATCTACCACTCACCAAGTTTGGGAATGAAGCATTTATTTTTTTAATGTGTAGAAGTCCAAGATTTTAGTGCCATTTAACCATCAGTTCTAACCTGGATTGCAGGCAAAGCTCAGTGAGGTGTGGCCCATTCCATCAGTTAACCCTGAGGAAGCATGGCAAGGTTGCAGTTGAGAAGTTAATTACCCTGATTGGAAAGTCCAATACCTCTGACATGACCTAGGAATAATAGTCCCTCACAGGAGTGATATAAGAACCTCAACTCAAATCCCTAAATTTAACACAGGTGTTCGGTCACAGTGTATTTGAGTGCAAGGGCATCATGGAAGAGGTTAAGAATCTAGGAAGCTGAAGTTGAGAACACCAGCTTTGATCTAGTTGAATACAGAACTGGACCCACAAAGCAAATTACCTTCTTTTTACCGCACTTCAATGGGAAGGAGTCCTCGCCCCCCAATGATGACCCCTTTTCCCGTCTCCAACGCACCCCCTCCTCGTGGAACCCCTCTCATAAAGTCCCGGCTCTGGAACTCTTTATCCAGAACTGCCGCCGCGACGTCAACCGCCTCAACTTCTCCACTCCCCTGTCTCACTCTAATCTTCCCCCATCTGAACGCACTGCCATTGAATCACTCCGCAAAAACCCAGATTGGGTCATCAAACCAGCCGACAAGGGAGGTGCCGTGGTAGTCTGGCGCGTCGATCTCTACAAAGCTGAGGCCACGCGCCAACTCTCGGACACCTCCTCCTACTTACCCTTGGACCATGACCCCACTGACGAGCACCAGGCCACCATTTCTAGCACCATCACCGACTTCATCAATTCCCACACCCTGCCCGATGAAGCTTCCAACCTCATCGTTCCCCAGCCCCGCACGGCCCGTTTTTACCTTCTCCCCAAAATCCACAAACCCGGCTCTCCCGGCAGACCCATTGTCTCTGCGTGTTCGTGCCCCACCGAACTCATCTCCACATACCTTGACTCCATCCTATCCCCCTTGGTCAAATCCCTCCCCACCTATGTTCTAGACACCTCAGACACTCTCCGCCGCCTCCGCGCATTCCACTCTGTAGGTCCCCACCCCCTCATCTTCACCATGGATGTCCGGTCACTCTACACCTCCATCCCCCACCAGGATGGCCTCGGAGCCCTCCGGTTCTTCCTCGACCAGAGGAGCAACCTATACCCAGCCACTGACACTCTCCTCTGCTTAGCAGAGTTGGTCCTCACCCTCAACAACTTTACATTTGACTCCTCCCATTTCCTCCAAACACAAGGCGTAGCTATGGGCACACGCATGGGCCCCAGCTACGCCTGCCTCTTTGTCGGGTACGTTGAACAATCCTTGTTCGAGACGTACCAGGGCCCCATCCCCGACCTCTACCTCCATTACATTGACGACTGCTTTGGGGCCACCTCCTGCATCTACACACAACTGACTGACTTCATCCACTTTACCACCAACTTCCATCCGGCACTCCAATACACCTGGACGATTTCCGACACTTCCCTACCATTCCTTGACCTCACCATCTCCATCGCAGGGGACAGACTCCTGACCGACATACATTACAAACCCACTGACTCACATGGCTATCTGGACTACACGTCTTCCCACCCTGCCCCCTGTAAAGACTCCATCCCCTACTCCCAATTCCTCCGCTTACGCCGCATCTGTTCCCAGGATGAGACATTCCATACCAGGGCATCGGAAATGTCCTCGTTCTTCAGGGAACGGGGATTCCCCTCCGCCACCATAGATGAGGCTCACACCAGGGTCTCATCCATACCCCGTAACACTGCTCTCTCTCCCCATCCCCGCACTCGCAACAAGGGCAGAGTCCCTCTGGTCCTCACCTTTCACCCCACCAGCTGGCAAATACAACACATAATCCTCTGCCATTTCCGCCACCTCCAACGTGACCTCACCACTCACCACATCTTCCCATCTCCCCCCATGTCTGCCTTCCGCAAAGACCGCTCCCTCCGCAACTCCCTCGTTAATTCTTCCCTTCCCTCCCGCACCACCCCCTCCCGGGCACTTTCCGTTGCAACCGCAAGAAATGCAACACCTGTCCCTTCACCTCCTCCCTCGACTCCATTCAAGGACCCAAGCAGTCGTTCCAGGTGCGACAAAGGTTCACCTGTATCTCCTCCAACCTCATCTACTGCATCCGCTGCTCTAGATGTCAGCTGATTTACATCGGGGAGACTAAGCGTAGGTTGGGCGATCGTTTCGCCGAACACCTCCGCTCAGTCCGCAATAACCTACCTGAACTCCCGGTGGCTCAGCACTTCAACTCCCGCTCCCATTCCCAATCCGACCTCTCTGTCCTGGGTCTCCTCCATTGCCAGAGTGAGCAACAGCGGAAATTGGAGGAACAGCACCTCATATTCCGTCTGGGGACCTTGCGTCCGGATGGCATTAACATTGAATTCTCCCAATTTTGCTAGCCCTTGCTGTCTCCTCCCCTTCCTTAACCCTCTAGCTGTCTCCTCCCACCCTCCCGCCCTCGGGCTCCTCCTCCTCCGCCCCTTTTCCTTCCTTCTCCCCCCCCACCCCCACCCCCCATCAGTCTGAAGAAGGGTTTCGGCCCGAAACGTCGCCTATTTCCTTCGCTCCATAGATGCTGCTGCACCCGCTGAGTTTCCCCAGCAATTTTGTGTACCTTCGATATTCCAGCATCTGCAGTTCCTTTTTGAATACCTTCTTTTATTACTGTTTCTTCCAGCGTGCTTCGAACCTGAGAGAATAAATAAAGGAACAATAATACATTCCATCAATAGGAATCATCCTGGATATATTTTGCTTCTCTCCAGAGTGTAAACAAAAACCTTGCAGCTCTCTCCCAAGTTTCATGTTTGTGCGTGTAAATTGAAGTCACAGCATAGACTTGTTTATTGATTTGGATTTTGTGAAGCAGGAAACTGACTGCGTTGACATCCATTACCTTGACTACACCCTCGCTCCACATGAAGGTCAGTGTGGGAGCACACACTGCAGTGATTTTATTGCCCACTTCTCACTGTAATCTTTTCAAGCAGCACTTTTACAGCATGGAAATAGGCCCTTGAGCCCAACTTCCCATCTACTCTAGTCCCACCAGCCTGCATTTGGTTCATATCCCTCTAAACCTGTCCTATCAATGTACCTGTCTAATTGTTTCTTAGAAGTTGCAATAGTACCTGCCTCAAATACCTCCCCCGGCAGCTTGTTCCATACACCTCCCACACTTTCTGTGAAAAGGTTACCCCTCATGTTCCTATTAAACCTTTCCCCCCTCACCTTAAACCTATGTCATCTGGTTCTCGATTCCCCTACTCTGGGCAAGAGACTCTTCAAATGCATTTCAATTGAAAGGGAATGGTGGTTACAGACTAAGGCAAGTGATTTTTAATTATTTGACTTTATTTGGATGTTTTTTAGTGTGCCTTTATGACTATCAAATTAACCTACACTGCACGCTGCCTCAGAAAAGCAGCTGATATAATCAAAGACTTGTCCCACCCTGGTCATTCTTTCTTCTTCCTGCTCCTATCTGGCAGAAGATACACAGGTTTGAAAGCTCACATCACCAGATTCAGGAACATCTTCCGCCCTTCAGAACAGTTTTTCTATAAACCAGGATACTGTCCAATTCACCTCTAACCCCTCCCCTCCAACCCCTCCCCTCCCCCCCCCCCCCCCCCCCCCCCACCCCCCCCCCCCCCCCACATTGCAGACATTGGACTTTGTCCATTGTGCTCTTGCATTCCAATGCGGAGAACCATATTCTACACTCTGTATTTTCTTCTCTATTCTATCTATTGTTTGATTTGATTGTATATTAGTATTATCTGTTCTAATTGGACAGCATGCAAAACAAAGCTTTTCACTGCACCTTGGTACACGTAACAATATTACACCTAAATAAAAAACACATTCAGTCTATCGGCAGCCCCCAATCTCCAGCTAGAGTGTTCCATCAATCGTCTTGACTCCGCGTTCCCCTGTCCTTTGCTGCCCGTCCCATTATACGTCCCCCTATACCCCACTCGCCAGATGAGTTCTGATCTATCACCAGTTCCAACCTATACCGTCACACAGCAGAAACATCCATGATCACATCCTTGTCCATTCATCACCCCTACTCCCCTGCATCCCAATCCCATTCCTCCTTTCTTCTCACCCTAATTTTCCTCATCATCCCTGCCTTCCAAAACCCATCTTTGCTATTTCCCCTTGTTCCTCTTCCCGTCCTCTGATACCATCCCCCACTGCTGGCCACAGGGCAGCCTGGCCCATCCTTCGGTGCAACTGAAGATCAATGTGGTTGGTGTGTTGACTGAAAGGTGAAGCATGCACAGCAGGAATAAGCCGTAGCATATGTTCATAAGTGATAGGAGCAGAATTAGGCCATTCGGCCCATCGAGTCTACTCCATCATTCAATCATGACTGATCCATCTCTCCCCCCATTCTCCTGCCTTCTCCACATAACCTCTGACACCTGTTCTAATTAAGAATCTATCTATCTCTGCCTTCAAAATATCCATTGCTTTGGCCTCCCGCAGATATTCGTGGCAATTAATTCCACAGATTCACCACCCTCAGCTACAGAATATACTCCCAGATGAAGATATAGAATCATCTGTTGTGTAATTATCCTGCATTAGAAAGTTGGTGGGGCCTAAGGAATTCAGGTTAAGTAACAGTAATTGAACAGTTTATTTTCATTTCCTCCACATCAGTCGTTTATTATTTAATAGTCTACCATTAGGGAGATTAGTGGATTGTAAAGGCTGTAGTTCAGCTATCTGCAAATGTCTTTAAAATGTGTCACATAAAGGCTATATTAATTGGAGCAAATGCTAAGCCAAAATATATTGCAGAACACAGTAGTTTAAAGGGCATGCATTGATTCAAAACTACTGACGATACCAAGTCATTCACTGTTTGTATTTTCAGCTGCAGGGGTTGTTTATTCTACCAGAGACGTTTTATTAAAAATATATGTTGGTTTTATTAATGCTGCTGTAAACATACAGAGTGATTACTAAGTTGGTCAGACTCCCAGTACGAATAGACAGAAAGACTTGCACATTTAATGTGCTTTTCATAGCCATGGGATATCCCAATGCGCTTTGCAGCCAATGATGTTCTTGCAGTTGGACAGGTGCGGGTAAATGGGATGAGCTTTAATAGGCATCGTAGTCGACCTGAACAACAAGGTCACTGTTTCTGTACTATTGATTTTGTGATTCCAAGTGCAGTTAATATTGCAATGAACAAAGAGCTGCAGCCAATTTATGCACAGCAAGGCTCCATAAACAGTGGCTATCTCTTTGTGTCTACCTTCCACAAACAGCAAGACGATTCTGCCTCAGAGTTGATTTAGCGATAAATATTGACTGGATTTCGATGAATATCCGTTTCCCTTTTTCAGAATGGTGCCAAGGGAATGAAGAAGTGCAGATGCTGGTTTAAGCCGAAGATAGACACAAAGTGACTCAGCAGGGCAGGCAGCATTTCTGGAGAGAAGGAATAAGTGATGGTTTGGTCAAGACCCTTTTTCAGGCCTCAGTTTAGCACCTCATCCAGAGCAAAGACCATCAGTCTTTTTAACTGCCTGCTATATAGCCCGTCCCTCTCATCAAGTGCAGCAAGGAAATTGGTGAAGTGATTTACATGCCATAAATGTGCTTATTATTTTGGTGCACCCCTTGCTCCTTGGTTGAAGACAGTGGACAGAAGAGTACTGACAGATTACTACCAGAGTTACCTGTTCATTGAGTATCATCATGATGACATGTAGAATTGAAGGGTCGGATGCATGTTTGGCGTGTGTAAATTCCCGCTCCTCTCCTGGTGAGTGGCGGAATCTGGGCCCATTAATGGGCATGTTGGGAAGAATAAAATTACTGTAGGAGTAGTGTCAATGTGTGCTGAGTATCAGCAAGGACTCAATGGGCTGAAGGGTCTTTACTGTTCTGTATGACTCTCTGAATGATTTCACAGTGGGAACTGATTTTGTTTACACTAAGAAAAATAAAATGACTCTTCTTATTCTAAGACGCTGTAGCCAATTTTTGCACAGTGTAGTGTAATTCATGTGCAGGAAGCACCCAACACATTTATGTGATAGTGACTATAGAATCTCAAGTGTCAAGAGTGTAGCGTTAAGAGTGTTTTATTGTCACATGTCCCGAAATGGAACAATTAAATTCTTACTTGCAGCAGAACCACCTATCCTCATGTGCGATCTAAATGATAAATATTGAGTAGGGTACTCACTATAATTCTTCGGCTCTTCAAAATAGCACAGGGAACTCTTATAAGTTCACCTGAAAATGCAACATCAGTGTGAGTATTTAATATGAGCAGAATCATCATCGACCGCGTTGCATTTCCTCAATACGGCACTGGGATGGAACTGAAGATTTTCATATTCAGGTCCCTTGAGTGGATCTTAAAACCCAAACCTTCTGATTTACTGGCAGAAGTGTAATCATCAGAGCAATGGTTGTTATAAAAAATGTATCAAGTCTAGCTTTTGAAGAGACGTATGATCATTCCTGCCAGATCACTCCCCATTGTCGAATATTGCACAAACAAACACAGTAATTGCAGTGTATTCCAATGCAAGTTAGGAATGTATGTCTTAAACTTTGTGTGCTTTGTTACAATAATGTACCTTAAGCAGTATTTCAGACAGCCCTCCATTAACTCAGAAATCTGGGATATCCATTTCATGTAGTCATCAACCCTGTGGTTCTTTTAAATGAGGTGAACAATTTAGTGCCATCTGGCTCAGTTTTATACTATAGCTTTGTTTCTGCCAAGGGCTTGAAATGAGATTTCCCAAATTCCTCTGTAAGGATTCACTTTGTCTTGTATACGTTGTCTCACAGACTGATATGCTTGTATTAATCAAATATTGAAGGACCGTTTTCAATTCACTAATAATATGTAATTGGGGTTTCAGATTCAAATTATCAGCTTTGCCACAGAACATAACTGGGACTCATTGGAGGTCTTTGACGGTGGAGATATTACAGCAACGATGCTTGGCAGCTTTTCAGGTAATTTGATCTCATCATGCAAGTTAAAATATTAATAGGAAACCACTTCAATTTTTAAAACAGATCAACCATAGCTCTTTTTTGTTAATATTACCAAGAATTTAAAAACTGGGAAATTAACTACTTATTTGCAACTTATATGTGGTTGGCTCCATTATAATCATGAGTTGTCTTTCCGCTGACTGGTTAGTACACAACAAAAGCTGTACCTTGGTACATGTGACAATAAACTAAACTAAGCGGGTGTCAGAGGTTATGGAGAGAAGGCAGGAGAATGGGGTTAGAAGGGAGAGATAGATCAGCCATGATTGAATGGCGGAATAGACTTGATGGACCAAATGGCCTAATTCTGCTCCTATCACTTATTACCTTATGACCTCAAACTCTGCCACAGAGCCAATTTTCAAACTTTTTGTCCTAATTTCTAGTTATGCACGTCAATACGATATGGGTGTGAGAGGATGTTTTCCCCTGGGTAAGAAGTCTAGAACTTGCAGTCACACTTTTAAAATGTGTAGTAGGACATTTCCGAACAAAATTAAAGGAAACCTCTTTGCTCAAAGGCCAGGGAATCTTTGGAATTCTCTGCCCCTAGATGGCCGTGAATGAATTATTCAAGTATTGATTACACTCAGAGCATTATATTTTTAGAGATCGTCAAGTCAATTTGAGCTTATTTTCATTTGAACAAATTCGATGAGGAACAGGTGCAATGAAAATATGGATAAAGATAAGGCAGGAAAATGGTGTTTGAGCTAGGAGTGCAGCCATGATCTTATTAAATGGTAAAGTGAGCTTGAGGGGCAGATGACCATTTTATTAGGTATGTGTCAGGTACTCCGCTTTCCTCACACATCTCTAAGACGTGGGGGTTTGTAGGTTAATTGGCTGCTCCTAATATGTAGGGTGGATAAGAAAGCAGTATAACATAGACCTAGTGTGAATGGGTGATTGATGGTTGGCATGAACTCGACGGGCCAAAGGGCCTGTTTCCTTCATCTATCTTTAAACTAAACTAAGGAAAGTTACTGAACCTCATTTTTTAGGCTCCTGCAATTTACTGATCTGGAAAGCTCTAAATGCGGGATCTAAGACGAATATCAGCTGGATTGCCCTCTTAATAGATTCCCCTTTCACTCTTTAAGGATTGGTAAAGAAAAATGAGATTGCTTAGCATGGTTGCACTTTAGTAAAGACTAGTCACTCTATAACTCTTCCCTTCCTAGAAATACAAAACATAATTTCACAATTCAGTGAAGTGAAGACATGTCATTTCAATTTCCTTCTCCTCATTGTCTTCTTTTTTGTTTAGGAACTGAAGTTACCCAAGTGCAAACCAAAAGAATCCTTCTTATTTTGGGATGGTCACTAGTTTTCATAGATTCATAGAAAATAGGTGCAGGAGTACGCCATTCAGCCCTTCAAGCCTGCACCGCCATTCAATATGATCATGGCTGATCATCCAAGTCAGTATCCCGTACCCGCCTTCTCTCCATACCCCCGGATCCCTTTAGCCACAAGGGCCACATCTAACTCCCTCTTAAATATAGTCAATGAACTGGCCTCAACTACCTTCTGTGGCAGAGAGTTCCATAAATTCACCACTCTCTGTGTGAAAAATGCTTTCTCATCTCGGTCCCAAAGGATTTCCCCTTTATCCTTAAACTGTGACCCCTTGTCCTGGACTTCCCCAACATCGGGAACAATCTTCCTGCATCTAGCCTGTCCAACCCCTTAAGAATTTTGTAAGTTTCTATAAGATCCCCCCTCAATCTCCTAAATTCTAGCAAGTACAAGCCGAGTCTATCCAGTCTTTCTACATATGAAAGTCCTGACATCCCAGGAATCAGTCTAGTGAACCTTCTCTGCACTCCCTCTATGGCAAGAATGTATTTTCTCAGATTTGGAGACCAAAACTGTACGCAATATTCCAGGTGTGGTCTCACCAAGACCCTGTACAACAACAGTAGAACCTCACTGCTCCTATACTCAAATCCTTTTGCTATGAATGCTAACATACCATTTGCTTTCTTCACTGCCTGCTGCACCTGCATGCCCACTTTCAATGACTGGTGTACCATGACACCCAGGTCTTGTTGCATCTCCCCTTTTCCTAATCGGCCACCATTTAGATAATAGTCTACTTTCCTGTTTTTGCCACCAAAGTGGATAACCTCACATTTATCCACCTTATACTGCATCTGCCATGCATTTTCCCACTCACCCAGCCTATCCAAGTCACCTTGCAGCCTCCTAGCATCCTCCTCACAGCTAACACTGCCCCCCAGCTTTGTGTCATCCACAAACTTGGAGATGTTGCATTGAATTCCCTCGTCCAAATCATTAATATATATTGTAAATAGCTGGGGTCCCAGCACTGAGCCTTGCGGTACCCCACTAGTCACTGCCTGCCATTCTGAAAAGTACCCGTTCACTCCTACTCTTTGCTTCCTGTTTGCCAGCCAGTTCTCTATCCACATCAATACTGAACCCCCTATACCGTGTGCTTTAACTTTGTATACTAATCTCTTATGTGGGACCTTGTCGAAAGCCTTCTGAACGTCCAGATATAACACATCCACTGGTTCTCCCTTATCCACTCTACTAGTTACATCCTCGAAAAATTCTATAAGATTCGTCAGACATGATTTACCTTTTGTAAATCCATGCTGACTTTGTCCATTGATTTCACCACTTTCCAAATGTGCTGCTATCCCATCTTTAATAACTGACTCTAGCAGTTTCCCCACTACCGATGTTAGACTAACTGGTCTGTAATTCCCCGTTTTCTCTCTCCCTCCCTTTTTAAAAAGTGGGGTTACATTAGCTACCCTCCAATCCTCAGGAACTACTCCAGAATCTAAAGAGTTTTGAAAAATTATCACTAATGCATCCACTATTTCTGGGGCTACTTCCTTAAATACTCTGGGATGCAGCCTATCTGGCCCTGGGGATTTATCGGCCTTTAATGCATTCAATTTACCTAACACCACTTCCCGGCTTTCACTCAGTTCCTCCATCTCATTTGACTCCCGGTCCCCTGCTATTTCCGGCAGATTATTTATGTCTTCCTTAGTTCATTCCCACATGGGTCCAAATTTGCATGTTCTCCTTTAAATGCTACATTGGAAGGAATCCATGGGAGAGTCACACATTATAATGGGTCTAAACTGGTTTTCAAAGGAAACAAGAAGATTAAGAGACTTTATGATCAATGTTTTCAACTTACTATTACAAATACAGTTGAGATGTTTGCACGCTGTTTGATCAAGACTTTGAGCATCGATGAAATGTTCGGTTTAGTATTCAGATGGTTCATTTCAGGGAAGGAACTTTACCATCCTGAATTGACCTGTTTATGACTCTGAACCTCAATTCAGAGGCAATTAGGTATGGACAGCAAATGTTTGTCAAGCTGGTGAAGTACAAATGGTACACTTAGCTGGTGATTATAAAAGTATAATGGAATAGGGATTGGTAATCATTCTAAAGGAATCAAAATATTTTATAAAATATGGTGCAGAAAGGACCATGGAATCAGTGGATATTGGAGATGAATTAATAAGATATTGCAGAATCAAGTCTCTGGTGGTACAGCTGCCTCACAGTGCCAGAGACCTGGGTTTGATCCTGGCCTCAGGTGCTGTCCGTGTGGAGTTTGCACAATCTCCCTGTGACCAAGTGAAACTCCTTCAGGTGCTCTGGTTACTTTCCACATAGCAAAGACGTGGTTTTGTACGTTAATTGGCCACTGTAAATTACCCCATGTGTAGAATGGACTCAATGGCCCGTTTCCATGTGGTTTCTTTCAATCAATCAGTCAATCAGGCAATCAATCATTTAAAAACAGCTATCCATTGGGATTAAAAGTGGTTGCCAGAATCCATGCGAGGGCCATTTTAAATATTGTGATCAAGGCACTGACGAAGAATACTTCGCTGCTGTGTTTAGCTAAGTACTTTGCTCCAAGGTTTTAGGATGTCATAACGTCATAAGTGATAGGAGCAGAATTAGGCCGTTCACCCATCAAGTCTACTCCGCCATTCAATTATGGCTGATCTATCTCTCCGTCCTAACCCCATTCTCCTGCCTTCTCCCCGTAACCCCTGACACCCGAACTAATCAAGAAATCTAATGTGCAAAGGATGTAATGTGTAAACCTTCATTTTTGCTGTCGTTCTGTGGAAGTATCTGCCAACAAATACTTTTTCCGATTTCATGCCGCATTTTACGTGTATATCTCTGCATCCATTCTAATGCTGTATGAGGCATTAGTTCTTGAGTTTATAAAATGCCTGTGGTCGTTTTTGACATTGAGTGTATTAGGTATTCAAAACCTTCTCAAATTTTACAAATACCATATTAGTTCATTTAATATAGTGGAATTATTCCAGGCTCATATGAAATAATTGTCTGTGGTTGCCCATAAATTATTTAACATTTGAAGAATATGTTTTCATTTTTGCATGAAAATGAAATGTAATGTAAATATCTAATTTTTGCCCCGGAGAATAATCTGCAGATCTGCAAAAATAATTAGATAACTTTAAAGATGAATTTTGTAGATGTTCTTCAATAGAAAATGTTTGCCTAAATAACTGCCCTGAATTTTAATGCTCTCTGAACCAGTAGTGTACATCATTATACAACAATGACAAAAGACTTAGTAACTTTTGAAAACTGCAAACCCCGCCACTTGTTAAATCTAAGTTTGTTTCCACTTTAAGGTTAAGGAACGTGACTTTTCAGTTCTTAATTGAATTAGTACATACTGGCAGTTGGGCTAAGGCCTTAGGTTCCTTCTGATGTGAATTTTACTTCGGAGTCACGTGAGTGACTACGTGAAGAACCCTGCCAGGACGCATGCGTGTCATATCGCTACACGCATTGCGAAACGTCAGACGCAGTGGAAGGACGTTCCCCCGCGGCGGCAGTTTAAAAGCCGCTAATTGCAGGTAAGCGTTTACTCTGCGGTCTTTTTTGTTCCCATTTCCAACTACAGGTAGGAAAATGGAGAAAACAAAGAAGACAAGGGCTGCGACAAAGCTGGTGAGGGAGGACCGCGGAGTAGCGGGAAGCCAGCAACAGCAGCTAACGGCACTTGGATCACCCGTAGTGGGATCAGCTGTGCCCGATGTCGCCTCCGCACCGGCCAAATCCACGCAGCAGGGCGGCAAGGCTAGACACAAAACTAACAAGGTCGTGGACTCAGAGGAGTCCGACTTTGAACCACCGCGGGCGGCCAGCGACTGAGAGCGCTGGACCTGAATGGAGCGGTGTATGGAGCATTTGCTCCAACGTGACAGACTCCGGGAGATGGAGTCGGGTCACTGTGGGCCCTATGGTAAACCCACAGCAGTGCCTTTTCAAGGGCTGCACAGTGCTTCTACCTCATCGGAGGGGAGCACTGCGGGTCAGTGCTGGGCTGACCTGGAAGAGGGGTCCGCAGAAGAAAAGACAAGTGTGCATGGGGTGCAGGAAAAAGAGAACTTACCGGACATGGTGGCCAATTTTATACACCGGAACAGACTGGACAAAATCTGGAGCCAAAGCTTGCTGCCAGTATAGACTACATGTCTCTAAACCAGTTACAAGAGCAGGCTGTACTGGACACCACAGGAAGACACCTGGCACCGGGCAATTGCATATCTCTGAACGTTCCAATAGTTAACAACTGTATATGGAAACACATTGGAACAGGAGTCAGGAGTATGGATGTAAAATTGCAAAAAGTACTGAAATTACTGACCGCAGGGATAACAGCATTTGCCCGTACAGTGGACGATAGGAACATGTCCCAGGATCAACAAGATGCACTGGCACTATTCTGCAACACCCAGCATGAAATAAATAACATCAGGAAAAGTGCCATTCAACCCACACTGAACCCAAAATTCGCGGGACTGTGCAAACCTGGGACCACGAAACCACACATACTCTTGTTCGGAGGCAACCTATAGAAGCAGGTAAAAGAGCTCGATGAGGAAGCCAAAACCTTGGGATTAATAAAAGGAACACCAACAAAAACCCACTACAGCCAAAGACAGCATCCCTACGCACCCACCAGCAGAACTGGTGAAAGCTCGAAGGCACGGTATTTCAAACATGAGTCTTTTTTAGGCCATGGCCCAGGCCGGCCTTCTTGGAAGATGCGGGGAACCCCAACGCCAACCAAACCGAAAAACCAGACACCAGCGCAACAACAACAGCGGAAAAACTACAAAAAGAAGTAAACCTGCCACTGGTAACAATGGAGGTAGGTGGGTCTGGTTCCCTAAAAAATATGGAGAGCATGGAGGTTGGGGGGAGACTACACTGGTTTTTGAATGCATGGAGCATGTTAACAACCGATACTTACATCTTAAGCAGTATCCAAGGATATACAATAGAGTTTATACACAAGTACAGCCCTCCAGTTCAACATATACCGAACCGAGTGTTCGTGCTCTCTGATAAAGAAAAATCAGAAGCACAAGCTGAACTGGAGCGGCTCTACATAAAAGGTGTAATTGAGATAACTCAACACGAACCATTAGAATTCGTGTCCAATATTTTTACCAAAATCAAAAAAGATGGTGGTTGTCGCATCATCATCGATCTAACAAAATTGAATACATTTGTACAATATATTCACTTTAAAATGGAAACCTTTGTTACTGCTAAACAATTAATTTCCAAAGGTTACTTCATGGCCAGCATCGATTTAAAAGATGCTTACTATATAGTGCCTATACGAGGTGACCACAGATGTTACTTAAAGTTCAACTGGATGGGACAACCCTGGCAGTATAAAGCACTGCCAAATGGTCTATCATGAGCCCCCAGGCTGTTTACAAAAAAATTTAAACCAGCCCTAGCATTTCTACGGAAACGTAAACACATGGTTATGGTATATTTAGATGACATACTCATTGTGGGCAAAACTTTGGAATTGGCCATACAGACTGTAACAGCCACAAAACAGCTATTTGAAAAACTGGGATTTATCATCCATCCAGTTAAATCTAAACTAACGCCGTCCACCACTATGGACTATTTGGGGTTCACCATTGACTCAGTTCACATGATGGTGACACTACCTAATGGAAAGGCTAGAGATTTAATAGAGGCTTGCAATAACCTCATTGACATCAGAAAACCATCCATCAGATTGGTAGCAAAAGTAATTGGTAAAATAGTGGCTGCTTTCCCAGCCACACAATTTGGACCTCTACATTACCAAACTTACAGAGAGCAAAAATACAAGCGCTCAAAATTAATGCAGGTCACTTTGACAGACCTATGAGACTACCAATCCAAGCTAAAACGGAACTAATATGGTGGATAGACAACATCTGGCTTTGTTCAAACCCAATCATTGTCAGTAACCCTTCCATGGTACTACAAACTGATGCCAGTGCACTTGGGTGGGGAGCCACCAATACCATCACCAGCTGTGGAGGGAGATGGACTGCACAGGAGGCATCTTTCTTACTCACACTGGGCATAAACTACTTGGAAATGTTGGGTGCATTCCATGGCCTAAAGTCATATTGTACTGGGTCATATCACCAGCATGTTCGACTACAAATAGACAATACCACCGTGGTAGCATACATTAACCACATGGGTGGAAACAAATCGATATCATGTGACAATCTGGCTAATTCAATTTGGCAATGGTGCATCCAAAGAGATATTTGGATATCAGCCACTTACCTACCAGGGAGACTAAATTTAGTGGCAGACACCAGGTCACGCAAATTTAATGAAAACACCGATTGGATGTTGAACAAATTAGTATTTGCTGATATTACAGCAAAATATGGAACACCAGATATCGATCTATTCGCATCCAGACTAAACAACCAGATACCAAACTATGTTTCATGGGAACCAGACCCTGGGGCAGCAGCGACAGATGCATTTTCGCTGCTTTGGGGGAAATTGTTTATTTACGCATTCCCTCCTTTCTGCCTCATCAGTCGGGTATTAAGGAAAATACAACAAGACTCTGCGTCTGGTATTTTGGTAGTACCCGATTGGCCTACATAACCATGGTTCCCAGTGGTACAAAACATGGTGTTAGAACCATGTATTACCATCCCACATAGACCAGACTTATTGCTACATCCCGTAACAGGGGATAGCCACCCATGCCATAAATATTTGAACCTATTAATTTGTAGAGTTTAAAAACACCACTTCTACAACTGGGACTAACGGACCGAACAGCGAACATGATCTCGGCGGCCCAAAGACAATCGACTAAAAAACAGTATCTGGTCTACATCAGGAAGTGGGAAATGTACTGCCATAAAAACGACATCACCAACAGAAACATGAACATCCCGTCTGTTCTGGAATTTCTGGCAGGCCTCCACTATGATGAGGGGTTCAGTTACAGTGCCATCAACAGCGCCAGAAGTGCCCTGTCGACTTACCTATGGCAAGGGACAGAGCGTTACTCTGTAGGGACTCACCCACTGGTAACAAAGCTCATGAGGGGGATTTTTAATACTAACCCCCCAAAATCCAGTTACTCCCAAATTTGGGATGTAAGCATTGTCCTGAAGATGCTCAGAAACTGGTCTCCAGCATCAGCTCTGTCCCTACACAGACTGACTTTAAAAACAGTCATGTTAATGGCATTGATCACGGCACAGAGGGTACAGTCACTGCATAAACTTAGACTGGACAACATGACTTCCTCACCTGATAATATTACGTTCCACATCTACGAGCTAGTAAAGCAGAACAGACAGGGATCAGCAGGCCTCAATATACTATTTAGGTCATACCCTACAGATAACCGTCTCTGTATAGTTAGACACCTGTCATTATACATAGAGAAAACAAAAATCCTAAGAGGCAATGAGAAGGGACTTCTGATCAGCCACAAGCAACCTCACAAAAGAGTGACAGTCCAGACCATCTCGAGATGGCTGAAACAAGTGCTTACACAGGCTGGGGTGGATACTAACATTTTTAAATCTCATTCCACCAGGGCTGCAGCTACATCGGCAGCAATACAATTGGATGTGCCCATGGACCAAGTCCTCAAAGCAGCAGGATGGTCAGGGGAAAGAACATTCCAATTATTTTACAATAAACCAGTAATGAAATCTGGAACATTTGCAGAAAAAAATTTAAGTTCTGTAAATTAATCCAAACCCATAAAAGGGTTATAATTTGTGTTAATAAATTTTATGATTTCAATGTCGAATTCATGTCCAAATTATGTTAACACTATTCCTCCTACAGTCAAGGCAGACGTGATGCATGGACTCGTTTCCACGGCATGAAATCACAGAGCTTTAAAATCTTCACGTAGTCACTCACGTGACTCCGAAGTAAAATAGTAAGATTAAACGAGAACTTACCAGTTTGAAGTTTGATCTGTATTTTATGAGGAGTTACGATGAGGGATTACGTGCCCTCCGCTCCCACCCTTGATCATATACTTAACTGGTATCTCTTCTCTAATCTTACTATGTTTAGTCATTACAGTTGTCTGTGATTTCACACCGCTGCTTTGAAGAATGACACGCATGCGTCCTGGCGGGGTTCTTCACGTAATCCCTCATCGTAACTCCTCATAAAATATAGATCAAACTTCAAACTGGTAAGTTCTCGTTTAATCTTACTATTAATTATCATGGCAAATACTGTTGGAGGAGAGAGCTTCAAGAAGATGCTTGCTGCTCCCCCTTTGGAGAAAGACGTTGGTTTAAGCAACCATCTGATTAAAACTGAGCAGAGTTGTTCCAACTGACCATATCAAGGGTGAGATCAGACACAAACTCAGCCTCAGACTATAAAATAGCATGTTTGTTTAGTTTTGTTTAGAGATACACGGCCCTTCAGCCAACCGAGACCACACCGACCAATGATCCCTACACACTAACACTATCCTATACATTAGGGATAATTTTTACATATATAGCAAGCCAGTTAACCTACAAACCTGTACATCTTTGGAGTGTGGGAGGAAACCGAGGTTCTCGTGGAAAACCTGCACAGTCACGGGGAGAACTTACAAAACCGGACAGACAGCACCCGTAGTCAGGATCGAACCCTGGTCTCTGGCATTGTAATGCGGCAACTCTACCACTGCGCCAAGGTGCCACTCTCATTTTAATATGAAGAATTATATTATTTTAATTTTGTTGTCCATTCATAACAAGAAAGAAAATGCCGAACTTCAACTGTGAGAAATAAACAAAATCGTCACTTGGAGCTTGCATGAGTAAATTCTGAAAATGTATGACAAATGTAATCATTATTGATTGGTTTCATCCTTGTTTTGTCATCAAGCCTAGTAGTTGTGTTCAATGCTTTAGAGGCAGTTTGAAATTGCTGGTGATTTATTCTCAATCTGAAGGTGAAGTGATTCACTTGACTCCGTTTTCCTCTTTTATTCCATCATCTGCACCCATGATCTCCGATGAATGCACAGAATTCCATCAATGCAAACCTTTACCCCTTTGAAGTGCTACAGCATTCTGCGAACATGTTACTTTACAATTCCTTAAAATGTCCATCATTCTTGCACTGAAAGCCATTATTCTTCTAAATGGACCCTATTGTATGTTCAGGCTGCTTTATGTTGCTGCTTACGAAGGCAATCAACAGAGGTAAAGGCGCAGATTAAAACACCCTTTATTTTGAAGGCAATGTTGAAATACCAATGAGTTAAAGTTATACCATGTGAGGCAATCAGCCCTTAATACATACATACTTAGAATACATTGCTTTTTATTTTAAAACAAAACTTACAAAATCTAAATTAATGATATCTTAAACAACTATTTATTTCAAGAATACAAAAGCAAGTAATAAATGTGACCATTTATAACTTAACTCAATCTCTTGGTCTTCTTGCCTGCAATTTTCGTTATGGCAAGCTGTACTTAAAATGTCTGAAGCAATCACTCCAGCCATCTTGTGAACGTCTTGTGTCGTCTTTGTGTACATCTTGTGTAATCCTCATGAACATCTTGGTCCAGCATGCTGTTCTGCAACTGCTGCTTCAAGTTAATTGGCTTCACATCTGTGAATACATAATATTCCACTATCTTAACCACCTCCTTCTAGGTGCCAGATGTATGCGTCAACATTTAGAATTAACTGGGGTCAAAAGAATTGGATTAAAAACTTGCTCTGTGGCAGGAAATAAAGGGTAATGGTTAATGAGCGATTTTGTGACTGAAAGGCTCAGGTGGGCTACAATTCTTTACTTTTCATAATGTATTAAATGAACCCAGATATTCCAGAACAGGCGGGATGTTCATGTTTCTGTTGGTGATGTCATTTTTATGGCAGTACATTTCCCACTTCCTGATGTAGACCAGATACTGTAAGTGTAGGGAGATGATGAAGCTTACAGATGATTTTTTTTTTAAATCAGTCATATGTTTGATGCTTTCCGTCTCTCCGTCCTTCCCCCATACTAGTTCTTTGACTAGATTCAATGTCGTCCTGATGAAATTTTACTGATTGTGTGCCTCATTGTCACCTTCCCCTCAGCTAACATTGATCCATTCTACATTTTCTTTGATCATCGTCCCCTTTGATCTCTCATTTTCACTCCTAATTCTTCCATATCTTTATGTGTCCCTCTTCCCTGACTCTCAGTCTGAAGTAGGATCTCGACCCGAAATGCCACCCATTCCTTCTGTCCAGAGATGCTGCCTGTCCCGTTGAGTTACTCCAACATTTTGTGTCTATCTTTGGTGTAAACCAACATCTGCAGTTTCCTCCTACACATCTGCAGTTAACTTCCTACACATCTCTATCTTTGTATCTCTCTCTTGCCCTAGATATACACCCTGTCTTACACCCTGACTTCTAGTACATATGGAACTTCTTTCTTCTGCTCTTTCCATTGTAGTTACAATTTATCTCCGACTACAATATGTTGAGCTGACATCAGTAAACCTTTATCTGCTGTGACATCCTATGGAGGATCTTAAGAGCCTTTGAACCCCCTCCATATTGCAAATGTTAAATTCTCTGTTAAAGTATCTACATTAATCTCTGTCTGATTCAGGTGATTGAGTAATTTCATTTCTAACAAACATCTTGGAGACATTGAGCATTACCCCAGAATGTACATATTCTCAATTTGTCTGCTGTCTCCTCTATGCCAGACTCAGTCAGCATTACTTCACCACAGCACCCTGTGCTGAACCTCTTAATTCTCATTGTGTTTGTGGTGTCTTGTTATGGCCCTGGTGTTGTCCTGACAATCTAGTGAACTGGTTCCTTCATGTTGTTCAAATAGACATCAGGCTCTTCCTCTGCAATGGTTGCCATTGAGGTTTGTGAACAGCCCTGTAGGCAGACTCTCATGTGATGTCTCTGACTCAGCCGACTCATCATTGGCTCCAGAGACAGAAAATCTTTCCTTCTGGGCCATTTCACCAAGACCTGATTCTCTAGCCAGGTTTCTACTTAGCTTCCAAGTTCTGCTTCTCCACTTTATGTTGCTTTCCTCGGGCTCCACTTTGCCTTGTATTTTGTACTTCTACTGGATTTCTGTGCCCTCTATATTAAAATGTCCCTTCTGGCTTTTCATCATGTTTGTGATTGAGTCCTGTTGTAATCTATGCTGGTGTAGTCTCATCAATAACACATATGGCTCCAAACCTACCACTAACAATATAACCTGCAACATCTTACATAACCATGTGTTTCTCTGTTCTCTATCCTTCCTGAGATCTTCTTGGGGACATTTCTACCCATTCCCTATACAGCGAAAATAGTTGAGTCCATTCAGATCCTACAAACATATCCACCACATTTAATGCCTGCCTTCATGATTATTATACCTTAAGAACTGGATCGTTGCCATGCTTCTTTGTCAAGCAACAAATCCCAATTTCAATGGCAATGTGCTGAATGGAAATTCTTTTCATGACAGCGATGGAGCTAGTAATAAAACACCTTTTATTGAAGGCAGTAAACTCTCAATTATTAGTGATGTTTGGCACATTTCTGCAACAAAAATCAGAGGACATTATGCGCTCAGTTCATAAAAAGCACGCTTTCACATGGGTGCTGCAGATTCCAAAGGATTTTGAGTGTTGAAATCTAATTGTTATTTTGCAAATTGAAAAGCCAGAGTCTTTAAGCTCTTGCTTAATGCTGAAGGAAAGGATACTGAATTAATATATAACACATTAATAACTGGCAAGTTGAAATTAATATTCAACTAAACTCTGCATCAGCTAGCGTATTTGCTGTGGTTATGCTATATTTTTCTCAGATTTCACAGTGGGTTCTCGAAGTGAAGGAGCTACGTACAGTTTGGCTAATCTGATCCAATTATTCCCTCTGCTTCATGTCTTCCAGGCACCACAGTCCCAAATTTGTTGAACAGCAGCTCCAATCAACTTTATTTACATTTTTATTCTGACATCAGCGTTTCTGCAGCTGGATTTCATCTGGAATATAAAAGTAAGAATTTTCAGTGGATGTTACAATGTATAGCAAAAATATATATACACGGCAAACTCCATAAAGATGAAATGTGTAGGAAAGAACTGCAGATGCTGGTTCAAACCGAAGATAGACACAAAAAGCTGGAGTAACTCAGCGGGAGAGGCAGCATCTCTGGAGAAAAGGAGTGGGTGACCTTTCGGGTCTAGACCCTTCTTCAGTCTGAATAATCAGACTGAAGAAGGGTCTCGACCCAAATCGTTACCCATTCCTTCTCTCTAGAGATGCTGTCTGTCCCACTGAATTACTCCAGCTTTTTGTGTCAAATTCCATAAAGTGTCCAGCATCTGCAGTCTCTTGTGTCTTCATATTTACATACTTTTAAACCTAAATGTCCTGTCACTTGGAATTTCCCCACTTCTTTATGGAGTGACCATACTTTGCACTGAACCTTGGTATCCCCCTGCATCTTATGGGTCAGCAATGCCTTTTAGCCATCTGACACACTTATTTTGGTGGCTTCTAATTTTGTTATTTGTGACATAGTTTTAATGGTACTCAAATGACAAATAGCAGGTTCATAGGCCAAACATAAACTTTAAAGGCAACTGGCCTTGAAATGTTTTAGTCAGAAAATTGTGTGTTATAGTGTTGTTTGCACAGTTTCTGCATTGGTTTGGTGTAAGGGAGTGGGGAAACATTATTCTAAAGAACATATTTGTGTAATGTGTCAAGAGAATTAGAATCAGGAGTTGGGAGCTCCGTGCCTACTAATCTCGTAAAACGTCCTAAATCATGTGCGTTAGTGCAGACTTTCACCTCTCCTATCTCCTAGCTTAGTGGGAGCTTTTAAAGTGGTGGCTTACAACAAAAATCATAGCTTGAGCTACTGGAGTTGTCCTGGGGTAGATTTACCCTAGAGGGTTGTTTGGGGAAAGGCGAGGGTGGGCATGTACAACACATGCCCCCGAAAACAATGAAATGACATGACATCGGAACCAGCTGCGGTGGAATAAGGGGGAAAAAACCCAATAATTTACAGATGATAACCATCGCATTAGAAGCTTTACTGCTGGTGTCTCTAGCAATGGCTCACGTTCATTCGGGCCCAATAATCAAGGCAGGGAATTTGGTTCCACCTTCTTTTCCTCCAGTAGATTCGTGAGAAAGACATCATTCAAACAAACCCTGTGGCTGCATGCCTAAGGAAGTCATAGACATGGAGTTTCCTGATTGAATATATACAGCCAAGACATACAATTGCACCTCATAGCACATTAAGCATTGGGCTACCCATAGGAGCATCTGACCCATAATTACCTGCAGTCGTTTAATGCTGCCTTTTGGTTTTTCTCTCTTGTGTCTGACGCCAAAAATTTTGGAACTGTCTTGTGAAAAAAAAATATTTATCTTTGGAATTTGTCCTTCTTTGGACAAATTTGACCATCCAACTTTCTTTATGAGTCCTAGCCGTGGCATTTGTTAAATACATAAAATAAATTGATTGGTACTGTTGACAATTGCAGACTTTCGTCCTCATTCATGAATGATGTGGCCATATAGGATTTAAATGACCTTTAAATAAGCATTTAGGAATTATTGCTGACAGCTATACACATGCTGCATCTTTAAACTAATGTATTCTCGGAGTCCCATTGCTATTCGTATTTGAACAGAACAGCTTTTATAAGTGTGTTATCTTCATTATTCAATAGTGATGAAAATGGGTTTGGAAATACAGAGACTTTAAATTGCACAAGCTATTAGAGGGAATAGTGGCAAAGATTTGGATGAATATGACAGATCCTGCCTCATTTCTCCCAAATATCATCAATTCAGTACAAATGATTGAAGACGATGGTTTGAGTTGAAGTCACGATCCGAGTCCAATTAAATTTGAATCTCCAATTTTTGATCTTCTAAATTAGAAGCATGGATTATTTGAAAAATTCATTCCGATGCCAAATTCTTAATTTATTCCCTTTCATTCAGTTTCACAAACTCAAACTGCACATGTGGAAAAATATATTTAGTTTTGTCTTCGAAATGATTTAATCAAAGCTACTCAAGGAGGGAGTATCAACTATGCTTGGAACATCATTCCCATTCTAATATTTGTATGTATGAAAGAAAAATCTGTTTCCTTAATGGTGATGTTCATTAATTAAATAGGCACTAATTCCGAAGAGTTAGTTTAATTTTTTCTAACTTGAAGAAAAATACGCTTGGGTCTGCAATTCTAGAGGAATCTTATGGGATTAATGGTCAGTTACCTGGCCAAAGAAGACTCATCTGAGAGCAAACGGTTAGTTATCTGACCACAGATAGCAAACAGCAAATAAGGGTGATAAAATGTATGCATTCTTTTACATTGTATAATTAGCAGAAAGTTATTTTAATACACCTCCAGTCTGTAACTCCTCAACAAGCAGCTGGTATGGAAAAATCTGTCTCAAAACTCAAATGCAAATGATTTTACAGACTTCAAGATAAGTAGGTAAATAATTGTTAGTCCTTAAACCCGAGAGATGAGTAATAAATATTTTATCACTTTAGCCATTGTTTAGGAGGAAAGGAGTTGAAATGGAGAGGTTAAATATCCTCTTCCTTATTGAGATAAGGGGTGAGAATAACAAGGGAAGATGGTGTTTGCAATTGCACAGTTTAACCACAGGAGGCAGCATTGTGCCATTCTTGACAACAGATGGTGACTCTGTTTATTGCTATGTGGGCTTCCTGTTGGGAACAGATGTAGGAAATAACAACTTTCATGAATTTATCACACAAAAACCAACTGACACAGTGCCATACATTGGTTAGGCAACCATAGACAACAAAGTGATCCATGCCCATCTGTTCCACATTTACAACTTGTTGCTTAGTCACCCCTCTCCCATTGCATCTGATGTGCACACATACTTCAGGAGGCTACACGTTCGAGAGGTGGTGTGTTTTCCCAAGCCATGCCTCCCTGTATCTGCACGTGACTGTTTATTATAATAGAACCTAGCTTAAAGGTATATGGGTTTTTATTGAAATACAAGTTGGCCTGCAGATAAATTGCATGGTTGTCATTTTGCATGCTCATCAACATCACATCAAGGCTTGCTGTTGATTTCATGTGGAGATAACCCATTGAAGAAGCAGTTTTTACTGGACATGGAGGCTCCAGTGCAGAGTAGATTTGAGACTAATTCTGGATTTTACTCCTGTAACTACATATGATGTATGTGACTATAATTGAAAAAAAAACATTATATTCAGCTGCTATTTCAGTGCAGCATCCAAACTAACAAGCACAGAAAACATTTTATGAGCTCCAATTGCGTTACATTTGGAAGGGACAAGGGTCATTACTGAGAAGATAAAATGTGAGATGCAATCATAGCTCACATGTTATGTACACTCAGTCCTTACCAGATCTAAACAGACTATGCTTTTCCCTGTAATCTTAAAGAACATTTTGCATTAATCATTTTTCAATCACTTGAGGTTCTGTGTCTTTCAGGTTGAATAGCACATGTCCTCATTTGTGGAAAATGAAAGGCAGGGCCCTGGGGCGTGTTGAAGAGCAGAAGTATCTAGGAGTGTAGGTACATAGTTCATTGAAAGAGTGTCACAGTTGCATAGGGTGGTCAAGATGGCTTTCTGTTCATTGACTGTTTCATCAGTCAGTGTACTGAGTATAGAGGTTGGGATGTTACATTACAGTTGTACAAGAGGTTGGTGGGGGTTGGAGTGTTTTGTTCAGTTTTGGTCACCCTGCTATAGGAAGTATGTTCTTAGGCTGGAAAGAGTGCAAAGAAGATTCATGAGGATGTTGCCAGAACTTGAGGGCCTGAGCTATGAGAGGCTGAGTCGGCTACGACTTTATTTCTAGGAGTGCAGAAGGGTGGTGATCTTATGGAAGTGTATAAGCTCATGAGCGGAATAGGGTGAATGCACAGTCTTTTACCCGGAATAGGGAAATCAAGAACCAGAGCATATATGTTTAAGGTGAAAGGGGAAAGATTTAATAGGAACCTGAGGGGCGCAGGTTATTCACACAGAGGGTGATGGGTATACAGGGCAAGTTGCCAGAGGAGGTTGTTGAGGCAGGTACTATAACAACATTTAAAAGACATTTGAACAGGAAAGGTTTAGAGCAATGTGGGCCAAACGCAGGCAGGTGGGATTAGTGTAGAAGGGGCATTTTGGTTGGCATGGGCAAGTGGGGCTGCAGGACCTGCTTCCATGCTGTATGTCTCTGTGACTCTGGACAAGTCATCTTGGTTAGCAAGGATGCGTTGGGCCAAAAGGCATCATAGAAAATAGGTGCAGGAAGCTGGTGTCAGGCTATTTAAGTGATAATGGATTATTATTGGTCTGAATGTGTAAGAAGGAACAGTAGACCTGCTTGCAAGTGAACCTTTTGCAGGTATCTCTTGTGAATATTGAATACATAATTACAGAGCATGATGAGTTCTGTGCACCCATCTGAACAATAATGGTTAGCAGATGATGGTGTGGTCAACAGAACAGCAGGATGGAAAGGTGAATGCTCAGCAGTTTCATGGGAACAGCACACAATTAATTACATGGATGAAATGCACTCCAACTGAGCATGAGGTGAGAAAGAATACGGCCCAAAACAAAGATGTTGGCAAGAGATAGGTGCATTCACCCTTCGTTATAACATTACCAATGTTTTACTTTTGACTGCTACTTTTTCCTCGAAATTACCCACTGTAACTATTTTCATTTTTTCCCTTCTGATGCCCATTTTGATTGTATGCCCTGTGCCCTTAAAATGTACAGTGCCAATATTCTATTAAACCTTGAGCGGAGTTATTGTTCATTACCAAAGTAAATTAGTTTCTCACCACAAACCCAGCAAAAGGGAGTTACTTGTGTTCACTTATTCACTGAACAAAGTGAATAAGGAGAATGTTTCCCCCTTGGTGGAAAGATTGAGCACCAGACATGTGGGTGTAAACTGGATGGCAAAAATAAATCTGAGAAACGATGTATGTGGTGATGACATGGCATTCATACTATCAAAGGTTGGTCATTCATTACTCTCAAAAGAAGAAAATGCATGGCTTCGGGAAAAAGGCTGTAGTATTGGATTGACTATATTGCAAACATCCAACACTAGATAGATTAGTGTCCTGTGCTGTAATAATTCTGTGATTCTACTTCACTTAATGTTTTCTACTGCAGAACATTTTATCTTGTGTCTGTCACTTTCCAACTTCCACAGCATCTTAATGCATCCTTGACCTGTAACCTCAACCAATATGACCCCCTCTCCCCAAAGTAATCTTCATCTTGTATTCCATCCTGTAATTGGGCCTTCTTAACCATTAGCCTAATTTTCCTCATTTCCCGGCAGATCAATTCACATTACTGTCCACACTTGCAAGTCCCTCAATGCTATTGCTTTGTCTCATTCCACAAGCCACCTTCCCTACTGAAGTCTGAAGAAGGGTTTCGACCCAAAACGTTGCCTATTGCCTTCGCTCCATAGATGCTGCCTCACCCGCTGAGTTTCTCCAGCATTTCTGTCTATCTTCCCTACTGCATTAGTTGGTTCAACCAACAGGGGTGGATAGCAATTGCTAATTAAAATGAGAATGAAAACCCCCTGAAGACATCTATTACAATTCCACACTGAAATAACCCTAAATGTTTAAAAGCTGTATTTAAAAGTGTCAATTATCTGTAAATGTTTTAACAATTGAAAATTAATTTATGGAAAATCAAGGTTGAGATTTCTGAGGTTCAGTTCATGAGCAGGTTTTGCCAGAAGTATCTGCTGTTCAGTTCTATTTGGTTCCAGTGTTTCATTTTAATTTAATCAGCGAGCCTAGGAAATCAATGAAAGAAAACCCGAAGCCTCTTTCTTCCCATATTTGTTCATAATGTTGACTGTCAGCATGACTCACATCTGCTTGTTATTCTCTACACTCTACGCATGCCGCCTTCTCTGCCCAGATTTTTATGAAGGTTGGCATTCATGAAATGGTTTCTGCTCTAATTTTGAAATGAGAAACTGTATCTGAATCAACGCTTTCCCCTCACAATCCTTGTGAGGAAAAATAAATTGTAGCAAATTTTAAAAGAAATTGGTAAATCATTTATGACGGATGCATTGCTTTATGAATTGTACTGCTAAGACAGTACTTTGCTCAGCTTGTCTCTAATCTGCTACTTTACTATTTTCTGTGCTACCATAGTGAAGGCTCAGGGTGATAACTTTCACTTTGTTAGTCATCCTCTGAAGATTTGTCTGAGGAAAAGCTTCTGTGTGTCTGTACAGTGGTTATTGCTGTGGGAGAGAGAAAGCTGGTCACATTGTAGCTGGATTAAGATATTACTGTTGCTTCATCAGAAGTGTTTTGCCTGATTCCTGACATCATGTTCAAATGTCATCTTTATTTGTTCGCAATCAATATAATAAACGCAATTTCCACATAAATTACAATTCCTTGCAAAAAGAATGTTATTTTCACAGTTGAGTTCTCTTTATGTTTTCTGGAACATGAGTTGAAGAAAATGGAAAACAAACAGAATGGAAGAATTTTAAATAAATTACTTTTGACACAAATCAAAAGTATTTCCTTGGAGTGCCTGCATTCAAGGCAAGCCTGTTTTCCTTTCATTATACCTTTTCACACAAGTATTTGAATAGTTTTTGCTTTTTATGTTAAATAATCAAAATTATTTAGGTTTATAGGTATATTCGTGTATGATTAGAGGGAACAGAACAGACTTCCAGATTCCCTCTGACAATAACTCCATAAATCGACAATTTGAAACATAGACAGCTTACGGTCATGGTAATAACAAAACAATTATTGAGGGCAAGTTATCAGTAAATGTTAACAGTAACATGAGGACCTGTCTGTGCAATGTGCTCGCTACTACACCAAAAGACATAAGGCCTTCACCAGTCAGGGTATTGAATATAGAATTGGGATGTTGCGTTACAGTTGTACAAGACGTTGATGAGGCCACGCTTGGAGTACGGTGTTCAATTTTGGTCACCCTGCTAAAGGAAGGATATCAATAAGCTGGAAGGAGTGCAGAAATGATTTGCAAGGTTTTTGCCTGGGCTTGAGGGGCAGGCTAGGTATTCCTTGCAGCACATGAGGCTGAGGAGATGTATACAATCATTAGGGGAATAGATAGGGTGAATGCACAAAGTTATTTACCCATGGTAGGGTAATCAAAAACAAAAGAACATGTATTTAAGGTGAGAGGGGCAAGATTTAACATGAACCTGGGGGCAGGTTTTTCACTCAGAAGGTGGTAGGTATACAGAGTGAGGAACCAGAGGAGGTAGTTAAGGTAAGTACTGTAACAATATAAAAATTAAAAAAAAACACATTACATGGATAGTAAAAAGACAAGTGCATGGATAGGAAAGGTTTAGAGGGATATGGATCAGATGCAGGAAAATCTAGTTAAGATGCGGCATCTTGATCAGCATTGATGAGTTGGGCCTGTTTCTGTGCCCGATGACTATGCACTGTAGCAATTACAACCACAAGGTATTCCAGCATTAAATTGGGATAATGCTTCTGGCAAGAGTGAAAGAAACTCACAAGATATTGGCATGAAATACAGCCTTTGGTAATTGCTTTCATGTTCTCTTTTTTGTAGCTGTGGGGTTGACAAGCTGTCCAGAACCATTGGTCCCTGCCAACAGTGTAAAGATTGGCGAGAGATACTTAGTCAATGATGTTGTGTCTTTTCGCTGCGAGCCAGGCTACCAGCTCCAGGTAATTAAGCAGTGCACAAATGCAGTAAGATATGAATAATTACAAACTGCACAGAGGGTTTGTGTTGGGTATTTCAGATGAAAGTTGATGATGATAGATCAGTCACTGATGCTTATTCTTCTAGGGACACTCCCATATATCTTGTATGCCTGGAACAGTTCGCCGGTGGAACTACCCTCCGCCTCTCTGTGTGGGTATGTATTCAAAAACACAGTTGTTCCATAAGTATGAATCTGACATGAAGCATGCACTGTTAGAATTTATTACTTGCATTTTGCCTCTTATAATCCATTTGCTGAAAGAGCACCTTTGTTACAAGTATTAGCTCAGGTTATTTGTAAGCACCCTTGCCTCTAAATCAGTATATTATGGGCTTGGATGCATTATGGAACTGAGCATTGAATCCGTGCTGGACCCTAAGTGATGCATTGGCAGAGGCATTGATTTTTCTTTTGGATGAGATGTTAAAGTCAAATTAATATTTTTCAGCTGAATTACCCACTTGGTTTGTTCTCATATCTCTTAGTCAGATGATAAAACTGAACTGGTCATTACCCTGAGAAATTGATGTCCATCTTGCTTATATATTAGCTGCAGTGATTTGCAGCAGTGACTGTGCTTGACAAAACTCTGTTGATTTGTCAAACGTTTTGGATTTCTGCGACCATGAAACTTTTCAAAGGCAGTCTTTCCTTCATTCTTTTCTGTAGTTTGAATGCACACACTCAACCTTCACCACCAAAAAAGACAACTAATATTATCTTTCCATAATAAAAACATGAACTTCTAACTGGACTATCCCGTCAATCTTCTATTGCTATAGCTTCCGAATTTCCCTCTTCTTAAATGTTCCCTTTGTGGTTATTGAATCGTGTGCTGTCTGCTCAACGAAGTGGACATAACTGGTGCTGTGAGAGGGTTTTTGAGGTCAAGAATAATCAGTAAAACTCCAAAACATGTTGGATCATATTTGTCAGCTCAAATGTAATTGCTCTGAAGAAGTTGCCAGTATATAATGTATTGTTGAAATGCTAGTTTCATTGGCAGAGAAACAAACATAAGCAGTTGGCAGCAGCCACATGAGGAAAGATATCAGGGCAGCGTCAGGAAAAATGCCAATGAAGCCTTCCAACAGGTTTAGCAGCCTAAGGCCAGTGCAGGACTATGAACCATTTTAGTGTATAATATAGATTCTATGTGCAACTTGAGAAGGTGTTGGACCAATACATCAGACCTGGGTCATCTGCACGGAACGCATAATATAATAATATCCCCGTGTTGTCATCTGCTTTTGAAATTTGGATCAGTTGATTTCAATGGAACAGGATTTCAGAAATAGATTACAATATGCAGCCATATTGTATTAAATTTCCATTCCACTGTGAATTTGGCTTAAATTTCCAGATGGCTGTGGAGGCCAAATCAATGGATATGTTTAAACGGAGATTGATAGATTCTTGATTGGCACGGGTGTCAGTAGATATGGGGGGAAGGCAGGAGAATGGGGTTTGGAGGGAGTGATAGATCAGCTATGATTGAATGGGGAGTAGATTTGATGGGCCAAATGACCTAATTCTGCTTCTATGGCCTATGAACTTGTTAACATCGGTGTGAAGTTGCAGAAGTGAATTAGAAAAATCATTCTTTCATCAATGCAAACATAGTCAGGAAATTACATTTAGATCTACCATTAATAAATGGTGTGTATTGCTGCAGGATGTCCAAATCAGCACATTCAGACGTGTGGATGGTTATCATTTATTGATCCAATCAAATCAATTAACAGCAATGTTGAAGCACAGGAATGAATGAGATTCAGTTTAATTCCCTGTTTGGTCCACAACTCCCTGATTGCCCATCTCCAGAATGGGCAATCTCCATGAGCCATCCTCCTGTTGTGCTACCAGAACCTCAGTCACTGGCTTATAACCATCAGGCCTACCCACCTGCACAGCTTTGAAGGCTTCTCAAGCACTTGCCCTCTCTCACTCTTGGACTGGACCCCAGTCTCAGATATTGTTCTGTATATTTAATGGCACAGTGGCGCCAGGTTTGATCTTTACCTCGGCTGCTGTCTGTATGGTGTTTTTATGTTCTCCCTGTGGCCACGCGGGTTTTCTCCAGGTGCTCCGGTTTCCTTCCACTTTCTAAAGACATGCAAGTTTGTAGGTTAGTTGGCTTCTGTAAATTGCCCCTAGTGTGTAGGATGGAACTAGTTTATGGGTGATCGTTGGTTGGTATGGATTGTTTCCATGACCTGTTTCGAATGTTCGGATATTTCGATTGTTTTGAATGACCTGTTTCCATGCTGTATCCCTAAAACTCAAACTAAAACTTTTATACTTTGTTGTAAACAAGGAGTATGTATCTGAATCAGAAGCATCAGAAACCTGCAGTGCGCTTTATTAAGCTGGTAGTGTACTTTTTATTGAAAGGTCATTGACCATTAACTTTGTTTATCCATCGACAGATGCTCACTGATCTCTGAGAACATTTCTTGTAGTTTTTGTTCTTATTTCAGCTTAAGTCCTGTTTCCCAGTGGAATTGGACTGATTTAGTGCTGTGGTAAAATGGTTTGATGTAACTAAATCTGTTTAAATAAGATAAGGTGGACCTCACAAAGGATAGAATGAGCTGATACTGCCCTTATTTCTTATGTTCTAATGTTGCAGCACCACAAAATTCTTTATAATGATTATGGTGAAGTTGTTATCCTGACTTTTTGCACAGGGCTTACTGCATAATCCACTATGATTGTGGATCAAAGATGCATGGAAATGGCATACTTATGGTTTTCACATTTAATTGGATAGAATCTCTCTCTTTCTCCTTCTTCCTTCCTTCCTTCCTCTTCCTTCCTCTCTCCCTCCCAACTCCCCCTCCTCCAACTCTTTCCCCCTTCCCCCTCCCCCTTCCCCCTCCCTCTTCCCCTCCCTCTTCCCCTCCCTCTTCCCCTCCCTCTTCCCCTCCCTCTTCCCCCTCCCTCTTTCCCTCCCTCTTCCCCCTCCCTTTTCCCCCTCCCTCTTCCCCCACTCCCTCTATCTCCTCTCCCTTTTCCCCCTCCCTCTTCCCTCCCTCCCTCACTCTTTCTCTTCCTCTCACTCTCTGGTTGTTAAGGAGTAGGGTTGTTGAGGTGCAGGTGAGTCCATCTAATCCCGACTAACTGGATGTAGCTTTTGCTCCTCTGGCTGTGGCTTCAGATAAGAGCCTTGCCCATGGTGCTGGTCTTTTCCTGCAAGCAGACGCTGTCCATGGTGCTCCTCCTGACCTGTCGACCATTTTCTGGGACCTGAGCAGCATTAGGGAGATGTTGGCACTGTATGTTTTTGATATTTGGAACAACATTGGCCAGGAAACCATGGATACCTTCCCTTCTCTTCCACACGGTGTCATGAAATCTATTATTTCAATTACTCATTCAATCCTATTTTTTTTAATGACTTTCCCCCCACTTTGCCTAATTCCCAAATTGTGCTCATTAATGATTTAGTTAAACAACATAGATTTTACTTGTTTGAGCTGAAATGTACGCATGACCATCGGTCTCTCGTTCCATTATAACCCACTCATTTGGCTCCTTTGATGCCCATGGGACCATAGGTTGGGAGGAGAGTTTAGCTGATGGTTCACGCTGCTGTTGAGAGCAGCCAGACATCTCCAAATAGCTCATCTACAATCTGTTAGCAATAGTTTTTGGTATACCTCTTATTCATAAAATGCTGCAAGGTGCATTCCAAAGAAGAAGAAAGTTGTACCTCAAAGTGAAAGCTCTGATTTTCATCAGAAATTTCAACTTTGAGGTCTCGAAGGTGAGGAGGAGCTGAGTTTGAAAAGGTGAATGCATTATTTGGTTAGGAACATCATATTTCATCTCAGTAATATTAAGTCATGTCTCTTTCTGTGCACTATAATACTCTCTCCACTAGTATTATGGATTTAATGTGACTGAATTGCGTTATCAGCACAGAACAATTCCGAATTTGAATGCCTTCTGGAATCTCACACAGAAAAAAAAACTTTGAGTAATGTAAAAAAAATGACGAGATTGCCCTTCTGAAGATGAGGTTAATGTATGTAGTTGAATTGATCAGCATGATGGATTTACAGTCATTTAACCAAAACTGCATCTGATCTAGTTACCACAACACAACTGATCACATTGCAGAAGTGAAAACCACAACACTTGAGAGACTGAATCTGCAGGCAATGGAATTTTTTTTTTGGAACGAGGAGGGAGTGAATGGCAAAATGCTCTTACTTACTGAATCAAGGCTATTATGTGTCTAAATTGAGGTCAAGCTGACAATGTGGTATGTCAGCCACAGTCTGCCGACCATAACAATGTTAAAGAACCATGACTTGCAGTGCAAAAACTCTTCCCTCTACACTTCATTTTCATGCTATAGATTTCCTTTGCAGCCCTGATGCTGTGTATAAATTTTTAATGTAATTTCCCTTTGGAACAAATGAAGGAGCTAAGGAGGGAGGCAAAGTTCCCCCTTACCTCCCCCCCCCCCCCCCCCCCCAAAGCCAAACAAAACTGTTGTTGATGTAAACAACATAGCAAATGATTCTTGCAAGCACTGCAGATGCATTTATATGCTGCGGCTGGGCAGAGAAATGCAAAATCTATTTTCCTGATTCGAATACACACAAATACCTGATTCTCTATAAATAATCATGTTTCTGGTGTCTGTAAGATGCTGCAGGAGCTATGTTTGCAAAAACCTTATTAACCAAATATAATGACTTGCAGATTAATATTTGCTGTTGCAAAATTGATTTTCTAACTCAATTGTGTATTTCAGCGTATTTTAAATACATTTTTGATTCCTGCAGTGAAATGTCTGAATTCCACTCTGTGCTTCCTCACTTCCCTGAGCCTCCCTTCCTACTTGAAAACCACATCTGCAAACTTGTCAGGGAGGAATTCAACGGCATGAAGTTGTGCCTCCCTCAATGTGTTTATTGACTTTTCTCCTGAACGCGATGCACTCCTATCATACAGTAAATGCCATTGCCTGTCATACTATACGTAACGCAAACAATATGGAAATGTACAACAATGTTAATAATCACAATATCTTTCATGCCCACCGACTTATTTGACAAAATCTGAGGGACTAATTCACACCTATGGCCTAGTTCACATGTTTAGCTTAATCAGCTTCCTGGGCCTTGTCTCCATTTGCTTGAGTATCATTTGTGAGTTGAAGCATTCAGTGAAGAACCAGGCAAGAATAAGGCATTAACAACGTGTGGACAGACAGGAATCTATCTTGTTTATCATGGTTTTTGAACTATCTTTCTGCAGTTCATTAAATGTTAATGAGGGAATTCTTCTGTTTGGCCTCTTACTCTCGATCCCTCCGAACCACCTCCACAAACCTCTGTTGACCAATAAAGTTTTAATATATTGCGACATGTGCAATTTCAGTTCACTGATGGTGGTAGTGTTAAATTGCACAACAATGAATGACAAAACTATGTGACCAAAGCACAACAATTATAAATGGAGCCATTGAATTTATATGAAGCAAGAACTGAATACATTTTGTTTAAGGATAACTGGGAAGATGAAATGTTAACCAGGGGCAACACGTATTGCTAAATTGTTGCTTAATCCATGCATTCACAGCAGAGGTGAGTGGGATGTATTTGTATAAAATAAATTGACCGATTGTATCTAATGGTGTCTTTGAGTTTTTGGTGTCTTACTCCTCAATCCAAAGGCACATTACCACTGACATCTGCGATATTTGGATTAAGTGTGCAGAGAATAGAAAACTATTATATGTCCAGGGGTATCTAATGAATAATTGTACATCGGTCTGGGACCTGAAAAAAGACTAATAATCGAACGTGCCCAAGACCTTAAGAATGTTCTTAAAATGTAGAACCGTGGATTAATTAAGTTTTCAAATGTGTTTATATTTGCTCCTGTTAAAGGCTTTCGAGCATGGACTAAAGTTACTTGAATTAATTTTCAATAAACAGTGGATGCCTAAGGGTTTTTTTTTTGTGAATCGATAAAGATGATATCCTTTAAGATCTAATGAGAGATATGTAGTGAAAGGTTAACAGAGTCTAGCAACTTATGTTTTATGGATGAGTCTGATAAAAAGCAGGGGATAGAGATAAGGGCAGCAGGTGAGGGAGGGGTTACCGTATAGAATCGACTCATCAGTAGCCTTTATTCAATGTGGATCAGTACCCAAGCTGGAGTTATAATTATTCAAGCTTCGTCCAACAGAACAGATGCTTTTTTCTGCTCATATTGTTTGTACATCATTGAAATATTTGTGATAGAGAGAGAGAGAGAGAGAGAGAGAGAGAGGGGGAGAGAGAGAGAGAGAGACTTGGCTACACTAACTGACATGACCCATCTACACGAGTCCCACTTGCCTGCATTTGGCCAAAAACCAGCTAAACCTGCCCTATCCATGTACTTGCTTCTTAAATGTTGCGATAGTCCCTGCCTCTACTACCTCCTCCAGTAGCTTAATCCATCCTATTTAAACTGTTTTAAATGTTTGGGGTGCATGTCTGGTCTGCAGTGTATTTAGTATTTTATTGCTTCCAATTTTATGATTTTTCTGTACAAAAAAGCTTTGAGACTTTTTTTAAATATTACAATGTGTGGTATCAAGTCAGTCATTTGGCTTTAGGAGAAAAAATAAAGAATAAAAGTCCTGTCATTGGGAATTTTAGTGGGTGAGGTAAATCTTGCTCAACACTTAAACTCATGGTGGCATTTTCATTAAAATTACCAAAGATCATATTTGATTTTCCCCATCAGTTTATTTCTGTTAAGTTGATAAACTGAATATAAACCTAATAACTATCTAGATTCCAGTTAACTAGGCTCTGCTGTGAAGGTGTTGATTGAAAAGATTCTTGAACTGGGAGGCCTCAGGCCATTTTGAAATTAGGCCCCAAGTCTCTGTATAAATAGGACTTTGGCCTGAAGCTGAGATTTAAGAAGAAGTCTGGTGTGGCAAAAGAGTAAAGATAATTGATTGATGTCAATGAACATTGGCAACCCTATGGCACCACATCTGCAGTTTTGTATGATTTGTTTTGAAGTGTTATAGAAATGGTACTATTGCTGGTGCAGTTCTTTAAGAATCATGTGCGGAGTAAGTCATTATGATGCCTTCGATGTTGAATTTGGAAGACCGCTAAAAAAGGCATTGTAACATAATTTAGAAGTCCTCGTTTTAACAAAACCTTAGTCTTCTTCACCAGCAAGCATTGGATCTAATTTCAGATGCAACCTACCAGCTCAGAACACAGGCCTTCAAAATTAATCCTCTTCTCACTATATGAATTGGCAAGATGAGGGGTATAAGATTCCTTTTTACCCTTGCCTTTCCTCATTTGAAAACTTAAGCACTGCTCCTGCTTCTTAATTCTTGATCTACACATTTGGTTTTTTTTTCTTCCTTCAAGCACAATGTGGAGGGATTTCCATGGATGTCAATGATGTAATCCTGAGTCCAGGTTTCCCAGGAAACTATCCCAGTAGCATGGATTGTGTTTGGAAGATTTCACTTGAAGTTGGATATGGTAAGTTACATGGTGAGAAAGGGAGAAGCCTTCTCATCTGTTGTTGCATGCTGCATTCAGCAAACGGTACAAAGTATAATTTCAACAAACAAAGTTATTTGTCTTATTGAGGATTTTCATATGGGGTCGAATGTTAGAAGCAAAACTGAACAATGACATTCTGCTACTTCATCTTGATGCTTTTGGGACAACAGATGACATACTTTCTCCTCAAGTGATGGTTCAAAGCAAACAAAAGAAACACAGTGTACTCTCAAATGAAAGAGTTCTGGCAGTCAGTCAAATAATTCATCAAATTATCAACATCACACAATATTCCCCTGATAATACAGACAGAAAACTGACTTGTTCTTTATTCTGCATAAATATATTTATTCAGCAAGATCTCAGTGGTGCAAAAGTTCAGAGAATCATGACATTATATTGTCAATCATTATATTGTCAATTATATGAAAATTTGCACAGTGGCAAAGCCCAAACATTCAGTGCTAGTTTTTTTTACATACAAAATATCAGCATTAATGTTTTTTTGATAGAGGTGGATAAACAACTGGATTCACATTAGTGATTAAATTCCTTACCAAATTGTCACGTTGCTTTTGGAATGTTGATACCGTGGTGGGACACAATCTATTAATCTATGTCTTGTGGTTTATATTTAATTCCATTCAGGAGAACATTTACAGCATGTGATGGTAAGTTATTTGACGCTGCTGGAAGGTTAAATAATTGGATTGATTTTAAATACTGTTTACGGCGCGACAATTGAAGAGATATTTCAAGCTGATTATGATTTTGGAGCTTCTGACCTGATTGATTTTAAGAGTGATGTGAAATCCAGCAATGTACCTTGGGGCTGGTGTTTTTATCTGACCCCAGCAATTAGTTGGTGGAGCAGAAGTCCATAAATGTTGATGACGTGCATTTGTTAGATGAAGTTAGCTGTGGGCATCGATCACTCCAGCGTATTTTAAGATCAAAACACCATTGTCTACATGTCGGCACATACCCAACTGATTATGCAATGGTGCAAGCTTGTGAATATTCTAATAGTTCTGTGAATTTCAGATGGGATAGAGGCCAATTGTGGCCATCGTTCTCGTTGTGTGCCTCATTCAAATAGATAAATCAGCACACCAGCTATAGAGAAAGCACAAAACCTGATCTTTGCACAAATATCAATATAATGTTCAGTGGACTTTTGTAACTCACTCAGCACCGGAAACATGGCAACTCTTGTGTACTGCCTAGGTCTGGGATGTCAAACTACAGGCCCACAGGCCACATACAGCGCGCGAAGGGGTCCAATCCGGTCTGCGGGATGATTTGGTGGGAAAAAAAGTATATTCATGACCATTTATTATGTATCTGTACGGTAGCTGCTCTCTCTCGCCACTCTCTATCCCACCGCTATCTATGCCTCCTGCTGCACAGGCAGGGGCGCTCCCGTCCTCCACTGTGATTGGCCCGCGGTTGACAAGGGGACGGTTGCACCCGGCTGTCAAACAGACAATATGGCGCCGCTGAGCTCCCCTTGGCCTCGGGCTGGCTAGCTGACTGACGTTCGTGCATGCATCCGGCCCATGTGAAATCACATTTTGCCAAATCCAGCCTGTGAACTAAAATGAATGAATGAATTAATAGGTTTATTGGCCAAGTATATTCACATACAAGGAATTTGCCTTGGTGCTCTGCTTGCAAGTGACAACATGACATACAGTGACAATTAAGAATAACACATAAAACATTTTAATTAATAATAAAACATTATCGATTAAATATGTGAATTAAATAAAATACCAGAGCAAAAGGAGGCGACACATTTTTGGTTATTGAGTAGAGCTACTACTCATGGGGGAAAAAAGCTGTTTTTATGTCTGGCTGTGGCAGCTTTGACAGTCTGGAGTCGCCTTCCAGAGGGAAGCGATTCAAAGAGTTTGTGACCAAGGTGAGAGGGGTCAGAGATGATCTTATCCGCTCGCTTCCAGGCCCTTGCAGTGTACAGTTTGTCAATGGAGGGAAGGTTGCAGCCAACAACCTTCTCAGCTGATCGAATGAAGCGCTGCAGCCTCCGGATGTCGTGCTTGGTGGCTGAGCCAAACCAGACCATGATGGAGAAGGTGAGAACAGACTCTATGATTGCCGTAGAGAATTGGACCACCACTGCCTGTGACAGATTGTGTTTCCACAGCTGTGCAGGACGTACATCCTTTGTTGTGCCTTTTAGACTGTGGAGTCGATTGTGACCCCCCATTTAAAGTCCTTGGAGATAATGGTTCCCAGGAACTTAAAATACTCCACTGTGGTGTTGTTGATGGTGAGTCGGGGAGGGGGAGCTCTCCTAAAGTCCACACTCAACTCCACTGCCTTAAGAGCATTGAGCTCCAGGTTGTTCTGATGGCACCAGGACGCCAACTGTGTCACTTCCTGTCTGTAGGCAGATTCCGCCCCATCCTGGAGCCCAATCAGGGTTGTGTCTTCCTCAAACTTGAGAAGCTTGACAGAGGCGTCTGTGGAGGTACAGTCATTGGTGTAGAGAGAGTAAAGGAGAGGGGAGAGTACGCAGCTTGCGGTGCTCCTATGTTGAGGGTCAACGGGTCCATGATGTGCCTTCCCAGCCTCACATGCTACTTCCTGTCTGTTAGGAAGCTGGTGATCCACTGACAGAGGGTTTCAGGCACAGTCAACTTCGAGAGTTTGGAGTGTAGTAGCTCTGGTACAATGGTGTTGAATGCAGAGCTAAAATCAACAAACAAAATCCTCACATAGGTCCTCTGGCGGTCTAGATGCTGGAGGATGAAGTGCAGGCCCAGGGTGACTGCATCATTACAGATCTATTGCCCCGATATACAAACTGCAGGTGGTCCAGCAGGAGGTTCATGATATTTTTCAGCTTGACGAACACGTCTTTCAGGGGTCTTCATGACCACAGAGGTCAGTGCGATAGGCCTGTAATCATTAAGACCAGTAATCCTTCTCTTTTGGGGTACAGGGACAATAGTGGAGACTTTGAAGCAGGCAGGGACAGTACAGGTTTGCAGGGGCTGGTTGAAAATGTCTGTGTATACCGGTGCCAGTTGTTTCGGCATAGAGCTTGAGAGTAGAGGGAGAAACATTGTCCGTCTTGGAGATTTCCGGCTTCTCTGTTTCTGAACAGCCTCTCCAGCTCCAGATGGAGAAGTGGCCACATTGATGTTGGGCAGCTCGGAGGAGGTGGGTAGTGGATGAGGGCCCAGTCTTTTGCATTCAGGCTGTAAGTGGGTGAGTTTGACACCCCTGGCCTAGGTGAAGTCTGCTGTGTGATTTTACCGGGTTGTATGAAAAACAAAGCATTTCAACTGTACCTAGGTACACGTGACAATAAAGTAACATTGAATCCTTTTACTTTGCAATGGAGGCAATAGCAACTTGTACTGGGCCACTGCATGGCAATTAATTCCCCCAATCATTGACAGGCTTGTTTATAGCACTCATACTTTGAAGGCCATTTGTACACAATAAATAATGTTTTTATTATTTGTTGATCATCTTTTATGATATAGTACCTCAAGGAACATTTAATGGATTTATACCCCATGACAAATAGCCAAAATTAGTTTCACTCTAATTGTTCTTACTTCAATGTATCTCCTTGAATTATTATTTGCTTTCTCTGCTGCCTCTTATACTGGTTATACATTTTATTAGTGATTGCCTTGTTAATTTATTTTTTGCCTTCATCAATGACGTGTATCGCACACAAATTAATTTATCAAACTTGATTTATAATCTTTTGATTGGATCAAGATTCATCACATCTTATTATTTGAATCAGAATTACTCACTGCAAACATATTTAGATATCATCCGCAAATGATTGTATCATTTATTCCACTCATTTGGAAAACAGTGGCCATTTAAATGTGTATTGCATTAACTTGGTCAGTAAACATTCCTTCTCACAGGCTGTTGCACTAATTGATTCATGTGAGCTGCCAGAAAAACAGTAATTACTGATTCAGGGATGAAATGGACAGACTTGGAATCTTATTCCAGTTTTGATCATTGATGACCTGATGAATCGGCGACAAAAGAAAGTTTTCTCCGTTCTAATGTTAAATTTCTATAACTGACTAGACATAAAAGTTGATGTTTACTGGGAGTTATCCAAGATATTGACACGCATGTCATATCACTATAATGTACATACTGTAAATCCCTTCTTTTTAACAAACTCCCTGTTTGTTCTCTTATCTTCATCTTCATCTGAGGTTATGTTGTCCACTCCCACTCCACCAGAACAACACAGGCCATCAATGGAATGTTAAGTGCTGTATTGTCAGAGGTGCAAATAAACCAAATTCCTATCTCAGTGGTTAGAAACATCCTAAAACTACCAATGAAATATAAGCAGTGATATTTTCTGAATTGTTCTTCAATATTCCTACCTCAATAATCATCATGAAAATAAACTAATTACTTGTTTATCATATTTATTATTTGTGGAATGCTGCTGTGCACAATTTGGCTGATGTCTTTGCCTGCATTGACTACATTTCAAACGCAATTCATTTGCAATAAATCACTTTAGGTCCTCCTGAGGATAGAATGTCATATCCTATATAAATGCAAGTTTATGGAGCTTTGATGGATAGGCATGTGTTCACATCTTACACATTTCTGCAGATAAGTGCTTGCACATATTTCAGTTTCAGGGCAAATTTGAAGGGACTTTTTTTCTCGTATAACTGGATACTATGTTTGGTTTGGTGTGCAAATATGTCAACCTCTCTATCCCAGTTACTTTGCAATCAGATGCTAAATCATGAATGACCTGACTTAGTTTAGTTTAGAGATACAATGCAGAAACAGACCCTTCGGCCCACCCTCCACGCCAACCAACAATCCCCATATGCTGGCACTATTCTACATGCACTAGGGACAATTTTTATACCAAGCCAATTAGCCTGAAAACCTGTACGTAGTTGGAGTGTGGGAGGAAACCGGAGCACCCGGAGAAAACCCACGCAGATCATGGGAGGGAACGTACAAACGCCGTACAGACAGCCCCTTAGTCAGGATCGAACCCGGGTCTCTGGCACTGTAAGGCAGCAACTCTACCACTGTGCCACTGTGCCGAATTGTTTGATAGAATCAACTGGATCTTTGCATGTCCTCTCATGTAATTATTTCACTCTGTTGACTTGTTGCAGCACAGAGTGATATAGCAGAATTAACATCAGATGAGTTCTTCACAATGTCCACCTATTTGTAAAAGGTATTTCTCAATGTGTTCAGATAAACAGTATCTTGCTGTGGTTAGTTTCATTGCTGTCAGAATCAGCTGTTTAATGCTTCATGAAATAAATTGACTAATAGAGGAACAATCAGTATGGTATGTGGTTAAGATGTTTTATTTAGTACGATAATATATGAGCAAAAATGGACTCCTGTTTGATGTGTTTGAGTTGACTGCAGAAACCCCCATCCTGATTTCAGCTAGCTGTGAAAACGGGTTTTTTAAATTAAATGCTGATACTGGAGAAAAGTTTAGGCTGCTTGTTTTGTTTCTGTGGTGAACTGATGGTTGTTATAATTTACATCATCAAATGAAAAAAACAGAAAGTCATTAACAGTCCAATGAACAGACATCAGAAAGTGGGCAAGTGTGAGCATAGAAAAGTGAATTGCAAAGCCAATGCAAAGCAGAATCTTAAATCAGTGCCTTCTGGTGTATTAACTGGTGTAGAGTAAGAATCCATAACCTCTGGCCTTGGAAGACCAAAGGGGAATGGGAAGCAAGCAAAGAAATCTTGTCATGTTAAATGTCAAACTTTGTCAATTTACCTGATACTTGTGTTAAATAAAATCTGCTCTTTTTAAACGTATTTGGAAAATAAAACCCTTATGGACAATTAGTGCACTGAGGAGGGGAATATGAAGATACTCAGAATTTGAAGAGGAAACTGTGTATTAGTTCCACTGATTGATAAATTACAAACTAACGGAAGTGGTCTCTCATAATTATCACCAAGTTACAAAGTTTACCATACAAAATATGGAAATGTAGAATCCATCTCACCCAGCTTGCTCCACATGCAAATAAATGGTGGGTTTTGGGGCAATTTTAGCATCCATTGCACAATTGATTATTGATACATGAGCTATTGAAGAGCATAGATGGGAAAGTAGATTTGAAATGTAGATCAGCCAGTAGCATCTAATCAAGGGTATCAAGGGAGGCAGCAGGAGAATGGGGTTGAGAGGGAAAGATAGATCAGCCATAATAACAGAGTAGACTCGATGGGCCAAATGGCCGAATACTGCTCCTAGAACTTATGAAGAGCATGCCTAAGGTACTGAGTGGCCTAATCCCATTCCTGTGGTACCCCTATTATCTCAATATAGAATATTGTGCTGCTATTTAACTGTTAGTGAAAGCCACAAACATGTATTTTATTTGTATAGGAAGGAACTGCAGATGCAGGTTTAAACCGAAGATGGACACAAAAAGATGGAGTAACTCAGCGGGTCAGACAGCATCTCTAGAGAAAAGGAATAGGTGATGTTTCGGGTCGAGACCCTTTTTCAGACCTGTCTAAGGATGGGTGTTGAACCGAAACATCAACTATGTATTTTATTTGAATTGGATTGGTTCCACTCACGTTATATTTTGAGATATGTTTGTATCTGTAAAAACTTCTCTTGTAAAATATACATTTGTACTGTACAAAAATACAAGTTCCTTACATACAAAAGAAGTAAATCCAACCATTGCACTAAATTACTAATTGCTGTAAAGTGTGAATACTTGGTAAAGAGGACAAGAATGATATTTATCAGCAACATTAAATGTTAGAAAGCTTTTAGGAATGCCAATTTGACAAGCCTCTTTGTTGAGGAAAAGAAAAGAGACACATAACATGATCATTTTCAACAACTATTGTAGATAATGTGGGGAGGCATTTAGTATCATTTCTGGCATTTCATTCTGTGCTTGCACGAAGTGTCATAGAGTCATACTGTGTGGAAATAGGCCCTTCGTTCCAACTTGCCCACACCGGCCAACATGTCCCATCGACACTAGTTCTTGCCTGTGTTTGGCCCATATCTCTCTAAACATGTCCTATCCATGTATCTGTCCAAATGTTTCTTAAACGTTGCGATAGTCCCTGCCTCAACTACCTCCTCCAACAGTTTGTGTGAAAAAAATAGGTTCCGTTTAAAAAATAAATAAATATTTCCCCCCTCACCTTAAACCTATTGCCTCTGGTTCTTGATTCACCTACTCTGGGCAAGCGACTGTGCGTCTACCCGATCTATTCCTCTCATGAATTTGTACAATTCTGTAATATGAAAGAAATGAATGAAAGTTTCATTCAGTGAGCGGAGGTTTCTCAGACAGTTTTTCAGAGAGGGTAAATGGCCTGTCCCACTTGGCAATTTTTTCGGCGACTTCCGGCATCATTGACCGACGTATCAGGTCACCGAAAAATACGCGCATGACGACGTATGACGCGGCGGTGATGCGGCGTGAAGACGTATGACGCAGCGGTGACGCAGCGTGATAACGTATGACGCGTGGTGTTTTCTTGTCGCCGCTGGATTTTGAAATGTTCAAAATCTTTTGGCGACACTGATATGACGCCAGCAAAATCGGCGAGTGGGACAGGCCCCTTTAATTCTTCAGTGTTCAGTGGTGTACCTCTTTGTCTTCAAAGAGAAGTACCTGGCAGTGTTATTTTTTATTGAATTCTGATTATTTTTCGAAGGCACAATGTGGCAGATAGATATTGTTCTATAAAAAATAATGTTAAATATGTTTCATTTGTTCAAATGTATCTCCTGCTGCGACCTAATTATTGATTTAGTTCAACCAATGAAAAAAAAAATTATCCTCCACGAGAAGGTCCATTATGAACACTCTGATTTAGAACCCTTCTTTCCTATATTTTCTTGAAGGTATTAGCTCCCTGTTCCTTACTATGATCAGGCATCCAAACATTTATTATTTTTACATGAACTTTGCAGCATCTAAAGGTTCTTCTGAAGAATATCACAGTTCAACCCAAGAATGTTCTTACCAAACCAATGCTGAGGTTGGTATGTGCTTTAATGGTCTGCTGAGACTTAGAGGCTCTATCATTTCCTGATAAATCTGCCAATTCAACACAGACTGACATTTGCGCTCAGAACACCTGTTAACGATGTGTCAGCCGTAAAATTCATTGGGCTATTAAACACAGCTCACCATGTGATATCAAACTTCCCTGCATTAAATGTTATTATCATTTTGAGGGTGATTTTATCTTTCTATCACTTGGATAGTAAAATCAATGGGCAATTATTGTGCAAATCCAGTAAAATCTTTAGAATAGCAGGGAGACTAAGGCATGGATTTTGTTTATAGGATGAAACTGTGGAGGAGCTTAAATCAACATGCAAACGTCTCCAGATCCATAGTTTCCTGGCCAATTTGTGCATTGATAATATACACACAATTGATATGTTATTGATATTCAGGTAAGATTCGGCCTGATTAGATTCCTCTTCTTGAAAAACACATTTAGCTGAGAACAAGTGAATTGAGAAGGAAGTACATCTTCGTTATTGTATGTTACACTAGTGTTTTTTTTGTTTTGTTTTTTAAATATTTTATTTTATTAGAAGTAAGTACAATCATATGGCACCAAAGTGCCTAATATATATTTTCATGATACATTTTATGTACAGCTTCTTATTGTTTTTGTTATATTAAAGAAAGATTAGAATAAGAAAAAGAAATTAGATAGTAAAGGATAGAAAAGCGTGAGATATATAGTGTGTGAAGAAAAAGAAGAAAGACGAATGAGTGAAGAAAGTTGATAAAAAGAAAATAGAAAAAAGAGAATAAGACATTAAAAAATTCTTTTTTAAAAGGGTAAGGAGATTATTGTTTATAATCTTGACCAACCCTCGTCCAGTCCTGAAACAGTTAGTTTTTACAATTGTGTTGCACCATATGATTCCAAAAAGACGACAAATGGAAACCAACTCTTTATGAATTGGTCTGATTTATCCATCAGGAGGAATCGCATTTCCTCAAGATGTGCGGTGTCCAACATACTTGCAATCCACATTTCAAGCGTTGGACTAGTGTTCTTTTTACAAGGTCATCTTAAATAATGAGATCAAGAACCATGGGAGATATCAGAGATATCAAGAACCATGGGAGACATCTTGAACTTTTCCACCATTGGAATGAGAAAATACATGAAAATTAATTCATCCTTTGTTGTGTTAATGACACTGTAGAGTGTTGTGGATGCGAGACTTTGCATCTGAAATTTATTCTGTGGAATATTGCAAGTGTGAAAGGAAAACACAAAGTGCCAGAGTAACTCATTGGTCAGACAGCACTCGGGAGCTTCTTCAGACTAATTGTAGTAGGGGGCGGAAAGCTGGAAAAGAGGTGGAACGGGACTAAATCTGGCAATTATAAATTTGGGGTAAATATTTCAATATTTATTTATTTATTTATTTATTTATTCCGAACAAGTAAAGACATTAAAGACATTAATAGTAACAAAATCGAAATTATCAAACAATTGGACATTACAATCAATATTTACAAAGCAATGAAAAGAACAAAAGCAAATAGAAGAAAACTTTTAACTTGCAATTTAAATATTTCTTTGCTGCTCTGGGTGAATTGCCATTAGAAGAATACATGAAAGCTAGACAATATAAAAATACAGTGAGTAATTACAAGTTTGTAAATGATAAAGAAATGTGGATCGAGGGAGCAAAATTGAAGTGTCTTAAACCAGCACTTAAACACTTAAAATCACACCCTGACAGCTCATCACATTATATTATGTTTAATGACCAGATTTTATTGTGCTTTTGCACAGCCACTGCCTATCATGGTATGTACAGCCCGGTCAGTTATTATGCACTTAGCAAACACTCAGATGGCAGAATTGAAATAGTGATTTAAGTATTACACATTTATTAAGAAATAATGTGATTTGGTATTGCACCTCATTTATATTCAACAACATGCAATGTTTTCTTCAGGTTATTTAATGGGATCCATCTTATCCATGACTGAAGTCATTTTTGAATAAACATGAGAGAATGCAGTAATGTTTTGGATAGCTACAAACAGACTCACTTGTATGAATTTTGAGCTTATTTCATTTTCTTCCATTGAAATTGTCATAGCAACAGTCAATTAAATGCCATTCCCTTTCCTTGATATCTGGTTCATTTCTGGTCAATACTGTGCAACATCTCCTAATGGTTCTCTGAAGTGAATCTTCATTATGAAATTCTCAACCTCATTTTTTGGTCAGCACAAGGGAGTAATGTTCTTACAGAAGGACTGGTCTACCAGGTTTATTTATTGTGATGTTACTGCACCCCCATCCACGATTCATTAATGTTATTAGATGCATTCATTTAATAATTTATATGTCAGTGGGTTCTATGGAAAGTAAAATTGGAAAATGTATTCTTTGAGTAACAGGTGTATTTCCTTCTGAGCTCCTCATTGGAAAAATGAAGCACATTTTTAGGGAGTTACCCTTTTACACTGCCTTGTGGACTCATTGATATAGAGTCTGATGTGTAAGGATCCATTATTGATTATGAGATCGTCAAGGTTTTCAAGAGGGAGTTAGATTTAGCTCTTATGGCTAAAGGAATCAAGGGATATGGGGGAAAAAGCAGGAATGGGGTACTAATTTCAGATGATCAGCCATGATCATATTGAATGGATCAAAGGGCCGGATGGTCTACTCCTGCACCTATTTTTCTATGGTTCTATGTTCTATGAAAAGCAATCTCCATCATAATCATAAGTACTGACTGCTTGTTTGTACAAAGAGAAGGTGCTGGAATAATCGTAAAATATTTATTTAGCTCTGGGAAGTGTGGGATAACATAGTGTACGGGATGGTCAGTGATCGATGGCCAGTGCGGACTCAGTGGGCCGAAGGGCCTGTTTTCGTGTTGTGCCTCTAAAACTAAACAAAAATCACTAAAACTCATGACTTTCATTGCATTTCTTGTTTCTAGGCACCTATATTGAATTTCTGAACTTCTCCACTGAACCTAACCACGATTTCATTGAAATTCGCAATGGGCCACATGACACGAGTTCTGTAATTGGCAGGTTCAGTGGAGCTGAACTTCCACCTCCTCTGATGTCGACGTCTCATGGGACAACCATATATTTCCACAGTGATCATTCCGAAAACAAACCCGGCTTCAAACTCATGTACCAAGGTAAGGCTAATGCGGATGTTGACAAGTATGTACTTATTTGTAGTATTAGAGTTTCAAATCTGATTCATGGGAGCATGATTTCACCCCTGTAATCGTTAACCTAAGTTTCCACCAATGATCCTGAAGAGCAGAAATGTCCTTCCACATATCAACATTGATCAAGATGAATGACTCGGAGCAGACTAGAGTTGTGTGAGTTGAATAATATTACCCTTGTTACAAACCAAACTATTTTTCAACTGGGCAAATGGAGAATGCAGAGAATATCATTCAATATCAGTTCAGTGCACAGGCATGGGTGAGGTGAGGCCTACAAAGGCCTTGTTTATTATATGGAAAAGAATAACTAAAAATCATATGTTTTAAGTATTTTCTATCGTTTAATGGTCAAACCTCGAACCAAAAAAAAACAGATGCTGGAAATCTTAAAAGCAGAATTTGCTGTAAATACTCAGCAGGAACTGTCTGTGGAAAAAGGATCGATTAATCTTTAAGAAAGAACTGTGGATGCTGGAAAAATCGAAGGTAGACAAAAAATGCTGGAGAAACTCAGCGGGTGAGGCAGCATCTATGGAGAGATGGAATTGGCAAGGTTTCAGGTCGAGACCCTTCTTCAGACTGATTAATGCTTTAGATCTGGTACCATTCTTCAGAAAGAAATAAACCAGTTAGTGTCTGTAGCAAGAAACAAATTAGTTTCTGCAGAAGGGAAGGACGGTGAGGCAGGGTGGTGGGTGGAACAAAGGTAATTTCTCTAAAAGGGTGATAAAATGTGGTAAGATAAGGTAAAATTGGTAAGATTAAGCTTCTTTATCTGTGTAATGTGTCACTAATGCTGTATAGTCTGGGCAATATTGTGTAGTCTGACAGCACAACAAAAAAGGGACAATAGGAAGGTAGGCAAAACATATCGTTCTCATTCAAACAGAAAGAAAAAAATCAATGTATTTAAAGGTGGACAATCCAGTACTGAGTCTTGCAGGTTGCAATGTTGCACAGACTGAAAATGAGATGTTGTCGTTCAAGTGCAGGAGACTATAGAGTGGAAGGCCACAGTGAGATTGGGATGGTGAATTAAAGTGGCATAAAACTGGAAACTCCAGTAGACTGACACAAGAGCTCCTCAAAGCTATCACCCTGTAATTCTCCACAAAGCAATCGCCCAATCTACCTTTGATTTCTCCACTGTAGAGGAAGCCACATTGTGAACACTGAATGCAGTGCACTATATTGGATTAAGTGCAATGATGTCGATAAATTTGTATGATTGGCCTTAAAAAGATTTGTTAGGGCTTTTTTGAGATAAGCAGCATCTTTCTAATTCTTTGTGTGTCATTGTACATTGGTCGACTGCTAATGGATTAGGTCAGCTGACTGGTATCACTTGCCCAGAGCTGAAGCTGCTTTTTGAATCAGTTACATTAATGAGATTTCCCATTAACTAACTTACTGCAAAGTGAACCCATTTGTATGAACAGAACAGTATCAATTAATGGTACACAAAATTGCTGGGGAAACTCAGCGGGTGCAGCAGCATCTATGGAGCGAAGGAAATAGGCGACGTTTCGGGCCGAAACCCTTCTTCAGACTGATGGGGGGTGGGGGTGGGGGAAAGAAGGAAAAGGGGAGGAGGAGGAGGAGCCCGAGGGCGGGCGGATGGGAGGGTGGGAGGAGACAGCTAGAGGGTTAAGGAAGGGGAGGAGACAGCAAGGGCTAGCCAAATTGGGAGAATTCAATGTTAATGCCATAAGGACGCAAGGTCCCCAGACGGAATATGAGGTGCTGTTCCTCCAATTTCCGCTGTTGCTCACTCTGGCAATGGAGGAGACCCAGGACAGAGAGGTCGGATTGGGAATGGGAGGGGGAGTTGAAGTGCTGAGCCACCGGGAGGTCAGGTAGGTTATTGCGGACTGAGCGGAGGTGTTCGGCGAAACGATCGCCCAACCTACGCTTGGTCTCACCGATGTAAATCAGCTGACATCTAGAGCAGCGGATGCAGTAGATGAGGTTGGAGGAGATGCAGGTGAACCTTTGTCGCACCTGGAACGACTGCTTGGGACCTTGAATGGAGTCGAGGGTGGAGGTGAAGGGACAGGTGTTGCATTTCTTGCGGTTGCAACGGAAAGTGCCCGGGGAGGGGGTGGTGCGGGAGGGAAGGGAAGAATTGACGAGGGAGTTGCGGAGGGAGCGGTCTTTGCGGAAGGCAGACATGGGGGGAGATGGGAAGATGTGGCGAGTGGTGGGGTCACGTTGGAGGTGGCGGAAATGGCGGAGGATTATGTGTTGTATTTGCCGGCTGGTGGGGTGAAAGGTGAGGACCAGAGGGACTCTGCCCTTGTTGCGTGTGCGGGGATGGGGAGAGAGAGAGCACCTCCTCTCTAACAGTATCAATTAATGTATGATTTTCCATTGCATAATGCAAATTTGATTGTATATCCAATGCCACTCTCCCATAGACATGCAGGGTGAAGTAAGTGTTTAAATGTCATTCAAAGGCACGGCATTTCCTTCCATTGCTATGCAGACGATACACAACTCTATCTCCCCCTGAAGCCCAACAACCAATCAAATCTACTTAACCTTATCCACTGCCTCGAGGATATAAAGTGTTGGATGGCCCAGAACTTTCTCCAACTAAACGAGTGTAAGTCTGAGGTCATCCTTCTCGGCCCCTCGGACTCAATCAAAATGATAGCAGGCAGCCTTGGAAGCCTTTCCCCACTACTCAAACCTCATGTCAAAAACCTTGGCGTAATATTTGACTCAGCGTTGAAATTTGACAAACAAGTCAATGCCGTGGTAAAAGCTAGCTTCTTCCAGCTTCGGACGATAGCTAAAATAAAACAATTCCTCCAGTTTGACGACCTCGAAAAGATCATCCACACATTTACCTCCTCCCGCCTCGATTACTGCTAGATCTCTTTACATTGGCATCAGCCAATCTTCCCTGTCCCACCTGCAACTGGTACAAAACGCCGCAGAGAGACTCCTGACGGGCACCCGAGAAAGGGACCACATCCCCCCGATCCTGGCCTCTCTCCACTGGCTCCCTGTGCGGTTCCGAATAAATTTCAAGATCCTTCTTTATGTTTACAAAGCCCTTAACGGGCTTGCCCCACCTACATCAAAAGTCTGCTTACCCACCACACCACCTCCAGGTCCCTCAGATCGGCCGACTTGGGGTTACTGAACATCCCGCGGTCTGGGCATAAGCTCAAGGGCGACCGCGCCTTTGCAGTTGCAGCCCCTAGACTGTGGAACAGCATCCCTCTTCCCATCAGAGCTGCCCCCTCCATCGACTCTTTTAAGTCGAGACTTTAAACTCATCTTTACTCTCAAGCCTTTCTTGAAGTCCTCTGAGGGAGGGCTATATGTATGTATTTATGTCTGTACTTAATAATCTATGAACCACTGTTGTGTAACGTTAATACCTCCACCAATGTAAAGCACTTTGGTCAACGAGAGTTGTTTTTTAAATGTGCTATAGAAATAAAAGTGACTTGACTTGACTTGTTGCAGCATGAATGAATATGGTTTTCTTGGGCCAATTGATTCATTTCTATGGTTTAGGGATGGCATTATAAGATAAACCTATACCCTTGCAGAAGGTATAATGAAGCCAACTCATTACTCTTGGGTATTAGATTGAATATTACACTTGGGTAGCTTTTAACCGAGTGGTGTGAATACTTAATTCTCCAATTTTATGTGAACCCTTGTCCTCACTGCCTCTTTCCTGTCTCCCCCCCCCCCCCCCCGCCCCCCCCCCCCCCCACCACTCCATCCCAGTGCACATCCATTACACCCACAATCCTGCCCCACTCTGCTCCTTTTCTCTCCTTTGTGCAATCATTTCCCATCCCTGAATCACTCATTTCTCTTTCATCCCCTCTTTTTTCCACTCCACCTAAATCCCTCCCAATCATATCACATTTAACTCCTCTCCTCACCTTATCTGACACCCTTTTGTCACCTTTCCATATCTCCACATTGTCACTTACTCCATCCATCTGAAAATCAACCCCCCTCACCTAAATCCACCTACCACATCAGTCTATGTCCCACCTTTTCGGCTACAATCAGTCTGACGAATGGTCCCGACCCAAAAACATCGCCTGCCCATACCCTGCACAGATGCCACAGCCCTGCTGAATTCCTGAAGCACTTTGTGTTTTGCTCATTAACTTTTATTGAGTTTGGTTACATTATGCTTCATCATTTGAGAGCGTGACAATCTGCATTTTGCATGCTTCATAAAAGTATTGGGCTAACATGGACTAATTTCCTTTCAGCTTACGAGTTGCATGAATGCCCTGACCCACAGCCATTTGCAAATGGCATTGTCATGGAATCTGGTTACAATGTTGGACAATCAATTTCATTTGAGTGTTTCCCAGGGTATCATCTTGTTGGCCATTTGGTTTTAAACTGTCGGCATGGAGTTGACAGAATTGGGATTACCCTATACCGAGATGTGAAGGTATGATTTTACTTTTTATTGGTGTCAGTGGTCATTTATTTACATCTTGTAACATGAAATGGTTGGCAGTGAGATGGCAAAAAGATGGTAATTGACAATTTGCATGTCCAAGAATAATAATTTGCCTTTGTGAATCATATAGTCAAATCAATATAAATTGGTTGGCTACGAGTTAGCGTCTTTTATTGACAGAGATGCTTGACATGGTAAATGAAATATTTGCATTTAAATTGGATCTTTTTACCCTCCATCTGGTCAACCTGATATGGATATTATAAAGAGAGAGGCCATAATGTAGTTAATTGTGAAGGTATATGGAATCAAGTACTGTACTGATGCCAGTAGATATTGACAATAAATGACTTTAGTCGAATGACAAATGCATTGCAATTAGCTAAAATGCAAATCATGATACTTGTAATATGCTCTCTTAGAAGCGTGCTTAATAAGTATTTTGAATAATAGTTTAATTTATGTGCAAATATTAACACTACAAATACTGACCTTTTATATCATAATATATCAGACTAATATGTTTTGTTATATAAATATTATCCCATTATTTTCGAAGGAACTCTTTCCCTTAGTAATACACTCAATTTTTTAGAGGCTTGACTGGTTCTAACAACACATTTGCCTATTTGATTTTCTTAACACTACCAAAATTATAAAAATTCAAATTTTCAATCAAATTGCTTGTAAATAGTCAAATATTACCACGTGCTAGTTCTGCAACATTAATCCTATGAAAGTCGAATTTTACTCTTTGCCAAAAATGAAAGTTTGTTGCTCAGTAACTTTTTCTTGTGTTGCTATCTTTTGCCCTTGGCTGTCACAAGTGCGATACAAGCACGTGTGATTTTTTATTCTCTACAATAATGCAGTTTTTTATTCTAACTAGAGCTGATCCTTACTAGTGGCCTTAAAGAAAGCTGTTTTCCTGATTTCAGTTCCCTGTGGAGGAAACATTACAACTCTCAATGGCACAATCTACTCTCCTGGCTATCCAAATGAATATCCAAACTCGCAGGACTGTACTTGGCTGGTGGTAGTGCCCGTAGGCTATGGGATTTATGTCAACTTAACTCTGCTGCAAATAGAACCTGGCAATGACTTCATTACTATATGGTATGATTTTATATTCACTTATGATCCAACTCTTGTTGCACGTTATACAACGCATCAATCACACCAAAGCTGCAATATCACATATGACTAAAAGGCAGCATCCCATCTCAGGGTTTTATTTAGTGGAATTGAATCTTGAGAATAGTTTTCAGATCTCTTCGGCAAAAATGGCGGCACGGTAGCTCAGCGGTAGAGTTGTTGCCTTACAGCGCTAGCAGCGCCGGAGACTTGGGTTCGATCCCGACAACGGATGCTGTCTGTACGGAGTTTGTACGTTCTCCTCTTGACCCGTATGGGTTTTCTCCAAGATCTTCGGTTTCCTCCCACATTCCAAAGACGTACAGGTATGTAGGTAAATTGGCATGGTGTAAGTGTAAATTGTCCCTAGTGTGCGTAGGATAGTGTTAATGTGCAGGGATCACTGGTCGGTGTGGATTTGGTGGGCTTAAGGGCCTGTTTCCGTGCTGTATCTCTAAACTAAACTAAACTCACCTAAATGCAAAGCAAAACACTGCTACGAAGTGTGAAAAGGTTCCAGTAACTTGGGAGTGTGATCGCAGAAAAGACCAGGTGACAGCTAAAGTCCAAATCAGTTTATTGGTGATGGTTATTTTCCTATTTCGAGCAGCAGGTTACAACTTTTCCATCCCCGAAGCACTGCCACACCACGTGATCAGCACATTTCCCTCTTTATCTTCCATGCTTCATTTCTCTTTTGACTGTGTGCCTTTGCCTCTTAGTTTTGCCTTTTATTGACATATCCTTACCACTTCTGGCACTGACAGCCCTCTAGTTACAGACTTTCCTATTATTTCTCAATGCCCCATTATTTCTCCCCTTTCTCCAAATTTCTCCACAAAAGATGAAGACGTCTGAAGAAGCGTCCATACCTGAAGCATTGTCTGTCATTTCCCTCCACAGATGCTTCCTGACCCATTGCGTTCCTCCCAGCATTCCTTGAATGCTACCTGTATCGTAATGCATCACCTGTCTCTGACTAGGGTCATTGAATTGAAACATAAAGCCTGCTCTTTTCTCCTCACGAATGCTGCTTGAGCTATTGAGTATTTTCAGCATTTTTTCATTTATTGTTTTCTTCGCCGTACTTAACTTTGAACTAATCAGAAAAAAGAATGATGTCAACAGGGTTTAACCTCCAGATTGATAGTTGCTGTAAATAGTGCTCAGAACATTTAATTTAGTACCCCCAGCATGTCCACTGGTGCTGTCCTTGTCACTATAAATTGAGAGCACAGACAAGCTGACTTTATATGTTCTGGGCCACATTTAACCACAGAGATTGAAGAAAACATTGACTGGTTACCCTTGAGAGATGAGAAATAAGCAGAGTTTGCCAAAGAAGAATAGGCATCATATATTTCGACCTCGGAGGCATCTCACCAGAACTTTGGTAGGACTGTAGAAAAACAAAGCCTTATTGCAAGGTGTCAGCTATGTTTTATTTTAAAAACTCATAAAAGTTCACATGAAGTTACAAAACAAACAAATAAGTAAGCAGAGGCTAGTTTTGGGAGTGTGGAGTCCAATGAGTTGGTGAAGTGTACAAAATAGATATACTGTAAAATCAAGTGAAAATTAAATACTGTTTAGGAGCAAAATACTTAAGAGCGGCACGGTGGTACAGCGGTAAACTTGCTGCCTCACCACATCAGAGACCCAGAATCCTGACTACTGGTGCTGTTTATACGGAGTTTGTATGTTCCACTCATGACCGCGTGGCTTTTCTCTGGGTGCTCCTGTTTCCTCACACATTCCAAAGACGTGCAGGTTTGTAGGTTAATTGGCTTTGGTAAAATTGTAAACATTGTCCCTAGTGCATAGGATAGTGCTGGCGTACGGGGAATGCTGGTCAGCACGGACTCGGTGGGACTGTTGCTGTGCACCATGCAAGAAGATACAGTAAATGTAACTTATTCCATAGAGATCGATATGTCGAGGTGCAACGTTCATTTGGCACGTGTACAACATCTTGGAAGTGAGATTCCCACTCTCCAAATGATTGTTCAATCAAAAGGAAAAAAAAAACAATTTGTTAACAGTCTGCTTATATTATAAAAGCTACTTGTAGATAGAAATTCATGTTCCTATGTTTTCCTTTTGTGCTTTATTTCTGAGTTAATTGATTTTATGTTTAATCAACTTCTTCTTCAGGGATGGAACCCAGCAAAGTGCACCACAGCTAGGAGTGTTTAGTGGAAGTTCAGTAAAAGAATCAACATACAGCACTTCAAATCAAGTTATTTTCAAGTTCCACAGCGACCTGGCAAATGGAGGCCGATTTATTATCTATTTTTATGGTCAGTGGATATAACTTTTTTAATGTTTTAGTCTCAATGTTTTAGTTTCAAATCGATTTTTGCAATAATGATCAGAGAGACTCTATCTTAAATCATGGCCTACTTATTTACCCTAAAATTTCTGTACATTATCTCTCTCCCTCTCTCTATACATTGTTCACACTTTGTCTTATTCGCACATGATAAACAGGAGTATGAATTCAGCTGACTTGATAGCTGGAACTCTTCCCTGACACAGCAATACAATATATGTGTAGGAAGGAACTGCAGATGCTGGTTTAACCTGAAGATAGACACAAAACTCATACCTCATGCACATATACCCTCATTCTCTCTCTCTCGGTAATTCACTCTTATTGTTTGCCTCATATATCTGCGAATCACTGCCAACAATGAAATTCTCAATGTATTGCTTGAATGTAGAAATACCAGCTCCTAATATTCTTTGATGGAAATATTAACCATGTCAAAAAACTATTGTTTAAAGCGCATTCCCTTTACATGTCATGAAGGGTGTTTCATCTTTAACTTCATATTTGGGAAACAAATATGGCAGTTCCAGATGGTGTGAAGGCAAACTACAATGAAATAAAAACTGTCGTTATAAAACTGTCTTTTTGTGTCTATCTATGGCTGCAAAGATAGACACAAAAAGTTGGAGTAACTCAGTGGATCAGACAGTATCTCTGGAGAAAAGGAATAGATGATGTTTCGGGTCAAGAACCTTCTTATTTTCCCCTGACTCTCAGTCTGAAGAAGGGTCTCGACCCGAAACGGGTAAGGTAACCATTTCCCCTGTTGTTCTATGATAAAATTAGAGTCCAAATTTGTCTCATGCCGAATGGATGGTGGGCACCTGCTACTACAAACTCTGAGCCATGGAATATTCCAATTTACATTAAGTCACTTGGATTAAAAAAACCCCAAATAGGTTCTTCAAATGTACAGATGCAATGAAACTAGAAGCTATGGATTCAGTGGAGGTACACTACCGGGTGAGGATTGCATTGAACTAAGTGCATAAGTGGGCAGAACGTTGGAAGATATCTAATGCAATCAAATGTACTGTGTGCGTGGACCAAATATGACAACACATATATTAAATCAATGGTCTTATAGTAGCTAAAGATGTAGCTCCCAAAAACCGAAGGAGATTGATACTCAATATGTTGTATCAAGACAAAGCAGCTATGTTTTAAAGAAACAAAATATTCAATTCCATCCCCAGACCACCCAGAGCCGCTGCCCCACCGTGACAGAGACACAGATTCAAACCTCATTTCAAATACTGTGTGTATGGAGTTTCTGTGTTCAGAGTGCTGTGGTTTTCTTCCTCATCCCAAAGCTATGTGGCAACAAGGAACTGCAGATGATGGTTTACAAAAAAAGACACAAAGTGCTGGAGAAACACAGTGGCTCAGGCAGCATCTCCAGACTAGAGAACATAGATTGGTCAGGGCATATCTGCAGACTAATTGTAGGGGAAGTAAGGAAGATAGTTGGAAGAATGGAGGGGCAGACCAATGCCTGGCAAGTAATAGGGGAACATAGTTGAGTGGGGAGGGTTGATAGGCAAATGGTTAAGCAAAGGCTAGAGATGAAAAGATAGAAAGTGTGAGACAAAAGGATTGAAGAGTTATGAATTGTGAAGGTGGAGAAAGGAATATAGGTGATAAGGGAGGAGTAGGTGGGTGTGAGTCCAGGTGCGGCACAGGAGAGAGGAGGCGAAAAAAAGAACCATTGTGTTGTAAGCTACCCAAGTGGAAAATGAGATGCTGCTCCTCCAGTTTGCTCGTGGCCTCATTCTGCCAATGGAGGAGGCCCAGGACAGAAAGGTCAGTATGGAAATGGACAAGGGAGTTAAAATCGTTAGCAACTGGGACATCCAGTAGGCCTTGGTGGAGTTACTGCAATTGAAACCTTCCATTCACCGCTTCAGGGTCCGAGCATGGCTGTGCTGAGTCTCAGCAACAGCCCTTTCCTTACCAAAGTTTGTGGACAATTTTCCTGAGCTCGGTTAAAAAAAATTATTATTGTGCTGGATGTGTCAAATACATTAAAGACTAGCTTTGCCTAAGCAGCAGATCATTTGGAATATGAATGCTAATTTACTTCAGCTTTTCCACTGGGAGAAATGCTGAAACCTTGAAGGCTGCTTTGAACATCGAGAGCAATAATGTGACTCTAATATGCTCCATGCCACGGTCTCATAAGAAATTCACTTTTTACTTTTTGTAACATAGAAACATAGAAACATAGAAAGTAGGTGCGAGAGTAGACCACCAGGTCCGTCGAGCCCGCACCGCCATTCGCTCATGGCTGAACACTAAACAGACACACTTACCCACAAACAGTAGACACAAGACACAGAACACAAGACACTACCCTCCCCTTTATACCGCTATCACCCCTCTCCACCCCAAGAACCTCGTGATCTCCTGGGGGAGGCAAAAAAACGGATAAAAACCCAGGTCCAATTCGGGAAAAAAATCCGGGAAATTCCTCTCCGACCCCAATCCAGGCGATCGACACTTGTCCAGGAGATCACTCAGGTCTTACTATACTAACCATACCTAGGTCCATATCCCTGCCCTCTCCCCATAGCCCCTTATCCCCTTGGCAGCTAAAAAACCATCTATTTTAGTCTTAAATATATTTAAAGTTTCTGCTTCCACTGCTCCCTGGGGCAGTGAATTCCATAAATTAACCACCCTCTGGGTGAAGAAGTTCTTCCTCATCTCAGTTTTAAAAGAGCCCCCCTTATTCTGCAACTATGTCCCCTAGTTCTAGTTTCCCCGATCATTGGGAACATCCTCGGTGCATCCACCCGATCAAGGCCCCTCACGATCTTATATGTTTCAATGAGATCGCCTCTCATTCTTCTAAACTCCAAAGAGTAGAGTTCCAGCCTACTTAACCTTTCCTCATATGTCAATCCCCTCATTGCAGGAATTAATCTTGTAAACCTTCGCTGCACTGCCTCCAGGGCTAGTACATCCTTTCTTAAGTATGGACCCCAGAACTGTACACAGTATTCCAAATGTGGTCTCACTAATACTGTGTACAGCTGCAGCAAGACCTCCGTGTTTTTATACTCAATCCCCCTAGCAATAAAGGCCAAAACTCCATTGGCCTTCCTGATTGCTTGCTGCACCTGCATACTAACTTTTAGTGATTCATGTACTAATACCCCTAGATCCCTTTGCGTTGCATTACAACGCAGCTCCTCCTCATTTAGAAAATAACTTGCCCTATCATTTTTTTTCCCAAAGTGAATGACTTCACATTTATTAGTATTAAATTTCATCTGCCAAGTTGTTGCCCACTCACCTAGCTTATCTATATCCTTTTGCAGACTCTTCCTATCCTCCTCATCCCCTACTTTTCCTCCCATTTTTGTATCGTCCGCAAATTTTGATATATTACACTTGGTTCCCTCCTCCAAATCATTTATATAAATTGTGAACAACTGGGGTCCCAGCACCGACCCTTGCGGAACCCCGCTAGTTACCGGTTGCCATCCCGAGTATGAACCATTTATCCCCACTCTCTGCTTCCTATTTGTTAGCCAATCCTCTACCCATGCTAATATATTACCCCCAATCCCATAATTTTTTATTTTTAGCAATAGTCTCTTATGTGGCACCTTGTCAAAAGCCTTTTGGAAGTCCAAGTATACCACATCCACCGGTTCCCCTTTATCCACCCGGGTTGTTACTTCCTCAAAGAATTCGAGCAGATTCGTTAAACAGGACTTCCCCTTCACAAAACCATGCTGGTTCTGTCCGATGAAGTCATGTTTATCCAAGTGCCCCGTTAGTGTTTCTTTAATAATTGTCTCTAACATTTTACCCACCACCGATGTTAGACTAACCGGTCTATAGTTACCCGCCTTCTGTTTACTTCCTTTTTTAAATATAGGTGTTACATTGGCCATTTTCCAATCCACTGGGACCGTTCCTGCCTCCAGGGAGTTTTGGAAAATTATCACCAATGCATCCACAATCCCCACCGCTATCTCCCTCAAGACCCTTGGATGTAATCCATCAGGCCCAGGGGATTTATCCTCCTTCAGTCTCATTAATTTCCCTAATACCACCTCCTTGGTGATCTTAATAGTATTTAGCTCCTCCATTCCTACCGCCCCCTGTTTATCCAGCGTTGGAATATTTTTTGTGTCTTCTATGGTGAAGACTGATACAAAATACTCGTTTAATGCCTTTGCCATTTCCATGTTCCCCACCAACAACTCTCCAGTCTCACCCTCCAATGGACCAACGTTCACCTTAGCCACCCTTTTTCTTTTTATATAGCTATAAAAACTCTTACTATTAGTTTTTATGTTGTTCGCTAAATTCCTTTCATAGTCTATTTTCCCCGTCTTAATTAATCTCTTAGTTATTTTTTGCTGACCTTTAAATGCTTCCCAATCCTCTACCCTCCCACTATCTCTGGCTACCTTATATGCCCTTGCCTTCAGCCGAATACTATCCTTTATAGTTTTACTGAGCCATGGCTGACTGTTCTTACCCTTACCCCTTTTTTTCTTCATAGGAATAAATTTTTCTTGAAGGTTATACAGTAGACCCTTAAACGTACACCACTGCTCATGTACCGTCTTATTCTTGAGTCTGCTATCCCAGTCAACTTTGATCAGCTCAGTCCTCATACCTTCATAATCCCCCTTATTTAGACTAAGCACCCTAGCCTGAGTTTCAACCTGCTCCCCTTCTATTTGAATATGGAATTCGACCATATTGTGGTCACTTGTTCCCAACGAGTCCCTAACTATGACATTTTTAATTAATCCTGCTTCATTACACAGGACCAGATCCAAGATTGCCTCCCCCCTTGTCGGTTCTGTGACATACTGTTCTAGGAACCCGTCTCTAATACATTCTATAAACTCTTCCTCTAGTCTACCCTGCCCAGTTTGGTTTGCCCAATTAATATGAAAATTGAAGTCCCCCATGATTACAGCAGTTCCCTTTTTACATGCGTCAACTATTTGCAGATTTATGTTCTGACTAACAGCGTCACAGCTATTTGGAGGTCTATAAATTACACCCACTAGTGTTTTTTTCCCCTTATTATTCTCTATCTGTACCCAAGCTGTTTCACTATCCTGATCCTTCAACGCAATATCCTTCCTCTCTATTGCCGTTATTCCCTCCCTTATTAAAAGGGCCACCCCTCCTCCCTTTCTTTCCTGTCTATCTTTCCTAATTGTCGAGTACCCCTCTATATTTAACTCCCAGTCCTGATCCCCTTGCAGCCATGTCTCCGTAATGGCCACGATATCATAACTATATATACTTAATTGCACCGTTAATTCATTTATCTTATTACGAATACTCCGTGCATTTAGATAAAGCACTTTCAGATGATTTTTACTACCCTTCCTTTCCGTTTTTGCCCCTTTTACATCTAGAGCTTTATCATCTCTCAAGCTCACCTGTGCAACTGAAAAAAAATCCATTTAGCGAAAAGTATATAACTCTTTAAAGGTTGGAGACAGTTACTTAATTATGAGAAAGATGCCATTACTTTTGCAACCAGGATGTGGAACCACAGCTCATCCACAGTAATGAGCTTCTTCCTCCTCGTCTTTTTGCACCCACCCCCACGACAGTTGCTTAGGACTAAACATCAGACGATGCTGACACTGTTCCTTTACCTTGCTCTTAGTTTAAATGACATATCAAGTGAATTTTGCTCAATCTACAATGATAATTTGGAGTACTGGAATATAACATTGAAATCATACTTCACATAACAAAATATCTAAAGAGATTGCGTCAATTTTGTTGGATGATTTATTTTTTTTGCTTTGCTCAGGCCAGAATGACACAGTGAAGGTAATTGGGTTTGAACGATGTTCTTTCATCTTTGGGATTGAATTTGGAATTAAGCCAGACTCTGAAAATGAAGGCTTCCTCTCTGTGATGAGTGCAACATTGCAGACTGAAATGATGTCTGATGATGTCAACTCAGCACCGAGTGGGTGTGAAGCCTTGGCTCAAAGCTTCTGATATTTAGCCAGCAGCCAGCGAGAACTTGGTGCCCTTGTTCAGAAAGGTTATTGGGATGGCATGTGTGGAAAATGGAAATGTCACACCCGCATACTGACAGCATTCTCCAAGGCTTGACTTGAGAGTAGTGTCAACCAAGGTATAATGAACATTTTAACCTGTTCCAATTCAAACTGAAAGATACTATAGCTGACAGTGGGCACCAAATCAACAAAAAATTCTCACTATCGACATTCTTTATTTCGGAAGCACTTCAACTGAAATATTATGGATCTTACAATTCAAAAAGAGGTATGGGCCTGTCCCACATTGGCGACTTTATGGGCCTGTCAAACTTAGGCGACACATGGTCGCCACATGTTCGCGGGTGGTTGCCAGGGAGTCGCCTTCATGGTTGTGAGAAGTTCCCGCATTCTGGGAACTAGACGCGGCCTCATTATGGTCGCCATGAATTTTTCAACATGTTGAAAAATTAGCGGCGACTAGAATGAAGACGCCATGGAGAGTAGCGAGAATTCTCGGGCAGTAGGTGGGTCGCCAGGAGGTCCCTGTTGGTTGCCAGGAGATCAAAGGTTCTCGTCGGTTGTAGTCGGTGCTGACCGGTGAATTTCATTGGGTTAATTGGGAGAAGAAAGGTAAGCTGTAGTTTTCAGAACCAAGGATAACCGACCAGTAATGTTAAATGTCCACCGAGATTCACAGCCATGTATCTCTGGCTTCACTCCTTATCCCCCCTTCTCCCTGCTCCCCCCCACCCCCCACCCCCTCTTTTAATGGACTAATACCCCTGTCCCACTTAGGAAACCTGAACGGAAACCTCTGGAGACTTTGCGCCCCACCCAAGGATTCCGTGCGGTTCCCGGAGGTTGCAGGTGGTTGCCGGAGGTTGCAGGTAGTAGAAGCAGGTAGGGAGACTGACAAAAACCTCCGAGAACCTCCGGGAACCGCACGGAAACCTTGGGTGGGGCGCAAAGTCTCAAGAGGTTTCCGTTCAGGTTTCCTAAGTGGAACAGGGGCATTACCGTACACTGTGCTTTTGACCTTTTTTTTTACTGCGCCACCCTTCCTGTTCATCACGGTGTGTGTCAGTTTCATCTTGGCTTTGCACCATGTTAATTTTTAGACAGCGCCCCCCCCCCCCCCCCCCCCCCCCCCCCCCGCTTGTCCTGTTCACTGCCTGCATAACGGGCTGGTGAAGGAAGCAATGTGTTTCTGTGTGTTCCACTCTGACAGTCGCCGTTCCAGTTGCTGGTTTTTCAGGCGACTGCCGGCAATTTGACAGTCGCCTGCAGTCCGCTGAAAAATCGCCTAAGTGGGACAGGCCCATTAGGCTCCTCGCAGAAAATTATGTGACTAGACTGAAATTTCTGTCATTATTGCAGCTAGAAATGTGACTTTGTGACTCAAAAGGAAAACAACATTGCTTCTTGCCAAATAATTTAAATAAGATATCATATGTACTATTTCTCAAACTTCCATTGCCTTTATTCTTATAATCTTTCTAGTCTTTCCAGTAATAACTTGCCCTGTGTGGACATGAAATGCATTCAAAATCAGCCACATTTATTAAACATCATTATGTCAACCTACATTAAAATTATAATGCAGCGCTCTAAACATAGAAGCTTACATTTCATTATAACTCCCAAAATAGATGCTTTCAGTTGAACTGTAATGCTGCCCCAATGAGTGGATCTGGAAGGAAGCTGAGTATGTGATGGAAGATTGTCTTTTGGACTGGTGGCCTGTGACATGTGATGTGCCTCAGGGATCGATGTTGGCTCCTTGCTCATCTATATCAACAAATTGGATGAGAATGTACAAGGCTTGATTAGTAAGATTATGGATGACATTAATATAGGTATATCTTGGACAGTAAAGACGGCTATCAAGAATTACAGCAGGATCGTGATCAGCTGGGCAATGGGCTGCCCAATGGCAAATTGAGTTTAATTCAGGTACATGAGAGGTGTTGCATTTTTGGAAGTCTAATCAGAGTAGGATCTTCACGGTGAATGGTAGGTTTCCTGTGAGTGTTGTGGAGCAGAGGGATTTGAGAATACAGGTACGTTTGGCACAGACGTAGTGGGCCAAAGAGCCTGTTCCTGTGCTGTTCTGTTCCACTTCCATCCTCTCCATTTTACATCTTCCATTCAAAATGCTCCTTTCTTTCAAATTATTTCATAGCCATCTTCAATCATTTTACCATCTCTCATTTGAATTCCTATGAATGGAGAAGCAGTAGAGATATCATTTTCTTGCATTCTAAGTATGAAGCTAATTAGCAGGGAGTAATGGGAACCAGGCAGGAAGCTTCACTTCAGGACTGGGCCGGCTAGAGAAATGGCTGCCTCGGGTCTATAAACAATTGTGCTGCCATAAAAAAACTTTAGTGCTCATAATCTCAGAGAAACTGAAAAAGGTGACAGAGCTTCTCATTTAGCTTTAAGCACCTGGTAGTTAAGTTTAACTAGCGGTAAATCAACATGGATGAAAGTGAATCAACAGTGAATCTTTTAACTTGGGATTTGATGCAGTTTTACAATATCCTCCCTCAACCCTCATACCTCTACATCTCTCTCTCTCCTCAATTTAGACTCATCTTAAAATCTAACATTTAACAATGCCCGTTAAACACTTTAAGTTCCTTGGAAGCCTCCAGAAATAATTTGCGACGTATTCTATGAACTGCCATTATTTACCAAAAGGAGCTTGACCAGAAGAAAATAAAATGTCTTATTAGTTAGATGATGTGTATAAATTGGATCACACTACTCTACTTCTACATCATGTGATGGTCTATTTGAAGAGGTTGATAAAACTCTTATAATGCTTAGTTCTTAATAGAGGTATACTTGTCCTTGGATTTCAGGATAGAGTTAGCTCTTAGGACTAATGGAATGAAGGGATATGGGGAGAAAGCCGAAACGGGGTGATGATTTTGGATGATCAGCCATGATCATAATGAATGGCGATGCTGGCTCAAAGGGCTGAATGGCCTACTACTGCACCTATTTTCTCTGTCTATGTTTCTATGATACCTTAATATTCGTTCCACTGCTTCAATTTGCTTATCAGTTCTTTTCTTCCAAACTGGCCCTTTCTTATATCCCTCGCACCTGATCTGCCTTTGAAAGTGCTTAATCAGAGGATCAACTGTAGCTTGGTAAAACTGGTTTCCCATTCAGGACTGAGGTGAAGAGAAATTCCTTGATGCGGAAGGTTGTAAACTTTTCTAATTCAATATCTCAGGTGCTGTGAATGCTCAGACATTGAATAGGTTCAAGGCCGAGATTGATTGATTTTAGGATGTCACAGTAATCAGGATCTGAGATGACTGGTTTCGAAAAGATGACAAGCTGAAGATTCAATCATGATCTTATGGAATGATGATACAGCTTTGAATGATCATAGGATACTCTAGCTTCTGTGTCAAATGATAATATGGCAGCAGATTATATAGGAGTAAACAATAAGCATAAATGGGAAATGTTGGGCATGGTCAACGACATTTGGAAGACAGCAACAGTTGATGTTTCAAGTCAAGGACCTTTCATCAGAGCACAAAGGTCAGAAAGTGTATTTGTGGCTGTTGAAAGGGACAGTAAGAAATGAGAGAATATCATAGTCATAGAGTCTTACAGCATGGAAATAGGCCCTTCGGCCCAACTTGTCACACCGGCCAACATGTCCCGTCTACACTAATCCCACCTGCCTGTCTGTGAAGTTGTCAATGTCGTCAGGGTTGGACGGAAAAAAAAGAAATGCATTAAAACTGAAAGGTACAGCCATAAATGTGGAGAGAGAGAGAGGGGGAAAAAGTGTAGTTACTTGAAGTTATTAAATTCATTATTGAGATAGGAGGTATGAAAAGTTTTTTTGCAGATATTTTTCAACCGTACATTGAGTATAGTTGGAGTAAAAGAAGAGGCCGGGAGACAGATTGGTATAGAGAACTAAAGTGACAGGATACTAGAAGCACACAGTTACACTTGTGATTGAAGATATGTGTCCTGCTAGCAGCCGCTAAATCTGTACTTTGGCTGTTCCAGTGAAGAGAATACATTTTCTGTACCTAGAATTCTACAAACTATATTGGAAAAGGTGCAAGTGAATCACTGCTTCACCTGGAAGGACTGTTTGGGATCTTGGATGGTGCATGAAGGGGAGTAGTTGATGGAGGTCAAGACCAGCAGGTCAATGGGGGAACAATCCCTTTGGGATGCTGAAAGAGGAGGGACGAGCAAGGTGTGCCTGATGGAGGAATCCCATTGAAAAGTGACAAAATGATGGATGAGATTTTTTGAATGTGGAGGATTAAGTGACAAGGGGAATTCTATCCTTAGAGGACACATTGTTGAGAGTAGACAATAGCTGAGGAGGGAGTGGTGCTGAAGAGAAAGGAAGCCATCTGAGATGCCGATATATAGGACATCTCATTATCAGATACAATGCAAACAAAGAAACCAGGAGAAAGGAATGGAATCCTACGAGCAAGTAGAGTGTAAGGGGGTGTAGTCATGATACTTGTGAGGATTGTTGGCTAACAATGAGAAATGGGAAGCGTGCGGGATGGAAATATTTTAAATTATTTCCTTCAAACCCACTTTGCAGAGCATGGTAGGTTAGTGCTCAAAATTCCCCCTTTAATGCTCTCATGGGAGTTGCTTAATAATTGCCAAAATGCTTGGTAAACATGCCCATTTCCTTGGGATGCTCATCTTCACAATAGATATTAATGTAGTAATAAATGTGATGCTGCAATTATATACAATGTTAAAAACAATCATTTTTATTGCTTCGCAGCTTATCAGCTGAGGAAATGCCGTCCTCCTGTCTCTGTGCCAAATGCAGAGATTTTCTCAGAAGATGAAGAGTTTGTGATAGGTAACTGTCTTAACAAATTTTATCACTAATTTGAAAAGAGTCCTGTTCCTAATCATTTCCATTTGTTAATGTAAAGATAACAAGATTTATCTCAAGTCGTATCCTTCACTGTTTACTGGTTTATATTCATCCCTCAATTAGTATTACCAACGCAAGACATCCAGGCAATATCAAGTTGCCATCAATAGTGAAATGTTACATATTAGCTACTGGATTTACATTAAAACAAAGGCAATACTTCAGTGCCTTGAGTTGTGAAAATGGAATTCCTTCTCACCTCAAACGCGAAGCTATTTGGTGTGAAATTAGGACCAGGGTATTTAACTTCCAAGAAATTAATTAACAACAGGGAGATGTGCAGCATGTCAATGATTGCTTTGTTGTGGGTGCTTTACAGCAAAATTCAAAACATTCAATTGTATTAGCAGTACAGGATGATGAGTGCAAGGAGTGGCCCTTACACACTTTCCGTTGTTAGGCGTCAGCCTAGCTTGTTTGGGGCTTTATTGTAACATGCCCCAAATAAAACAATAAAATTCTAACTTGCAGCGGCACAACAGAATATGTAAACATAGTACTCTGTAAACAATATCACTAATGAAAAAAAGCTCATCACACACACACGCACACGTACACACATGCGCGCACACACACACACTCACACAGATAACTTTATTCAGTCACAGTCATAAAAAACACAAAATACATGAAACATGAATTAAAGTGACGAGTGGAAGGGCTTGGGAGATGTTCAAAGATTGGAGAGGGGGATATATATATATAAAAAATACACACATACACATAAAAACGTAATAATAATAGTGCAAAAAGATAAGGCCAATCACCCAAGTCTATGTCGTTCAGAGGTTATTTGGAGGTTGTGGTATTTAATAGCCTGGTGGCTGTAGGGGAGAGGCTGTTCCTGAACTTGGATGTTCAAATTTTCAGGCTCCTATAACTTCTTCCCCATGACAGGGGTGAAATGAGAGTGTGGCCTGGGTGGCATTAGTCTCTGATGATGTTGGCTGCCTTTCTGAAGCAGCAACTCCTGTGAATTTGTTTGATGGTGGGGAGTTCAGTAGCCGTGATGGACTGGGCAGGTGTTCACCAATGTTTGCAGTCTTCCGTGAATGGGGGGGGGAGGGGAATTGGGTGATGGGAGGTGTGGAGGGTGGGAAGAGGGGGGGAAAGGATGGATTATTTGATAAGAGAACGCTGACAGTCAGAGGTTGACTTGTTTCTGAACAGGGCCACTGAAGGTCACACCAGCACCTTGGTAAGAAAAAAGTTGCCTAGAATTGGGGAACTGGGGTGATTGAGGAGGATCACGTTTAGAAAGTCAGCTGTGAGCAGAGCGAATGGGTGATCTGGGAATCCTGGTGATTTAATCAGGAATTACTGGTTTGATTTATGGGTTGGGGGTTCAATCAGGGAATTGCCGAACAGTCAGGAGTCTGCAGTTGGGGGTGGTAAGGGTGGAAAATAGTGGAAGGAGATGAGATAATGCTGGGTAAGGGCAAGAATAATGCAGGTTAACAGGGGGACCGATCTGAGGAGCGATCACGGCCTTCGGGGTGGGGCTGTCTCCAGAAGCAATGCAATCAACACATGCTTATTTATGGTACATCATCGTCCACACCTCTCGTTTCCCTTTCCCGTCTGAAGACGGGTCTCGACCCGAAACGTCATCAATTCCATCTCACCAGAGATGCTGTCTGTCCTGCTGAGTTACTCTAGGTTTTTGTCTATCTTATGGAGAGAGTGTCTCCAAAATGTGCACTTTAGAGCTGTGTGACTTAATTTCCCAGGAAACTGATGGGGACATCTCCAGGGAAAATACATCATCGTTCCATGTGCAGTTGATGTAGATACCGTATCATCAACATAAGTACAGTTTGCGGCCCAAAGTGTAAATAGCTCGTTCTAAGCTTCCCCCAGTCCAGTTTCAGTCAAAAATCACTTAGTCAAGCACTTGCGCAACTAATCTTTATTTTGACAAAACACAATTACAATTCCCACTACTATACCTAATCACCGTGGGTTTGATCCTCATTTCTGCCTGATCAAGCCCTCTTTAGCCTCGCTCAGCAGAGACACTCCAGAAGGTCACGCAGTCCTAGGCGTTCTCCCAGAAGATCAACACAGGACCTCAGGGGAACGGTCTTTTATAGGTCCCCGAACCTTGAGGGGTCGAACCACATGGGGGTGGTCTCTTTACAGTCCAATAACAGATATCGATTAACACAGTACATGATAGACATTTCCCTAACCCAATAATACAGTGACCAATACAATGTATTCAAACGGTGCTTATGAAAGGAAGCAAACATAGCAACATTTGCCTATATATTCAAGAATCTCAGACAAGGCTCAATACTTAATCCAATCAACATCTAGCAAAGTAAAGCTTTGCAACAATATGTACAATGTGTATGTCTGGATTGCATTCATCCAATCCATTCCATGCAATTTGCACCTAATTGTCAGGATCTGCAGATGTTCCATTCTCTTCCTGCAGCTCTTATCTAGGCTCTACACATTTAAATTGACCAAATGGCCTAGCAGCCCAGAAGCCTTTACTTAATTTTAGTGTCCTGGCCTCTCCAATTTGGCCAGAATTAACAAAAGCACCAGGTCACTTTTTTACTGTGGCACAATTCAGCCTTTAAGTTGTCAAAATCTCTCTGCACACACAATGTAACCAATGGAAAGAAATACATTGCAAGGAAATTTATCTGCCATATCTCGTTACTTACCTGATGTCCAAGGGTACAAGATTCATGGTCTTTTGAACAGAATTGACCATGCAGCACATCACAGGAACTGGCCCTTTGGCACACCGTGTCTGTGCCAAACATGATAACAATTTAAACTGCAGAACTGCCTTCCCATAGTCCATATGCCTCAATTCTTTGCCTGTTGAAATGGGGTTAGGAGGGAGAGATAGATCAGCCATGGTGGAGTAGACTTGATGGACCGAATGGCCTAATTCTACTATTCCTTATGATCAGTGGCCCAAAAATGAACATGGAGAATGCAATAAAATCTCATTGGATTCTAGCCAGCACAGACATTTGGTGGACAACACACATTTCACACAGTGTGCCTGCACTGAAACCCCCAGCCTGCAAGTCTGTCCCCTCTGGTTGTGTTGCATTGCCTCCAGTTATTTGTTACACACAGATTTAAAGGGTACTGTTTTGTCTCTGTTTTTTCTTCAGGGCACTGTGTACCTGAGACATGGAAATAACACAATTTATGGCAACAGGATGCTTTGATGATTTGGTTCAGGGGTTCATCTAAAATGTAGCAGATCTAGTTACATAGTACTATGTTTCCTCTGGTGGGACAGTCTAGGATCAGATGCCATAGAATAAAAGGACATGCCTTCAGAAAGGAGATAAGAAGGAATTTCTTTAGTCAGAGGATGGTGAATCCATGGAGGCCAAGTCAATAGATATTTTTAAGGCGGAGATTTACAGATTCTTGATTTGTACAGGTGTCAGGGGTCATGGGGAGAAGGCAGTAGAATGGGAGAGGGGATGATAGATCAGCCATGATTGAATGGCGGAGTCGATTTGAAGGAGCCAAATGGTCTAATTCTGCTCCTATAACTGATGAACTTATGAACATACCTCACTTAGTTCTGTCGTCCTGCCCTTTCTTGTCCCCCACCTGCCCCATCCTCCTCTCCAAAGGTGAGCTTCACCCCATCGACTTTCCTGGGAAAAAAAAGCATATTATACAATAGCCCGTGTTTTACGAGGATGATTGACGAGAAAGGGAAGGAGAGTTGCGTGATTTGCTGAACACACACAAAGAATTCTATTGAATAGAATTGGGTTGGAATTTGGAAAACTGGACAAGAATTCATGACATGCTTTTCATTTTCTACACCATGTCTATGTGATGAGTAATAAATCTCTTTATTAGAAGACATTCCCCCATTTCCCAAATCGCCCCCCTGAAACCCTGACCGATACCATCTTAGCTCTAGATCCCAACCGGAAGAAATGCATCTCTGTTTTGTATAACTTGTTAGGGTCGGTTATATTGAAACCTCATACCTCATTAAAAGCTGCGTGGGAGGGTGAGCTGAATACGAAACTAACAGACCAGCAATGGGACTCTGCCTTGGACTTGACCCATTCTTCCTCCATATGTGCCCGTCATTTCAATCCAATGCAAAGTCCTTCACAAAGTCCACTACACAAATGCAAGATTATCTAGAATTTACCCCGCTGTTAGGGACACCTGCAACAGATGTAATCAATCTCCTGCCAACCATAGCCATATGTTTTGGTCTTGCCCTAAGCTAACAGCCTTTTGGAGGAGTGCTTTCGACTTGATAAGCAGAGCCTACGGCCAGACTATTCCTCCAAACCCACTGTCAGCCATTTTTGGTACCCCTCCCAACACCAACCTCTCTGTTGCGGTGAAACGGGTTCTAGCTTTTACAACCTTGTTAGCCCGGAGACTGATCTTGCTTAACTGGAGGCTCACCTGTCCCCCGACACACACCCGCTATACATGGAACCCTTTCTTGGAACTTGTTAACTCTCTCAACTTGTCCCCGGACTCGGAAGAGGACTGAGTGCTCTCCACCATTGTTCTGCTCTACTGCAGCTGCTCTTCCCTTAACCCCACCCCCCCCCCCCCGCCCCCCCTCGCCACACTTATTTATTTAATTACTTACTTATTTACTGTTATTAGTGACCCCCTTTTTTTTTCTTTTCTTTTTTTAGTACTTTTTGTTTCGTTTATCTTACCATATTTGTGTGGGTGTGTATGTATGTGAGTGTTGTTTGTCCCCGTTTGGTTCCGACCTGATTCGGGTGGGTTGAAGGTGGGTAAGGGTAAGGGCTTTGAGGGTCGCTTACATACTGTTGCACAATTATGCCTTGACTGTCACTGTCTGTTATCATTGTATGTATGCAAATTGCTGTGAAATTCAAATAAAAAGATTTAAATCATAAATCTCTTTTATATCCCACACAGGTGACATTATTAAGTACCAGTGCCTGCCTGGGTTTACACTGCTTGGAAATGAAATATTAACTTGTCGTCTGGGAACACACCTCCAGTTTGAAGGACCACTCCCATCCTGTGAAGGTACAAAGAAAGGTGCATCTGAATTCTCCCTCCTATGCGGCTCTAGAAGTGGTGTCTATTTTTTTAAAACATTTTATATTTTGTTTCGTTGTAGGGGGTGACTATTTAGCCCCTCGACCCTATGCCAGTTCATGGTGCACTCCCAACAATTCCAATGTCCCACAATCTTTTGGTTGTGGCACAGTGGGCGCAGTTGTAGAGTTACTGCCTTTCAGCGTCAGGGTCCTGGGTTCGATCCCGACTATGGGTGCTGTCTGTATGGAGTTTGTACGTTCTCCCCGTGACCGCATGGTTTTTCTCCGAGTTCTTTGATTTCTTCCCACACTTCAAAGACGTACAGGTTTGTAGGTTAAATGGCTTGGTATAAGTGCAAATTGTCCCTAATGTGTGTAGGACAGTGTAAATGTGCGGGGAACGTTGGTCGGTGCGGACTCTGTGGGCCGAAGGGCCTGTTTCCGTGCTGTATCTCTAAACTAAACAAAACTATTTTGTCTCACGTGCCCATCAACTGCTCCAATTCGCTTGGTGCCACCTACACTGATGACAATAGAGTGGTCAGTCAACCTACCACTATGTCCTTGAGCTGTGGGAGGAGGCCAGAGCTCCAGGAAGAAATTCCTGAGGTGACAGGTAGAACTGCACACAGACTGCACCCAAAGTCAAGCTGAACAGGGTTGCTGGAGATCTGAGGCAGTAACTCAATGCCCTGCACTGCTATGCCACCCTTACACTCACTAGTTTGTTTACGTTTAGTTGGGGTTATATGTTATCTGTTCAGTAGGAGACTGCAGATGCTGGAATCGGGGGAACAAATTATCTGCTGGAGGAATAGCATTTGTGGAGTGGAAAATAATTGACAACATTTCAGGTCGAAACCCTCCATCCGGAGTCAAAGACTCGTGGAGTAATTCAGTACAAAAATAGGCCCGTTTTCCCAACCTACAGCTTTAATGATGAACCTGTCTCACATTAGCTTGGGACTTGAACCAGAATGAGAATTAATCTATGCGCTAGATCGCGGAACAGTTTGTGGGAATATTTTATGTGTACCCTTCTTTCTCCATCCCCACTTCACACCCAGGTTTTCTTTGGCAACTGCATAGCTATCGTGGAGGGTGACTGGATTTAAATCATTGGCTTGCTTTCCAGTGGTCAATGCGGAAATGGTGCAGTAAATGCAATCTCCGAACACTGCACTGATTGGGAAATATGCAGGCAATGTTTTAAATGAAAGCAAATGACAGGAGATGTGTGGGGGAAGTTTTTTTATACAGAGAATGGTGGCTGGCTGGAACGCACTGCCAGGTGTTGAAGAGGCTTTTAGTTAGGCAAATAAATATGCAGAGATGAAAGGATATTTGATTAGTGCAGGTGTCATGGTTTTTGGCCCTATATTCGCTGGAGTTTGGAAGAATGAGGTGGAACCTCATTGAAATGTGCAGAATAGTTGGATAGAGTGGATGTGGAGGATATGTTTCCACAAGTGGAAAAGTCTAGGACTAGAGGTTATAGCCACAGAAATAAAGAATGTTCTTGTTGGAAGAAGATAAGGAGGAATTTCTTTACTCAGAGGATGGTGAATCTGTGGAATTCTTTGCCACAGAAGGCAAAGTCAGTGTATATTTTTTAAGGCAGAGATTAATTCTTGACTAGTACGGGTGTCAGGTTATGGGGAGAAGGCAGGACAATGGGTTTAGGAGGAAGAGATAGATCAGCCATGATCAAATGGTATAGTAGACTTGATGGGCCGAATAGCCTTATTCTACTCCTATTACTTATGATCTTATGAGAAAGTAGGAGAATGGGGTTGAGAGGGAAAAATGAATCAGCCATGATTGAACAGCCGAGCAGATGGGCCGAATGGCCTAATACTGCTCTTATAACATAAACATATATGGATTACATGCAGGCAACAGGCAGTTTGATTTGGCATCATGTTTGGCACAGACATTATGGGCCAAAGGACCTGTTCCTGCGTTGTACTGTTTTATATTCTCTGAAAGTGTAGATAAACCATCTTAATGATGTTTTTTTTAAGTACATTTCACCAATTTAGGTTTTTTTGTAGGTTAGACATTGGGGCTTAACACAGCACCTTTCAACGCACTAAAAATGGCTGCAATCCAATATCTAGGCAACTGTATTTAGTGATATCGACCAGAAGTACATTTTAGACAGATGATGCTGAAGCTAAGCCACTGCAGGGCTGCCAAGATCCAATGGGAGAATAATCATCATCTATTGCACAACACTGCCACCTATTGCTAATTGTCAGGAAATGCATGAAGCCAAAGATCAGAGCCCACGAGAATGTGTCCTCCAACTGTTTTGCATGCAAATGCTTAGCATGTTCATTGGTTATCTGAGCAGATTTAGACCATCAATCCTATTCGCCATTCAATTGTGGCTTTTTCATCATTTGCATTCACTGGAGCATTAAAGAAAAGGGTGAAACAAAAGTGGGGTAAATAGGGTCTAATTGACTTTAAGATATAACTCCAAGCAGCCCTTGCTCTCCCTCTCTCTAAATCCCCTCCCCCTTCCCAGTTCTCCAACCAGTCTTACTGTCTCTGACGGTACACAAAAATGCTGGAGAAACTCAGCGGGTGCAGCAGCATCTATGGAGCGAAGGAAATAGGCGACGTTTCGGGCCGAAACCCTTCTTCAGACTGAAACCCTTCGTCAGACTTCCCTACCATTCCTTGACCTCACCATCTCCATCGCAGGGGACAGACTTCTGAAATACCTCCGTTACATTGACGACTGCTTTGGGGCCACCTCCTGCACCCACACACAACTGACTGACTTCATCCACTTCACCACCAACTTCCATCCGGCACTCCAATACACCTGGACCATTTCCGACACTTCCCTACCATTCCTTGACCTCACCATCTCCATCGCAGGGGACAGACTTCTGACCGACATACACTATTTATTTAATATCTCCTTACTGTCTCTGACTACATTTTATCTCTGTACCGCCCACTTCCCTGACATCAGCCTGAAGAACGGTCTCGACCCAAAACGTCACCCATTCCTTCTCTCCAGAGATGCTGCCTGTCTCGCTGAGTTACTCCAGCATTTTGTGTCTGTTTCGATCTAAACCAGCATCTGCAGTTCTTTCCTACACAAGATATAACAAAATGGATATAAAATTATTTAGTTATTCTTTCAGAAACACGATTAAAGTTTTGTACATTTTTAAAAGTTATATATTAGTAGATTAAATATGTGAATCTTGATTCAAGCCCAGCTTTCTTCAAAGCCAGCAAACCAGCATGAAATAACTTTGAGTTGTTTACTTTAAAGAGCAAGTCCACAGTTCTTAAAAAAACCACGTTAAATCAGCATTAAATTACCATTAGTTCAATATTAAAAGGATGGCCAATACTGATGAAGTAGGAAAGTCGTGTCACACATCATGAGTTTGAACACATGCAGATGAAGACAGCGACAAGGAGTTTACTGCAGAGCTGGAGCCTGCCCAACCTAATGCCTGATCCAGAAGACAATTACAATATATGATTACAACAAAGAAGAGTTAGTTTCAATTGGATGTGTGATGGCCATAAAAATATAAACATAAATATTCTCTGAAGAAATGTCAGTACACGGCACGGTGGCACAGTGCTAGAGTTGCTGCCTCACAGCGCCAGAGACTCTGGCTCGATCCTGACCATGGGTGCTGCTTGCACGGAGTTTGTACGTTCCTCCCATGACACACGTGGGTTTTCTCCGCGTGCTCCGTTTCCCTCCCCCACACTCCAAAGACATACAGGTTTGTAGGTTAATTGACTTGGTATATAATTGTAAATTGTCCGTAGTGTGTGTAGGATACTGTTAGTGTGCGGGGATTGCTGGTCAGCACCGACTCGGTTGGCTGAAGAGCCTGTTTCTGTGCTGTATCTCTAAACTAAAACTAAACTAAACCAAAACGGGAATGTTTCTGCAAATCAATCTCAAAATGTGTTGAAAATTTAATGAGCCTACACACATTAATTGTGGTGAACTCATCACATCGGAAACATGCAGCCTGGTCGCTGCATTGATGTCAATATTTAGATATTACTTGACCACAAGGGTATAATGTAGCTGGAACAACATTGGACAGTCATTTCTATAAATGAATCTGACTTTGGAATCACTAACGGATGGCAGGACTTGGAAGGGGATAGGCTACGAGGACTTAGGATGATTCAGTGGTGAAGCTTTTGGAAAGGAGGAAAGATGGTTCCTAGAAGCTTTTCAGCTCCAGGTTTGGAAGCCAAAGGAGCATATAATGCTGGAGTGTCAAAAGCCAAGTGACACAAAGCCAAGTGTCAAGCCCCGAGGACTAGGATGTGATGCCACAGTACTTCAATAACCCTATGGAGTGCCAGGACCAGTGAATACATTGTCAAGTACACCACCCACCTGTTAAAGAAACACTCTTGGAGCACTGATGGCACATCGTTCACCAAACAACAAGCTCCAACATTCAGGACTCAGATGATGCATACATATGCTCCAGCATGCCCAATGTACAGTTGCAAACCAGACACCCATATTTCACAGCCTGTGCACGTCCAGCCATTTAAGCATAACAACCACATCTCCCAAATGGATTGCATGCCTGTAAGTGGGGCACCTCACTCTCCTCCATCAACAAGGTGGCATAAATTAGTTGGATGCGACTGGAAATTGAGATGTCATAAACCCTCAGGAAATGGTGCTAACCAGTGCTGGGATGACCATTACTCTGGCTGCAATGGAAGTTGGGCATAATCCATTCTAGCTGAAGATATCCTCTTAACTCAACTAATCCGCCTTTACACAGCCCACTTCATCTCTAAACTTTGTTCTTTCCTGATCTAATTCCTCTCTAAACTATGTTCTTTCCTGAATCAAGGGATATGGGGAGAAGGCAGGCACGGGTTATTGATTGGGGACGATCAGCCAAGATCACAATGAATGGCGGTGCTGGCTTGAAGAGCCGAATGGCCTTCTCCAGCATCTATGTCTCTATGTTTCTAACCCTATTCAGGCAACAGGATTAGCTGGAGTACTGAGCTCCAAAATGGCAGCATCACCGTCAAATACACAGTGGGTATTAATTAATGTCATCAATCTGTTTGCTGTTTTAAAGGTTAGTGGGCATTCACTGTGTCTGAGTTGAGGATCTCATCAATTTGCACACTCTGAATAATATTTTAGACCATTAATGGTAACTGAGCCCAATTTTTTGTTCATCCTCTTCTCCATTCATCACTTTCAGCGCAGGGATTTAGAGATGAACAATAATTAGATTATATTGATTCCTTATCCTAAGTGTCAAGTGGCCATTGTCTGACTGACGAGTTAACTACAAAAAAATCACCACTGTTATAATCTACTTATTATAAAACAAATTGACCATATTCAGTAAAAACCGAGGTGAGTTGTTGTTTTCAACGGATCAGCGGTCAAGTGCTTGGATGAGATTGATTATGCTCATTTTGTACTAGGAGGTTTTCAACTAATGTCACTTTATAAATGCCTAAAGGTAATTGCATTGCCAGAATGTTCTAATGAGAACTGCAGTCTCTTTAATGACAAAAAACAGCCAGACAACATGGAAATGACAGATCTGAAATAGGGATATAAATGTTTTTGTCATTAGTGAGAGACTTACATGTACGGAGCACATTATCACAATCTCAGATAAATGCTTCAATTCCCTCAAAACTTTCAGAAATCAACTATTGAACAGCAGTACACTTGGGACATTAAATGCACCCTATGTTGACCTTGGAATAGTACCAGTCATTTGCACATGATTGTGAAATGCAAGCTGGCTTTATAATGGAAACATGTTTAATAGCCTTGTAAAGATATATAATGAGAATAATTATAGAAACATAGAAACATGGAAAATAGGTGCAGGAGTAGCCCATTCGGCCCTTCGAGCCAGCACCGCCATTCAATATGATCATGGCTGATCATCTAAAATCAGTTCCCCATTCCTGCTTTTTCACCATATCACTTGATTCCTTTAGCCCTAAGAGTTAAATCCAACTCTCTCTTGAAAATATCCAGTGAATTGGCCCCCACTGCCTTCTGTGGCAGAGAATCCCACATATTCACAACTCTCTGGGTAAAAATGGTTTTCCTCATCTTAGTTCTAAATGGCCTACCCCTTATTCTTGAACTGTGACCCCTGGTTCTGGACTCCCCCAACATCTGAAACATTTTTCCTGCATCTAGCCTGTCCAATCCTTTAAGAAATGTTTACATTTCTATAAGATGCCCTCTCATCCTTCTAAATTCCAGTGAATACATGCCCAGTCGACCCATTCTTTCATAATATGTCAGTCCCGCCATCAGGGGAATAAACCTGGTGAACCTACCCTGCACTCCCTCAATAGCAATAATGGCCTTCCGCAAATTAGGAGACCAAAATTGCACACAATACTCCAGGTGCGGTCTCACTAGGGCCCTGTAGTAGGACAACTGCAGTATGAATTCCTTGCTCCCAAACTCAAATCCTCTCGCAATGAAGGCCAACATGCCATTAGCTTTCTTCACTGCCTGCAGTATCTGCATATTTACTTTCAGTGACTGATGTACAAGCACACCCAGGTCTCATTACACCTACCCTATTCCTAATTGGACACCATTCAGATAAGAATCTGCCTTCCTGTTCTTGCCACCAAAGTGGATAATCTCACATTTATCCGCATTATATTGCATTGACCATGCATCTGCCCATTCACCCAACCTATCCAAGCCTCAAAGCTTCCTCCGCGCAGCTCACACTGCCACCCAGCTTTATGTCACCCGCAAACTTGGAGATGTCACATTTAATTCCCTCGTCTAAATCGTTAATATATATTGCAAATAACTGGTGTCCCAGCACTGAGCCTTGCGGCACCCCACTAGTCACTGCCTGCCTTTCTGAAAAGGACCCGTTAATTCCTACTCTTTGCTTCCTGTCTGCCAACCAGTTCTCTATCCATGTCAATTCCCTACCCCCTATACCATGTGCTGTAATTTTGCACACTGATCTCTTGTGTGGGATCTTTTCAAAGGCTTTTTGAAAGTCCAGATAAACCACATCCACTGGCTCTCCCTTACCCATTCTACTTGTTACATCCTCAAAGAATTCCAGAAGATTAGTCAAGCTTGATTTCCCCTTTAAAAATCCATGCTGACTTTGACCGATCCTGTCACTGCTTCCCAAATGCGATGCTATTACATCTTTAATAATCGACATCTTCTCCACTGCCGATGTAAGCCTAACTGGTCTATAATTCCCCATTTTCTCTCTCCCTTCTTTCTTAAAAAGTGGTTACAATGGCTACCTTCCAGTCCACAGGAACTGATCCAGAGTCGAGAGAACATTGGAAAATGATCATCAATTCATCCACGGTTTCTGGGGTCACCTCCTTGAGTACTCTGGGATGCAGACTATCAGACCCTGGGGATTTATCTGCCTTCAGCCCCAACAGTTTACCTAACACCATTTCCTGACAAATGTTAATTCCCTTCAGTTCCTCCCTCCCACTGGATCCTCGGTACCCTAGTATTTCTGGGAGATTGTTTGTGTCTACCTTAGTGAAGACAGAACCATGTTCAACTTCTTGTTTCCTTGTTGCCCATTATAAATTCACCTGTCTCTGATTGTAAGGGACCTACATTTGTCTTAACTAATATTTTCCTTTTTACATATCTATAAAAGCTTTTACAGTCAGTTTTTATATTCCTCACAAACTTTCTTTCATGTTATTTTTTTCTCCCTTTTTAATTAACGCCTTTGTGCTCCTCTGTTGAGTTCTAAACTTCTCCCAGTCTCTGCTGCTACCTCTGTCCAACTCATATGCCTCTACCTTGCATTTAACACTATCCTTGATTTCCCTCATTCGCCACTGTTGAGCCGCCTTCCCCATTTTATTTTTTTTGCCAGACAGGGATGAACAATTTTTGGAGTTCATCCATGCGGTCTTTAAATCTTTGCCATTGCATCTCCACCGTCTACCCTTTAAATATAATTTGCTGGTCTATCCCAGCCAAGTCCCATCTAATCCCTTAAAAGTCTCCTTTCTTTAAGTTCAGGACCCTAGTCTCTGAATTAACTGTGTCACTCTCCATCCTAATGCAAAATTCCACCATATTATGGTCATTGTTGCCCAAGGAGCTTTGCACAACAGGATCGCTATCTGATTCTTCCTCATTACACAATACCCAGTCTAGGATGGCCTGTCCTCTAGTCGGTTCTTCTCCATATTGGTTTAAAAAACCATGCCGTTTCCATTGCAGGAAATCCTCCTCCTCAGCGCTGTTACCAATTTGGTTGGCCCAATCTATATGTAGATTAAAGTCACCCATGATAACCGCTGTACCTTTGCTACACGCATCCCTAATTTCTTGCTTGATGCTATATCCAGTCTCCCTACTGCTGTTTGGTGGTCTGTATACCACTCCAACAAGCGTTTTCTGACCTTGGCTATTTCGCAGTTCTACCCATACCACATCAAAGTTAATGTCTCTCCTTGCTATTGCATTAATCTCCTTTAATCAGCAATGCCACCCCACCACATCTTCCTTTCTGTCTATCTTTCCTGAATATTGAATACTCCTGCATGTTTAGTTCCCGACCTTGCTCACCCTGGAGCCATGTCAACAATATAATTTCCCTTAAATATTAACTGCGCATTCAATTCATCCAACCTATTACAAATGTTCCTCACATTAAAGGGCCTGTCCCACTTATGCGACTTTTTCGGCGACTGTCGGCACCCATCATAGGTCGTTACATGTTGAAAATCCAGTGGCGACGAGAACAAGGTACGACTCTTTGGGCGACTACTCACGACCATACAGGCTTCACCCCACGACATGTCGCCAGGGTGTCGCGTGTATGGTCGTGGGTAGTCTCCTCAGTTGCCCAAAAGCTTTGTAGCGTCCTTCTGGTCGCCGCTGAATTTTCAACATGTTGAAAATTTTCGGCGACCTGTAACGACCAGTCGCCGAAAAAGTCGCGTAAGTGGAACAGGCTCTTAAGGCAGAAAGCTTTCAGGTTTGTTTTTCTTATCTCCTTTCGACCTTTTGCTTCGGTCCTCCTTTTATGGCCCTGTGTCTCGTTGCATTGGTTCCCATCCCCCTGCTCTGTTAGTTTAAATGTGACCTTTCCTACACTCTCTTCCCCATTAACTGTACGCACACGCTTCCATGTTGTTGATTCCACCCCCATTATGAAGTAAAATGAATGAAAGCCGTCTTTTACTTCTGAAATTAGTTCTTAACTGTGATTTGTGACGCTTACTATATAATTATTAAGACCATGGAGCTTTTATTAAAGATAGCCTTTTTCGTGCAATTATTAGAATACCTTGAATTGTCTTCAATTTTTTTCGCTCTTTTCCTTTCACTCTTTCTCTCTCTCGCTCATTTTCTGTCTCACTTATTTTCTTTCCTGCTCATTTGATCTTGTTTATTTTCACTCTCTCACCTCTTACTTCTCTCTTCACTTTATCTTCTCTCTTTCTCTATCTCTATCTCCTCTCTCTATCTTTTCTCTTCCTTTTCTCATGTTTTTCAGTGCATTTTAGAGAGTTCAAGGGTTGTATGTTTTCCACTCTCTGATGCTCTCATCTGCATTTTTCCCTCTCCTTCAGCCTGCTTCATGTGTCTGCTTTTCTGTTGAGTTACGAGTTTGTTATGTTCTTGGTTCTTTTATGTTCTTGTTTCTTTCTCTGTTATTTTCAGTGCACATCTCTCCCTTCTTGCCCTGTCTTTTTTTCCAGTAACAGATGTGAGCAACACGGCTATTTGTTGGTGGTAGAGGTCATCTGTATATTCAATAAATGAAAAACTAAATCCGGTCTGACATACTATACCTACTTTTCTGATATTGCAGCTTTATCCCTCATGGTTTGGAGATACATCTTATTCACGGCAAATATTTTTGACATGTATCCTGCAATTGCTACATGAAGCCCCAGATGATTTGGTATCACCCACTACGCAGTGTGTACAGTATGAGCTTTACCCAAGCAAATGGACAGAATGGCCTGAATACATTTATGTCACAATTTCTCTATGAAGAAAGACAATGCAACACAGTAAATCTTCCAAACATCTGGTTGAGGCTGGTTGCTTTTTGAACAGTAAAATTCCATTATGCCATGAAGGCACCTATTTTCAGCTCCATATTGAACCAAGGTAAAATAAGCAACATGACTGATGAAGTTCAAAGGGCTTCATTTTGCACCTATTCCCTGTGTGACTTCAAATAACGCGACTTATTTCTTGGGAGAGTTGAGGAGGGGTAAACAAGTAATTTGCGAATGATTCAAAAGGTCATGCTATAAATAACTGATCAAGGTTCACCGATTCCATGAAATACCCAGTCTGTGCATCCAGTAACAGTTGTCAAATGCTGTGATTTACTTGCACAGATTACTTAGCTATGCTGCAGCAGGCATTTTCTGTCACTCCTGCTGACTGTGGTGTACTTGTGGCCATCTCGGATCAAAGCATAAAAGAAGATGACAGTAACTTGAGTTGATCTGTGCTGCAGAATGAATTTCAGCTGAGTGCCTCACAGAAACATAGAAAATAGGTGCAGGAGAAGGCCATTTGGCCCTTCGAGCCAGCACCGCCATTCATTGTGATCATGGCTGATTACCCACAATCAGTGACCCGTGCCTGCCTTCTCCCCATATCCCTTGATTCCACTAGCCCCTAGAGCTCTATCTACAGTAACTCCCTTTTAAATTCATCCAGTGAATTGGCCTCCACTGCCTTCTGTGGCAGAGAATTCCACAAAATCACAACTCCCTGGGTGAAATAGTTTTTTTTCCTCAAATAATATCAGGCCTGGAAATTGTATATGAACATTGCTGAAGCACTGGTGGTACCTGAAACTGTGAAATATGATAGCATCTGATGCAAAAATGGTCCGAGGACTGACATACCAAAGCAGAAATAAAATATGATGTAGAAGGTTTCCAGATTCTTACAATATGAGAATATTAATATGATATTTATGTTACTAAACAAGTCATTTAGCAGTGAATAGTGTAGGCTCATAATCTGATGTCATGAGTTAATATCCTATCGCTGCAACTTTAGAATTTCATTTCAATTATATAAATATGGAATAAAGAAATCTCGTATTACTGGCAGTGGTCATGAAATTTTGAATAATTGCAGTTAAAAAATAATTTAGTTCATTCGTATCTTTAAGGGGAGGGAATCTGGTGCCTAATCTCAAAAAAAGACACAAAGTGCTGGAGTATCTCAAAGGGTCAGGCCGCATTTCTGGAGAACATGGATAGGTGACATTTTGGGTCGGGAACCTTCTTCAGACTGGTGCCTTATCTCATCTTACCTGTAGAAACTCCAGACCCACTTCAAACTGATTGACTATTTACTGATACTGTTAATAGTTGCAGCTTTTTGCACAAATCCAGAATAAATAAAATGCATTAAGCAAGGAACTGTAATTATTCACACTTATATTGGTTTAATCAATTCATCAGAACTGAATTTCAGAAGCAGCATACTCAGTGCACTGACCAAGAATATATTTCTATTCAATTAATTTTAATTTTTACATTAGAAAATACTAAGTTGTGTCAAAGCATTGTATTTAAGCATTAGAATGGCTCAGCTTATTTATAAGAAAAGGCAGAGTAAATGACATTTGGGGCATCTCCCATGAGATTCTCAGAACTGTATAAAATCGCCTGTCTTGTGACATTTTCACTCTGCTGCCTTGATAGATAGACTGACAGTTCCGAGTTAGTCTGCAGCAAAATGATTCTGTCTGGCCAAAACCAAAAATCAGTGCCTGGGCTCCTCCTGTGAAATAAGTGCCCATCCACTAATTAATTTTGTGATATAGGGCCTTCAGTTCCTCTGAGTGGTTCCTTGGGGATATTTGTGTCCAACACACTATTGAGAATAGACTTTAAGGATGATTCCTCCATGACAAAGTGGCGTAGCGATAGAGCTACTGCCTTACAGCGCCAGAGACCGGGGTTCGATCCTGACCACAGGTGCTGTCTGTACAGAGTTTGTATGTTCTCCCCATGGTGACCTGTGTGGGTGTTCTCCGAGATCTTTGGTTTCCTCCCATACTCCAAAGACGTGCAGGTTTGTAGGTTAGTCGGCTTGGTTTAAATGTAAAATTGTCTCTAGTATGTGTAGGGTAGTGTTAATGTGCAGGGATCACTGGTCGGTGGGCAGAAGGTCCTGTTTCACTAAACTAAACTAAATTATTTTATCGAATCAAAGTGATGTGATTTGATGTAATTTATATTTTGCTTATTTGATGCAGCACATTGCCCAATGAACGAGATCCTCATGGATTCCTCAGGAGTCATCGTAAGTCGAAGTTTCCCAGGAAATTATCGACATTTCCAGGCCTGCTCATGGATTATTAAAGTGGATCCAGGCTACAACGTTACTCTTCAGATTGAATACTTTCAGAGTGAACGACAGTTTGACGAACTGGAAATATATGACGGTAAACTAATAATTCACAATATTAATACTAACCTGCTGTCGATATGTTGCACATGTACATTTTATAATGGAACCTTATTTTGTTCTCCTTACTTTTTCTTCTCTGGTCGAAAATAATGTTTTCACAAGCTTTGGTTTATGGGACATTAATCCCCCATTACATCCCTCATATTCCATGAATCCAGCTGTTATCAAGCTGTACAATACCAGAACAATCAGAAAAATATTTGATCATGATGCAAACTAATGTATTTATGTCTATTCTCAGAGGTGTGAAGGCCCCGCTTCTGATTTGACTTCCATTTCTCTGTCGCAGCCCAGGAAGAGGGCGATTCTTATTACCACTTTACTTACTTTACTTACTTTTGAACCACATCCTAATATTGTAATTGTTCATAAGTTATAAGTTACAGGAGCAGAATTAAACCCATCAAGCCTACTCCAACATTCAATCATGGCTGATCTATCTTCCCCTCTCAACCCCATTCTCCTGCCTTCTCCCCATAACTCCTGACACCCGTACTAATCAAGAATCCGTCAATCTTCACCTTAAAAATATCCATCTATCCACCACCCTCTGACAAAATTAATTCCACCTCATCTCCTTTCTAAAAGTACGTCCTTCTGTTCTGAGGCGATGGTCGCTGGTCCTCGACTCTCCCACTAGTGGAATCATCCCCTCCAATAGTAACTGAAAACCAAAGGTATTAGGCTATTTTGTCAATATCACTCAATGCAGTGAATTTACTCACTGCATTTTGGGAGAAATTGATTCATTGTATTGTCAAGCAGCGTCCTTAGTGTTGGGGAATCAAGAACCTGAGTACACGGGTTTAAGATGAAAGGAGAAAGATTTAATGGGAACTTGAGTGGCAACTTTTTCAACTCAGAAGATGGTAGGTATATGGCCCACCAAGTCCATGCTGACCATCGATCACCCGTACCCTCATTCTATGTCCCACACACAAGGGACAATTTACAGAAGCCAATTAACCCACAAACCTGTACGTCTTTGGGATGTGCGAGGAAACTGGAGCACCTGGAGAAAACCCATGTAGTCACAAGGAGAACGTACAAACTCCATGCAGACAGCACCCGTAGTCATGATCGAACTCGGGTCACTGGCACTGTGAGGCAGCAACTCTACCGCTACACCACCGTGCCACCTCCATGAAGACTTAGTCTTCACATTTTCCTCAGTCAATTACTTGAAAATCAAGGTTATGATGATTAACATTCAGTTTGTTGAAATTTGCATTTAGATTATTCTTTTAAATCTACAGAGTTCTGGCATTAAAAAAATTGAATCAAGAGAATGACATGCATTACCTGTCAAAACATGCTTTTTCCATGTCTCCACTTTGAGACCTTCTGTTTCAGCCATCACATTTCCACTGTGCCTTTTGATATATTCTGCATATGCCACTTGAAACAGCATGGTGCAAAATTAATCTAGAGTGTCTGAGTGCAAGTGGAGTAGGTTGCTTCATTACATGAAAAGCCAGGTGATGTGTGTGAATTCTTAACTCAAATTTTGATGTTATCAACAGGTCCCTCGAGTCAAAACCCACTGCTCATCTCCCTCAGTGGCAACTACACATCTCCAATAACGGTAGTCAGCTCGGGCAACAAGGTTTACCTCCGCTGGTCATCTGACCATGCCACCAACCGGAAAGGATTCAAGATAAATTATTCAGGTCAGTAGCTCAATGGATATAGTCATTGAATGTCACCTTGCACTTTAGTACAAACAACAGAATGTAGCAGAGGGATACCAACAAGAAAAAACAAATTAAATGCAGTTAAATAGAAACTGTGTGTTCTCATTTGCCTTAAATTCCACTTTACTGCCTGCCGCTACAATTTCAACGGCAGTTAGTCGTAAATGTGGGTTTGTTTGTAACACCAGTGACAATGTTTTTTTACAAGAAAGAGAGGGCGTTCTTTTAGAACGGAGGTTAGGAGGAACCTCTTTAGTCAGTGGGTAGTTAATCTGTGGAACTCATTGCCACAGAGGGCTGTGGAGGTCAAGTCAGTGGATATTTTTAAGGCAGATATTGACAAATACTTGATTAGAACGGGAATCAAGGGTTATGGAGAGAAGACAGGAAAGTGGGATTAGGAGGCAGGGATCAGCCATGATTAAATAGCGAAGTAGAATAGATGGGCCGAATGGCATAATTCTACTATAACTTGTGAACTTGTGATGAATAGAAAGTTGGTGAAAATATCAGTGTTCAAAAACAACACCCTTCATTTACTTTCTCAAATGCAATAAGAACGGTTATTCCTCACTCAATATTTAATGCAAAAAGAAGTTCAAACAGAACATATAATAAATGGCCAGATATATATTTTGGTGATCTTCAGTGGTGTACATTTTGAAAACAGGCTCCTGTTAGATATTTTTGGCTATTTAACAATGTTAACACCCCCATCCCCCCCACCTCCATCAACCAAACACACACAAACCCTCTTATTCATTGCTCATTCATAGAATGAGATGTCCAACACAGAAACAATGGGATGATACACGACCAGAATCATCTCCAAGATCACTGCTGGAAGTGTTGGCATTAAAAAAAACTCACTGACAAAATGAAATTACTTTGGGACGTTCGGTGGCCAGTTTTGATAGGTTCAATCCATGTCAGGAAATGTGTCAGACATCCACTATATTTGGTGAGAAATTATTGAACTAGGACATTGGCCATTGTGTGTAAAGAGAAGGCATTTGAATAAACTTAAATTGATGTATTTTGCCAACCAAGAGACATTTGTTGCTTTTGTCTCAACCTAACCCATTTGATATCAAATTGTGGAAGCTGAGGAATAAAATAAAGAAGTGTGCAGTCATGCAGAACTGATACTTCTTCATTTAATTATGCAGGATATTTTAATTGTGCCTGAACCATCTTCTCCCATTTAAAGAAATTGGTTGTTTAATGTGTTTATTTTTCCAATAATCTTGGTTTGCGGATCTGGTAGATAAAGGATTACATGTCTGCGGATCTGGTAGATAAAGGATTACATGTCTGCGGAAGGGTCTCGACCCGGAACGTCGCCTATTCCTTCTCTCCATAGATGCTGCCTCACCCGCTGAGTTTCTCCAGCATTTTTTGTCTACCTTCGATTTTTCCAGCATCTGCAGTTCCTTCTTAAGCATGTATTACAGCCAGCAAGTTCACATAAAAGTAGGTGCGACCCAACCTGATCAGACTCATCTGATAACAAATAATAAAATAAGCGGTGATAACAAATATATTTGTTAAAATGCAGAACCTATAGAATTGGAATCACTGTTTTCTCTTCATCTCTTCACTTGGATTATCTTCCAAATAATGAGGTTCCAGTTCCATAACTGAAAGAGTACCATGAATCTGACTAACAGTTCAACCAAAATGTGAGCAATACAGTTGCTATATGTAAAAAAAAAAAGGATGCTTTCCTTGAAGTTATTTTTTGCCAGTCAAGAATCTCTCATGAGAGACGGGATCTGATGAAGTCCTTTCATCCTGCTTGTGACATTCAAAATAACCATGGATAAACTGATCTTGACCTCAGCTCCACTCTCCTGCCATTCTCTATAACAATTGGTTTCCGTATAGACTAAAAAGCTCCTTGTATATTTAATACCACTGAATCCATTTCAGTTGCCTGATAACTGATGGGAAGAAAAGATTGTTTACAGCAACATCACCAGAATGTCAACTCAGATTACACACTGAAAATAAATTAAACATAATATTGTTGGTAACCGAAACTATAATGCAGATACTATTGCTCTGTGGCAAAATTAGGAATGACAACATCATTTAACATATTGGAAATGTATTGCTCATGTGGTTTCCATCTAAGCTTCATTTTTCTTATGATAGTAATAATTGTTTTACATTTAGAGTCATGGTTTGGAGCTTTTTAGAGTTTTACTCATTGGTGTTCAGTGGTGCCATAGTTTCAAATAGCATGAACAAGAATAATTAATGGTGGGTTTTCAACAAGTTTTTACGAAGTCAAGAATGAGATGAAATATAGCAATAGGTTGTGATGTTTGCTTGGCTCGACATACAGGCTGTAAAAATCTGGACGGTTTACCTCCTGACTTCCACACACAACCTGAACACAGAGCATCATTATCTCAACCAGATGGGAGACATTACCAGCCTTACTTCATAACTGAATAGAATATGGCACAGTGGCGTGGCAGTAGAGTTGCTGCCTTACAGTGCCAGAGATCCGGGTTCGATCTTGACTATCGGTGTTGTCTGTAGGCAGTTTGTACGTTCCCCTGTGACCTGCATGGGTTTTCTCAGGGTGCTCTGGTTTCCTCTCACACTCTAAAGACATGCAGGTCTGTAGGTTAATCGGCTTGGTATAATTGTAAATAGGCCCTAGTGTGTGTCGGATAGTGTTAGTGTGCAGTCTGCGCAAACTCGGTGAGCCAAAGGGCCTTTTTTTCATGGAATAGAATAGAATTTTAAAAATTGCCTTGTTTCATGAAATAGAATGGGATTTAACACAATAGGTGTCAAGCTTGATCTGGGGAAACATGCACATATAATCCCCCCCCCCCCCCCCCCCCCCCCCATCAGAACTCTGCTGTCCTAGCTTCCTGAACTCTGCAATTATAAATATAGAACATATATAGTCTTATAGTTTGTGCTGAAACAGAGAAATGTATAATATCGAAGAATCGACAGAAATCTACTGCATTGTATTTTGGGAGGAATTGCAGAAAGATTTGAAGATTCTATTTAGAAACGCTGAAACTGAATGGGAAGACAGAAAATTGATCTTGCAATCAGCAAGGAAATCAATAAAAATTTAATGTATGAAGAAATTCCAGCTTTAATTTATCTTCACAGCAGTAATAGCTATATTAATAGCCTGCCTATACCCTGACTGGGGTTGGGTTATAGCTAAATATTATTCACTGGCCTTATTAGCATTTTTTAGGTCACGTTATCACCTTAGTTATTTCCATGCGTTTGCATTCCTAAATTTTATTCCAGGATGAGTTTGTGAGGATAAATTAATCCATCTTCCTTGCCCCCCACCGTTCCTGGCAAGACAATCCTGCAGTCTTATCCATGTTTCAGATATCAATGTAATTGTTCTGTGCTGATATCTAAAGCTGACATAAGCACAAGGACAAAGCCATTAATCTGCAGTATTAGTGTGTGCAGCAGTGTGAGGCCGGGAGAAAGTCTTTCACTAGTCGATAGCAATTCCACATTACAATGTCACAGCTGCTATTAACAAGCCTTTTAAACACAACGTGGTGATCAGACCAGTGCTAAAACAATGCTTGCTGATGCACGAAGCTGCAAAAACTAAAACAGATGATGAGCAACATCAAAGCATGATACCACTGGATCCCTTTTAGATACAGAGGATTGAAGGAGAATATGTCTCTCAGTACATCAAAACTGCAGCTTGCATTCATATTTTGCCTTTTGTTTAGAAATATCCTAGAGTTTCACAAAAGATTAATAGTTTCCAAACCCTCAGACCAGGAATAGACATCATGACCAAGCAAATGCTGAAAATGTTTGCTCCAGAAATGTGACTTCCCATCACCAATTGTACTTAAGGAGTTCAGAAGGAGTTAACAAGTTGCCTTCTTGAACTGTGTTGGAAGAAAACTGCAGATGCTGGTTTAAACCGAAGATAGACACAAAATGCTGGAGTAACTCAGCGGGACAGGCAGCATCTTTGGAGAGATGGAATGGGTGATGTTTCAGGACGAGACACTTCATCAGAAGTCCATGCCAAGTCCATATGCCTTCTTGAACTGCTGTTATTTTTCTGTAAGAGTTAGTCTTCGGGTAATTAGGCCGTGACGTTGAATATATAGTAATATATTCCTGGGCAAGTTAGCGGGTGGTGGAGATAAAGGGGGTTAGGGAGATCAAAGAGGGTTAGGGAGAGCAATACAGAAATTAATTTTTACCAGATGTATTAGACCAAATATTGAATTGGAAGCCAGTGCTGAGACTGACAGTGGTAATCCTAAACACAGAAACAGAAGAACATTGAAGTTGCTTTCTCTGCTGCAATTTGTCATCCTAAAGCTATCCCTCCTGATTCCCAACCTAAGTCCAGTAACAAGCACAGAGATCTCATTGACTTCCTTGTCACTAAAGGTCTGTGCATCCTGTCAATGCCCTGAACCCATATCATGCTTCAGATTCTCTCATTTCTTCCCTCATGCTATTTCCAAGTTTGTCATGTCTATGTGATCCACCTCTTTCTCCAATCACACTATTCCCACACTGCTGCTACCCATTTATTTTACCTTATCGATTTTCTGATGTTGGTAACAATTCTCTCTCTTCAAAATACCCATTACCTCTCCATCCTTGCAAAAACTGGTCCATCTCTAATCTATCCTTTTTCCCCAAAAGGTATCAAACTTGCTGTGGTCTCTCACATCTGCAGGCATAATTCCCGATGCTTAAAATTTTGAAGTAGTTGAATGCCCTTGTGAGTGTACCAGTTCACATAGTCCCAGATGTCAATGATCTGATCATGACAATAGTAACTCGTTATGTTTCTTCATCTGAATATGCCCATTGCCAAGATAGGCCATGCCACTTTCCGTTTGGGCTTGTCGACTGTTGTCTAGTTGAATAGGAACACATCGTCTGGTTCCGTTTTCATCCAGAGAGTTGTAGTCAGGGCATCATCTGCATGACTTTCTGTCCCTGGTCTCACTTCATTGCTTCTTACAGCTCCCCAGGGTCCATCCCTGCTCCTTTCTATTTATTTTCTTCAGAAATATCATTGAACATTCAGTGTCAGGTCTTGTCTGTGCTCTGTTAACATGCATTAACACCTCACCATTGCCCATCTGAACACATCTGCTATTTCTGAGTTGTCAGCTCACACATCAACAACTGCTACTCAATAAGCCAAGCTTCCTCCATCTATACAGTGCCCTCCATAATGTTTGGGACAAAGACCCATCATTTATTTATTTGCCTTTGTACTCCACAATTTGAGATTTGTAATAGAAAAAATCACATGTGGTTAAAGTGCACGTTGTCAGATTTTAATAAAGGCCATTTTTATACATTTTGGTTTCACCGTGTAGAATTTATAGCTGTGTTTATAGATAGACTGGGCAAGGAGCTCTTTCTGCAGTTGTACAAGGCCCTGGTGAGACCACACCTGGAGTATTGTGTGTAATTTTGGTCTCCTAATTTGAAGAGGGACATTCTCGCTATTGAGGGAGTGCAGCGTAGGTTCACCAGGTTAATTTCCGGGATGGCTGGACTGACATATGATGAAAGAGTGGATCGACTGGGCTTATATTCACTGGAATTTAGAAGGATGAGAGTGGATCTTATAGAAACATATAAAATTATTAAGGGATTGGACAGACTAGATGCAGGAAAAATGTTCCCAATGTTGGGGGAGTCCAGAACCAGAGGTCACAGTTTAAGAATAAGAGGTAGGCCATTTAGGACTGAGATGAGGAAAAACTTTTTCATCCAGAGAGTTGTAAATCGGTGGAATTCTCTGCCTACCTCTTATTCTTAAACTGGATGTATTCAAGACAGTGTTGGATGTAGTTCATGGGGCTAACGGAATCAAGGGATATGGGGAGAAAGCAGGAACTGGGTACTGATTCTGGATGATCAGCCATGAATGGCCTATTCCTGCACCTATTTTCTAAGTTTTTAAGTTAGCGCTCTCTATTGATTGACCAACAATGCAGGGAAGTGTAGACAAGCATTACGATCCTTCCATGCATTCCTGCTTGTTGAGCATGGAACTAGTTACTGGCCATGGTCTAACATGCACTCATGTTAGCAGCTTAAATATTTGGCCTTCCTCACATCACTTACTAACCTCTGACTGAAATCTATTGCAGAGAGCATTGGTGTATTGCCGTGCTCAAAGTTTGCTAATTTTACAAATGAAGTTGCTCGTTTAAATTTAAATGTTTTCTGGCTGAAAAAATCAATTTTTATTCAGCTTTGGTAGAGGCTGGTATATACATTTTGAGCAAAGCATTATTGACAAATAAGCAAATCAGAAAGAAAAGTCCAGCAACCTTTTTGTCCCCCTCATCAATTTGAAGAGTCACTTCCACCGATCATGGTAAACATACTCTTTACCATCAATATCATTCGCTAAATTTTCTCTTTTCACAACCAACAATTAAATAGAAAAAGAGCAATAAGGTTAGGATATTACCACCTTCAAGATCCTCTCCAAGTCAAACTTTGTGTTGGAAGGATGTAGTTTTATTCATTCACATAATGGCACTGCCTGCATTTATTGTGTAGGCAGGTGCTGGTTTAAACCGAAGATAAACACAAAAAGCTGGTGTAACTCGGTGGGTCAGACAGCATCTCTGGAGAAAAGGAATAGGTGACGTTTCTGGTCGAGACTCTTTTTTCAGACCCGATTTCTGTACTGTATAACTCTATAACTCTAACATCACAGCCATTGCCTCACCCCCAGCCACAATCTTCATTCCATAACCATCAATTCATCCGTATTCTTGACAAATATACAATATAATTGCTGCCATGTTTGAACTTGAAATAACCTTCAAAGTCTAAGTACACACCACAGAGACCTCCTAATTCTCCCTCGTTGAGTTACTAATTCCACCCACGCGTGAATTCATCTTTTGATGAAACTTCATCTAAGGCTTCATTTCTTCCATGCTGATTACTCCAACAACCTGTTCCATACTCAGACTTGTTTCTTTAGGGTGTCCAAAATTGTTGTTTGGATTACAATTCTTGTTATGTACAGTCTACTCATTTGGTGCCAATTTGTGTCACAGAATCATAGAGTGATACAGCGTGGAAACAGGCCATTGGGCCCAACTTGCCCACGCCAACCAGCCCTATCTACACTAGTCCCACCTGCCCGGGCTTGGCCCACATCCCTCTAAACCTATCCTACCATGTACATGTCCAAATGTCTCTTAAACATTACGATAGTACCTCCTCAACTACCTCCTCCATATACCCACCAAGCTTTGTGTAAATAAAGTTACCCCTCAGATATTTCTCAGGTTTCTTCTTATCTGAAAGGGGGATTTGAACAGTACTTGAATGAAACAGAACAGTCTAGGGCCATGGAGAAAGGGTCATGGGCGAGATTAGATGCAATATTGAGAGCAGGCAAGGACTAGAGGAGCCTCCTTTATTGCTACAAAATGATTCCATGTCTCCCCCTTCATTGATCTGCATTGGCTCCTACAGGTTCTGATCCTTAATTTTAAACATCTCAATTCTGTTCACAAACACTTCCAAGGCTGCCCCTTATCTATTTTTTCATTCTCCTCCAGGTCCGGAATCCTCTGAGGGATCTGTGGGTCTCTAATTCTGCTTTCTTGATTATTTCTGATTTAATCGTTGCTTCACGGGCAGCTGCGTTGTGTTTACAGTTGCCATGGCACAAATTCTCCTGTTTGCTACCATTTCTACCATTGCTGTTGCTTCCTTTAAATCACTCTCTAAAATCTGCTTCTTTGCCCAGCCATTATTGTTTTATTTCTTCTTACATCTCTTTTATATGTCTGAAGAAGGGTTCCGACCTGAAATGTCATCCTTCCTTTGTTTCCAGAGATGCTGCACGATAAACCAGCATCTGCAGTTCTTTCCTACACATCTCTTTAGATAGATAGATGATAGATAGATAAATACTTTATTAATCCCCTTATTCAGGGGAAATTCTGATGTCCTTGCAGCACACTAATAAAAATACAACACAGTATTCATAAAGAAATTCAACACCAAAACATCCCCCCACAGTGATTCCCACTGTGGGGGAAGGCACAAAGTCCAGTCCCCATCCTCTTGTCCACCCATAGTCGGGCCTATTGAGGCCTCCACAGTCGCCGCCACGGCGCCCGATGTTCTCGCCGGGTGATGGTACTCCGGCGTTGGGAGAACCCCCAGCAGCTTGGGGTGCCAGGAACGGCCGCCTTCCCACCGGAGCCTGCGGCTTCCAAGCCAACAGACCACGCCAGACGGAGCTCCGCACACTGGTGATCTCGGCGAGATGTAAGTTCAAACGTCGCAGCTGGCCGCTCCGCAGAACCGCGGCTCCACGATGTTTTCCTCGGCGGTACCAAGTATACTGGAGTCCCAGCGCGGCGACCCAGGAAAGGCATCGCCCGCTCCGCAATAGCGCTCCAGCGCTGCACTGCCGCCAAAGCCGATGTTCTGCGCCGCCGCCAACGCCGACGTTCTGCGCCGCCGCCAATGCCGATGTTCTGGCCAGGTCCCCTCAGGGAAACGTCGCTCCAGGACCCGCTGGTAGGCCGCGAGGACAGGTCGAAGACGCTGCTCGGAGGAAGGCAACCCCTCTGACCAGGTAGGGACTTAGAAAAGCAGTTTCCCCCTTCCCCCCCACCACCCCCCACACATAAAAGATTTAGACCCCCTGACTGTACACTTAACGAACTAAAAATAATAAAAAAGAAGGGGATAAAACGGACAGCTGCATCCGACAGATGACTCGGCCTCTCGTTTTCTTTGATAAAATATTTGTGAGACACAGTGGAATGTCTTACTACTTTAAAGGTGTCATATAAATACAAGTTATTGTTGTTCAGACATGTATATGTCAACTTTATTTCTGTTGATTAGTCTAGGAACAGGCTGGTAAGGTTTGAAATAATGTTGTACTGCAGTGCACATCAGTAAGTCTGATGTTTCTAAGGACACATGTCAAGGTCTGGATCACTGATTCAGGGCACTCAAATAAAACTATTAAATCAAGAGAAGACGGAGTCAATATTTAAATCATTGTATTCTGAGCTGCTTGAAATTGGCTTGCAAGACGGTATAAAGGAGATATGAAGACATGAGCCAATTCCAGTTTAGGGCTTGAAAACATTCTGATACATTCTGGAAACACTTAACAGGTCAGGAAGGATCTGTGAAAGGGGAATGGAGCCATCAACAGAATTCATTTTAGAAGGAATGGCAATTAAGAATCCATTATGGAAATCTCACTATTCCATTGAGGCCTCATCTTAAAAAATAATTCTCTGAGTGGGCGTGCATAACTTAAACTACACAAAGAAAGACGGCAAAGCTGTTGCATTTTAGGTCCTCTGGGTGAGAATTCTGGCTGGAGAAGATACCAGCTCTACACATTTCAACTGGATGTTAAATGCCAGCAATGTTTTCCTGAAGTAATTATATCGCAAATTGTAGGTAGAGTTTTCCAAACATCATTTTCAAAGAAATTTGATGCCACGGGATGAAAAAGGCATACCAGGGGCACCATCGGCACAGGAGGCAAACTGACAGAAACAAGTATTACTCTCCTGAATTGGACTAACTGCAGGATTTGGGTGTGGAAACATGGCAGTACTTGAAAGGGTCTGCCTTCACAGCCTGTTACTCTGCAAGGAAGCAATTGCATTTCATTGCAATCTGTTGCAAGGAAATCTGTTGCCAACTCTTACTAATCTGATGATACTGCCAAGGAATTATATCTTTAATTCTTCTTCTTTAACCTCCTTCCAAGTTACATGTAGGCCTTCAGAATTATCAGTTTGTATGCTGCACCCCAAGGTGTCAAACAGGTGATTGATTATTTGTTAGGCATGGTTGGTGCTTTCATTTATTTTGCAATTAAATATTAACATAGATGTCACACTGCCACCCAGATCCTTTGGAATCCTATAGAATTTTTCTTTATCAATTTATCAATTATTTTTCACTTACTCAGTAACTTCAATTTTCTGAATGTGAGATGCCACAATTAACTCTGTCCTCATGTAACTGCATGTGCATAAGAATCCAGACCTGCAGTCTGAAGACCTTGCAGAGCTGCAGCATGTTCTTAAATAGAGCTCAGATTGTGTTGTATACTACCTGATTAGATGTGGCGTTGGACTCAACCTGCCAACTTGGATCTATAGCTTTCATGGCGTTGAAGTCAGACGTAAAGTAAGCAAGGTTGTTTCTGTTCCATGCTGAAGATCACATATGTGTCAAACCCGAAGTAAAAGCTGCTCAAGTGTAAATTTAAGGTGAATATTGTTTACCCACCTGAGAACTTAGAAAGTGCAGTGGAATTTGTAGACATGCTCCAAGTGGTGTAGATTCTGATTCAGATTCAGATTCAATTTTAATTGTCATTGTCAGTGTACAGTACAGAGACAACGAAATGCATTTAGCATCTCCCTGGAAGAGCGACATAGCAAATGATTTGAATAAATAATAATAAGTGATGGGGGGGGGGGGTGATTGGCAGTCACCGAGGTACGTTGTTGAGTAGAGTGACAGCCGCCGGGAAGAAGCTGTTCCTGGACCTGCTGGTTCGGCAACGGAGAGACCTGTAGGCAATCTTCATCATTGTCTTTGCACTTGAATATCATAAGATGTCAAGAATTGATCTTCATATACAGTATGATGAATGTAGCCGAGAGGTCCCATGCCACCGATGCAGGTTGTATTGCCGCAATAATTCCCCGTTTGCCAGGAAATTGATTTGGGGCTGACGACATGAACAATAGGCAGCAACATGAATGGCTAGGAAATTACACAAGATCAGTAAGTTTAAGAAGGAAAATATATAATGCAAATATGTTGCTCTTCAATATTCAACAGCAACACCAAACATCCATGAAAATCTATTATCATTTGCACTGACAAGGGCCTGCCCCACTTGGGCGTCATTTGCGCATCATGCAGGCGGCGCGCAAAGATTTTGTGAATCCCAAAATCCTGGGGCGCCGCGTGCGACCGCGTGTCAGTGCCTACGTCACCACGCACCATGCGCGTCATGACGCGTAAGTGATGTCGCGTAAATTATGCCCAAGTGGGACAGGCCCTTTATTTACATAAGTAGGCCATGATTGCTTGATTTGAACTTTACTCAAACTCAAAATTCGGAATGGACATTGATTTTGCAAATTTCAATGACAACAATCTCAATTACCCAATCTCTTTTGGGTAACAAGGGACCTTAACTGGTGTTACTTGCTAGAGGATCTGCTCACCCATCATATGAGGTTGATAGCAAGTTTCTGATCACTTGCATTCATTGGCATCAAGGAACTGTGATTATACTGGGATGTTTGAAAATCACCCATGTTGTGTTCAAGCAAAGAAAACCAGAATCTCATTTCAAATGACCAAATGGAATAAGGAATCCATTTTATATTTTCCCTGCTCTTCAACTCAACTGGTTGCCAGATACATCATGATCATCTGAAGAGGGACACTATTGTTCTGGTGAATAGCATGGGTGTGCTATTCACACAAACACAACATTTTGCTCTGATCACGATTTCTTCCAAGTCTTGGTCTCTGGATTTGAAAATACCCAATCCTGGATCAGCTTCAATAGAAACATAGAAAATAGGTGCAGGAGGAGGCCATTCAGCCCTTCGAGCCAGCACCGAATGATAGTGTACATGTGTACAGATATTGATTTCTCATCCTCGGTCTACAAAAATATGCTCTTAAACTAATATCTATTAAAAATTGATTAACAGGTCATCAACTAATTATTTGTGCAATTGCGCTGTTCGGCAAAATTGCTGCCTGCAAAATAGCAATGAGCCTATTGAAAGATAACTCATTGTCAACTAAAGATCTTCGGTATCTTCCACAGCAGCACAAACGATGGTCAAAATGAAAATCAACAAAAGAACAGCAGAGAAAAAGATGTTAATGTAAATTTATTCCATGGTTTTAAAGTCACTCGTAATGATAAGCTTCATTTTTTTGACAAGGAATGATATGTTGTATTGTTAATGTATATAATGCTGCACTCATAATTGAATTTTAATTGGATAAGAATCAATTTTCTTTCCAAATGCAATTCCCTTCCCTGGGACACACACAGTTTCTGCTTGATTTACCTTTGACTGTACATAGTGAATGTAATTACCTCAGTATTCTCAGTGTGATTTAATTGCATTATTGTAGTTCAGTGATGCTGATTATTGCGGGAAAAAACAACATTCAGTGCAGAAACAGTGACTCGGTTATTGGTTTCTGAAAGTGACTGACAATTGATGAACAAGTTGTGAGATATAGCAGCTTCACCTGGAGAGGAGGCAATGTTGCCATGGTGAGTGGCATGCTGTGTCATTGCAACAATGAAGTATTCATACAAACCAAACAGTTTGCCTGAGGCCTTTCTAAATGTTTGTTGTTGTGGAAAAACTGCAATCAAATATTGTAAATTAATTAATGATAAGTGCTTGAAACATGTGAATAATGACGCTTCTGATTTCAAGGAACTCTTGCTTTCCCTCTCTCTCCGTCCCTGTCCTAGTTCTTCGACTTGTTTCACATGATTACATTTTACTGATTGTATACCTTGTTGTCACCTTCCCCTCAGCTAACAATGCAAATTATATATTTTTTAATCTTGTCTCGATCTGTTGGGTTTTTTTTTGTCATTAGCTCCTTACTGTAGCCCACCAAGCCCCCCAAGGCATGGTACTGTTCACACGCAAACGGCAGGATTCCCTGGCAGCACAGTGCGATTCAACTGTGACCCTGGCTATCGATTGATCGGTCAAGGTATTGCAACGTGCACCAGGTTCCCCCAAGGTTTTTACAACTGGAATACCATTCCTCCTCTTTGTCAAGGTAAGAAAATGAATGTCTGCCATGCACAGGTACTTCAATACAGTACTCATTTGTGGAATTCAATTTTAACAATTATAAATAGAAATAATCAAAGGAAAGTCTATCTTGATCTGAATTTAGCATTTGACAAGTTCTCAATCAATATATATAAATATTGGATTTGCTTTGAAATGATGTTGTGTCAATTGCTCCGAGTATTCAATGAAAATTGCCCCAAATGACAATGGACCGGAGTTTCTACTGAGGTTGTAATCAGTAAAATAAATCCAAAGTGTATTGAACACTGAAGTCGCACCCATTTTCTGTACAAGCTTTGTAGCAGACTTTTCCTACTTTTCTAATTGCCAGCATGCCAGCATTTTAGGTGCATACGGGCAGTTCCAGGGTTTTGTAAGAGTAATGCTCCATAAGCTGAATTTCTTGTTAATCAAAATGAACAATTTCCCCTACATACACTTCTTATAATTACTTAATTTGACCAAATGACTTCTGTTCACCCTAACACCACCCATAATTAAACCAATGGAACATAGACTGTATCCACTTCCTAAAGAATATATTGATTCTTTTAAATATTATTTATTAAGCATCTTAAAAATGGCAAGGAGAATTGCATGGTCAGATTACCATAAATCATCTCCTCCTTAACTCGGGAAGCCCCTGCACTTGATTGTATTTATTTATTTATTAATTATTTATTTCGAACAGAATAAATGAATAAAAAGCAAGTGTGAAACAGCATACAAAAAACAAAACAAAATATTTATAAAGTGTCATAAACAATGTCTATAAATAAATGAAATCATATGTGTCCGAAAAGGAGCAGGAAGAAGCCAAAGCTTATTAATTCCCACCCCTTGTTCAACTGCTTGTAATTATCTTATACAAATTTAGCAGCTATATGTACACCATATGTACACCAGCCACTATATGTACACCAAATTATTTACATTTGAACACTAATCAAATATTTACAAAGCCATACAAAAAAGAAAAAATTGGTTTGTGACTTTGAGGTTTACTCCCATAGTGAGGTAAGAAACACTGTCCTCTCTATCCTGAAAATCTTTAAAGAAATAATTTTAAGCAGCACTCTGGATATTAGGCTGTTAATGCACAGCCCTCTTGAACTAATTGGTGGAAGAACACCGCAAGGTGCACAATTGCCACAACTGACTGCTGGTGAAGTGATGGAAACTCAAATTTACTTTTTGAGTGCCCTGTGCTTCCAAAAGTCTGGGTGCATTGTGAACAACTTGTCTAAACAAGTGCAATTGGTGAAAATATGCCTTTTTGAAATTGGAGTGAGTCCAATTTTATGGTCATATTCTTTTTACAGCAAAAATAAAAACGTTAAACGCACAACAGTTATGGCTGCAGTTTACCTGTGCTCTGATTTGATTGCATCCAGATTATGCTATAATCCAAATAGAACTCATGAATTGTGGCATTTCATTAAACATTATTTGCACCATGTTAATCAATGTTTTTGCAATGTTGTGTATTTTTTTATTTGTTATATTACTTATCGTTTAAGATACAATGTTAGCAGATTGTGGTATATTGAGCTTAAATAGTATAACAATATTTTTATCACGGTGTTCTCTATTCTGCAGTGAATTTTGTAAGCTATTTTTAGTGGCTTTCATGCCGAGTGTCGTTCACTGCCAGTCACATCCATTCCCAATATTAGGTTGATGATTCATAGCACAAGCTTCCTCCCCTCCTTTGCGTGCTTTATCATAACCCTCCACCTCCTCCTGTTTCAAATTGAGTCTTCCACTTGTTTAAAATAGTAAACATGTGTTTCTTCGACTGGATGAGGCAATGCGCTTTTCCCTGCACCATGTTATGATTGTGAGCCTATTTGTATTGCAGCAGCCGTGTAAACTCTTAGTGAAGATGTTAATACCGGTGCACACTGTATCTCAGTTAAAGCTGACAGATGTTCATTTTCAGCCATTTCTTGTGGCGTCCCAAAAGCTCCAAGAAATGGAACGGTCTTCGGGAGAGAGTACACTCTCGGAACGAGAGCCATCTATCAGTGCAATGAAGGCTACAGATTGCAGTCTGGTGAACTGTCAACAGCTGTCTGCCAGGAAGATGGGAAATGGAGCAACAGTGACAGGCCTGCACTCTGTGTGGGTGAGTGTGCTATTGTATATTCCATGTAATTGCCTATGATAAGGAGTCAAGGCATGAAAGAAGGAGAAACTCATACTGGTGGGAATTCCAGTTTAGGGGAGTTCTGATTGGATGGGATTTCAATTTATTATGCCATTTCCAGGATTTCTCTGCCTTGTTTTGGAGTAACTATCACTTATTACACAGTGGTGATGTTCCATAAATGTTACCATTCAAAAAAAATGTCATATAGATATCTTCACAATGACTAACAAGGATGGAAAACGGAATTATTATGCTGGAGACAATGATAGAACTTTGAGTTTGAAGGTCGAAATGCACTCCCTACAATAAATTAAAGATAGGAGATGGGGCAAAGGGTTTTGCTCATCTGGGAGAGGCATAGATCCAATGGGTCAAATAACCCCTTCCTCAGCTTTGTCTACAAACAAACAAAGTGGGCAATGGAATGCTGTATTTTTCCTAAGGAGCTTGGTACAATGGTATGGATAGCATACTGCACGTATATAGATTTCTGATAAGGACCTATGTTCATTTTGTAGCTCAGTGCCTCAGAAAGGATATATTACAATGTAGAATGCAAATTCAACAGAAACACTGAGCTTGGTGGTGTAGCAGTAGAGCTACTGCCTTACGGTGCCAGAGACCAGGGTTTGATCCTGATTAGGGGTGCTGTCTGTACGCAGTTTGTACTTTCTCCCCGTGGCCTGCATGGGTTTACTCCGAGATCATCTGTTTCCTTCTACTCTCCAAAGACATACAGGTTTGGAGGTTAATTGGCTGGGTATAAATGCAATATTGTCCCTTGTGTGTGTAGGACAGTGTAAGCGTACGGGGATCACTGGTCAGTGCGGACTCAGTGGGCTGAAGGGCCTGTTTCCACATTGTATCTTTAAACTAAAATAAACTAAACTAAAACTATTGGGGCATGTGGCATTGACGGGTTACATTTCAAAGATAAAGGAACAATTTAATTATTGATTAAAAGAGATGACAGACTAGATCGATAAAAAATATTGTTAATTACCAGTAATTAATTTTTGAATCGGCAAATACAGCAATGCAACAGACAATTAATAATCCAGGAAAATAACCATTAATCAATGCTGTCTTTCAGCAGCCATCTTTCACCAAGAGTTTTGCATAAGGGTTCACTCTTAATCACTGTATCTTTTATCAACCTTGATACATCAGCATCCTTTATTCACAAGGTTAGTTAAAAAAATCTCATCATTCTGTCTTAAGTTGATATGTTTTGGCGAGTTTTGTTCTGACCTACTTATCCAGGTGAAGGATGGCAATGCTCAGAGTGGAGCCATTTGCTCCACTCCTGTTTTCATCAATCACTTCCTGATAGCTGCAGCATACATCATGAAACCTTGCTCTTCTATGCCAGATGTCTTGGCCCCAATAGAATATAAAATCCATGCTTTAAATATTCATCTTTCACAGCATATACATGATTCCATCAAAAGACAATTAATTCTGAGTTATAAACTGAGATCTTACATGGCCCAGTGCCATGGCTTGTAGAGGTGCTGCCTCATAGCGTCAGAGACCTGGGTTCAATCTTGATGTCAGCTGCTATCTGTGTGGAGTTTGCACATTCTGCCTGTTATTGCGTGGGTTTCCTCCTTGTGCTCCAATTTCCTCCCACATTGAGTGTTGGTAGATTGATTGGCCATTGTAAATTGCCCCTTGTGTATAGGCGGGTGGGGAATCTGAGGGGAATTGATAACAATATGGAGAGAATAATTTTGGATTAGTTTAGGTTAGTGTAGGATTAGTATAAATGATAGAACATTGAGGTTGGAGGACTGAATGCACTCCCTACAATAAGTGAGAGGAAGGAGGTAGTTAGTGTGTACTCAGTGGGCCAAAGGGACTGTTTCCAAAGTAGACACAAAATGCTGGAGAAACTCAGCGAGTGAGGCAGCATCTATGGAGAGAAGGAATTGGCGACGTTTCGGATCGAGACCCTTCTTCAGACTGATGTCAGGGGAGGGGGTAGGACAAAGAAATAAAGTGGGTGGAGACAGTGGGACTAGTGGTTGGACTGGGAATAGGGAGGGGAAGGAGAGAGAGAGCAAGGGCTACCTTAAGTTAGAGAAGTCAATGTTCATACCACTGGGGTGTAAACTACCCAAGCGAAATATGAGGTGCTGTTCCTCCAATTTGCGCTGGGACTCACTCTGATAATGGAGGAGGCCCAGGACAGAAAGGTCAGATTGGGAATGGGAGGGGGAATTGAAGTGCTGAGCAACCGGGAGATCAGCTTGGTTAAGACGGTCTGAGCGGAGGTCTTCAGCAAAACGATCGCCGAGCCTGCGCTTGGTCTCGCCGATGTAGAGAAGTTGACACCTGGAACAGCGGATGCAGTAGATGAGGTTGCAAGTGAACCTCTGCCTCCCCTGGAAAAACTGTTTGGATCCTTGAATGGAGTCGCAGGGGGGAGGTAAAGTGGCAGGTGTTGCATCTCCTGCAGTTGCTGGGGAAAGTACCTGGGGGGGAGGTGGTTTGGGTGGGAAGGGACAAGTTGACCAGGGAGTTACGGAGGGAACGGTCTCTGCTGAAAGCAGAAAGGGCTGGAGATGGGAAGATATGGCCAGTAGTGGGATCCCGTTGGAGACTGTTTCCATGCCGTATCTCTGTCTCTCTCCAAATATCTGCAGTGTTTGACCTTACCGGGAGCTGGATAGAGTCTACCCAGTGCTTTTCATGTTTTGAAAGCTAGAGAAGGCTTTCATTCAGCCATTTGTGTGGATTGGAAAAATACTCGTGCAATTGAGGTGGAAACATCACTCAAATGTATCCCCAAAAGCTTTCAATGTGTGCAAATTCTAAGCAAAGTCTACACAAATATTTTGCAGATAGACCAGATTAATGTGTGGCCGGTAAAGTGGTGCAGAAGACAGGGCTTTAGATTTCTAAGGCATCGGAAGCATTTCAAGGACAGATAGAGCCAGTGTATGATGGTCAGGTTACGTCAGCAGAGCTGGGAACAGATCCTTGCAAAAGGATTTTCTAATGTTATTGGAAAGTGGTTAGCAAGGAAATTGGACATGAAACTGCAAGCTTGGGAAGTCAGAGTGTTAGTAAGCGTAACAAATAGATACCATTAAAGACCAAAGTGGATCTTTGTACAAAAAAATTGTTAAAATGACAACATTTAAGAAGCTGATTCAGAATGCTTACAACGGTGATGCTGCCTGGCCCACTGACCATGTGTCTTTTTTTGTGAGCCAGCATCTTCAGTTCCTTGTGTCTCCAGATGTATATGGCTATGATCTCATTGCTATTATGGAAATGTGGGAGCAGGATGACCAAAGCTGGGATGTATTCCTCCAATGTATTTAATATTTAGGAAGCAGGCAAAAAAGTAAAAGGATTCACTTGCACTTATTCAACTGATTTGGTAGACACAAATTGCTGGAAAAACTCAGTGGGTCAGGCAGCATCTCTGGACAAAAGGAATAGGTGAAGTCTTGGGTCGGACCCTTCTGAAGAAGGGTTCCGACCCGAAACATCATATATTCCTTTTCCCCAGAGATGCTGCCTGACTCGGTGAATTACTCCAGTTATTTGTGTCTATCTGTGGTAAAAACCATCATCTGCAGTTCCTTCCTACACGTACTGAATTTGGTGTTCACTATGCGGCCTTTACATCGGAGAAACCAAATGCAGACTGGGTGTCTGGTTTACAGAGCATCTGCACTCACTCTGCAAGGGTGACCTTGAGCTTCTGGTTGTCTGCCAGTATAATTCATCATTCCACTCTTGCCCTGATCTCACTGTCTGCGGCCTCTTGCACTGTTATACAAGGTCCAAAGAAAGCTTGAGGAACAATACTTCATCTTCCATCTGGACATGGTGCACCTGCAGAGACGATACTGAATTCTCCAACTTTAGGTCCCTTACACATTCTTTCTACTGGAATCAAAAACTGGCCATTTGCGCATGCTATCATTTTGCTTTTTGCTTTTTCCTTTTATTTTACACATTCTGCCCGGCAATCATATCAATAGCAACACATTGCACAAATAAAGAAGTGTGATCTGATTTTAACTTCCACATCAAATCATCGGATCTCACCCTGCCGTAGATACTGCCTAATTTCCACCCGTTCCCTTCCCGACCTTTCTAATTAAAGAACCTTGTTTTTCCTTTAATCTCTTCTGCTAAAGGGTCTAGGACCTGAAACAGAAACTGCTTCTTTTTCTGCAGATGCTACTTGACTCAATTAGTGTTTCCGGCCTTTTCTGGGTTTTAATTTCAGTCGTCCCACATCAGCATAATGTTTTGATGTTTATAAAGAAAATGGGATTGGTTCAGCACCATATGGAAGGAGTAGATCAGTGCATTGATAACAAATAATCTTGGCTTGACAGAACATAACATAGAATTGCACATGGGGTGAGCTAAGAAATAGTAAAGAGCACAAAACAATAGTGTGAGTTATAATAGTGTAATTATGTAATTGTAATAGTGGGCAAGGCGTAAATCGGTAAATTAGTAAATTGTGTAACAGGCGTAATGCAATAATTATGATTGACCTTAACCTTTGTGTAGACTGGAGAATCAAATTTGTTGTAACATAGTGGAAGATGAATTCATGGAATGTTTTCTAAGATCATTTTTCAGTCAATAGGATCAAGTGTATCTCTTGAGGAGTTTCGGGAACTGAGGAGCCCGCTAAAGAAGGAAATCAGGAGGGCGAAAAAGGGAGCAGGATAAGATTAAGGAAGATCTGGCAGATAATATTAAGGGAAATCCAAAGAGATTTTGGACATTAAGGGGAAATGGGTAACCAGTGAGAGAATAGGACCTACTGAGGAATCAAAGTGGTCACCTCCGTGTGGAGTCACAGGAGATTGGCAAGGCCCTCATTGGGCATTTCTCCTCCGTTTTTGCCATGCAAAAAACATGAAGACTGGGGAACTTGGGACAGTCAATGAGAGTGGCTTGAGAGCAGGCAGTATGACAGTGGAGGAGGTGCTGAATGTCCTAACGCGTATGAAGGTAGACTAAGGCACAGTGAAAAACTTTGTTTTGCATGCAATCTAAACGATCAGATATATTAGATGATCAGTCTAACCCAAAACGTCACCTATCCATGTTCTCCGGGAAGGTCGTCTCACCTGTGAGTAACTCCAGCACTCTGTGTTTTTATCATATATACCATCCAATCAGTTCAAACTCAAGTACAGTAGATAAAGGGAGAGATACAGAGTGCAGAGTGTGGTTCTCAGCATTGTAGTGCATTGTTGCACATCAATTTCATAGACAAAGTCCAATATCCTCAATGGGGTAAAGGTGAATTGAACAGTGCCCTAGTTTATTGATGACCCAATCAGAAGCCTGATAACAGAGGGAAGAAGTTGAGCTGAGTCTGGTGATACATGCTATTAGCTTATGTGCCTTCTGCCAGACAGGAATAGGGAGAAGAATGACTGGAGTGGGACAAGCCTTTGATTATGTTGGCTGCTCTTCCAAGGCAATGTAAAGTGTAGATTAAGTCAATGGTGGGAAGTCTGGGCTGTGTGATGGACTGGACTACATCAACATCTCTGTAATTTCTTGCAGTCTTGGGCTGACATATTCCCAAACCAATCTGTGATACAACCTGACAGTATGTTTTCTGTGGTGGCATCAGTGGAAGTTTGTAACAGTCACTGGAGACATGCTAAATTTCCTCAGTCTTCTCAGGAAGTAGAGGCATTTGTGTGTTCTCTTGGCTGACGCATCAATGTGGTCAGTCCATGACAAACCGTTGGGAATATTAACGGCAAGGAACTTGAAGTTCTCAACCATTTCCACTTCAGCACTATTGATGCTGATTGGGGCATTGATTTAATTCAGTATATTTCTGGACTTTAAGGAAATCAAGGAAAATTGAGGTAGAAAATGGCTCGAAGGGCCGAATGGCCTACTCCTGTACCTATTTTCTATGTTTCTATGTAAAATGGCACTTCAGGTAGGTCAGTCTTGAATTTCTCAAAGGGTTGATTGGCCTACTACTACTACTATTTCTTATGCTTTAATATCTATATGAAAAACTGATAGTTTGAAAACAATGTGTGCTCCTAAGTATTTACCAGAAAAATGCAAAACTTATTTTCCATTGTTTTTCATGAAAACAAAACTGGTGGCTGCAGCTTTTCCTATGCAGCTACCCCAAGCATGAAACATCAGGCCACATCTTTAAATGCAACGATAAGTGATGAATTGTTGCTTTCTCATACTTCTCCCATTTTAAGAGACATTTTACATGTCTTAACCAAACCCATTTTTTTTTCTCATCCAATTTATTGCACTATTAAAAAGAAGAGGTATGGATTGTTCATGAAATGATATTACGGAACAATGCAAGTCAGATGGTCACGGTTCAGTTTTCTTTTCAATAAAGATCAGCAAATCAATGCATTGCAATATTTCTTTCATTTATTGTATATCATTGCAAAATATTGTAATTACATTTAGGAATGTAAGACAAGGAGGTTATTCGAATTTTTGATTGATCAAAATGATAACAAATCAGAAAATTGCAGCTCAGCAAGTAATGAGGTGATAATCTGCTATTGATTGCTGTTCAATGTGTATTCTTCCAGCTGTGTCGTGCCCTGAAGTTAATACTGTCCACGTGGAGCATGGGAACTGGAAGCTGTTAAATGGAAATCCACGTCAATATGGAGCTCAAGTGATTATCACTTGTGACCCTGGATATTATCTGCAAGGACTCAGGGTTATCAACTGCCAGGCTAATGGGACTTGGAGTGTTGGACGCCAGAAGCCCAGCTGTAAAAGTAAGTGGGTGCTTGCAAGTTAATGATGTATAACAATAAAATTACTAAGCCTTCCTGCTGCAAGCACGAGTTTACTATCTGCTGTTCAAAGGTGTGTTTATTGACAGGAAATGCTACAAGCATTTGTTAAAATTTTTACTGACTGGTTAATTGTTTTGGGCTGCATCAGATAATTTTTTTGTTTTTTTGGTTCCTGTTTACTCAAGTACATTATTTTACCATCATTGTGTAAAGGTATTCAGGGCAGATGGACTTGCGTTTGATCTATAGTGTAAGGAGTTTGAATAATCAACAATCAGCCTCAGTACTCGGGGGTTGACAAGGGGAAATAATGCCAGGTTTGTTCCTTCAAACTCCAATCCAGTAACGCACCGTGCAAAATGTGCGACAATGCCCCTTGCAAACAGTTCAACCATCCCACACCAAGAACAGGGACATGAACGAAAGCCCTGGTATGATTGAGAAGAATCTGTCTGCAGCTTAGAATCCCAGTGATGCTGGGGAAGTTGACACCTTTATTATTTAATCTCCTGGATGGAAGACTACACCCCCTCATCTACCCTCTGATTAAAAGGTCAAGGAAGTCACTGGAACTGAAACGTTGCTTGTGATAGGTGGTGTGCAGTGGTGGGTAAGGACCTCAGTAAAGATCAAAGAAGAGTTTGTACGGGATTGTGAGAAACAGAGCTAATCCTCAGATCCCTACTGAACATTTCATAGGGCAGCAAAGCTGACTCTATACTGTATGTTGCTTCTCCAACAGGTGTATGGAATTCTCACATGCAGCCCAGTGGTGCAACTGGTGGAGATGCTGCCTCATTGTTCCAGGTTCAACCCTGAGCTCACGTGCAGTCTGCGTGAAATTTGTACCTTCTCATTGTTGATGTCAGAAGTTCACAAGTCATAGGAGCAGAATTAGGCCATTCGGCCCATCAGGTCTACTCCGCCATTCAATCATGGCTGATCTATCTTTCCCTCTCAATCTTTCTATCTTCCCTTTTACGTTCTCCCATGACCACATAGGTTATCTCGTGTGCTCCAAATGTACAGATTTGTAGGTTAATTGGCTTTGGTAAAGATTGTAAATTGTCCCTGGTGTGTAGGATAGTGCTAGGGTACAGGGATCGCTGGTTGGCATGGACTCAGGGATCTCTAACCTAAACTAAACTAAACTATTGACTTTGGTTGATTTTTGAAGTCCTTTCATTTACTGTTAATCTTTTATTATTTATTCCACATATTGACCGTTGGCCACCTCAGCAAGTAATCTGTTTGAGAAGGAGTTTACTGATGCTGACCATGCAAGGGAGCATATTGATTGAGTTATTTGTGGCTTTGTTTATTGACATACCCCAACTGATATTGACCTGATTCTCTTGCAAGGTCAGACTCAGAAGCCTCCTCATCTAATGATATGACAGTATAATGTTATTGTTTATCTTTCAACCACACATTGGTGCATCAGATAGCACTGCTAGATTCAGTCCTGGTTTCCAATGCCACCCACCGCTTGTGCCCGCTAGGTGATTGTAGGAGATGGTAATTGATATGTGAGAGATGAACCGTGCAGACACTAAATGGCAGAATGGAGAGGCAGCGTGGATATGAGGTGGAAAATAGCTGCCACCTCTGTCATAAGTAAATGTGCAAATAATATGAGAAAAGTATTTTAGTGCAAATATCTATGGAGATTAAAAAGGGAAAGAAAAGGACTTAAAAATGTATATTTAATCTCTTTAACAGTTTAAAATATGTGAAGTAGAGATTTATTATCTACTATACTATTCCTTGAGAAAACAAAATGTCATTCGTAGGTGTAAGTATGTGGGTGAAGATAAATCCTGTTATTTATAGCTACTTTCAAAATGTTTTGAAACTCCTCAGCTATTTACAGGAGAAAGGAGATGAGTAGGATTTGTTTAGTCAAAGGGTGGTGAATCTGTGGAATTAATTGCCACAGACGGCTGTGGAGGCCAAGTCAATGGATATTTTTAAGGCGGAGATTGACAGATTCTTGATGAGTGAGGGCGCCAGGGATTATGGGGAGAAGCAGGAGAATGGGTTTGAGAGGGAAAGATAGATCAGCCATGATTGAATGGCAGTGGAATTAATGGGCCAAATGGCCTAATTCTGTTCCTAGAACCAATGAACTTATTTATGCATATTTCTTAGGATGTACAATAATCAAATTGTTTGAAGTGTTAACCAGCAGGAGAAAGTAGACATTTGTGTGCTAGGCAATGTATGCATTATGTTAGAGCTGGTGCTGACAGTTTATATGTCTTTTGACCTTCATTTTGTAAAACCCCAAATTGCCAAGGCTAACTCATGCTTCTTTTCAAGCATGCATGCAGATCACATCACCTCAGTGTTGATATGAATCTTCACTGTCTGGCTGGTAATCACTCTCACTCACTGTTTAATCCTCTAAAAATTAATGGAATTGAATTTGGATGGCTAGTCTAATCTGCCGAGTTACTGGGTAGATTGTTGACATGAGAAATTATCCCCGTGTATTAGTTATCAGGCTATTAAACAGCCATCAGGCTATTAAACATGACAACAAATAAGTTCTGAGCTCTGAACTACAAAAGACTATATTATTATTGCACTATATTTGTTATTTATAGAACGTTTTCTTTTTTTTTCTCTTATCTCGTTATGTACTATGTTTACATGTTCACATATTCTGTTGCGCTGCAGCAAGTAAGAATGTCATTGTCCCATCCGGGACATATGACAATAAAATACTCTTGACTCTTGACTATTTGAATCTCAAGTCGTGTTTAGTTTATCTCTGGACAATCCCCTTTGGCTGACCTCCAGATTTGTGTCTTGAAAGACTGACCTCATCCAAAATGTTCATGTTTATGTCCAAATCAACCCCTAGATCCATTCATCCATCATCAAAAGAGAAAAGCAGAGCCGTCTAGGTAGTACCTGCAGACATAGAAGCAGGTGATGGCTGTGATTGAGAGTCCTCCATCAGAGGAGCAGGCTTTAACATGCAGAGAAAATAGATAGGAGAAGAGAACAAAAGGGAATACAGGAGTGGTTGAATGGTGAAAATAGTTGATTTTACATGATTGAGGGATGGTTTAGTTTAGATATTCAGCATGAAAACTGGACCTTCTGCCAACCAATTAACAGCCATGCACTAATTCTATCCTACACACGATGGGCAACTTACAGAAGCCAATTAACCTAGAAACCTGCACGTCTTTGGAATATGGGAGGAAACCAGAACACCTGGAAAAACCCCACACGGCACAGGGAGAATGTACAAGCTCTGTACAGACAGCACCTGTGGTCAAGATCAAATCCGTGTCTCTGGTGCTGTAAGCCAGCAACTCTACTGCTGCACCACTGTGCCACAGTAGATCTGCTTCCTTGTATCTCCGGTAACCAGGATTCAATCCTAGCCTTTGGTACTGCCTATGTGGTGTTTGCAAGTTCTCCCTGTGATCATGTGGGTTTCCTCCAGGTACTCTGATTCCCTTCATGTACCAAAAATGTGCAGGTTGGTAGGTTGACCCCTAGTGTGTGGATGAATGGTGAAATGCGGGAGAACAACACAGGATTAGCACAGGGATTCATGAATGGGATTAGTATAAATGGATGCTTGATGTTCGGTGTGGACTTGGTAGGGCCAGAGTCTGTTTCTGTGTTGTATGATTCCATGAGTCCAAGAATAGTTGAAACTAATTATTCAATCTTGTAATGTTATAGTAATTTCATGCGGAGAACAGGGATTTCCAGCACACGGTAATAAGATTGGAACATTAACAACATATGGGGCAACTGCTATCTTTTCCTGTAACACTGGATACACAATGGTAGGATCTCGGGTGCGGGAATGTCAGGCCAACGGGCTGTGGAGTGGAATGCAAGTGAATTGCCTTGGTGAGTATTTGGATTCACATGTACATGTCTGGTGCATGAAAGCGCCTGTGAGATGTAATGTTGTGTTGGCCTAATCATTATATTGTGCCTAATTCTAATCTCAAATTTTTTTAAAAACATGCCATTGAAACATAGCTTAAGGCCTGCTTCTCAAATTTTGCATTAAGTTCATGCTTTAAACAATGGGCTAAGGCAACTAGTCCCATGATCAATGTGTAGGAAGGAAGTGCAGATGCTGGTTTACACCAAAGATAGTCACAAAATGCTGGAGTAACTCAGCTTGACAGGCAGCATCTCTGAAGAGATGAAATGGGTGCCATTTCGGTTTATGGTCCAAAACATCACCCATTCCTTTTCTCCAGAGATGCTGCCTGTCCCGCTGAGTTACTCCAGCATTTTATGTCTATACAGCTCCATGATTAAGTTTGACAGTTACCATCAATACCTTAGCATCAAATATCTTAGCTAAACAAAACCATTGTGTTGTTATTTCACTGAATTCATGTGATGTGTATGCTTTTGGACAGTATTTGGGATAAATGTTGTACCCTAACTGAAGTACCTGACCAGCATTACAAATTTAATGTCTAGTTGCTAGATTAACTGATCTCAGATAATACATCACAAAATTGATGTATTTTGTAACCTGTATCTCCAAAGATGTACAGGTTTGTAGGTTAATTGGCTTGTAAAGTTGTAAATTGTCCCTAGTTTGTGTAGGATAGTGTTAGTGTGCCCATCGGTGCGGACTTGATGGGACGAAGGGTTTGATGGAACGAAGGGTTTGGCACTGCCTTCAATTTACTGATCGTAACTAACATACTAATAAAGAATTTAAATTCCTATCGCATAAATAGGTTTAAGCACAGCTGCATTTTCTTGGCCTTTCTGAATTTTTTCCTGACATTAAAATAAATCAAGTCATAAAGCTTACTGATTGCTGCTTATTTTGTTTTAGCTGGTCACTGCGGGATGCCTAAGTCCATTGTCAATGGGCAGATAATTGGGGAAAATTTCAGCTATCGTGGGACAGTGGTGTACCAGTGTAACCCAGGCTTTCGCTTGATTGGAACTTCGGTTCGAATTTGTCAGCAGGATCACAAGTGGTCAGGCAGATCACCTGTATGCGTGCGTAAGTATTGCTTCATTTAAAAATCAATAGAGAAGGGAAAATGACTCGGGCGAAGGTTTATCTGCTTCCAGTCAACATATCTCAAATATTACTTGGTAGACAAAAATGCTGGAAAAACTCAGCGGGTGTGGCAGCATCTGTGGAGCGAAGGAATTGGTGACGTTTTGGGTCGAGACCCTTCTTCAGACTGGTGGGGGGGGGGGGGAGAAGAAAGGAAGAGGTGGAGACAGTGGGCTGTGGGGGAGCTGGGAAGGGGAAGGAGGGAGAAAGCAAGGACTACCTGAAATTGGAGAAGTCAATGTTCATACCGCTGGGGTGTAAACTACCCAAGCGAAATATGAGGCGCTGTTCCTCCAATTTGCGGTGGGACTCACTCTGGCCATGGAGGAGGCCCAGGACAGAAAGGTCGGATTCAGAATGGGAGGGGGAGTTGAAGTGCTGAGCCACCGGGAGATCAGGTTGGTTAATGCGGACTGTGCGGAGGTGTTGGGGGAGCGATCGCCCAGCCTGCGCTTGGTCTCACTGATGTAAAGCAGTTGACACCTAGAGCAACGGATGCAATAGATGAGGCTGGAGGAGGTGCTGGTGAACCCCTGCCTCACCTGGAAAGACTGTTTAGGTCCTTGGATGGACTGAAGGGGGAGGTAAAGCGACAAGTGTAGCATTTCCTACGGTTGCAAGGGAAAGTACCAGGGGTGGGGGTGGTTTGGGTGGGAAGGGACGACTTGACCAGGGAGTTACGGAGGGAGCGGTCAGTGCGGAAAGCTGAAAGGGGAGGAGATGGGAAGATGTGGCCAGTGGTGGGAAAATGTCGGAGGATTATCTGTTGTATGTGACAGCTGGTAGGGTGGAAGGTGAGGACAAGGGAGAATCTGCTCTTGTTATGAGTGGTGGGGGTGGGGAGTGATGGGAGCTACGGGATATAGAAGAGACCCTGGTGAGAGCCTCATCTATAGTCGAAGAGGGGAACCCCCATTCCCTAAAGAATGAGGGAACTAACATATATTTCTTATATTATATTATAATATATTATATTATAATATATTATATTATAATATACTATATTATATTATATTAATCAAATATTTCTTAATCAGTTCATGAGATTCCTTTTTTTAAATTTTTGATCAAACAAGAATGTTTTTTTTCACAAAAGGTTAGGGTGATGCTTAGCAACCAAAATCATGGTTGAATATTTAGTGGATGAATAAAGGTGTCCCTGGATATCGGATATTTCTGCCAGTGAGATCAGCCCACTGGTAGTCATTCATCCCAATAATTTCCAGTTTACCGTTTAATATGGGCTCCAATGAACATTTTAAGCATCACCCATTGTGAAAGTTTCGATTACACTTTGGATGCAACATGTCGCCTGCATTTGCAGCCAAAAATGAATGACCTGTTCATTTCCTGAAAGTGGATTTGGGGGATTGTAGGCCATTCATCCAAATTAATCAGAGGGCATTGCTGAGATATTGAAGCCCAGAATTTATTGAAGGACAGATTGTGACGTATGTTGGTACATGGTTTTGGAGAAGACCATTGGTTTGGGCTTGTTGACAGAAGGTATCGGGGAAGACTGGCATTGATGAGGTGAGGAGACGTCAGCCACATATTGGGGAGGACCAGCATTGGGATGTGGTGTGTGGGAAGTGAGGGAATTTGAGGAGGACATGTACTCAGTGCATGGCATAATGATTCGGGATGAGGCACTTGATGTTTGCATTTGGAATCGGGGAAGACAAGTTGTTAGTTTAGCTTTTGGACTCCACATTAAGCCTTCCAGTTCAGCAATGTATTGCTAGGCTACTTTGCCCCAGGAATATCTATTCAGAAATAAAACTTTGTTCAGGAACCCCTGCAATGCTTTAACATCCACTTTGTCTCCAAGGTAGAAATCATTGCAGTGTGGCATGGTTGACTCTAGCGGGATGCGCATGGTCAAATGTTAGCAGTGACACAAAATGATGAAGAAAATTGTAATTGGATAATACTGAAATAAGCATGTATTATTCAGAATGTAAATTCAAATTTTAATCTTTAATGGCTAAAATGAAATCCCAAAGAATGCCATTTATTTTAGCCAATGGTATAGTTTGCTCCCTGCTGCCTAGTTTCACTGAGTAGTCATGTCGTGCGAGTGATAATGAGGATTACTTGTTGCCTGGCTGGTACCAATCCTAGTAAGTAAGTGCGGGGACATTGTGGCAGCATTGAAGGCAAGCCTGCTTCTTCTCCTGCCCTCTCCTCCTCCCTGCATTCCCATTTGGTATTGCTCCATAGAGCCACAGCTAGTCTCTCACCGATGGAAATGCTGAATCACAAGCATGAACCTGTGCTATTACATTCAATGCCATGCTCGCTTTGGCTCACGTCTTTAACAATTGAAGATGAACTTCCTTGTGTCATGTGATTCAGAATATTAATGCGGGGAGTTTATTTTGGATGATATGGATTTTAAAAGCCTTAATACTTCAGAGTGGATTATGGTTGCAATGCTCAATAGAGCAATAATTCATAAAATTGAAAAACAGATAGGATAACACATGGATTTGTATAATCTTTTAATATTTGGCAAGTCAGATTCAGGTTTCTAGAATTTGTTTAATTGTGACACTTGTTTTAAGCCATAACTCGGTCCTTTAAAATAAGCAGAATAATGCTTTGTTGCTCCTAGTCAGTTTTTAAGAGTTTTTTTCCACTCATTCTGAACATGGACATAATTTATATTGGCAGAGATTGGGTTATGAGCCTTTCTGAACATTGATAGCACATGAAAGTAGTTTACTATCACAAACGAGGCATTGGGAACAAGGAGATGATTCACTGCCAGCTGGTGTGTCCAATATTTACTGATTTAATGGTGACAATTCATTCCTAGTCAGTCCTAACCAAACTGGGTTTTTTTTGTTATCTCTTGCTGTGTATATGTAAAATTCAGCCTGAGTTTATGGCACTGTATGTTTTCACCATTTTTCCGATTCCATAACGGGGATTATTTTTTAAATTATATTCCTCGTTGTGCAAAGGTTGTGTCAAATGCCTGAAATGTTTCCTCATCTTGATGTCATTGGCACAGTATCTAGCAGCAGAATGAGAGTTAAATGCTGACCATTTCCTGGTATCTCGTGTACCATTATATTTCAGTGGATGTGGTTAATTCCATGTAAGGGGGTGGTTGAAAATTCACTCACCTATACATTTGCAACTACCCGTACTTAATCATGTATGTTTTCCACAAATACGTGCCTGGATACAGAAGAGTCAGTATCATCAGTGTCTAAGATAACCACTAACATTTTATCTAGATACTAAAATATATGCTTCCTGCAAGAAATTGACCCCATAGGTAGGCAACTTTCTAGCAGCCTTGTGAGAATTCTAAATATTATTGGATTATTATGAGATTTTCCATTGTTTTCCATTAGGCCCCTTATCTAAGACTTCTGCTGATAAAAATTGTTAATTTCAAACAAAAATGTGTGGTTCTTTTTTTTTGCACTGTTGCATTTTAGAATATTAGAGCTTAGCAGAATGATAATGACACTGAACGGCTCTTATCCCCTATTTACATTTTCTAGCTATAACATGTGGTCACCCTGGCAATCCTGCAAATGGAGTAACTCACGGAACTCAATTTAACCTGAACGACATGGTTAGGTTCGCCTGTAACACAGGTTACTTATTGCAAGGATCCATTAACTCTCGGTGCCAAACGAACGGGCAGTGGAGCAACTCGCTTCCTACATGTAAAGGTACAAGTTCTAACTATCAAGCAGTTTCAAAGATTTTGACATGTAAAAAGATGGTCTATTGACGCTGAATATATTCTTTCTTTCTTGCAGTTGTTAACTGTTCAGATCCTGCACATGTAGAAAACAGTATTCGTCGAGTGCAATTAAACATCACCCTGCGATTCAGTTATAGCAGTAGTGTTTCGTATGAGTGCAATGCTGGCTACTACCTATTGGGATCGGATGTGCTGACCTGTCAAGGCGATGGTTCCTGGGACAAATCACTCCCCAAGTGCCTATGTAAGTGAAGGTGGTGCTTTTAAATGAGCGGATTATCATGCTGGAAAGAATCGTTTAATCCTCTTAGTTTAGTTTAGAGTTTAGAGATACAGCGTAGAAACAGGCTCTTCGACCCAACAAGTCCATGCCGACCAACGATCACCCAGGCATTAGTTCTAAGCTACACTCTAGGGACAATTTACATTAAGCCAAATAACCTACAAACCTGCACGTCTTTAGAATGTGAGAGGAAACATGAGCATCCAGAGAAAAACCCACGCGGTCACAAGGAGAACGTACAAACTCCCAAACCTACAGCACCCGTAGTCAGAATTGAACCCAGGTCTCTGGTGCTGGCAGGCAGCAACTATACCATTGTGCCGCCCAAAACATGTATAATGTCCTTTGACAAAGGTTTGAAAATTGCATAATAAAGCCAGCAGTGATCATCATTTCATTGAGCATGTAGGAAATATGAATTTCCTAGAAATAAAATTGTAAACCGAAAGTGACAGAAATAAAAAGATACTGGAATATGGTGAAGAAAAAGTGAAAATATTAAGTAGGTGACTCAGTAAAATTTATTGAGTGCAATTGCACTTCATGGCCTGAATAACTTACAGGAAGTTAACAATAAAATAACTCTTTTTTGAGCTAAATAAAATGTGAAAGTTCAAGAGTTTCTGGACAGAAATCATTTTGAGCTGAAGATAGACACAATATGCTGGAGGAACTCAGCGGGTCAAGCAGCATCTCTGGAGAAGAGGAATAGGTAATGTTTTGGGTCGAGACCCTTCTTCAGAACCCACTGAGTTACTCCAGTATATTGTGTCTATCTTTGGTGTGAACCAGCATCTGCTGTTCCTTCCTACACAATCAGTCTGAGTTGTTGCTTTGTGAAGATTTAAAATAAGCCCAACCTTTTTAAAGCTATAGTTTGGATCCTGTCCTCTTTGGTGACACAGGAGGAGTACTTTAAAGCAGTGATTGCAACAATAGTGACAATTGACTGGCAACCAAGCTACGAGGGCTTAATTGTTGCACTTATGCCACCACTGAAAGAACAGCACTCACTCATTTCCAAAAGTAGAGGCTGGCATGACTGCCATAACCTTCCATATTTTCTCACTTAACTATACAAGAGGCAGCTGCCAGGCCATTGTCAGGTTTACAGTGTAATGATGGGGAGCACTGACACACAGGCCATCATTACAATTGCGAATCTCAGCCTGTTGTGATTGCTGTTCTGAGCAAACCATGATCGTTTTACGTGTAGCACAAAAGCTTAGCCTGTAGTTGCTGAGTAGAAGTTACTATGGAAACAGCCACTGCAACACTGCTGTTGGAATCTTCAGACACTTGTTTTTTAGCAAAGACTTGCAGTTGGAATGTTATCTCAAAGAGAAGTATTAGCTTCTGTAACCTGTATGAAATACGTATCTTCCAATGCTGTGCGGCTTTAGTCGATACTGTATTTTACTAGTGTATGCCATATTGTAACTATTTATCTGCAGTCTTTGGTACAATTCACCCCCTCCAATCAGAAGAGCAATATCTCCCCAAAAGTGGAAGTCGACAAGCAGGAGGATGACCCTCGTCACCCAATCTTCCAACACGTCCAAACACCCAAAGAGGTTAAAATCAGAAATAGCTTCCTACATGCAGTTCAACCCCTGAATGATAAACCCCCCCCACCACCACCACCACTATTAGGATAGGTGCTTGGGTGACACATCTATAATCAAAATCCCACACACTGACACTATACCCTGAGGAGTCCCTTCAATTAGGAGCGAAAGAGCCAAGGCCAGTCTGGCTCTGCCTCAATCTCCTCACAACATGGGTCGGAAGGTGCAAAGCCCTCATGCAGGAATACGGGTACAACAACGATGGGCCAACCGAATGTGACTGCTGGGAGACAACCCAAACTATGGAGCACTTACTTACCTGCCCCCTCCTCCCAGAGCCCTGCAGACCAGAAGATCTCAAGGTCATCAACCCATGTGCCAAACCCTGCGTTATGCAATGGTTTTGAAAAGTGTAACAACATGACAAGAAGAAGAAGAAGAAGGTACAATTAAATCACAAGGTCTAATTCACCGAGTATAACTCACACATAAGAATATTTTCTTCATGACTCATATCACAGATCAAATCATCTACAGCACTTTGACTAAATTAAACGAGCTAACAGCAATCAACTCCAACTCCATGAATTACAAGGAACACCGTGGCATGCAATTAATTTCATAAACAAAATTACAAAGAGGCTTAACAATGATCTGTTTCTCAAGGCTGTTTCTGGCTTTTCATAGCATTGTGTAATGGTATCACAACTTAACAGAGGCCAGGGAAATGGAAGATTATACAGCCTGTGAAGAAGCTGTATTGAGAACGTTGTACGAAATAAAAGAGCAGCGCAGGTAGCTGAGTTGCTGCCTCACAGCTCCAGGGACCCATCTTCATTGCTGATCTCTGGTGCGTCTTAGTGAAGTTTGGACGATCTCCCTCTGACCCCCATGGATTTCCATTGTGTGCTCCCGTTTCTACTCACATTGTGTGCAGGTCAGCAGGTTAATTGGCCATTCTAAATTGTCCCGAGTGTGCAGCTGAATGGTATATCCAGAAGAATTGATGGGAGCGTGGGGATGAAATAGGATGAAGATAAACTAATGCTTGCTGGCCGGCGTGATCTCTGTGGATAAAGATGCAGTTTCTGTGTTGCATCACTCTACAACTGTAAAACATAGATGATTATCTCAGGAACCACACAGTAATCATGATCTATTATTTACTAAACACACAAGCACCCCCTACAGACAGCTGCTACCATCCTTTTTTTTGTAAGTACCTTACATATATACACCCCTGAATATGTGCTGAGTTATATCGTTTTGAAAAATGTTGGCAATTTTAATCTGATCAAACATCATCCACAGAGAGAGAAATAAAGTTAACTTTCAGCTTGTTTTCAGACCTTTTCTTAGAATGGGAAAGCACCAGAGATGTGCCAGATTTTTATTAAGTACAGGTACAGGGGAAGGAGGATGAAGAACGATCTAGTCACACCTGGGACTAGTGGTGTGCCTCTGGGTTCGGTGCTGTTTGCCATCTACATCAATGATTTGTATGAGAACATACAGGGCAAGATTAGCAAGTTTGTTGATGATACCAAGGTGGGTAGTTTTGCAGATGGTTGTGAAATAATGCAGCAGGGTCAGGATTGATTGGCCAGGTGGGCTGAGGAATGGTTGATGGAATTTAATACAGAGAAGTGTGAACATTTTGGGACCTAACAAGGGCAGGACCTACACAGTGAATGGTAGGCCTCTGGGGAGTGTTGTAGAGCAGAACAATCTAGGAGTGCAGGTGCATGGTTCCTTGAAGGTCGAATCGCAGGTAGATAAGGTGGTCAAAAAGGCTTTTGGCACATTGGCCTTCAGGCAGAGTATTGAGAATAGAAGTTGGGAGGTCATGTTGCAGGTATATAAAACGTTGATGAGACCACATTTAGAATATTGTGTTCAGTTCTGGGCACCATGTTATAGGAAAGATATTGTCAAGCTTGAAAGGGCTCAGAAATGATTTACGAGGATGTTGCCTGGACTAGAGGGTGTGAGCTATAGGGAGAAGTTGAGTAGGTTGGGTCTCTATTTCTTGAAACACAGGAAGATGGGTGGTGATCTTGTAGAGGTGTATAAAATTATGAGAGGAATAGATTGGTAAGATGCACAGAGTCTCTTGCCCAGTGTAGGGGAGTCGAGGACCAGAGGGCATAGGTTCAAGGTGAAGGGGAAAAGATTTAATAGGAATCTGAGGGGTCACTTTTTCACACGTAGGGTGGTGGGTGTATGGAACGAGCTGCCAGATGAGGTAGTTGAGGCAGGGACTATCCCAATGTTTAAGAAACAGTTAGGCAGGTGGGACTAGTGTAGCTGGGACATGTTGGCCGGTGTGGGCATGTTGGGCCAAAAGGCCTGTTTCCATACTGTTTCACTCTATGACTCTAAGGATCATAAAGGAATCTGTCATTGAGTGGCAGGAAGGTGTGATGAATTCAAACAAGGATGCTATTGCAATGCAAAGAAGGATGACACTGACTTAGGTGAAGAAACAAGTTATTTGCAGCAGATAGACACAAAGTGCTGGAGTAACTGCGGGTCATGCCACATCTCTGGAGAAAAAAGATGGCTGGCGTTTTGGGTTGGGGTCCTTCCTCAGACACAGAAGCATCCTGACCCAAAACGTCACCCATCCTTTTTCTCGAGATGCTGCCTGACCCGCTGAGTTACTCCAGCACTTAACTTCAGTATCCACCAGCATCTGCAGTTCCTTTCTACACAAGTTATTTGCAGTGTTTTGTTCCAGTAGTAGCACAACATACAGCTTGTGGGCAGAATGGGCTGGTCCAGTGTGTGGATGATGAGCCATTGCAGTCTCTGCTTGCTTATCCGTTCTTGCCTGCAGTGAGTGGCAACTTGGTCCCTGAAGCTGGTAAGGCCTAACAGAGCATCAGGCTCTCTTGCACAAATGTGGACGCACCTTCAGAAAATGTTGTGGTATCAGGTTAGGTCATGTCTGCACAACTAACAAAGCAGATTTCAAAAGTCTCAGAACATCTACGATATAAACATAAATACAAATATTTAAATGAAGCCTGCATTTAATGTTTAAACAAAATAGAAGTAATTAACAGACACTAGAAAGCATTTAGAGCAATTAAGCTCCTTTTAATATGTTTACATTAAGGATTAAATATAATTGTTAATTAATTGAATAAACTGAAAACAAATCTCAGAAGAGTTTGTTTCCACTTCAGTGAATTATGTTGCTGAATCTGTGCCATGTTTGGGCTCAGCTTCCACTGCATATTACTGAGAAACTGCAACAGTGTCAGAGTGCAATCTGAAAGACAGCAAGAAGTTTTGGATCACTGCGTTTGCGCAAACTCAGAAGTGATTCAGATTGTCGGTCTGTCCCTCCCATCAAGAGGTGCCCCGAGACATTATGGAGCTTCATTTGACTATCCTATCTCTTCTGCATAATTGTCTTGCAGCATACTCTCCTCTGTAATTAAACTTTGAACATGATCTGCCTCATCTGTTGCAGACACCGTCTCTTTTTTGGTGCTGTGTCGTAATTAATTAACGCACCCATTTAATTTTAAATATTTATTTACCATTTCTTCTTTCTGACCTAGTGGTGCTCTGTGGTCATCCTGGCTTTCCCCCTGGTGCAGAACTGTACGGTGACAAACTTACAGTGGGCTCCACGGTACGATATCACTGCAGCCGAAGAAGGCATCTAATTGGAAATAGCACTCGTGTTTGTCAGCTGGATGGGCGTTGGAGCGGATCATTACCGCACTGCTCAGGTAAAACTTCCTACTCAACACATAGGGTTCTGAATGTGATGGTCAACCCAATATCGCTTGACCATCAGGTAAAGCTACTGCAGTCTGAAGAAGGGTCTTCACCCAAAACGCCACCCATTCCATCTCTCCAGAGCTGCTGCCTGTCCCATTGAGTTACTCCAGCATTTTGTGTCTATCTTCGATTTAAATCAGCATCTGCAGATCCTTCCTACACAAAGTTACTGCACTGTTTGGACTGCTCTCATGATACATGAGCTACCTGACGTCAACTCTGACATAAAAATAATAATGGGTGCATTTATATCCAATTTCTTTAATTGGACTAAGTTTTTCTGCACCCTAATTTCTGTAACTCTCTAACTCTTCATCATGCTCTTCCTTCCTCTTTCCCTCCTTCCCTCCATCACCCATTGGAATCTATCCCCTTAATTAAGCACTTGGGTATTTATCCTAATTTTACTTTTAGTGGCTTGTATCAAACAGTGCCCAAAAATATTCATGGTAGTGACCTGTGGTCATTTAATCATCTAGAAGTTGGATGGTAAAGTGCTGCTTCCATCAGAGCTATATGACTTAAAATCAATTTAGCCTGAAGTAAATCAGGTGTATGGCAATTTCTGGTTCAAATTATGGCAATTGTGAAATTCAACTCGGCACTAGTAGATACTGGGATCAGTGGTGGTCTGATGTTAGACAATAGACAATAGGTGCAGGAGTAGGCCATTTGGCCCTTTGAGCCAGCACCGCCATTCAATGTGATCGTGGCTGACCATCCCCAATCAGTACCCCGTTCCTGCCTTCTCCCCATAACCCCTGACTCCACTATTTTTAAGAGCCATATCTAGCTCTCTCTTGAAAGCATCCAGAGAACCTGCCTCCACCGCCCTCTGAGGCAGAGAATTCCACAGGCTCACCACTCACTGTGAGAAAAAGTATTTCCTCATCTCCGTTCTAAATGGCTTACTCCTTATTCTTAAACTGTGGCCCCTGGTTCTGGACTCCCCAACATCGGGAACATGTTTCCTGCCTCTAGCGTGTCCAAGCCCTTAACAATCTTATATGTTTCAATGAGATACCCTCTCATCCTTCTAAACTCCAGAGTGTACAAGCCCAGCTGCTCCATTCTCTCAGCATATGACAGTCCTGCCATCCCGGGAATTAGCCTTGTAAACCTACGCTGCACTCCCTCAATAGCAATAATGTCCTTCCTCAAATTAGGGGACCAGAACTGCACACAATTCTCCAGGTGTGGTCTCACTAGGGCTCTGTACAACTGCAGAAGGACCTCTTTGCTCCTATATTCGATTCCTCTTTTTATGAAGACCAACATGCCATTCACTTTCTTCACTGGCTGCTGTACCTGCATGCTTACTTTCATAGACTGATGTACAAGTGCCTCCAAATCCCGTTGTACTTCCCCTTTTCCCAACTTGACGCCATTTAGATAGTAATCTGCCTTCCTGTTTTTGCTACCAAAGTGGATAACCTCACAAGTCCAAGTCACCCTGCATTCTCATATCATCCTCCTCACAATTTACACTGCCATCTAGCTTTCTGTCATCTGCAAATTTGCTAATGTTACTTTGAATCCCTTCATCCAAATAATTGATGTATATTGTAAATAGCTGTAGTCCCAGCACCGAGCCTTGCGGTACCCCACTAGTCACTGCCTGCCATTCTGAAAGGGACCCGTTAATCCCTACTGGGGGATGGAAGATATATTGGGCAGTCACAAATTGCTGGAGTGACTCATCGTCACCTCGTTCACAGCCAATGGACCATTGTGGGCTCCACCTTTCCTTGGTCATCGGTGCCAACTACAATTTGTTCTGAACCTTTTCATATCTCTAGTTTCCCTCACCCCTAGCTCTCAGTCTGAAGAAGGGTCTCAATGTCACCTATTCCTTTTCTCCAGAGATGCTGCCTGACCACTGAGTTACTCCAGCATTTTGTGTCTTTCTTCGGAGCACTGCAAGATTGGAAGGGACCAAGCTTGAGAGAGCGAATACAAGACTGGTGGACTCAGGGTGTCATTTCCAAGTGGAAGTGATAGTTGGTTTAGTGGGCTGATAGTGGAGAATGGCCAGAGATTTCAGCTGTTTCATTTATCTGCACATTTCCAAATTCAGTAATGTGGGATTAAGAATATTTTATTTCAGGAGTGCTCAGCAACAATGCCCCTAGAACGAAATGGAACAAGTGGCCTTACAGTATTCCGTAGGGAACATTAAATAATGAGTAACATATTTCTGTAATACAGACGTTAGTTTGGTGTTGTTGGAGAGATTTGCAAACTGGTGCCCTACAGAATTTCACAATTGTCATGATTTGCCCCATAATTAGGCATAAACATGATATACGATTTTCAGTCTCATGTCACGGATGAAAACAACCCTTTGCCACCCAACCTCTGGATAATTAAACTACCACAAGACACCTCACAGTAATATTATTCGACACCATTTGACACAAGGCCATCAAAAATAAAATTAGAATAAATTGCAAATGCTTCATTAAAGGGGTAGGTGTCAATGAGTGATGGAGAGAGGGAGGGAGAGGGTGAGGCAGGCAGCTGTTCAATATTTGTAGATTAATAGTGCTGTAATCTAGTAATGTTGGCACACCTGCTTATAATTCTGACTCCCATTTCAACAAGATATCCTTTGCATCGTGTCTCAATTATCACTGGGCCATTTCATTTCCGAGTGTCAGGTGGTGTTCGCACAAGAATTGAGTTACATTGTTTCTCTCCACAACTTCATTTAATCTGAGCTGCCCCTCCTCCACCCTCCCAGACGATATGGCTACTCTATCATAATTTGGATCTTCTACATTTTAGTGAGGAAGAATAAGTACGACCCTAATGTGGAATAAGATATTGTGCTATATTAAAGCAATAAGGTTTGTGCATTGATGCTTCCTTGCCAGACGAGCACCTTTGTATTACAGATTTTCTCTGTGCTTCTTTGATGTTCAATCTTATGTAAAATAAATGTGTTTTATACCAGTGCAAATATTAAGGAAGGAAACCATAGATAGTTTTCTGAGACTAGGCCACTTAGTTGCCCGTTCTTTTAAACTGTGCTCTTTTGAGGGATGAGACACAATGTGTTTCACTTCAGTCCATTTGCAGTGACCGTGAGTGCAGAGAAGTTACCAGTCCCATTTTTGTACCACTATGGTCATTTCCAACTCTGTAAACCTTCCTATGGTGGTTTGGGTCTTTAATTGTGACAGATAATACACTTCTGGGGGTTGGCTGGAAAAAGATCTATGCTTACAATGGCCTGTAAACACTTGTAGCTCCAACAAGCAAAGCAAACTGCCCACCTCCTCCCCCGGCACCGGTTTTTCAGACTGTCAATTTATCAAGTTGTCCCTAGTGTTCAGAAATATTCAAAGCCTTTCAAAGATTAAAATTAAAAACTTATTTTTTTAACAGCCCCAATATACTTTACATTGTTTGTACTAATGTTTTTAATTAAATATGAAAATTATTTTCTTCCTTGCAGTTGCTCCTATTCATCCAAATCAATGCTTTTGTTCTACCTGCACCAACCATGATTTGGTGCAAGCCGAGTGGGCTCTATTTCTGCACATGAATTAAATCACTCTACTCATTAGATCTCTTCCATAATCGTGTTATTATTTTTTAAAACGTTGTTAAATGACATTTGTGTATACCGACTCATTGCAATGCTTGTTTAAAGAAAGTTGAATTTATAGAATCAGAAGGATAAATATTTTGGTTAGGCCGTAATTACTATAAAATAATGAAGAATCATGATGGACGATGACAATAGTAAGCCTGTACTGTACTGACGCAGCATCGTTCTTTGTACATACACAAGGTTCACTTTTGGTCTTTTGCAATTTGCTTTCAAACATATGAGAAACTTGCTTTGCTTAACAAAACCAAACCAGAGATAATGATCTAAATGTCCAGGGAAACCATGAATGGGCCAGGTTGGGAAGGATCAGTGAAAAACAGCAAAGAGGAATGAAGCTTGAGGGATTGATGATGACAGATATATGTAGCGTTGGGATCAGAGGGAAGAGGGTAGAGTTGACAAGTCATTGTGTCAGCATGTGGGGAGGAGAGGTTGGTTATATAAGGCCATTAAACACATGCCTTTGAAAGCATGTGCGCATGTGTATATGGCTGAGGGGAAAGTGAGAAATGTCTCAGAGTCTACTTGCATGATATATCAGAATCCGGCTTTGGGGATCAGAAAAGATTGGTTCCTATTAACTAATGCTGAAACAGGGCTCATCTCTCGAACAAAGTTTTGTTTCAGTGGGAATAATCTGTGCCAAAGTAGAGTTCAAATACACAAGTGCAGTTAACATCAAGATCTGCAGACCTCAGTCCATTTGTTTCACACGGTTGGTCTACCAAGGCTGCATTCATGAAAGAGTAGCACACTTGTACAAAGGCACTCAAACAAGTTTAAAGATCAGGCTTAAGATACAATTCACTTGCGTAATACTTTAAAGCAAATTAACAAACAATATATAGTGGCCAAGTGATAAAGTTTCTTGTGTTTTGGCACCTCCTTCTTGATGCAATGCGAACAGAACAAATCTTTTCTCATCCAATTCCTTGCCAATGTCATCTGGAGACTGAGTTTGTTGGCCCTTCAAGATGTCCTTTGTAGCTCATCCCACTCCCATGATAGAAGATGACTGATGCACAGCTGACGAAGTACAGGGGAACTGAGTAAATCTGTGAATCAAATGTGTGCCAGTGTGTAAAATCACAGCACGATATAAAAATCACAAAGTCCACCAGTTTTCATGCTGGTGCTTTGAGCTATTTAAGTTGGTTTAACTCGAGGAATAGTTCTACAAAAGCTTGGAGGAACTTGGGTCTCTATTCATGTCAAGTTGTGGCTGAGTTGCTGAACTAAATGGAATGGAATCTTGAAGGGAAATTTGGAGGCTTGCTGTTCCTTTATAAGGAGTTCTGCCTTTGCAACGTTATCACTATATTGATTCGGAGATTCCACAATTCTTTGCTGCAAATGAGAGAGATACTGACTAAATTATAATCCCTACGTTTATTCATTTCGCATCAGTTATAATTTGCAATCTATTCTCTTTAACATTTTCTCAACAATGTACAATTATCCATACAGTGGGACAAATGAAGATGTAGTAGCATAGGATAAACCCAAAGTAAATTATGGAGACAAATCTACTAATATACAATGCGTTCTGCAATATGATGTGAACAGAACAGAAACAAAAAAACTCATTCAATGAAGGAAATAAAATCTAAATATTTTAGCTATCTTTCCTAATTTATTAACAATCTGCTCTTTATTAACAGACTGCTTCAGGTATTGCTGTAAAATCATTCATAGTTTAAACTACATATGTGAATTAATTTATTTAGTCAACCACTGCATAAGAAGAAAATTATCAGCAAGTGCTGCACTTATTTTTCTCGCTCATAACAATTATTCCTAACTACCCTGGAGAGAATACAATCAAAACAAACAAAAACATGCATTTTCCATGAGCTCTGATCACAAATATTAAAATTTATTATCCTCATTTTGTTTTGCAAATGTTTCGCCAGGAAATGCACAAGCTATTACCAGAAGTGTATTCTTACACGTTATATTTTGTTATGTCCTGGGATTTCAAACTGGCCAAGGATAAGAATAATAAAGTCAGAGGGTCACAGTTATAAAATAGAATTCTTCTCATTCCATGCTTGTATTATCGAATGGGTGGGTGATAGGGATGGTGAGATCCAGAAAAAATGCTCTTCTCTCTAAATGGTCCACAACAAAAAAAATTTAGAGGACATAGAAACATAGAAATTAGGTGCAGGAGTAGGCCATTTGGCCCTTCGAGCCAGCACCGCCATTCAATATGATCATGGCTGATCATCCAAAATCAGTACCCCATTCTGGCTTTTTCCTCATATCCCTTGATTCTCTTAGCTCTAAGAGCTAAATCTAACTCTCTTGAAAACATCCAGTGAATTGCCCTCAACTGCCTTCTGTGGCAGAGAATTCCACAATGTCACACCTCTGTGTGAAAACGTTTTTCCTCATCTCAGTCCTAAATGGCCTACCCCGTATTCTGAAACTGTGACCCCTGGTTCTGGACTGTCCCAACATTGAGAACATTATTTCTGCATCCACCCTGTCAAATCCTCTAAGAATTTTATCTGTTTCTATAAGATCCGCTCTCATCCTTCTAAATACCAGTGAAGACAAGCCCAGTCGACCCATTCTTTCATCATACATCAGTCCTGCCATCCCGGGAATTATCCTGGTAAACCTATGCTGCACTCCCTCAATAGCAATAATATCAAATTAGGAGACCAAAATTGCACACAATACCCCAGGTGTGGTCTCACCAAGTCCCTGTACAACTGCAATAGGACCTCCTTGCTCCTAAACTCAAATCCTCTCGCAATGAAGGCGAACATGCCATTGGTTTTCTTCACTGCCTGCTGTGCCTCCATGCTTACTTTCAGTGACTGATGTACAGGGACACCCAGGTCTCGTTGCACCTTCTCTTCTCCGAAACTGACACCATTCAGATAATAATCTGCCTTCATGCCGTGTCCTTGTCACCAAAGTGGATAGCCTCACATTTATCCACATTATACTGCATCTGCCATGCTTCTGCCCACTCACCCAACCTCTCCAAGTCACCCTGCAGCCTCATAGCATCCTCCGCGCAGCTCACACTGCCACTCAGCTTTATGTCATCCGCAAACTTGGAGATGTCACATTTAATTCCCTTGTCTAAATAATAATTATTTTTTGTAAACAACTAGGGTCCCGGCACCAAGCCTTGCGGCACCCCACTAGTCACTGCCTGCATACTGAAAAGGACCCGGTAATTCCTACTTTTTGCTTCCTGTCTGCCAACCAGTTCTCTATCCATGTCAATACCCCACCCCCAATACCCTCTGCTCTAATTTTACACACCAATCTCTTGTGTAGGACCTTGCAAAGGCCTTTTGAAAGCCCGGTTACACCACATCCACTGTTTCTCACTTATCCATTCTACTTGGTACATCCCCAAAAAATTCAAAAAGATTAGCCAAGCATGATTTCCCCTTCATAAATCCTTGCTGACCTTGACCGATCACGTCACTGCTTTCCAAATGCACTGCTATAGCATCTATAATAATCGACTCCAGCACCTTCCCCACTACCAATGTAAAGCTAACTGATCTATAATTCCCCGTTTTCTCTCTCCCTCCTTTCTTAAAAAGTGGAGTTACATTGGCTACCCTCTAGTCCACAGGAATTGATCCAGAGTCAAGAGAACATTGGAAAATGATCACCAATGTATCCATGATTTCTAGGGCCACCTCCTTGAGTACTCTGGGTTGCAGACCTTCAGGCCCTGGAGAATTAATTGCCTTCAGTCCCAACGGTTTACCTAACACCATTTTCTGACTAATGTGGATTCCCTTCAGTTGCTCCCTCCCACCAGATCCTCGGTGCACTAGAATTTCCAGGAAATTGTCATCCTTAGAGAAGACAGAACCAAAGTACTCATTTAACTGTTCTGACATTTCCTTGTTTCCCATTATGAATTCACCTGTCTCTGACTGTAAGGGACCTACATTTGTCTTCAATGTATCTTTTCCTTTTTACATACCTTTAGAAACTTTTGTTGTTTCAGGTTGAGACCCTTCTTCAGAGTTTGAAGAAGGGTCTCAACCTGAAACGTCACCCATTCCCTCTTGCCGGAGATACTGTCTGGACCGCTGAGTTGCTCCAGCATTTTGTGTCTATCTTCGGTGTAAACCGGCATCTGCAGTTCCTTCCTACAAAACTCTGGCCCACCTTCAATTGAAGTATTGTGCTCAGTTCTGTTAACCTCCTGAGATAAAGGATGTGAAGGCTTTGTAGAAGATCTGGAAAAGATTTATGGGAAGTGTAAAGAAGTTAAGTCTGACACACTTGTAACTTTACTTATTGTTTAATGATCACTCAGGTTAGACACATTCCAGCACTGACTACTTGCAGTCTATAACCGTGCTGGAACCAAGAGAGGGAGGGAGAGATAGAGAGAGTTATTATACTTGATAACTAAGGCGTGGTTAGTAGTACTGAGGTAGCTATATTATTGGTTGCATGCATGGACCATCTACATCCTTCCCTTAGAAATCAAAACAGAATTAGCCGTGGCAATGTAACAGCACAGGGCATGCGAGTTTAAGCAAAGTCGCCGTAGCGAACAGGCGGCTTGACAATGCGACACGAACGCGTGCGTACAACACCTCCCCCCCCCACATCGGAAAGAAGAGAAGGCGTAGCGGAGGCAGGCGAGAAAGTTAAAGCAGGATCAAACGCAGTCGAAGCTGGAAAAGCAGGAGGGGGAGGTGAATTCTGAGGAGGTGAAGAAACCCGGCCAAAACCAGGCGGCCGAGGAGGAGGAGAACGCAGAGGAGGAGGAGACTGCAGCAGCGGAGGGGTGTGCGGCATGCGGGGAACAGCAGAGAGATCGGCAGTGACAGGCTGGAACGGCAACGGAGGAGCATAAGGACCCGCAGGTGCAGGCTTCGGCTCGTTCACGGCCAGCAGGTGTTGACGGCTCTGACGATTGACAGTCCCTTCGTATTCCACCAGGTAAGATCTGGGGGAGTCAGCCATACCGACCACGGTCGCGAGGCGGGAGTAGCCGGTGGTAGTCTGCATCTGAGCGACTTGGCCTGGCAGTAGAGGAGACAGCGAGCGGCAGGACTTATCATGCGACCGTCGTTGGCTTTCATGCTTCTGGTCAACTCGCTTTTGGACAGTGGCAGGCTCGAGCACTTTGGGTAGCAGGGCCTGTTGGGCGATTGGCATGGGTGGTCTTGTCATCCTCGACATCAGACGCTGGGCAGGGGAACCCATGGCTGGGTCCCGGGAGATGTTTCGTAGGTTGAGCAAGCCCAGGTAGAAATCGCAGTTGGACAGGAGCGACTGCTCCAGCAGAGCCTTAGCACTCGGCACAGCCCGTTCGGCCAGGCCATTACTCTGTGGATACTCAGGGCTGCTGGTGTAGTGATGAAAGTTCCACCTGGCAGCGAAAGCCTTGAATTCGGCGCTTGTGAATTGCCGGCCGTTGTCGGTCTGCAAGCGTACAGGGGCACCGAAGGTGGCGAAGTGCCTGCGCAGCTTGCTGATGACCATCTCGGAGGTGATGGAGGGAAGTATGTCCACCTCGAACCAGTTGGAGTAGGAGTCGACCAGGACGAGAAACTGCTTGCCCCGCCATTCTAATATGTCGGCAGCCAGCGATGTCCAGGGCATGGTAGGCGCCGGCTGCTGCAAAAGGGGCTGGCGCTGCTGGTGTGGGGCGAGGTTGTTGCAGGAGGGACAGGAGGACACTCTGTCCCTGATGTATTTGGCCATACCAGGCCAGTAAAATTGTCCTTGGGCATGAGAAATGGTAGCATCGACCCCGGGATGACTGCTGTGGGCTGCATTGAAGTATAGATCGTAGAGGGAGGCTGGGACCACGACCTTGTGGCCCTTGACGATGACTCCGTCTTGGATCACCAGTTCATCACGGACTAGGAAGAAAGGCTGAGCACCCGACGGCAAAGTGGTGCGTCTGTCGGGCCACCCGCGCTTGATAACGGCTGCGAGCTGCTGCAACGCAGGGTCAGCGGCGGTGTGCTCGGTCAGGCACTGTAGCTGCTTGGTTGGGACAAAGTTGACGTTCAGTACCAGCAGGTCCACCTGCTCGTAGGGGTGACGGTCACAGGAGGCTAGTGGGGCACGAGACAGGGTGTCAGCCACATGCATCTCAGTGCCCTTCTTGTAAACGATGTTGAAATCAAAACGCTGGAGCTGCAGCATCATGCGCTGCAGCCTGGCGGGGGCAATATGTATCGGTTTGTTGAGGATAGTCACTAATGGCTGGTGGTCGGTTTCGACTGTGAATTTGCTGCCGAAGAGGAAGTCTTTGAACTTGGAGCAGGCGAACACCACAGCCAGGAGCTCCTTCTCGATCTGAGCATACCGTTGCTCCGTGTCGGTCATGGTCCTTGAGGCATACGAGACCGGTAGCAGCGATCCGTCGTCGTAGAGCTGCAGGCAGGCAGCACCTAGTCCAAAACGAGAGACATCACAGGTAACAACAATGGGACGGCGCAGGTCGAAGAATTTTAGGGTCAGGGTACTGGTCAACTTAGACTTCAGCCATTCGAAAGCCTGCTGGTGTTGTGGGGACCAGGCAGTGTCCTTTTTTGTTAGCTGTCTCAGGGACGAGCTCAGTTCACTGAGATTAAGTATGAACTTCCCCAGGTAGTTGACCATGCCCAGGAATCGCTGCAAACCGAGGACATCGGTGGGGGCTGACATCTGGGAGATTGCATTTGTCTTTTGCGGGTCGGGCTTCAGACCGTTAGAAGTGAAGATATGCCCGACGTAAGGCATTTCGGAGACGTGGAATCTGCATTTTTTTTTGTTCAGTTTCAAATTGATCTGTCGGGCCCAGTCCAGGACCCGGCGGAGGTTCTTGTCATGTTCGGCAGCATTCTTCCCGTAGACTAGGATATCATCCACGATGATGGCACACGGCATGCCAGCAAACAGCTGTTCCATGGACCGCTGAAACACCTCGCTGGCAGAGCTAATACCAAATGGCACCCGTAGGAACTTGAATCTGCCATATGGAGTGGAAAACGTTGTCAGGTCGGAGGAGCGTTTGTCGAGAGGTATTTGCCAGAAAGAGCTCTTGACATCAAGGACAGAGAAGACCGTGGCCTGGCCGACTTGAGCTGCAACGTCTTCCACGGTTCTCATGGGGTAGTGTGGTCGCCTGATCGCGAGGTTCAGGTCCTTCGGATTGATGCACACCCGTATCTCGTTCTTGTCCTTTTTCAGGGTGGCGACCATGGTGGAGACCCAGTCGGTGGGTTCGCTAACCGCTTCCAGCACTCCCATTGCGACCATGCTTTTCAGCATAGACTCAACTTTATCCTTCATAGCGAGGGATACTCTGTGTGGTGCACGGACCACGGGCACCACTTTCAGGTCGGTGGCGATTTTGTAAACGAGTGGTAGCTTGCCCAGCTCATTGTCGAACAGGTCCGGGTACTCAGACATCGGATCCAGCAACACCTGCACTTCGTTGATGGTGCGGTCGAAGGACACCAGTCCTAGGTCCTGGCATGCCTGGTTGCCCAACAGAGTCACACAGTCATAGTCGAGAACATAGAACAGGAGCGGCCGCGATAACTTCTGCAGCACACAATTGAAAGTGGCCTTCCCCACAGGTCTCAGCACCTCACCCCCACAAGCATGTAAAGTCGAACGGTCTGCAGTCAGCAGCTCATTAAGTCTAATCTTTTAGAACAGGCTTTTCGACATAACATTGACCTTTGCCCCAGTATCGAGCTTAGCCGAGAAAGAATGATTGTTGACAGTAACGAGGACCGATGGATCAGGGAGTAGAACAGGTGCTTGTAGGAGTGTGAATACACTAGCATCTCCTTGAGAACTAATTGGCTCAGAGTCGTGGGCAGTGTCGAGAGCAAACTGGGAACCAAACTCGTTATCGACTTGTACCAGGTTGTTTAATACTTGTCTAGAAGCTGGGGGAAGTTTCCTATGGATCCGGCAGGATGCCGAGAAATGGTTAAATTTCTAGCAGAAATTGCAGGATTTTCCGTAAGCCGGGCACTGCGACTGCATCGAATGCACATAATTGCAATTGGGGCACTTTTTAACAACGTGTCTGCCTGGGGGGTAGCTTGTCCGCGGCACAGGTCTATTGTAGTCTATTTTGGGACGCGGTCTGTTGAGAACCGTTAGATTGATAGCTCGGCTATCGGACTCCCGCTGTCTGAACTGCGGGTCAACAACTTCGGCCAACCTGCATGCGTGCATGGTCTCGGTCAGAGTAAGATCTGGCTTTCTCAGTAGTTCCGATCGCAACTTCTGATACATCATCCCCGTTACTAAAATGTCCCTAGTAAGCTGGTCAGTCATATTTTCAAATCGGCACCTCTGGGCGGGATAGCGCAGATCAGCAATAAAACACTCAACTCGCTCATCAGGCTGTTGTTTCCGCGTAAAGAACTTATCTCGCTCTAAAATGCAGTTAGAGGGCAAGTCACAAATTTCAGCAAACTTCCGTAGCAAACATACCGGATCGTTGGCAGACTCCGCAGGCACTAGGACCAGATCGTTTTCATCCTGGACCGCGGGATTGTAGGCAAAAGCAAGTGCTCTCCTCATGGCATCAGGACTGGCAAGGTTCAGCAGGAGAGATGCTTTGACGGCATCGGGATCATTACGGTGAATTATATTCATGTAGTGTGTGAAATCCAACTCAAAAGTCGCCCAGCGCTCCGTTATGTCGGCATCAAAGACCAGGGGCGATGGCTGGCACGAGGAGGCCATAATGGTAGAGGGGTGCGAAACAAACTCCGATAACGCAACACTTATAAAGAAATAAAACCCGATGAACAGGAGGCGGGCGTTTTAACTATCTGACACCACGTAAAGATGTTAAGTCTGACACACTTGTAATTTTACTTATTGTTTAATGATCACTCAGGTTAGACACATTCCAGCACTGACTATTTGCAGTCTATAACCGTGCTGGAACCAAGAGAGGGAGGGAGGGATAGAGAGAGTTATTATACTTGATAACTAAGGCGTGGTTAGTGGTACTGAGGTAGCTATATTATTGGTTGCATGCATGGACCATCTACAGGAAGGATTCCTGGGATGAAGGAGTAGTTAGAAGGATAGATTAGAAAAGTTAGGATAGTTTCCTTGAGAGAAGGATGAGGTGAAATTTGAAGTACATAAGATGATGAGGGATCTAGACAAAGTTGGCGTTGTGAGGTTATTCTCACTGAAGGCAATGACAAGGAGTACAGCTCATGGATATAAAATAAATGAGATTGAAAATCAATGCTTGCATGGGGAAAAAAGCGTTTTACATTTGTGACTGGAAACTGGAATGGACTGCCTGCAGATGGTGTGGTGGCAGGTCTTATTGTGGCCTCAAACTGTAATTATAGAGATATATGATGAAGAGAGGAATTGCTGTGGAGAAGAGACTGAGAGGTGGAACGAGAAGAGAGTAGGCATGAGCATAGAGGGCCAATGAACCTCTTCCTCTGCTGTAACAATTCTATGAATTCCGCAATGTGGAGACACTATAAATCAATTTATCCTCTGTTACGAACACATCCATTCAAACAACCATACAGGCCTATGCACTGAAAAAAGGTCAGAGACTGAATAATCCAACAGCATTAATTGTCCATAGATTATAACAATGTTCTTCTGTACAAGCTAGGGGAAGGCACATGTTATATTAAAATATTTTATTTCAAATAGGTATTTGAAATATTTAAAAGTCAAATATCAAAACTCAGTCTGAAGAAGGGTTTCGGCCCGAAACGTTGCCTATTTCCTTCGCTCTATAGATGCTGCTGCACCCGTTGAGTTTCTCCAGCATTTTTGTGTACCTTTGATTTTCCAGCATCTGCAGTTCCTTAAACAAATATCAAAACTTCCTTGTTAAACATACCTGCTACTTATAGTTCCCCTATCACTTCTGAACTATCCCTGGAACTTCTAATAGCATTTCAATATGACATGTTGATACTGGTTTGCATTGTTATGTGAGTGGATTTTTTTTTTTACACCAATCACTGGAATTATCACCTCACCTTTTCACCTGGAATTTATTTCATCAGTATTTCAACATTTTAATATCCATGTAAAGTTGAATTGTTTTCAAATTACTCGAAGTTGTGATTAAAATCTATCCGTTTGAAGTACATTTTGCTACCGATATTGATGTAATATTTCAAGGATTCTGTGTATTTCATTCTAGATGTTTGTTTCCTGAATTTCCCAGCATTTGCTTTGTGCCATGGGATGACAAAATCCCATGGCACAGAGGATTGATAACTCCTTCTGAGAGGATTTGAGAATGTCTTTGCTATTTTCAAAATACTTGGAAGGAGACTGCAGGTGAAGCTTTCAAAGTGTAGGTTTTGGGCAGATGATGAATTCAATGCTCTGCCAATTGTGCTTTTCTGCAGCTGACAAACAACAGTTGTGACGAGCATTCATGCGAATAGCTCCAAGCTCTTTGATTTTCTTTCCTTTTCAGTGTTGACAGAAATACAGAGGAACTGTTCACAATGAACTTTTCATTGCTTTATGCAGTTTTTGTGTGGTAATTTCCATGTATTAAAATGTGTGAGACAGCAAACACATTAATAGTGTATTAAACCACTGCAGCGGCAACCATGGCTTGTGAGGAAATCCACATCTGCCACCTCTGCTTTTATATCTATTAATTACAAGAAGAATATTTATGTTTTAAAAGCATAATTAAAAATAGGAGCCTAGTAACAATGTTGACAGGGGTGTGAGATGCAACAATGTTATTGATATTCATGGGTTGAAGCTCAACAATGGGAGAACAGTGGGATGGGTTGGGTTCATAAGATCATAAGTGATAGGAATTGAATTAGGCCATTCAGCCCATCAAGTCTACTCCGCCATTCAATCATGGCTGATCTATTTCGCCCTCCTAAAGGGGCTGTCCCACTGCGGCGACCTAATCCCCGAGTTTAGGACAGTTTGAAAAAGTGTCATTTTGAAGACCTCCTTCGACTATGTAGAAGACCTCTTTCGACCTCCTTCGACTATGTTGAAGATTAGCTTTGACTAGCTTCGGGAAAATTGGACACCGAATAGTGGAGAGTGAAGATGACTTCCTTCAATCTCCTTCGACCTCCCTCGACCTCCTTTCGACTATGTTGAAGACTATCTATGACTACCTTCGACTACCTTTGATTACCATCGACTACACTCGATTACCTACGAATAACATGCCAACCTACGACTAAAACAAATATTGATTTTTCTCATGGAGCCTCGAGTAAGCGGAGACTACTCTCGAGCATGAAGGAGAGTAAAGGGCCTGTCCCACTACGGCGACGTAATTGGCAAATTTAGAAGAGTTTAGGAGAGTTTGAAATAGTGTCATGTTGAAGACCTCCTTCGACTATGTGGAAGACCTCCTTCAACTGTGTTGAAGACTAGCTTCGACCAGCTTCGACTAGCTTTGGGAAAATTGGACACCGAATAGTGGAGAGTGAAGACAATCTCCTTCGATCCTCTTCGACCTCCCTTCGACTATGTTGAAAACTATCTACGACTATCTTCAACTACCTTTGATTACCTACAACTACCCTTGATTACCCATGAATAACATGCCGACCTACTACGACCTATCTCGACTAAACCTACAAGTAAAAAATATATAGATTTTTTTCCATGGCGAAGCGGGCATTTTTCAGCATGTTGAAAAATACGCCATGACCTAGCTGAGGCCTCGAGTACGCGGGGACTACTCCCGAGCATGAAGGAGAGTTGCAAAGACCTCCTAGGACCTCGTGTCGACCATGCTGCATGTATGAGTCGAGGGCAAACTCTTCTGAACTCGCGGGTTTGGTCGCCGCAGTGGGACCGGCCCCTAACCCCATTCTCCTGCCTTCTCCCCATAACCTCTGACACCTGTACTAATCAAACGTCTATCAATCTCTGCCTTAAAAATATCCACTGAATCGGCCTCTACAGCCTTCTGTGGCAAAGAATTCCACAGATTTCTCCTCATCTCCATCCTAAAAGAACATTTTTTAATTCTAAGACTATGACCTCTAGTCCTAGACCCTCCTAATATTTGGAAACATCTTCTACACATCCAATCTATTCAAGCCTTTCACTATTCTGATGTTTCAATGAGGTATGCAACATCTCCAAGTTTGCGGATGACACGAAGCAGGGGGGCAGTGTTAGCTGTGAGGAGGATGCTAGGAGGCTGCAAGGTGACTTGGATAGGTTGGGTGAGTGGGAAAATGCATGGCAGATGCAGTATAATGTGGATAAATGTGAGGTTATCCACTTTGGTGGCAAAAACAGGAAAGTAGACTATTATCTGAATGGTGGCCGATTAGGAAAAGGGGAGATGCAACGAGACCTGGGTGTCATGGTATACCAGTCATTGAAAGTAGGACTGCAGGTGCAGCAGGCAGTGAAGAAAGCAAATGGTATGCTAGCATTCATAGCAAAAGGATTTGAGTATAAGAGCAGGGAGGTTCTACTGCAGTTGTACAGGGTCTTGGTGAGACCACACCTGGAGTATTGCGTACAGTTTTGGTCTCCTAATCTGAGGAAATACATTCTTGCCATAGAGGGAGTACAGAGAAGGTTCACCAGACTTATTCCTGGGATGGCAGGACTTTCATATGAAGAAAGACTGGATAGACTCGGCTTGTACACGCTGGAATTCAGAAGATTGAGGGGGGATTTTATAGAAACTTACAAAATTTTTAAAGGGTTGGACAGGCTAGATGCAGGAAGATTATTCCCGATGTTGGGGAAGTCCAGAACTAGGGGTCACAGTTTAAGGATAAGAGGGAAGTCTTTTAGGACCGAGATGAGAAAATCATTTTTTACACAGAGAGTGGTGAATCTGTGGAATTCTCTGCCACAGAAGGTAGTTGAGGCCAGTTCATTGGCTATATTTAAGAGGGAGTTAGATGTGGCCCTTGTGGCTAAAGGGATCAGGGGGTATGGAGAGAAGGCTGGGATGGGATACTGAGTTGGATGATTAGCCATGATCATATTGAATGGCGGTGCAGGCTCGAAGGGCCGAATGGCCTACTCCTGCACCTATTTTCTATGTTTCTATGTACCCCCTCATTCTTCTAAACTCCAGTGAGTAAAGGCCCAATGCCGACAAATGCTCATCATAGGTCAATCTACTAATTCCTGGGATCATTCTTGTGAACCTCCTCTGGACCCTCTCCAGAGCCAGTACATTCTTCCTCAGATATGGTGCCAAAAATTGCTCACAATATTCCAAATGTGGCCGTACCAGCACCTTATAAAGCCTTAGCATTACATCCCTGATTTTGTGTTCAAGCCCTTGTGTTACTCAAGAGGCTAAATATTGTATGAGTCCCATTATACTGTACTTGTATCCTTGGTGGGGTGTCAGATCCCCCCCACCCCCCTCCATTCCAGCAGTATCCAGCTGTTAAGGTTTATTTTTACTTCAAACAGATAACAACACAAAAGTTAGTAATACAGTAACGTCTTTATTTCACCAGGCGGGTGTGGGATCAACTCTCCCAGTCTGTAAAATACAGACTACAGTCTCTCTTTCTCCACACACAGAGGTAATGTTCAATCAGATATATTTATACCCTAATAATCAGCAATTCTTACAGAGCATTGTACAGCCTCTTACCTGTTAAAATCAGAGGATTGACAGGCTCTTCCGATAGAGGGAAGGTTAGCCCATATATGTTTATGCTGAAGGAGCTATTTTTTGCAGATTCAAGCACTCTTGTTTTTTGACCTTGTTTTTCTACTTTTTGTACATTACAATCCGTAGAGTAAAGTGTAGGAACAAATTGTCTGAACATTTTTCTGATTGTTTATATCATTGAGAAAAACATTCATGTATTGTGCTGTAACCTTGCTAGTGTTGTAGAAGAAAGGCGAAAACATTCATGTTATTGTGCAGAACTCACTAGTGTAGTAGGAGAAAGGTTAGGCTGTGGCAGCTCCCAAGGGTCGTGCCATCATACTGTTGAACCCCTCGGCACGGGAGTGGTTCAGTCCGGAGGCAGCCCTTAGCCAGAGGGTTTAAAGGCAGGGGTTTGGGTGCCATCTTTCTCTTGTTTGGTCCTCCCTACAACCGGGAGGAACATAATTAAAGGTGCCTCTCAAAACACTGGACTTCGTGCTTCCTTTTGAGACCCACGCACCACAAGGCATCCATTTTATTGCTTCTAAATCTACAGCAAAATCCATTTTGTAACTTCTAAATCTTTAAACTCTTTCACAGCAATCTGAAATTTTCTACTCAAATGTTCTAAATATCTTCATTTCTGAGGCATCATGAAAAATATAAATCAGGCCTCCATTTACCTGTGTTGAAAGTCAAAAAGCAACACAGGTATAAAAGTGTTATATTGGATCATTTAAGCAGGATTGGACTGTCGAGGTCCTTTACCCTGATCTATCATCCAAATAAACATTGGGATTGATTTGTATTCTAGCACACTTTTCTAGTTTAAATGTATTAATTACAGGTTTTTTTTTAATTAACCTACCAACTAAAGCACTTTTTGTCAACATTGAACAAGCAACAAGGAAGATTCCTTATGTACCATCTCAGAAACATTCTTCTTCTATTTAAGCATTCCTTCAAGATCGAAAATGATTTACTTCCACTTTGGTTTTGTTGGATCTGCAGTGGCCAGTGAGACCAATGTGGAAATTGCAGATTCTTTCTCGGGTGGAATGGATAGTGGTTGACGAGGTGAGAGAGTGGGCGGTTTGTTTGTTGTTCTGCTCCTATACCTATGATGCTTTGCTGGAAGTTCTCAATAACATCCTGAATACTCCCAGTCGCAGAATGAGTGTGGAAACTCAACACGGTCAATATCTAAGGTCAAAAATGAACCCAGGACCCTGGTGGTTTGAGGTAGCAGCATTTGCTGGTGCACTATCTACCACCATTATAGGGACTCAGTCATGACCATGCTTTATGAAGGGGACATGTTTAACTGTTATAGACTTATTGTATGTGACCATCAACAATATCATTTTGGGAGGGTTTACTGAATGCATATGAGCAGTGACAAACATCTCCCCTTCTTATAAAGTCATTGATGAATATATTTGGGCCTGGAATAGTGCCCTGAGAAATGTGAGCCTTGAAAAATGTTATGCTTTGTTCCCAGCATTATTGGCTTCCATTAACCTTCGCCGTTGTTCTCAAATCCAGGCATGATTGCAGATAACTTTGCCAGGAACTTTTATTAATTTTACTGTTATGAAGATTCATCAAGGAATTCACTAATCAATTATATCCTTGACTTTAAGAGCAGGGTGGAATGAGGTCTGGAGTAAAGTGGTCCAGGCAGAATCTAAACTGAGCACTGAGAGATTGAGGGTTGGGGCATATGTTGGTTGATGAACTGTTCATGACTCCTCCATCCCTGTGCAGCTGATTGAGAGTCAGCACAATCATTGGCCAATGTGATATGCGGTGCGTTTTCTGGACAGGAAGTGCCTGCAAAATTTCCACCTTATCGGATGGACTGCCAGTGTTATGAATCTATTCAAACAGCTTGGTTAGAGGATACAACCCGAGCAACATCGGCACTGACACTTTGCAACACAGTGTAACCTGGTCAAAGACGTGTTTTAAACAATGTCAAACAAGGAGAGTTGGAACAGTAGAAACCTCTCGGGATGGACTAGCAGATGGCAGGGCTTCACCAGTTTACCAGTGGTGGAATGATTGAAAGTTGTCATTGCATCAGAGTACAAATATACTCACTCACAATCTGATAGCCCAGTGGACTATGCATAATAAAAATCTGCGAGGAGCTGCTTCAGTGCGAATGTAGATGGAATGTCATGTTTCATCCCACACTTTATTTTCGCATGCAGATAAACTCACCATTTTCACTGTGTTGGCAAACTTTCATGTACTAGCTTGACAATAAAAAAATGTCGACATAACTAAAACTTCAATTAACTATTGTTGAAAAAATGATGTTTTGAAGGTGATTCCGATTTTACATCAGTAAAAATAACAAATCGCAACTTTAAAATATTTTTTTGCTGCCTTGTGAGTCAGGATGACATTATTTATTTTTGCTAAAATAAGTAAGGATGTACAAGAGCATCTCCAGTTGACATTCAAATATGTTATGTTATACTGAAGCTAAACTATACACACTCAGCATCTTCAGTCCCAACTTTTGAAGTAGATATCGATCTTGCTACTGAAGTGTTCTAGCTGATGCTAAACACGGGAAAACCGGTCTTTTTCTATTGTTGCTTCACTTTATATTTACATTGGTCCCGTGGCCAATTCACCCCAGTGTTCTGCCATTTGGATCAAGTTACAGGCCACAGCTAAGTCCAATCCCACGCCCATGTCTCTGACACCTATAAACACCACAACTTATGAGAGTTCTTCCGAGTGATTTCAAACATGTCATTTTATTGTCTATGAATGACTTCATCTGTTATTATTGCCCAATGGTATATGTTAGTTTAGTGTAGAGATACAGTGTGGAAACAGGCCCTTCGGCCCACCGAGTCAACACCGACCAGTGATCACCCCGTTCGTACAATTTACTAGGGGCAATTCAACAAAGCAAAACCTGTGCATCTTTGGAGTGTGGGCGAAAACTGGAGCACCCGGGAAAACCCCGCGTGGTCACAGGGAAAACATACAAACTCCATAGCACTTTGATCAATGAACTGTTGATATTGCTTGTTACAGTATTTTATTTAACACTGACAATGGAATTTGTTCATCTTACATGTGAAAATTAATTTTGTATTCTGATGTTTGTACATTCCCTTGGCTTGCAGGGGACAGCCTAGGATATTGTGGTGATCCAGGGATCCCAGCACATGGCATTCGGCTTGGCAAAGACTTTCAAGTGAAGAACATGGTCCGATTCACCTGTGAAGCTGGCTATGCACTAAGGAGATCTTCAGAGCGTATTTGTCAGCCCGATGGCACCTGGAGTGGGAGCCAACCTGAGTGTCAAGGTACCTAATTCACTGGGCATTAGAACAAACTAGCTGGGGGGCAAGATCATTCCACTGTACTAGTGATATATCAGAAGAAGTGGTCTAAGTGGTCAATTAATGAACAAACACTAAACACTATATCATTTAGAATTCATGATTGTTCTCTGCAAAGGTACCAATTTACATGAAACTTAATTTTAGTTGATGGTATTGAATATTTAGAAAATTAACTCTGAATATATACCAAAATAGCTCATATGCATTTTTATTTTGAATATACTTTAATAACACTGTGGCAAAACTGCATCAAGCTTTCTAAATTTGCTCAGCTATTTTGCATTGTATTCCATTTCAATAAGATGTAAAGTTTTACAAGAATACCTTGGGTTTGAGTAATTTTACTGTCAGATTAATTCCACTATCGTTGTTGTGAGGCTCATGACGGATTGGTTAAAAAACATTGGTCAAATATATTGTTTTAAAGGAGAACGACTAAAGATATGGTGAAAAGGAAAGATTAATCAGATCATCAGTATGAAATCTTTTTAAGATGTATTGACTAAAACTATAAAACTATAGCTGCAGTGGGACTGATTGTAGTATGGTTAAATCCCAATTTATGATCACACGGCAGAAAGTGACTGATTAAGGGGATGGCAAAAGTGAGGCTGATATAAATGTGATTTTCACTATGATGAATTAATGTAAATCCTAGTCCTGTAATCTAGACATTAATTGTCGATCACATTACTAGTTTCATTGGAGGAGTTAAATTGGAAAATAGCTTGCAGTCGCTTTGATGCTAAGTTTGATGAATGTGTTCAATTTCAATCCATGTAGGCTTAAATTATGAAATATAATGGACAGTAGAAATCACCTGAACCTAAATAGATCATTTCAGAATTGGTAGAGATTATGTAATTGAATAAGTACTTTAGATTGCATACCTTACTGTTTCTCGCATTATCACATAATCCAAAAAATCCATTATTTATTCATCTTAGTACAAGAATACATGAAAGCATTATTACTAATATAGGAAGAGCCTTTGCAATACCTTTCTGCGATGGTTTCCAATACATTGTAACCAAATGTAGGTAGAGCAACATTAAAAAAATGGAATTGATGAATTGACTCTCTTTGTTAATGAAATTAAAGTAATATATACTATATCTTTGGAATTGGATACAGGATAATTGTGCTTATCTGAACAGTGTTAAGCAAAGTATGGGAATGGTGTGTGGAGATGCATTAGTATGAGTACCACAATTTCCTAGCATTTACCAGTTGGGGGGGATATGATAAAGTAGAGGTGTAATGGGAAGTAGAAGAGCAGGATATGAAAGTCTCCCAGTAAAAAAGCCAAACAGTACAAGGAAAGATTAAAGGCCCAGACCAAATAAGAATGGTAGATCCCCTTTCCCGAGGTACATGTTAAGAGGTGGAGCCTTTGGAGAGGGTTCAGAGGAGATTCACCAGAATGTTGTCTGGGTTAGAGGGTTTCAGCTACAGGGAGAGGGTGCATAGACTTGGATTGTCTTCTCTGAAACATCAGAGGTTGAGGGGAGACTTGATAGAAGTGTGTAAAATTATGAGAAGCGTTGATACGGTAAACAGCAGAATTTTTTCCCGGGGTGGAAATGTCCAATACTAGAGGGCATAGCTGAGGAATCTGAGGAAGGACATTATTGCCATAGAGGGAGTGCAGAGAAGGTTCACCAGACTGATTCCTGGGATGTCAGGACTGTCTTATGAAGAAAGACTGGATAGACTTGGTTTATACTCTCTAGAATTTAGGAGATTGAGAGGGGATCTTATAGAAACTTACAAAATTCTTAAGGGGTTGGACAGGCTAGATGCAGGAAGATTGCTCCCGATGTTGGGGAAGTCCAGGACAAGGGGTCACAGCTTAAGGATAAGGGGGAAATCCTTTAAAACCGAGATGAGAAGAACTTTTTTCACACAGAGAGTGGTGAATCTCTGGAACTCCCTGCCACAGAGGGTAGTCGAGGCCAGTTCATTGGCTATATTTAAGAGGGAGTTAGATGTGGCCCTTGTGGCTAAGGGGATCAGAGGGTATGGAGAGAAGGCAGGTACGGGATACTGAGTTGGATGATCAGCCATGATCATATTGAATGGCGGTGCAGGCTCGAAGGGCCGAATGGCCTACTCCTGCACCTAATTTCTATGTTTCTATGTTTCTATAACGTGAGAGGGGGAAAGTTTAATGGAGATGTATAGGGGAAGTTTATTACACAGAGAATAGCAGGGGCCTGGAACGCCTTCTGGTGGTGGTGGAGGCAGCTACCAGAGTGGCTTTTAGATAGGCGCAGGGAAGTGCAGGGAATAGAGGGATCATGTCCAGGCAGATGAGATCAGTTTAATTTGGCATCATGTTCAGCACGTACATTATGGGCTGAAGGGCCATTCCTGTGCTGTACTGTTCTGTGCTCTAGCTTTAGCCCAACTCGTCCATGCTGACCAAGATGCCAGACTATGAATGTTCCTTTTGTGCTTATCTTTGAGGTGGTAGATGATTTGATTTGAGAGGTGCAGTCAAAGAAAACTTTATGTGTTTCTTCATTGCATCTTATTGACAATGGACAACGCCTTCACTGTCTGTCAGTGTGGAAGTATTGTGGCATTTAGTCCGTTGCATGAGTTATCAGGCAGTGGACTGCACTTCTTGGATGGCTTTGTACTTCCAAAATTGTGGCACTGAGATAGTGAATTATCCCTCACACCTATTGTTGGTGTTCTTAAGTTGTTAGGAGTTTCTCGGGAGTCAGGAGATGGATCATTGCAGAACATATAGCATCCAACGTTTTTTTGTAACTAGTTCACAGGTGATCCATACCATTTTCAGATCCTTGGGAGGGGGATTGATTGTATTACTACCAATTAATATCAGGATAGATGACTGGGATTTTCTCTTGTGGGAGATGATCCTTGTGTGACACTGGTGTACTGTGAATGTTATTTGCAATAATTTATGCGTTGCTCAGGTGCTGCATCTGTGTATGGACCACCTTATTATCTGAGGAATTGAGAATAGAGCTGAATAATATACAGCAGACTTTCATACCTGACACAAGGACAGGTGCAAGGAACTTAATGAAGGCAGTGAATTTTGGTCGGACCACTGACACCAAGAATAAAATTGAAAAAATGTGAATTGCAACTTAGTCTGACATAGAATATAATAAGATAAGAAGCCGACTTTGTTTCTTGATATAATGTGGATTCCTGCAAGGAAGCTGAGTTCAATCATTTTATCAGAAGTTATGTACTGTCATAAGAATCACCAGCGTTGAATCATTCATACTGTTAGGTCTGAGTTATTGTCAGGACAGTCTCGCTGAGAATCCCCAGTTGGAAAGTCAGCCCTCAGATCCTGCACCGTCAGATGTGACACTGCATCTCAAACCACAGAGAGGAAGAAAAATTCTGCAGACACTGAAAAACTGAAACAGATACAAAAGATAAATACCTCAGCATTTTAAGCAGCTCAGCATTTTAAATCAGGATGTCTTTGGATCGCAAGTTAATATCAGAACTGAAAAGTCAAGTCCATAGTTGGTACATATGTGAACGGTAAGTGTACGCAGCTCACCATTGGGAGAAATTCATGATCTATTAACTTAGCTTCTATCACCACGGATGCCTCTTGACCTTTTGAATATATTCCACACTTGTTTTCTTGGTAATTTTTATTTCTAAAGAACAGTAACAGAACTTACAATAACAACTTGCCCTTTCAACCTGGGAGCCAGGATAAATAGTAAGATTAAACGAGAACTTACCAGTTCGAAGTTTGATCGTTATTTAATGAGGAGTACGTTGAGGGAATACGTGAAGAACCCCGCCAGGACGCATGCGTGTCATTCTTCAAAGCAGCGGTGTGAAATCACAGATAACTGTAATGACTGAACATAGTAAGATTAGAGAAGAAGATACCAGTTGAGTATATGATCAAGGGTGGGAGCGGAGGGCACGTATTCCCTCAACGTACTCCTCATAAAATAACGATCAAACTTCGAAATGGTAAGTTCTCGTTTAATCTTACTATTTTACTTCGGAGTCACGTGAGTGACTACGTGAAGATTTCAAAGCTCTGTGATTTCATGCCGTGGAAACGAGTCCATGCATCACATCTGCCTTAATTGACTAAGGGAGGAATTGTGTTAACATGTTTAAACATGAATCCGACATTGAAATCCATGATAAAGTTATTAACAACAAATTATAGCCCCAATTTCATGGGGTGAATCATATTACAGAACTTAAAATTGATTCTGCAAAAGTTCCAGGTTTAACCACTGGTTTATGGTAGAATTGTTGGAACGTTTTTTCCCTTGACCATCCTGCTGTCTCCAGGATTTGGTCCATCGGTACGTCCAACTCCATAGCTGCCGATGTAGCTGCAGCCCTGGTGGAATGAGATTTGAATATGTTAGTATCCACTCCAGCTGTTGTTAAAACCCGTTTCAGCCATCTGGAAATAGTTTGAACCGACACTTTTTTGTGGGGTTGCTTGTGGCTGATTAGTAGTGCCATCTCATAGCCTCTGATGTTTTTGGTGTTCTCCATATATAACAATGAATGTCTTATTATACAGAGATGATCATCTGTAGAGTAAGTCCTAAATTCTATTTTGAGGCTTGATGGTCCCGGTCTGTTCTGTTTGACTAATTCGTGAACATGAAAAGTTATATTTCTTGTTGAAGAAGTCATATTGTCCAGCCTTAACTTATGTAAAGACTGTACCCTTTGTGCTGTGACCAAAGCCATCAGCATGACTGTTTTATGCATCAGTTTTTGCAGGGACAGAGCTGTTGCTGGAGACTAATTCCTTAGCAACGTTAGGACAATACTCACATCCCATATTTGAGAGTACCTGGTTCTTGGGGATTGATATTAAAAAATTCCCCTCATAAGTTTGGTTACCAGGGGGTGAGTCCCAACAGAATGACGCTCTGATCCTCACCATAGATATGCTGAAAGGGCACTTCTGGCGCAGTTAATGGCACTGTAACTGAGCCCCTCATCATAATGGAGGCCTGCCAGGAATTCCAGAACAGACGTTTTGTTCGTCGTACAGTAGTGATGTTGTTCCTAGAACAATATTTCCCACTTCCTGATGTGGACCTGATATAGTTTCTTCGTGGACTGCCTGTATATGTATGTATATGTATATGTATTTTGCGTAATACCCGACTGATGAGGCAGAAAGGAGGGAATGCATAGAAAGAACAATCCCCCCCCCCCCCCCCCCCCCCCCTCCCCAATGCAGCGAGAAGGCATCCATCGCTGATGCCCCAGTCTGATTCCCAAGAAACACAGATAGGCAACTGGTGATTAAGTCAAGATGCAATAGATAATCTCTGGTGTTTCATATCATGCTACAATATCAGCAAACACTTTGCGGTCCAACATCCATTCGATGTTTGTCATGAATTTGCGTGACCTGGTGTCTGCCACTAAATTTGAGGTTACCTGGTAGGTAACTAGCTGATATTCAAATGTTTTTCTGAATACACCATTGTCAAATTGTGTTAGCCGGATTATCACATGATACCGATTTGATTCCACCCATGTAGTTAGTATATGTCACCATGGTGGTGTTATCAATCTGTAGTCTAACATGCAGGTGATGCATTTCTGAACAGTATGATTTTAGTCCATAGAACGCACCCAACATTTCCAAGTAGTTTATGACATGTATCTGAAGCAATGATGCTTCTTGTGCATCCCATCTATATCCACAACTAGAGATGGGGTTAGTAACACGCCAACCATGAACACTGGCATCAGTTTGTAGCACCACTCAATGGTTGCTGACAATGATAGGGTTTGAACAATGCCCAATATTTCCCCTATCATTGTAATTCCGTGATTGCTTAGATTGGTAGCCTCATTGGTCTCTACACATGACCAGTATTGATTTTAAGTGCTTATACCTTTGTCCTTGTAATTATTGGTAATACAAAGGTCAAACAGTGTGGCTGGAAAGGCCACAGTATTGCCATTTACCCTTGCTACCAGTCGAATAGGTGGTTTACTGATGTCAATGAGGTTGTTGGCCTCAGTTAAGTCTGTACCTTCCTTTGATAAGTTACTGTAAAGAGGAGTCATAAACACACTGTGTCTTTACTACTATTTATTGATAATACACAACCGTTGCTGCCCTAGCTGTACGTGGTCTGTCACAGGAGCTAGAGAGAGATCAATGGGTGGGGAGGTTGCAATTATACTTCTGATATGGAGAGTGGTTAGTAGTGGTGAGGTCACTATATTAAAGGTACATGCACATGTCATCTACATCCTTCCCCTTGGAAACAAAAAGCAACACAGTGGTGACGGGGCGACCACGTCTCATACGCTACGAGCAGGTAAGCAAACAGTTAAACAAACAGTTGAGCAAGCAGCTAAGCAAATTCACCATAGCGGACAGGCGGCTTAACCAGCCGCCCGGACCGGTTACGCAGCTCGCCATCTCCCCCCTCTGCAGGAAGAGCAGGGGCCGGAGCGGGAGCGGGTGACCGAACCGGGGACCCTGGAGGAGAAAGAGGAGGCGGAGGCTGAGGAGGGGATGCAGGCGCAGCAGCTGGTGGACGGGCAGGCGAACGAGGGCTGGCAGGTGGAGAACGGGGCTGGAAGAGCTGAGATGGCAGGGTCCGAGGCATGCATGGGGCGGCAGGCAGTGTGGCGGACTACGGAGGGGAGAAAGGGTCGGCAGGCGGTGGTGGGGGCTCGTTGACAAGCGGTAGATGCTGGCGGGACCGGCGGTAGATGGTACCGTCGTGGTCAGCAAGGTAGGACCGCGGCGAACCAGCATTACCGACAACGGTGGCAAGCTTGGAGTGACCGGAGGGGGACTGCATCCGGACGACTTGACCGGGGAACAGACGCGGGAGGGGACGGCAGGACTTGTCGTGGGAGCGCTTTTGCACTTCGTGCTTGAGGGCAATGCGCTCCTGGACAGCAGCGGGCTGGAGAACAGAGGGCACGAGGGACCGCTGGGGCACAGGGAGGGGAGGTCTCGTAGTGCGAGACATCAGCCGCCGTGCTGGCGAGCCCAAGGCAGGGTCGCGGGAGATGTTTCGAAGTTTGAGGAGGGCCAGGTAAAAGTCGGAGTTGGACAGTCTGCAATGCTCCAGCAAGTCCTTAGCACTGCGGACAGCGCGCTCCGCCAGGCCGTTGCTCTGCGAGTACTCTGGACTGCTGGTGTAGTGTCGGAAGTTCCAGCTGGCAGGTAAAAAGTGAGGGGCCGAGAGGCCTTCAGGACCTTGCAGTGCAGGGTTGCCTTTCCCACAGGAATGAGCACGCCTCCCACGTAGGCATGCAGCCGGGAGTTGTCAGCAGTCACTATTTCATTAGTTCTTATCTTTTTGAAAAGGCTTGTTGACATTACATTTGTCACGGCCCCCGTGTCGATTTTTGTGGAGAAGGTCGAACCATTGACAGAAACCCGAACCGAAGGGTCCGTTATCAGGGCATGTGCATCCAAGAGTGAAAAAATGCTGGTCTCCCCCTGGGATGAACTGGTATCAGACAAAGGGAGTTTGTCAGGCTGGTACTGGGAACCAAGCTCGCTATCAGCTTGAGCAAGGTTGTTTAACATTCTCCGTGGAGCGGGAACTGGCTTCCCACGGGAGCGGCAAGCTGCAGAGAAATGGTTTAACTTCCTGCAAAAATTATATGTTTTGCCCAAGGCAGGGCACACATTAAACTGATGGGAGGCAAAATTGCAGTTGGGGCAACGTCGTGGGCTGTCGCCCCCGGGTGCAGGGGAACCCCGTTGCCGTGGCGGGCCAGCGTTCCGCCGGCGGCCAGCAGCACTGGCAAAGTTAATGTCATGATCAGCAGGCGACAGTGCCGAGGCGACAGCCTCAGCCATGCGGGAGGCGTGCAGAGCCTCGTCCAGAGACAGGTCGGGCTTCCACAGAAGTTCAGCCCTTAGCTTTACATCTAGAAGGCCATATACTAGAATGTCCCGGGTCACTTGATCGGGGGTCAGTGCGTCCAGGCGACAACGCCTGGCCATGTGTCGCAACGCGGCGATATAGTTGTCGATTGATTCCCCAGGGGTCTGACGCCGGCTGAATATTTTAAAACGCTCTAAGATGCAGTTAGTGGGGATGTCGCACATCGCGGTAAACTTAGCCATAAGACATACCGGGTCTCGAGCATCTTCACCTGCACCATAGACAAACGACTCAGATCGTTCCAGGGCATCGGGACCAGCCAGGTTGAGGAGCAGAGAAGCCCGCATTTCAGCGGTGGCAGCAGGATGGGCGATCGTCACGTAGTGCTGGAAATCGCGTCTAAAGACACCCCACCGATGGGCAATGTCTGAGTCGAAGACAAGCACATCGGGCTTGCGGCAAGAGGTAGCCATGGCACGGGAGATGGAACAAGGGGTAGGAAACTGGTTCAAAAGTAAATAAAACCCGACAAACAGGAGGCGCAGAGGTACGATTGTGACACCATGTAAAGAGTAGTCATAAACACACTGTGTCTTTACTACTATTTATTGATAATACACAAACGTTGCTGCCCTAGCTGTACGTGGTCTGTCACAGGAGCTAGAGAGAGATCAATGGGTGGGGAGGTTGCAATTATACTTCTGATATGGGGAGTGGTTAGTAGTGGTGTGGTGATGTCACTATATTAAAGGTACATGCACATGTCATCTACAGTTACCCACATGTAGACTAAGTCAAAGGTGAACCCCAAGTAGTCATTAGCGGTGGAAGGTGTTAGCTTAGAATTAATAACGTCTATAATCCTTCCGCATAGGCACCGTATAGTAAGCATCTTTTAATGGATGCAATTCATAAAGTAGCCTATGGAATCAATTGTTTGGCAGTAACAAAGGTTTCCAATTTCGAATGAATTTACTGCACAATGTATTCAGTTTTGTCAGACCTGAATGATTGGTAACCACATCTTTTTGTTTTTCGTAAAGATATTGACACGAATTCCAAAGAGTCGTGTTGGGATTTCCCCATGATTCCCTAGCATCTAGCCTCTCCAGTTCAGCATGCGCTTCCAGTTTTTCTTATCGTGAAGGCACGAACGTTCAGTTCGGTACATGCTGAACCGGGAAATCTTTTGCACAAATTCAATTGTATATCCCTGAACACTAGGTAGAAAATAAGTGTTAGTAGTTATTGCACTCCATGCCTCCCAAGAAAATGTAATCTACACACCAATTTGTGTTATTTACACCTCCTGTTTTTTGGAAGAGACCAGACCCCCCTACCTCCATGGTGACCAGTGGAAAGTTTGTTTTCTTCCTTGCAGTCGCCGTAGAGGTAGTGTCATCGGTTTTTGGATTTGGGATTTGGGGTTGCACGTCTTCCAGGAAGGCCGGTCTGGGCCAGGCCTAAAAGACCTCTATCCTGTAGCCCGGCCTTTGAGCTTTCACCAGCTTCTGTGTGTCTTCCTGCTGGTGGGTGCGTGGAGGTGCTGTTGTCGTGTGTAGGAGATCCTGCCTGTTGCCGCCTTTATGAGCCCCAGGGTATTGGCCTCCTTATTGAGCTCTTTTACCTGTTTTGACAGGTTGCCCCCAAGTAGTAATATTGGTGGTTTAATCCCTCCAGGTCTGCACAGCTCTGCAAACTTAGGGTTTCAAGCTGGGCGGATGGCGTTCTCCTGAGACTATTAATCTCATACTCCGTATTGCAGAATAATGCCACAGCGTCTTAGCTAAACATCCTGCCTTCTGACTCCCGTTCCAGTCTTCCTGCACCCCCTGCACACTTGTAGTTTTGTTCGTCAAACCCCTCTCCAGGGTCAGCCCAGAATTGACCCCCCAGTACTCCCCTCTGACGAGGGAAATGCACTGTACAGCCCTACGTAAGGTGCTGCTGTGGGTGTTTTTTATATCCCCACTGTGACTAGACTCCATCTCCCGGAGTCTGTCATGTTGGAGCTTTTGCTCCATAAACCGCTCCAACCGGCTCCAGCGCTCACAGTCGCCGGCCGCTCGCGGCTGCTCAAAGTCGGACTCATCAGTCAACGACTCTTTTGGTTATCTTCCTGCCTTCCCGCCCAGATGCAGTGTTTAATCTGGGTGGTGCGGGGGCGAAGTCGGGCACAGCTATTCCCTTACGGGTGATTCCTGTGCCGCCGGCCGCTGCTGGCGTCCGCAACTCCGCGGTTTTCCTCAGCCAGCTTTGTCGCAGCTCTGGTCGACTTCTTTGCATTGTGCATGTTTCCCCACCTGTAGAACAGTATGGGTACAATAAAGACCGCTGTTCACTTACCTGCAGGTCCAGGCTTAAAACTTGCCGTTATGGGGGAACGTCCTTCCACCCCTCCTCCTACCGTTTTGACTTGTCAAAGCCAACGGCTCCGTTCTGTATAGTCTCCCGCCCAGCCATGGTGTTTAATCTGGCCGGTGCGGGAGCGAAGTCGGGCACAGCTGTTCCCTTACGGGTGATTCCTGTGCCGCCTGCCATTGTTTGCACAGCTATCCATGTTTCCCCCACCTGTGAAACAGTATGGGAAGAATAAAGACCGCAGTTTCACTTACCTGCAGGTCCAGGTTTAAACTGTCGCTACGGGGGAACGTCGTTCCACCCCGCCTCCTGCCGTTTCGACTTGTCAAAGTCGACGGCCCCATTCTGAATAGTCTCCGGCCCGGCCGTGGTGTTCTGGCCGGCGCGGGACCAAACATCGGCACAGCTGATCCCACTTACGGGACTTGTGCCTTCAGCTGCTGCTGGCTCCCGCAACTTCACGGTCCTCCCCAGCCAGCTTCACTTGCAGCACTTGTGGACACTATTTTGTCCAGCTTCCCCCCCCCTGTGTAAAACAGCGCGAGGAACAAAAAACTCCCGCAGAGTAAATCACTTACCTGCAGGTCGCGGTTTCAAACTTACCACTGCGGGGGAACGCTCCACCACGCCGGGCGTTTCGCAAGCGTGAAAGCGATATGACACGCATGCGTCCTGGCGGGGTTCTTCACGTAGTTACTCACGTGACTCCGAAGTAAAATTCCACCCAGACTGCTGTAATTAAAGTTCCCTACTATGGCAGAGTTTTTTCAACCCAAATTATATTCCTATGTCCCAAACTAACTGTGTTCTTTGTGATAAAATCTTGCATAACTTGGCAGCCTGCTAATGGCCTCACTCAGAGAACCCATCAGTCTAGCTGGAATTGGTAGACAGAAATTAATGTGCTTCCAGTTTTGTAAAGTTATGGCTGATTGTTGAATCTATGGACATTTCATAATCACCTTGAATGCATTCATTTATTTATCACATATTTGTCTGAATACAATACAAAGCATGCTTGACAAAGATGAACAATATTCTCACTTTGTTAAGATGGTGCTGCTGATGGCAGAAAGCAATGAACATTTAAATAACACCGGAAGTTATAAATTCATGTAAAGTTTGTGTTCAACTTAAATGAACTTATGAACCAAAATGGAGAACATATAAAATTTACTAAATGTATGGTGGTTTAATTATATTCACCAAAAGAGGGTCCAGTGGAGGTTTATGAGAACGATCCCAAGAATGTTTGATGGCACTGGTCCTGTAGTCACTGGATTTTAGAAGGATGAGGGGACACCTCATTGAAAGTTAACGAATAGTGAAAGGCCTGGATAGAGTGAATGTGGAGAGGATGTTTTGACTAGTGGGAGAGTCTAGAACCAGTGGCTTTAGCCACATAACAAAAGGACATACCTTTAGAAAGCAGGTGAGAAGGTATTTATTTTGTCAGAGGATGGTGAATCTGTGGAATTCATTGCCACAGACGGCTGTGGAAGCCAAGATAATGGATATTTTTAAGGTGGAGATTGACAGATTCTTGATTGGTAAGGGTGTCAGGGGTTATGGGGTGAAGGCAGGAGAATGGGTTTGAGGGGGAAAGATAGATCAGCCATGATTGAATGGCGAAGTAGACATGATGGGCCAAATTTCCCCCCAGGGAAGAATAATGTTTTATCGTATCGAATAAATTTGACTTTGACTTCGTATAGAATCATTTTTCTTTATTCTGCTCCTAGAACTTCTGAACTTATGAACGAAGAAAATTAATTAATCAATTGAGGAGTAGTTAAATGTCAATAAATTGTTTTTAGTAAAATGTATCTACAGACATCACTTCCCAAGCTTATGACTTTGGTACCAGTGCAGTTAGCATGGTCAGCTCGACATAGACTACAAGACCTACACCAAACCCAAACCAATTAGGAGCAGACGAGGGCATTTGATCCAATTTGTGATCCCAGCTACAAAGACAAATGTATACAGCAATTAAAGCATGGAATAATCTCCACCCAACTATAGTTACCCAACCAGATGCAACTAAATTTAAAGTAGCTCTTTCTTCCCAATAACCCTTTCTGGCTTAAGCCCTCCCTTCACCACCTCCAGTTTAAATTCCATTTGGATATTTTGGAGGACCAAGAAACCAAGAACCAAGCACTATCCCTTCCATATTCTCATTCAAGTCACAAATGAAATTCACAAAAGTAGAGCTGAATCCCCTGTAACATTTATCTGCAGTTCAAGCCATAAGTTGAGAATTGAAATCACATGGCTGAGCAGTATAATTAGCTCAATTTCTATGGGCAGACTGCACACAATGGGCCATATCCCTGCCATAGATTTCTGTGATTCTCAGATTGTCAGAACAAAATACAATACGATATGATATGATACAATAGAACTTTATTTATCCCAGGAAGGAGACTGACTTAGACAAATGTCACCTTTTAGTAATGCTTTAACAAAATCCTAGAGCACCTACCACCAACATTGTTAGATCACAGCAAAACTTTTCTTGGCTATAAGGTGATATTGATTAACCATTTATATGAATGTCCATTTAAAATTCATGAAAATAAAAAAAAGCTGACTATGTTAGAAATCTGAAATAAGATATAAAACACTGAAAACTCAGATCGTAAATGACAGAAGATTTCAAAGATCCACAACTGTTCCCTCCAATTGCAAGCTGACAATAATTTAATGACTATTAAATCTTTAATTGATTTTTTTAATGGTTACCCAAGTTTCAATATTCAATCATTAGAGCATTAAAGCAGAAGTAAGAATAAGTACATATCATCCCATCCTTCCCTCCTATTGCATTCAGTAAGAGTTTAATTGGTTTTCAGCACCAATTCCATTTTATTGACCCATTCCATGAATCCCTTTGAGTCTAAAATCCACTGAATTTAGCGTTGAATATGGTCATTAAGCATTGACAGTCTTTTGGGTTGGAAAATTCCAAAGATTCATAATGTTCTGAATAACAAATGTACTGCTCACTTCGTGTCTATGTGACCAACACCTTATTCTGAGCTAATTATCCCGAGTTCTAGACTCTAATGCTGAACGAAGCAGTTTCTGAGTATCCAACCTGTCAAACCGCCAAGAATTTTAAATATGCAAAACATGTATTCCAATTGAGAAATCGTAAAATAATTTTAACTAAATGTTTTTTTTAAATCATTACAGTGGATTGATTATCTGCTCCACTGCAGTTATATACAATGTACCTCCCCTAAGCCATGTGCAGCTGGTTGTCTAACCTGAGGGACCATGTTTAACTGCACAATCTACAAATATCTATCATGTAATCTCATTAGTATTATGTCGGAAAGTTGAATAGTTTAATATTTATTTGAGGACCGCAGTAGTTGGGAGATCTAGGAGTAATTGGGACACCAAAATTGGAGGAGTTGCAGACAGTGAGAGGGCTGTCAGAATATACAGAAGGATACAGCTCAGCTGCAGAAATGGACAGGGATATGGCAGATGGAGTTTAACCTGAGAAGTGTGAGGTGTTGCACTTTGGGAGGTTGAATGTAAGGGGAGAGTAGGTCCTTAACAGCATCGATGTGCAGAGGGATCTTGGAGTCCAAGTTCATAGCTTACTGAAGGTGGCAGCACAATAGACAATAGACAATAGGTGCAGGAGTAGGCCATTGGGCCCTTCAAGCCAACACCGCCATTCACTGTGATCATGGCTGATCATCCACATTCAATACCCTGTTCCTGCTTTCTCACCATATCCCCTGACTCCGCTATCTTTAAGAGCTCTATCTAACTCTCTCTTGAAAGCAGATATGCATAGATATCTACACATAGATAGTAGATACGGTAAAGAAGGAATAGAGTATGCTTCCCTTAATTGCTTGTGGCAGTGAGTATAAGAGTCATGATGAAGCTCAACTGGACATTGTTCATCTAGGCATCATGTTTGGCACAAACGTTTGTGGGCCAAAGGGCCCGTTCCTGTGCTGTACTGCTCTATGTGAAATATTACAGCCCAAAGTACAAACCTTCAATGGTTGGACAATCGTGGAAACCTACATTAAAATAGTGCATAATACTGCTCTAATGTGGAGATTTAAAATGTTTTCCAACTCTGCATGACTGCATAGGTTTTGTTTAGGCTTGAGATCTATAACAATCTGGAGGTGCTTTAATCGTGATACAGTGCCCTCTGCACATCAAAGTTCCCATCTGAGTGAGCAAGATGTCTAAATATTAATCACAGCCATAGTTGTTGAAATAGCAGGCTAGCGTGGCATCTGTATGTCTTCAAATAGCTAGATCAGAAGAAATGCAGTAAGGCTGAAATTCTTATGCAACAAACCTTTGAAAATTACCAGTTGTAATTCCAGCAGTATTTCCCAATAGGTGGAATGCTTAAAACTACAAGTTGGATAACAAGAGTGTCATTCAGGAGGACTAATAACTGCCGCAGAGCAGTAATGGTGGATCATAGGAAACAGGAAGAGATGAAGGCCAATTGGCCCCATGAACCTGCTTCATCATTCATTAAGATCATAGCTGAGCCACTCTAGGCCTCAACGCTACTTTTCTGTTCTCTCCCCATATCCCTTAATGCCTTTGCAGTTTAAATGCCAGTCAATGCCTGCCATAAATGTTGTTTCAAAGAGTTTGTCTCCACAACTCTCTAAGATATAGAATCCCGAAAGTTCATAATCCTCTTCATGAAGAGCCTCATCCTTATCTCCACCTGCAATGGGCAAACCATTCTTCTGAAACTTTGCCCCCTAGGTGTTGATACCCCATCCAGGCAGAATCGTTCTGACTGCAGGTATTCCAAAAGAATGAGAAAAGGCAGTATTTTAGAGAGTAGCAGGTATGTTGACGTTGGTGTTAAAGCTTTGAACACATTCACAGTTACAGTATACAGTGCGTGTTCACAGAGAGGTACTGTATGTAGTGAGGCACAGAGTAAGTTAGTAGTTGGATTTCATTAAATCAAGCAACTCAGTGGCAATATTTTAGGATTGATTTAGCAAGCATTGTGTTATAGCAACACAAGATGTCATCAGTCATCTGATCAGTAATCAGTCGTTTCAGTTGCTCTTTCACAGCCAACAATTGACCAATGTGGGCTCTATCTTTCCTTGATCATCCAAGCTGGCCTTGATTTGTTCTTTTCATACCTTTCATTCTTTTCTTATATGTACCACCTCATACCACCAGTTTCCCTCTCCCCTGACTCTCAGTCTGAAAAAAGGTCTCGAACTATTCCACTGTCTTATTTCATGAGAAATGCTCAGGTTGGAAACAAGAAACGCATAATGCAGCAAGTGTTTTTACTCTAAATTATTTAGAATACTCGATAAAAGTTTCAAGGCTGCAATAAAATAGTTGGCATAGCTATAAGATGAGAAGGGGAATGGAGATGTGCGGGCAAGTTTTTATTTGCACAGAGGGTAGTGGAGCACTGGCACGTATTGCTAGGGGTGGTGGTGAAGACCGATACTATAGTTACATTTAATAAGCTTTTAAGATAGGCACATGGATTTGCAGGGAATGGAGGGATATGGAGAATTTCCAGGCAGATGAGATCAGTTCAACTGGGCATCATATTCGCCACAACCATTGTGGGCCCAAGGGCCTGTTCCTGGGCTGTTGTGTCCGATGTTGTATGTTCTATTTTCGCATCAAACAGAAATTCCATGGTCATTTCAAATATCTTTCTCATTAATCCTTTGGACTTTGAGAATAATAGTAACAAAATTGTCAGTTTGCCTAAGAATGACAAAATTAAATATCTTGCTTTCATTCTTATTGCAGTGAATCTGTGGAATTCATTTGTGGAGGCCAAGTCAATAGATGTTTTTAAGGCAGAGATGGATGGATTCTTGATTAGTACAGGTGTCGGGGAGAAGGCAGGAGAATGGGTTTAAGAGGGAAAGATAGATCAGCCATGATTGAATGGCAGAGTAGACCTAATGGGCCGAAAGACCTAATTCTATTCCTATCACTTATTAACGTGAACTTATGAATTATTTCTGCAATTTCCCTCCTCCCATTAACAGCTGTCTCCTGTGGAAACCCTGGAACCCCAAGCAATGCCGGGATAGTGTACAGCAACAGATTGGACTTCTCGAGCTCTATTAGCTACGCTTGTCGGGAAGGCTACTATTCAACTGGTTTGCTGACCAGACACTGTACTGTCAATGGGACCTGGACCAATGTTCCACCACAATGCATAGGTCAGTTCCTTCATCATGTCTATTTTCCATCATATCGCGGCTGGGTGACATTTTACAAATGAAACATGTTGCATTTCTAAGCACTCTTTAATTTAAGTACACTCAGGGCATGCACCAGATAAAGCCTTTGTTCCAATGCAAGCTTTCTTCTTGCATAGAACAAAATGGCAGGCTGGCCAAAATTGTTTATGCATGTGGAAAATGAAAGGTAGATTCTTAAATGATTCAGAAATCACTTGGATTAATATGTTATAATATGTAACTTGGGATAAAGAAAAATGTCTATTATTGATCAAGTGGCTCCTTTTTCACCTGCAAAAGCTCCACAGTTAAGTTTCAGTAAGCTTAATTGTACCCTTTCCTGGAAATCAAAAATATTGCCTTACTCATTTTCAGTTCAATTTTGTCAAACAAGCCCTATTCAATGTGCTTGTCTCATTTATTTAATTGTAAAACTTTTCATGCTCCTTTTTCCCAATAAGTATTTATATTTATTTCTTGGAAAGCACAAAAAGCACGCTTCACATTTATCATTATCGGAAAAGATTCTGATGAAAACATTGAGTATTTTCCCTTCCAATTGATTTTTCTGGGTATTCTCACCTCATGCTGATTTTTTTTAAAATATTTATCTTTATATGTTTTTTTTTTAAATTTCTTGCATAGTGGCAACAGAGGGGAAGGTTTGTGTTAAGAAATAGATTATTGGAATATTTAATGATCTCCTTGAGATCCTTGGTCTTGTAACAACTCTGAAATTAGGCAACATGTCAACTTGTGACTTCTAGTTACAAAATGCAAACATTCCTTAAAGACATGGGTAGGACATGTTTGGAGGATGTGGACCAAAAGCAGGCAGGTGGGACTAGTGTGGCTGGGACATATTGGCTGGTGTGGGCAAATTGGGTCGAAGGGCCTGTTTCCATACTGTATCACACAATAATTCTATGACATCTCTTTCTTAAGTGGCATGCCTAAGATAAGGAATTTACTGTGTAACAACGCATGTGAGGGATATTGCTATACAGTGGCTAGAGCAGTGCTACTTTACTACTTCTTAGATACAATTAAATGAGCGGCCTATGTTTTGAGTACTCAGCAGTCTCATCTCTTACAGTGATTAATTGTGGTGATCCTGGATTGCCGGCTAATGGGATCAGACTGGGCAATGACTTCACCTACAATAGAACAGTCGTATTCCAGTGTATACCAGGTTACACTATGGATTCCTTGAGATATTCTACTCTCATATGCACCAAAGACAGAACCTGGAATGGAAGTAGGCCAGTCTGTAAATGTAAGTCAATCATTTATAATGATGAGCACAATGGATGTTTCTTGATTTATGATTCATTTTCCATGTTTTCATTAAAATCATACATTGTATATTTTGCTTCTAAACTGAACTTTCCATTTTAATTGTCTTATCTTTATCTCGCATTTTTTGCAAAGCCTTTTTTTAAGATGAGAGGGGAAAGTTTTAACAGGAACTTTAGGGGTGACTTTTTCCACACAGAAGGTGTATTGAACAAACTGTCAGAGGAAATAGTTGAGGAAATATTTAAAAGTAAAAACTGGGACAAATACAGAGATAGGAAAGATTTAGTGAATATGGGCCATATGCGGGGAAAAGGGACAAGCTTCAATGGGGCATCTTGATCGGCATTGATCAGGTTGTGCAGGACGGCCTGTGTCTATGCTGTGTGACGCTATAATATATTATTTGTTGTATGTAAACAGTTTCACCAATAACTCTAATTACAAACCAGATGAGTTCTTGATTGAGGGATTCGAGTTGAACCTCCATGGGTATTTTTCCCTGTTAAATGTTAGAGGATCCTGAATATTATCATAAATCTACTTGCTTCACTAATTCCAATTCTAATGCTAAAAAAGTGGATCACAAAAACAGAGAAGGCAGAAAAAAATTGTTAATTTGAAACAAAGCTCATTTTCTGTTTCTCAGGAGACAAATGGTCGATGGTTCCAATGATTCCAATCTGGTGTTAGTTACTGAACACAAGAACTCCTCATGTGCCAATTGAACACTGTTCAAATATGTTGGTACTATGATTTAATGCCAGACTCTGACATTACGCTCATGACCACTTCAGTTTCACACTTAACTCATAGAACACTCAACATAGAAACATAGAAAATAGGTGCAGGAGTAGGCCATTCAGCACCGAGCCAGCACCACCATTCATAGATACATAGAAAATAGGTGCAGGAGTAGGCCATTCGGCCCTTCGAGCCTGCACCACCATTCAATATGATCATGGCTGATCATCCAACTCAGTATCCCGTACCTGCCTTCTCTCCATACCCCTTGATCCCTTTAGTACCCCTTTAACTCCCTCTTAAATATAGCCAATGAACTGGCCTCAACTACCCTCTGTGGCAGAGAGTTCCTAAGATTCACCACTCTCAGTGTGAAAAATGTTTTTCTCATCTCGGTCTTAAAGGATTTCCCCCTTATCCTTAAGCTGTGACCCCTTGTCCTGGACTTCCCCAACAACGGGAACATTTTTCCTGCATCTAGCCTGTCCGATCTTTTAAGAAGTTTATATGTTTCTATAAGATCCCCTCTCATCTTTCCAAATTCCAGACACAACTGCTAAAACTGCTCTATTGTGAATAAACATGAAGTATGTGACATTTTGCAGTAATTCCATTACAGAAAAATATCCCTTTTTTAATTCTAATCAATTTAATTCTAATAAATTCTAATGGCAACATGTGAGTGGAGAGAACAAAGGAATGGGTAAATACATTCCCATTACCTCAGGTTGCTTACTTCGAAGCAGATAAATTAGGTCATATCCTCCTACTCTTTTCTCCAGAGACATGAGTTCAAATCCCATTACAGCAGCTGTGGCATTTGAATATAGTTATAATTTTAAAATAATATTAGTGTGAGAAATGGTGAGCAGGGTGGTACAGTTTGGTGTATAATATATGTTCCTTCAGATTTTACGTTATATTTCACAAGTTACTGATATTTAAACATTTCAAATAGCCAAATTCTCAGAATAACTGTTACTGTGCTATGAGAGGTGTCTGACCGTTGCATGGATGACACCACAATGGCGTCTCACAGACCAGAGTGTCAGGGGGAGGGACTAGGCCAAGAGACATAGAAAGAGATACAGACAGACAGAGAGAGAGTGAGAGAAACTATTGCTTTGGGGAAAGGGTTGTTTTGGTGGACCAGATCTCCCGTTGGGAAAACAGGTGAGTGGTGGAATATTGCCTTGGGGAATGGGTTGCGTTGGGGAACCGGGCCTCCCGTGGGGCTATGGGTGTGTGGTGCAATATTGCATTGGGGGACCAGGCCTTCTGTATTGTCTTGTAATAAGTAAAACCCAATTTCTTCCATCATTAGCATTTAAAACAAATATTTTAGTTTAGTTTAGTTTGGAGATACAGTGCAGAAACAGGTCCATCGGACCACCGAGCCGCACCAACCAGCGATCCCCGCACACTTATACAATCCTACACACACTAGGGACAATTTTACATTTTACATTTATACCCAGCCAATTAGCCTACAAACCTGTACATCTTTGGAGTGTGGGAAGAAACCGAAGATCTCGGAGAAAACCCACGCAGGTCATGGGGAGAACGAACAAAATCTGTACAGACAAGCAAGCACCTGTAGTCGGGATCGAACCTGGTCTCTAGTGCTGTGCGGTAGTAGCTCTACCACTTGGCCACTTTGTTCACAGGATTTGGATGTGACGGTTATGTTAGAACTACATAAACAAATAGTGAGACCACAGCTAGAAGACTGATTGGTCACCATGCTACAGGAAGGATGTGACAGCATGCAAAAGGGTGAAATGAAGATTTAAAAGGATGTTGCCAGAGTTTCAGATGTTTTGAGGAAAAAGCCACTAGTGTGAAATAGATTTCTGCAAAACAAAACATAGCGAGATGTAGTTTGATTGAGCCAAATAAAATGACAAGAAGTTGATGGAAGGGAGAAAGAACCTATCTCCCTTGGAAGAAAGATCAGTGACGAGGGGAGATGGTAGAATAATTGAAGTGTATCTAAGGAAAGTTGGTCAGTTTCTAACAATATTGTGGATCTAACACATCCAGAAAGACATGTGGAGGCAGAAACAGTCACCACCTGAATTAGCACTCAAAGAGCTAGGCCGCACAAGTCCATGGGTTGTGAAATAAACAGTGAAATTGACCTAAATAACCTGATTATTAGCCAGCGTAGACATAATGGGCTGACTGGCTATAATGTATCTAAATACAACATTTAATTTTACTGCTTCTGAAGTACGATTTAAATTTGCACGTTCAGTTATGTAATCACTCTTTTGCAGCTGTCCAAGTTCTGAATTTTGGAAATCCCTCCTCAGTCCTTCTCACTTCTCCTTTAGGATACTCCTAAAGCCGACCTCTGACCAACTACCTGGCTTTATTTTCCGGTTGGTTTTTATGCAGCAGTGTCAAATGTTGTTTAATAACTCTGCCATTGAGATATTTTACTCTGCATATAAAATGCATGGTGTATTTCTTGCCCCAAAGTAGTCGTGAGAGGGTTAAGTTCATAATGCTGCTGAGAAATATAAATAGAAGTAATAAGCCTACTGTTTGATCATTGCTTTGTTATTGGCATGGAATCAGCCAACAAATGTGGCCAACTGATTGATAACCAGGATTTGGCATATTGAATTGCAATGAAATATTTTGTGTTTTTTAATTATCTTTGAGCATGTGCTGCAGCAAAATGAAATTTACATTTTAATAGATTCATTTCATCAGCGAATGCCACAGCAGATCATTTTGCCTTGAGCAATTTTATGATCAACATCTGTTGTGCTTTTTGCAGAGTCTTTTTTGTTCATTTATTGTATTGATGAGGCTGTTCCACAAGAAACCAAATAGTCTGGTGCCTTTCATTCAGCTGTAAACTTAGTTTTTCCCAGACCTACATATGTCTCATCCTCTGATTATGTGTCGCAAAGGATCAACAGAGTTTTCCCCTTTACATTGACAAGGTCTTGCTCTGGTTCCCTCCAGCGGTCTATAGAAACATAGAAACATAGAAATTAGGTGCAGGAGTAGGCCATTTGGCTCTTCGAGCCTGCACCGCCATTCAATATGATCATGGCTGATCATCCAACTCAGTATCCTGTACCTGCCTTCTCTCCATACCTCCTGATCCCTTTACCCACAAGGGCCACATCTAACTCCCTCTTAAATATAGCCAATGAACTGGGGTCAACTACCTTCTGTGGCAGAGAATTCCACAGATTCACCACTCTGTGTGAAAAATGTTTCCCTCATCTCGGTCCTAAAATATTCCCCCCTTATCCTTAAACTGTGACCCCTTGTTCTGGACTTCCCCAACATCGGGAACAATCTTCCTGCATCTAGCCTGTCCAACCCCTTAAGAATTTTGTAAGTTTTTATAAGATCCCCCCTCAATCTTCTAAATTCTAGCGCGTACAAGCCGAGTCTATCCAGTCTTTCTTCATATGAAAGTCCTGACATCCCAGGAATCAGGAATATAATGCTGAGTGGTCAGTCGGTCAGGTGAATCAATAATTGAGAATATTAAATCAAACCTGAACAATTAGGTAGATAGGCTAAGGAATGAGATTCGCTCTAATGTGTATCGATTAGCAAGCTTTGAAAAATGAAATGATGTGGGCGGGACAGGTAATCATCTTGCAAGTTTTCATTAATGTGATTCTCTTCCAAACAAAGCTAATGATCACTCTTAATGGCATCTGACGATAAGTCAGAAGAAACCGTCTAATCTAAATGTAAAATCAAAGTTTAATTTTGTGTAGTCAGAGTTCTTTGTCCTTCAGAGGAAATCAGTACATTGAGAGAATGTTCAGATTCAAGAGACTGGGATCACAGGGTAGAAGTGTGTTGTTGACACAAAGCGCTAAATGACTGCTGAGTTCATATAGTTAAACAAAAATGCTGGAGAAACTTAGCAGGTGAGACAGAATCTATGGAGCGAAGAAAATAGGCAACGTTTCGTGTCGAAACCCTTCTTCAGACTCTGAAGCGTTGCCTATTTCCTTCGCTCCATAGATGCTGCCTCACCCACTGAGTTTCTCCAGCATTTTTGTCTGCCTTTTTTCCAGCATCTGCAGCTCCTTCTTAATAAACTATATGAACTATTTATGTTTGTTTAGTTTATTGTCATGTGTACTGAGGTACAGTGGAAAGCTTTCGTTGCATGCTACCCAGTCAGTGGAAAGACAATAATAATAATAATAACTTTATTTATAAAGCACTTTAAACAACTGCAGTTGCCACAAAGTGCTGTACATGAGAACTCATGGACAAAAAGCTATTACAAACCATTAAAAACCATTAAAAACCGTAAAACGAAGGACTATAAAAAACACACTAAAAATTAAAAGACATTAAAAGCACTAAGAACAGGAGCAATGCCTCAGCCAGTGTCGAAAGCCAAAGAATAAAAATGTGTTTTTAGGGAGGATTTGAAGATGGACAGTGAGGGGGCCTGTCTGATGTGCAGCGGCAAGGTGTTCCAGAGTGCCGGAGCAGCAACAGAAAAGGCTCTATCCCCTCTGAGCTTCCGCCTAGACCTTGGTACCTCAAGGAGCAGCTGATCAGCTGACCTGAGGCACCGGGCAGGAGCATATAGGTGGAGCAGCTCAGAGAGGCAAGGCGGGGCGAGCCCATTCAATGATTTAAAAACAAATAAAATAATTTTGAAATGAACTCGAAAGTGCACTGGGAGCCAGTGAAGGGAGGCCAAAATTGGCGTAATGTGCTCCCTCTTTCGAGTTCCGGTCAAAAGGCGAGCGGCAGCATTTTGAACAAGCTGGAGACGAGCCAATGAAGCTCGTGCGACTCCAGAGTAGAGTGCGTTACAGTAATCCAGCCTAGATGTAATAAAGGCATGGATTACTGTTTCAAAATGCTGCCGCTCGAGAATGGGCTTCACCTTTGCCAGCTTCCTTAGGTGAAAGAAGCTGGACTTAACCACCGCGCCTATTTGTTTATCTAGTTTAAAATCACCGTCCATCCTAAAACCCAGGTTCAAAACGGTTGGCTTTACAGACAATGCCAGTGGACCCAAGTCAACAAAGGGAGGTTCACGGCAGCCATTGGGGCCAAACAAAATCACCTCTGTCTTCTCTTCATTAAGTCCCAGAAAGTTTAAGGCCATCCAGGACTTAATGTCCTCAAGACAAGACAGAAGTGATTTTAGAGAATAGTCGTCTTCTTTCCTGAGTGGCATATATAACTGGTTATCATCTGCATAAAAGTGAAAGGAGATGCCATGCCTTCTTAAAATTGAGCCCAGAGGAAGTAGGTATAAAGAGAAGAGCAGGGGCCCTAAAATTGAGCCCTGTGGAACCCCATATACCAAGGGAGTGGAGGAGGATTCAAAGCCAGCAAGGCTTACACGCATGGTTCTGTCTGCCAGATAGGACCTGAACCATCCCAGGGCACTGCCACAAATGCCCACTTGGTGCTGTAATCGGGAAATTAAAATTCCATGGTCCACTGTATCGAAGGCGGCAGATAGGTCCAGCAAGACAAGAACCACATAATTACCAGAGTCGTTTTCCAGGAGGATGTCGTTGAAGACCCATAGCAGAGCCGACTCTGTGCTATGCATAGCCTTGAATCCAGACAGGAAAACCTCCCAATACACAATTGCGTCATCCACATGATAAAAGGAATAACGTTTAATTCAGGATAAAGTCCAGTAAAGTCCAATCAAAGATAGTCTGAGGGTCTCCAATGAGCAGAATAGTAGTTGGTGAAAGGGCTGTCCAGTGTTCTCCTCCATCAATGTTCAGTTCCACCATTGTCTTTTAGCACTAGAAATAAAGGATGAATTTCCACCTTATCAAAATCATGGAAAATCTAACAACAAATAAGACGATTGCCAACTTACGGTATCTACCAAGATCCCATATTTCTTCATTTGTCATATCCAGTGGCATAATTTAATTTCAAAATTGTCCATTTAAAGGTACATTTATTTTTCTTTGTTTGGGTTGTTTGAAAGCACACCATCCACTGGAAGGCAATACTTCTTCATTCCTCCATTCGAATGTTACCTTGAAGTGAATGGCTGCCAGTGGAGTGAGATTGGCTGCTATTGTTATCTTACTGGTGCCGTTGAATTTCTCATGAACACTAAAGTGCTGGAGTAACACAACGGGTCAGGCAGCATCTCTGGAGAAAGCGGATGGATGATGTTTTGGGTCAGCACTCTTCTTCAGCCTTAGAGCGGAGGGTAGACACAAATGCTGGAGTTACTCAGCGGGACAGGCGGCATCTCTGGAGAGAAGGAATGGGTGATGTTTCGGGTCGAGACCCTTCTTCAGACTGATGCTGCCTCACCTGCTGAGTTACTCCAGCATTTTGTGTCTACCTTCGATTTAAACCATCATCTGCAGTTCTTTCCTACATAGTAGAGGGGAGGGAACTGGATGTAAGAAAAGGAGGCTCATGAACACTGCTCTTTTTCAGCTATCAAATGCCAAACTCCCCCGAGAATCCTCAATGGAATTGTTATGGGAACAGACTTCAGCTGGGGAGCTAGCATCAGCTACACCTGCTCTGAAGGATACCAGCTCTCTCTACCTGCAGTGCTCACCTGTGATGGAAACGGGACATGGAGTGGGGAAGTTCCACAGTGCTTTCGTAAGTATATCCATGCATGGAACATCACTGACCTGTAATAACAAGGAACTAAACATAATGATTATATGATGGAGCTGATAAAATAAATTTGTTTATTCCTAAAAATTGTTTCATTTTGGTTAATGTTGATGCTATTTTGACTGAGTGATCTTAGCACCAGGAAAGGTGCTAAGGTTGGATAGATTTAGAGCGAATAGGATAGGTTTAGAGGGATATGGGCCAAATGCAGGCAGGTGAGACAAATATAGATGGGACATGTTGGATGGACGTGGGCAAGTTGGGCCGAAGGGCCTGCCTCAACACTGTGTGATACTATGGCTCTATGAATATTATTTTGCCACTTTGCACCTCTTTTAATCAGGCAAAGAAATAAAGAAGAAGCTGAATTTTTACTGTATTTTCAGATGCCCCCGAGTAATTTACAACCAATGAATTGTAGTTAGTATTTCAATGTAGGAACTATGACAACAATTTCCTTGTGCCAAGTTGATCTAATTAATAATGTGCAACAGTAGGATAATGAAATATGTTGAATCAATGGTCTGATATGTAAAGCTGAAAGACCAACTGAATGACGATCTGAATTAAATCCTCAGTATATTTTAGTGATGTTGGGTGATAAATTAATGTTGGCTAGCTTTGGGGTATTTAATGTTGATGTGAAAAACCAAAGAGGCCACAACTTAAAAGCTCACCCATAAGATAACACTTCCCAAAAAAAAAACAGAACAAAAACAGGGTAGCTCAATTGCAGAGCTGGTAGAGCTGCTGCCTTACATTGCCAGAAGCACAGGTTCAATCCTGACTTCAGGTGCTGTCTTTTAGAAACATAGAAAATAGGTGCAGGAGTAGACCATTCGATCCTTCGAGTCAACACCGTCTTTCAATATGATCATGGCTGATCATCCCAAAATCAGTACCCTGTTCCTGCTTTCTCCTCATATCCTTTGTGTAAACATGATCCAGAGTCAGTGTGTGATTTAAACACATCTTTAATGAGCACTTAGCAGCGTTGAGGACAACAGGTTATCAATGCATCCTGGCTGCTTGAACTGAAGTGCTGGGAACGGGTGTTAGTATAAGTGTTATAGAGGGGTGGAGTTAGTGATGCTGGCTTGTGTGTGATTGGCTCACATGCATCATCAATTTACACTTTGATCCCTAAGAGATCTACCTAACTCTCTCTTGAAAACATCCAGTGAATTAGTCTCCACTGCCTTCTGTGGCTGAGAATTCCACAGATTCACAACTCTGGGTGAAAAGGGCATTCCTCATCTCAGTCCTAAATGGCCTATCCCTTATTCTTAAGCTGTGGCCCCTGGTTCTGGACTCTCCCAACATGGGGAACAATTTTCCTGCATCTACCCTGTCCAATTCCTTAAAAATGTTATTTGTTTCTATAAGATACCCTCTCATCCTAAATTCCAGTGAATATAAGCCCAGTCGATCCATTATTTCATCAAATGTCAGTCTCACCATCCCAGGAATTAACCTGGTGAACCTACACTGCACTCCCTCCCTCTATATGAGTTTGCACAATTTTCCTGTGACTATATGGGATTCCTCTGGATGCTCCGCCTACCTCCCCTATTCCAAGGACATGAGGGTTGATAGTTTAAGTGGCCTCTGTGAAATTGTCTCTAATTTGTAGGGAATGGATGAGGAAGTGGGGTGACATGGTGAACAGGTGATCGATGGTCAGCGCAGGCTCTGATGGTCGAAGGGCCTGTTTCCACGCTGCATCTTAAAACTCAGACAAGCACTGATGCATTAAAAATTAAATGTTCAACTCGCCGAGTGGAATTTAAACATACATCTTTCTGCTTCAAAGAGCTACATGCTGCCTGGCTTTGTCGCAGAGAGGACAGTGCTTGGTCTAGACTGCAGCCCGCCCTATCCTACTTCGCTCCGCCAGTTGCTGGTCATACACCACACAAGCCCTCTGAGGCCACTCAGCTCCTTAGGCCCTGTCAATGGCATTACCTTGGTCCCACCCCAAAAACCAAAGCACACCAGTCATGACCAAGCTGTGCATTGGATAAAGTGAGGCCCTTTCCACAACCCACTAAAAGACAATTCGCTGTTTCATAAATTACAAACTGTTGAATAAAAATACATTGTTTAAATTTATAATTTGTGAATAACAAATTAAAATGCAGTTTAATTAACACATATAGACTATTAAACTAGATTAATTTAAAACATAAATAAATAATTAAGATGAGGAAATACAAACCATTTAGCTTAGCTTTGTCGTGTAGATTAGGGACCCTAATCAAATGAATGGGTCATTTTAGATTTTTTTTGGCTAAGGCAAGAGTAAAGCTTAGGAACTATATCCAAAATGCATTTGGTCTCTGGCTCAGAAACCCATGGAATGCTGTGAACGCAGTGTGAGGCCAAGCTTGATTCAACACATTTGATTTTATTGTTGTGGAAAAAGAGATATTTTCTCTCTATAATTCAACACTGTTAGTGGTTAGGCGAATCTTATCCTTTCTGTCCAGCTGAACAAAAATTGGATGGATGGAAACATTTCAAAGAGATGTGGTTCCCTAAAATAGCACTGCATCCAATATTCTTCATTAGGAGGCCAAGCTGTATTTTGCAAGGAGATTGTTGCGCAGAAATTGGCAGTGTAACAACAAAGACAATCAGAATGTACTTTGAGAAATTTTCTGCTGATGTAAGATACTGCAAAATTTACGTCTTTTGCTGTATTTATTTTTCGACAGTTTAAACCTTAAATCGACTTTGCGGAACAGAATTGGAATGAATTATGTAATTGCTCTCATTTTGTTAATAAAGCCATAGATGCATAAAACACTGAAACAGGCCCTTCAGCCCAACTCATCGATGCTGACAAAGATGAACAAATAAGCTAGATCCCTTTATCCAGATTAGACCCTTATCCCTCTAAAAAATAGTCAAGGAGAGAACTAGTGAGCAGCCCTTTTGAGAGGAGAGAGAAGGCACTATTGAAAAATCTGCAGGAGAGTGTAGAGAAAGCTGTGTCTTGATTGAAAAGAGGCTTTGCTTCAAGCAAAGTTGGGGCATTTGAAAAGCAGGCTTTTTCATGGCTGAGAAAGAGTCGCGGCAGCCAATAAAAGGAAGGAAAAGTTTACCGGAGCGGCCTATTGGGAACAGCCATGTTGGGAGCGAGAATGTGCTGAGGCTAATGCTGTGTTGAAGGAAAGTGCAGCACCCAGGCTTTGGTTTAAGAGGCTGCAGCGAGAGCTGGCTAAAGAGTAAAAGCAGGTTAAGATATTGTCTTTTTTTGCTTTGGTTAAATCTTTCCTAGGCTTTTGGTGTCATAGAGATGGCAGGTGGTATAGGTGGTATAGTGAATTACAACACCTCTTGAGTCCTGGCAACATTTTCGGAAATCGGAAATCTTCTCTGCACTTATTCCAGCTTAATGGCATCTTTTGTCTGGCAGGTTAATCAAAACTGAAAACACAATACTCAATGGTGCCCTCAACAACGTCCTAAACTCTCAAATAACATCCTCCTTTGCTCATAGCCCATACTGATGAAGGCCAGCATTCCAAAAACATTCTTCACTACCCTGTCTACCTGTGATGCCACTTCTAGGGAATAATGTAAATGTAGTCCTTAGTCCTTCTGTCCCATTACGTTCCTCAGGGCCCGACTGTGAATGTGTTCCAGTGGTTTGATTTTATCCTACATCTGGTCTGACTTCCTGTTTTTTAAGTATAAAACATCTAAATATTCACAGTGCCAGTTCCATTTAGTGCGTGTTTTCATTTTGAAGTTAAAATCTTATGTTTTAATTACAACTTTATTTTTTCACATTAGTGGATTTTGCTATGTTTCCTGTGTGTAGCAATAATTGAAAAATGAAGTACAAAAATTAAGATGAAATTGTACAATTTCTTGGAAGCCAAAGGTTTAGCTCCTCGTCTCAAGAGTAACCTTCACGTTGCTGTTCACAAATTATGCATTCATATCACAAAAAAGAAACAGCTGCACACCAGATAAAATAGGACTATTTCCTGGTGGTGAATGCCAAAGTGACTCTGTGCTTTGATGTGCTCAGAAGTCATCCAGAATGGTTAATGATTAATTAAAGCAAGTCCTAAAAGAAAAGGATCTGTTTTGTACTTCAGTTGTTTCCTGTTGTGTGATAGATTGCATTTATGCATCATGCACATTTTCATTCCTTAATACTGGATCACTGTTTAGAGATATATTGCCAATGCTATCTGTTGCTTCATACTCACACCTGGATCCCTTATACGTTAATTGCTAAACCTCTAAGCACAAGGTTTTTAGTGTCACAGTGGCACCTGCAGTTGGGTTGTTGCCTTACAACGCCAGAGATCCGGGTTCAACCCTGACCTCAGGTTCTGTTTGTACAGAGTTTGTATGGTCTCCCTGTGACTGTGTGGGTTTTTTGTGTGTGCTCTGGTTTCCTCCCACACTCCAAAGACGTACAGGTTGGTAGGTTAATTGGCTTTGGTAAAAATATTGTACATTGTCCCTCATGTATAGGATACTGCAAGTGCGCTGGGTGATCACTGGTTGGCGCCGAAGGGGTTATGTCCGCGCAGTATTGGTAAAGTCTAAACAGCCCAATCAAACCAAGCATTTCAATCGAACAACCTTTGATAGATAAAGTTTTGTTTACGCCTCTGGACAAAGAAAGATAACGAAAACACCTTATCGAACAGTGCACTGTCAATACTGCCCAGCTATCTCAGTGGGATTGCTGCAGTCTGATTCTGAGTTACTACTTCTAATATCATCACCTCTACTGCTGAGCCTAGTCTGAACATGCAACATTGCGAATTCCTGATGCATTCAAACTGTAGAGCAGGGGTTCCCATCCTGGGGTAAATTTACTCCCAGGGAGTAAATTTCACCTACCCAGGGGGTAAATTTGTTGATTCTGGATTTGCACATATTTTTCTCATTGACTGACTGCATTTGGTTCTGGTATACTGGTATCTGTTCATCATTAGTTGTTCAAAATTAGTGAAATAGCCTTGTTATGTGCTATTAAAGTTGTCAGGGATAAACAGGATGAAAAAGGTTGGGAACCCCTGCTAGAGAGAGAGAGATGGAGAGAGAGGAAAAGCACATATTACTTCGCTCCATAGATGCTGCCTCTCCCGCTGAGTTTGAAGAATTTTTGTCTACCTTTGATTTTCCAGCATTTGCAGTTATTTCTTAATCAAGCACATATTACTAATAGTCAGGATGTGAGTGTCAGTCATTACATTTCAATGATTTGTAAATGCACATGGGACTGCATCAAATGCACTTAACACAATTACAGCAAAATAACTCAATTTCTATTGGTCTATAGGATAAAATTTGTCTACTTAAGTTTGTTTATGTTGGTTAAATATTTGTTTTGTTGCATGTTAATATAGTTCAGGAGCACAAAGACTCCACATGAGTCTATCTTTGACATTCTGCATACCTGCAGTCATATGACGTAATTAAATATTTTCAGATAAACAGCACGAACTGAGTGCACAGTTCACCAGCAACAAATCATTCCTCTCTATGCTTCACATGTATTTTATTCATTTGTCTCAGTGAAAATAGGTCAATTTCTCGAGACTCTCTGTGGATTGAGCTTGAAATTGTTAATGGACAGAGAGGAATTTGAGCAGGAAATTCATATTTACTCCTCTCTGCTTTCTGCGAAATGTAGATGTCTTTCTCCGCTTGGCCTCCCATTCCATCCTGCTAAGCCCATTCAAAGTCAGCCCACAAACTCCTGCTGCAGCAAGACTAACAGTAGATAAATCTAAATGATGAGGAGTTCTGAACAAACAATGGGTGTAAATGGGATCCCAACAGTACCCCATCTAAGGGATCAGAAAATGGTCAGTCAGGAGCCAAGCACTTGAATAACACAGTACTTAAAATTATGCTTTAGATAACAGTTAAGGACAAAAAGCTACCTGTTGAAATTTATGTGGTCTTCCTGGTTAGCTCTCTCGCCACCAATGAAAGTGACAAAATTGCAAATTTCTAGGTTTTGACCGGAGTCAGAGACAATATCTGGTCCACTTCCAGCAATGAAATTGCATTTTACTGGATATCTGAAGTTGAGCAGAGGTTTAATAGAATGGTGAGGATGATTTGCAAGGATCTTTTGGAATGAATACTGATGCACAACAAAGGTTTCCTGAAGATAGACACAAAATGCGGGAATAACTCAGCGGGTCAGGCAGCATCTCTGGAGAGAAGGAATGGGTGACATTCGGGGTCGAGTCCCTTCTTCAGACTGATGTCAGGGGAGTGGGAAGACCATAGATAAGGAAGTGTATAGATAACGAAGTATAAGGTGTGAAGACCGGACAGGGGGAATGGAGATCAAGGCAAATGTAGAATAGATCATTGTTCGTTGGGAGAAGATACCAACAAAGCTAACAGAGATACAATGTAGTCGGAGACAGTAAGACTGGTCGGAGAAGGTTTCCTGGATGATCTGTGACAATGTGGGGTACTAGTGCTAATGCAATAGGATAAGTGAAACACTGAAGTGCTTTTATTTGGCATTCACTTATTATTATAGTCCTTTTAACTTTCAGATATTTTTGAAAGGAGAACTCATTTGGAATAAACTTTCCACGCTTAGTACAAACGTTTCACACTGTTCTATTTTATGCAGTTTGTGACCAGATTTTATGGAAAAAGCTGTGTAATTGGCTCATTTGTATCTTTGACAGACATCTTCTTTTGAATCGAACTGGCAATTATTTGAATCTTATAAGCTTCAGGAAATTGTTTTTTTGGGTATTTAAATAGATTAAGCTGTTGAACTCAGGAATAGATTTGAAAGCTCGAAAGAAACCCAACCTAGTTAGTTCGCATAGCTTCAAGATATGAGAAAAAAATAATTCTGTGCAAAGTTATTAACAAATCGTTCATATGGCATTAAAATTGTCTAATTTGCTTCCCAAAAATTACTTGTACAGTAACTGCAATAAAATTGCACCTACAATATAATCATAATACCTGCTGACCAATATTCAATCAAATTTGCTCTGTGAAGCCTTCTTTGCTTTAATGGTCTCCTAATCTCAGAAAAACTCCAGGAAACATAGATGATTGGCCTAATAACTAAAGAAGTATACAGAAACTTTATATATTTTTTAACCCGGCTTCATATCAGAAATACATGTCAGTGAATATTTCTTAAACCAAATTTATAAGCCTCACTTATCTAATTGTACAAAATTCCTGGGTGTAAGGGATCAATAATTAGCCAAGACACAATATGAATCTCACTGAGGAACAAAATAAAATAAATAGGGTGGCACAGTGGTGCAGTGGTAGAGTTGCTGCCTTACAGCACTAGAGACCCGGGTTCGATCCTGACTACGGATGCTGTCTGTGTGGAGTTTGTACAATCTCCCCATGGCCTACGTCTGTTTTCTCTGCTATCTCCGTTTTACTCCCACACTCCAAAGATGTACAAGTTTGTAGGTTAATTGGCTTGATATAATTGTAAATTGTCCCTATTGTGCGTAGGATAGTGTAGTATGTGGGGATCGCTGGTCGGTGCAGACTTGGTGGGCCAAAGGGCCTGCTTCCATGCTGCATCTCTAAACTGAACTAGATTAAAGAAACAAAAAGAGCAGACACTAAAGAATATTCGATCAAAATGTCAAAAAGTCCGAATGTAAATGTGAAAATCATGAAACTATGATGAAAATCCAAAACAGACACAAAGTGTGAACACTCAGCAAGTCAGACAGCATCTATAGAATGTATGTGTGGATCAATATCAGCAACTTCATTCAAACAATAACCAACATCTGGAATAATTGAGATTACATTTGTAAAACAAAAACCTTTTTTACAGAAAATGGTTTGCCCTGATAGGAGACTTTTTTTGGGAATGGTTATACCTCAGTACCTTCCTAATTCACTCTTGGAACAGCTGGAAGTAGTTGACAATTTGAATATCAGCACAAGTGTTTTCATTCGTGATGAGTCTTGGAGGCATCTGGTGTCCTTACAGAGGAATTTGGCTTTTTTTTTGAAAATTCCTCCTTCTTGAACTTTCTGTCCCTAAATACTGCTGGAAAACCAGAAACCATCTTTGAAGGTGGATCCAACACCGAGTGCACTGACCGGAACGGACTTTGAAAATGCAGCCAAAACTTGGCCGCTGTTGCACATGGCCTAAGTGGACTATTTCTATGCACTTTGTATTAATCGGAAATTGTGCTTAGGTATGGCAATACTTGATTGACCTGCATGCTAAAATAAAATGTCACGGTGCGCATGCACACGTGACAATAAGGGACCATTGACAATAAAGGAACAATTATTGTCCATGGATCAAGATTACATATGCTACATGTGTTACAAGTTGAGGTTTAATGCGTTGAATGTCTATTCTTACCTGCTTCAAACTTTTAACTTATGGTGACACATCACAGCCAATGCACCACCTAAGGCAACAAAGATGGCCTTCAAATAAGGTACTGAATTGTATGTTTGACAAATCCTAAAAATTGGATTAGTTTAAATGGCAGCTCTGAGCATCGGTGGAAGTTCCTTATCAGAATTGAAATATGTAAAACTCGTATCACTGGCTCCCGGAAAGCCTTTACTGAGCCTGGTTGAGCCTAACAAAATCAATACCTTAGACTGGCTTTACATGCCCAATTATGTTCAAAAAGTGGTCCAATGTTAAAAACGAACAAGTAAATAATTGTTTTTTTCTGTGCGTTAAGGTCTGTCTCATCCATCACTTTACCTTTCTAGCTGTGTTTTGTGGGGATCCAGGAACACCAGCTCAAGGAAGGCGAGAAGACCAAGGATTTACATATAAATCTGCTGTTTTCTTCATCTGTAATCCACCACTAGTACTGGTAGGATCATCCCGAAGGCTTTGCCAGTCTGGTGGCATGTGGAGTGGAATCCAACCAACCTGTATAGGTAACTAATGTTTCCCTGCAAATAGATCATTCAGTGAGAGATTCACCTTGGAGAATTTATATGTTAACAAGGTTGTGATACCAGCAGAAGCAAATGTTCCACAAATAAAAAGCACTTTCCCATCTCATCTATAAATCTATTCAACTTTATTTAGTCTAGGAAGTGCACTGGAAACATTTACCAATTATTTCTATTGTTGAGTAACCAAGAGGTCCACACCAGAACCCAATATAATTTCTGTAGGAACAAGGAACTGCAGATGCTAGTTTACAACAACAACAAAATGACAACAAGTGCTGGAGTAACTTAATGGGTCGTCAAGCAACATCCCAGGAGAACATGGAAAATTGATGTTTTGGGTCGAGACCCTTATTCAGATGGGAGAAGGCTCTGAGAAAGGATTCTGACCCTAAAACTTCATCTATCCTTGTTCTCCAGGAATGCTGCCTGCCCCGGTGAGTTACTCCAGCACATTGTGTCTTTTGATTTATGATGATTCATGTTATGCCTTTCTATGCCCATCTCCCATGAAGAAGTGCATAGGAAGGGACTGCAGATGCTGGTTTACATCGAAAATAAAAGCAAAATGCTGGAGTAACTCAGCAGATCAGGCAGCATCTCTGGAGAAAAGGAATGGGTGACGTTTCAGGTGAAGAAGGGTCTCGACCCGAAATGTCACCTATTCCTTTTCTCCACAGATGCTGCCTGACTCGCTGAGTTATTCCGTGAAGAAGTGTCGAGTCATTCTTGATTTGCAAGTAGTGATTCTGACTCCCTATTAAATCGGATGTTTTCCTTAGAGGAATTATGTGAATAACCAGGATACATTGAGGCAATATGTTGACATTGAAATGCTCTGAACTGCATCCACAATCTACCTCATCTTTTAAGTTGCAGCACCCACAGTTTACCTGCAATCTTTAAATTTAGCAGACGAAAGGGCCTGTCCCACGTACGTGATTTTTTCGGCAACTCCCAGCACCCGTCATAGTCGCAGCAGGTCGCCGGAAATTTTCAACATGTTGAAAATCCAGCAGCGACCAGAAAAATGTACGACTCTTTGGGCGACTACTCACGTCCATACAGGCGACATGTCGCAGGGGTGGCGCCTGTATGGTCGTGAGTAGTCACCCAAGGAGTCGTACCTTTTTCTGGTCGCCGCTGGATTTTCAACATGTTGAACATTTTTGGCGACCTGCAATGATGACCTATGACGGGTGCCTGCAGTCGCTGAAAAAATCGCGTAAGTGGGACAGGCCCTTAAGGAATAATTGTAAGCAGAATGTGTTGCATTTGACTCCTTGAATGTTTTTTATTTATTCAAATTTGGTGCAAGTTTTGATGCAGAATTAACATTATATTTGCTTCTCTTAAGATTCAACACACACCACCTGTGTTGATCCAGGTGTTCCCTTTTTCGGAATACAGAACAATTCCCAAGGTTACCAGGTGAGTTACCAGCTACACATACACCATTTCTCCAACAATATTCCCTGTATGTCAGCATTACAGTAAATGAAATTATATTCAGCTTTGATAAATTTGATAGAAAAGACTAATTTAGAAATTAAATCTCTCCTGTAAGACCTTATATATTGCAAGTTTCAGCTAAGGGTATATATTTTCAACATCTCACTTTGTATCAAAATTATAAAGTAAGATCAGCTTCTTAGTACATAAAAGTACATCGCTGAATGGGTGAAAGGAAAGTTACTGCCCTCCACAGTGTAGCATTCGCCCACCACCAACAGTCATTGTCTCAGTTCCCCATTGCCTGGGAGTGATCTGGTACAGGCTGTACTTGCTTGCTGTATAGATCATGAACCCATTGGTGAGACCATGCACGGAGCCAGGGTCTTGTGCAACACAATAGGGTTATCTCGATGGGCCAGACTAGACACTACCCAAAATAGTGTTGAATAAACTCATAAATATCGGCAGATCCATGTCTCAGCTTTGCCATTTATTTGAACTGCCATAATTTTTTTTTAACGTTCTGGAGATTCTGAACATACAGAGGCATCCAAAAATGATTACAACTGATTTAAACAAGGGCTCAAAACTGAGTCACTTGTCGGATTTGCATATTTGGATGTACCAGACTTAATTGCATTTACCAGCAAGATTCATGTCAATATACTTGTTGAATAACTCAGGGTATTTCACATCCAAATTGTTCAGTTAATGATGAATTTAAGTCGCTGACCAAAGTAATAAAATGTCAAGTATTTTCAACTGTTACTTCATCTTACTAAATTACGAGGAGAGATTTCTTCAAATCAAGGATTTGAATATTATTTGCATGTTTATTATTAATTGTCCAAGGAAATTTTTAAAAAGTGCTAGAAATATGAAATAGAAACTTCCAGATCTTGTGATAAACTTGGATATCCTTTCTCACTCTCTACTATATTACCAGTTCTGGTGTCATGTACAAATGTACTCACAATGTTAACGGAATTGTCCAGCAGTTCAGGCAGCATTTTGCTGCCTCACTTACTGTGTGTTTCCACCATTTTCTGTTTAGGTGTGAATTGCCCATCTCAGATTATCCTTCCAAAGCTGGCTGTCGAACATGTCTAAGCTTTGCAGCGTGCATGTGCCTCGGTGGTTCTTTTTGTCATTTTACTGTAAATGAGAGCTGTGTGGTGCCATGTCCACGGCCACTTGGGAGCTGATCCTATCGGTGTGGGAAGACAGTCAATTAATAGGTCACAATGCCCAGGGGATAATCCAGGAGCAGATGCGTTTCTTTGGCAGTCGGGCAACATCATTGACTCTGCCAGCATTTTCTTTTGACTGAATTCAAGTTCTGAAACCCTAATGATTGAACTTGTATTTTGTGCATTATGTGTCCAGGCCTCTGCATGAGCTCCCCGAACAGAACCAGACTGGTACAGAACATACTGCTACGCCTTCATTTTATTAAGCAAGATTTTGTACAGCTAAAAGGCTATGTCAAATGCATAATGGATCTTTTCATATAATGCACACTTATGAATTGAAAGTGTTTAAGATAGAACTGCAGATGCTGGAAAAAACGAAGGTAGACAAAAAAGCTTGAAAAACTCAGCGGGTGAGGTAGCATTTATGGAGCGAAGGAATAGGCGACGTTTTTGGTCGAGACCCTTGTTCAGACTGATGTCGGTGGGGGCGGGAAAAAGAAAGGAAGAGGTGGAGACAGTAGGCTGTGGGAGAGTCCTTGCTTTCTCCTTCCTTCCCCTCCCCAGCATACTCCTCTGCATTATGTTTGTTTCTTCCCTTTGAATATTTCTCTTACAAGTCACTATACAATTCTCCTTTGAAACCTTGGATTTATTCTGTTTCCACAATTCCTTCAAGTATTGAATTCTGTTCCGTAAGTGCCATATCGTTTGGTCAAATTCAATCTCCTAATTTGAACAAATTCACTCTGTCTCCTCTATGTAATCCAATCCTGTTCTTGGACACCTCAATCAAATCAACTCTCCTCGCACCAAGGAGATGAATCTCAGCATCTTTAGTCTGACCATGCAGTCTCTGATCCCTAGATTCTTCCAAACTCATAACCCACACACCTCAACTTCACTAATGTATAGCTTCTTCTTCTTGCGTATGGCGTGCACAGCCTAGGACAACTTGTTCTATTTGATCTTATTTGATGGTGCATGCCAGGTTGATTGCATTCGTCAAAACAGGGCAGACCACATGAAGGTTGCAATCTCCCACCCCAGTGTATATCTAAGTACAAACCATTTACCACACAGACAGTTATACAGCCTTATAGACTCTTGTGTTTCCCACCAAACATTTTATCCAGATTTTCCATTGCCAACTGCATTCCATTCCATTGCGAGTTAGATAGAGCTCTCGGGGCTAGTGGAATCAAGGGATATGGGGAGAAGGCAGGCACGGATTATTGACTGGGGACGATCAGCCATGATCACAATGAATGGCGGTGCTGGCTCGAAGGGCCGAAGGGCCTCCTCTTGCACCTATTTTCTATGTTTCTATGCAACTGCATTCTTACATCTCTTCAAATACTTCAGGTTTAAGTTGGTTCCCTGAGCACATCTCTCTGCCACTGGAAACAAATCCTTCAGTTTTCATAGTCCTAGAGTGATACAGTGTGGAAACAGGCCCTTTGGCTCAACTTGCCCAGACCAGTCAACATGTCCCAGCTACACTAGTCCCACCCGTCTGTGTTTGGTCCATATCCCTCCAAACCTATCCACTATGTACCTGTCTAACTGTTTCATGAACGTTGTCATGTCCTTGTCCTCCGGCAATTCTTTCATCCAAACTACACTGCTTTCCTTGTGAATTCCAGCAGTTCAACTGTGCTTTCTGTCCCCTCCCACTGCCTCACCCAGATATTCACTGTTCATCATGGCATCTTGTTTAAACTATATCTTTACCTGAGCAGCCTGTTGTCAGAGCAGACATACTTGTGCTTTGGTTTGAACACAATCACAGTGACTGATTTCTCTGAGTGGGGCCTGTTTCCCACACTTGGCACTTGAAAGCCAAGAGTTTAGTTCAGTTAGCCTACAAACCTGTTATTTTTGGAGAGTGGGAGGAAAACAGAGATCCTGGAGAAAACCCATGCAGGTCACAGGGAGAATATACAAACTCTGTACAGACAAGCACCCATGGTCAAGATTGATCCTGGGTCCCTGGCACTGTAAGGCAGCAACTCTACCTCTGTGCCACCTATGGTTCTTCTTTATCCTTAAGTTGATGGGAAGTGGACTTGCTGATTCAACCAACCAAGCCTGGCTGATGCGGCTCTTATGTGATGTAGTCAGGTCATGTGGGAAGACCCTGTCCATTAAACCGCTGGGGAAACCATTTACACATCGAAAGGATTGTGGTGGCATAGCGGTAGAGTTGATGCCTTACAGGAAAATGCAACGCCGGAGTCCTGGGTTCGATCCCGACTACGGGTGCAGTCTGTACAGAGTTTTACGTTCTCACCATGACCTGCGTGGGTTTTCTGCGAGATCTTCAGTTTCCTCCCACATTCCAAAGACATACAGGGTTGTAGGTTAATTGAATTGATTAATTGGCTTAATAAATGTAAAAATTATAACCATATAACCATATAACAATTACAGCACGGAAACAGGCCATCTCGACCCTTCTAGTCCGTGCCGAACACGTATTCTCCCCTAGTCCCATATACCTGCGCTCAGACCATAACCCTCCATTCCTTTCCCGTCCATATAACTATCCAATTAATTTTTAAATGATAAAAACGAACCTGCCTCCACCACCTTCACTGGAAGCTCATTCCACACAGCCACCACTCTCTGAGTAAAGAAGTTCCCCCTCATGTTACCCCTAAACTTCTGTCCCTTAATTCTCAAGTCATGTCCCCTTGTTTGAATCTTCCCTACTCTCAGTGGGAAAAGCTTATCCACGTCAACTCTGTCTATCCCTCTCATCATTTTAAAGACCTCTATCAAGTCCCCCCTTAACCTTCTGCGCTCCAAAGAATAAAGCCCTAACTTGTTCAACCTTTCTCTGTAACTTAGTTGCTGAAACCCAGGCAACATTCTAGTAAATCTCCTCTGTACTCTCTCTATTTTGTTGACATCCTTCCTATAATTAGGCGACCAAAATTGTACCCCATACTCCAGAATTGGCCTCACCAATGCCTTGTACAATTTTAACATTACATCCCAATTTCTATACTCAATGCTCTGATTTATAAAGGCCAGCACACCAAAAGCTTTCTTTACCACCCTATCTACATGAGATTCCACTTTCAGGGAACTGTGCACAGTTATTCCCAGATCCCTCTGTTCACCTGCATTCTTCAATTCCCTACCATTTACCATGTACGTCCTATTTTGATTTGTCCTGCCAAGATGTAGCACCTCACACTTATCAGCATTAAACTCCATCTGCCATCTTTCAGTCCACTCTTCCAACTGGCACAAATCTCTCTGTAGACTTTGAAAATCTACTTCATTATTCACAACCCCACCTATCTTAGTATCATCTGCATACTTACTAATCCAATTTACCACACCATCATCCAGATCATTGATGTACATGACAAACAACAGTGGACCCAACACAGATCCCTGTGGCACCCCACTAGTCACTGGCCTCCAACCTGACAAACAACCATCCACCATTACTCTCTGGCATCTCCCATTCAGCCACTGTTGAATCCATCTTGCTACTCCACCATTAATACCCAACCATTGAACCTTCTTAACCAACCTTCCATGAGGAACCTTGTCAAAGGCCTTACTGAAGTCCATATATACAACATCCACTGCTTTACCCTCATCAATTTCCCGAGTAACCTCTTCAAAAAATTCAAGAAGATTAGTCAAACATGACCTTCCAGGCACAAATCCATGTTGACTGTTCCTAATCAGACCCTGTTTATCCAGATGCTTATATATATTATCTCTAAGTATCCTTTCCATTAATTTGCCCACCACTGACGTCAAACTAACAGGTCTATAATTGCTAGGTTTACTGTTAGACCCCTTTTTAAACAATGGAACAACATGCGCAGTACGCCAATCCTCCGGCACTATTCCCGTTTCTAATGACATTTGAAATATTTCTGTCATAGCCCCTGCTATTTCTACACTATCTTCCCTCAATGTCCTAGGGAATATCCTGTCCGGACCTGGAGACTTATCCACTTTTATATTTCTCAAAAGTGTCAGTACTTCCTCTTCTTTGAATCTCATAGTTTCCATAGCTACTCTACTTGTTTCCCTTACCTCACATAATTCAATATCCTTCTCCTTGGTGAATACCGAAGAAAAGAAATTGTTCAATATCTCCCCCATCTCTTTTGGCTCTGCAGATAGCTGTCCACTCTGACTCTCTAATGGACCAATTTTATTCCTCGTTATCCTTTTGCTATTAATATAGCTGTAGAAACCCTTTGGGTTTACTTTCACCTTACTTGCCAAAGCAACCTCATATCTTCTTTTAGCTTTTCTAATTTATTTCTTAAGATTCTTTTTACATTCTTTATACTCCTCAAACACCTCATTTACTCCATGCTGCCTATATTTATTGTAGATCTCCCTCTTTTTCCGAACCAAGTGTCCAATTTCCCTTGAAAACCATGGCTCTTTCCGATTTTTACTATTTACTTTCAACCGAACAGGGACATAAAGATTCTGTACTCTTAAAATTTCACCTTTAAATGTACTCCATTTCTCTTCCACATCTTTCCCATAAAACAAAATGTCCCAATTTACTCCTTTTAAATCCTTTCGCATCTCCTCAAAGTTAGCCTTTCTCCAATCAAAAATCTCAACCCTAGGTCCAGTTCTGACCCTCTCCATAATTATATTGAAACTAATGGTATTGTGATCACTGGTCCCGAACTGTTCCCCAACGCATACCTCTGCCACCTGACCCGTCTCATTTCCTAACAGGAGGTCCAGCACCGCCCCTTCTCTAGTAGGTACTTCTATGTATTGCTGCAAAAAACTATCCTGCACACATTTTACAAACTCCAACCCATCCAGCCCATTTACAGAATGTGTTTCCCAGTCTATGTGTGGAAAATTGAAATCTCCCACAATCACTACCTTGTGCTTACTACTAATATCTGCAATCTCCTTAGATATTTGCTCTTCCAATTCTCGCTCCCCATTTGGCAGTCTATAATACACCCCTATAAGTGTTGCTACCCCTTTCCCATTTCTCAGTTCCACCCAAATAGCCTCCCTAGACGAGCCCTCTAATCTATCCTGCCAAAGCACTGCTGTAATATCTTCCCTGATAAGCAATGCAACACCTCCACCTCTTGCCCCTCCAATTCTATCACACTTGAAACAACGAAATCCTGGAATATTTAGTTTCCAATCACAGCCCTCCTGCAACCATGTTTCACTGATCGCCACAACATCATACTTCCAGGTGTCAATCCAGGCTCTAAGTTCATCCACCTTTCTTACAATGCTCCTAGCATTAAAAATATACACATTTAAGAAACCCACCCTCTCTTATTCTCTGTTTATTGTCTTTTTCTTCTCTCTCCCCTACATTTTGGGTCAGAGTGCTACCATTCTCTGCCTCCTGCCTCACACACTGACTGCTAGCTTTCCCAATTTGAGTCCCTCCCCCCAACCATACTAGTTTAAAGTCTCCCCAGTAGCCTTTGCAAATCTCCCCGCCAGGATATTGGTCCCCCTCGAGTTCAAGTGCAACCCGTCCTTTCTGTACAGGTCGCACCTTCCCCAAAAGAGGTCCCAATGATCCTGAAACTTGAATCCATATCCACTGCACCAGTCCCTCATCCACTCATTTATCCTCCACCTCGCTCCATTCCTACTCTCACTGTCGCATGGCACAGGCAGTAATCCTGAGATTGTTACCTTTGCAGTCCTTCTCCTTAACTCTCTACCTAACTCCCTAAATTCTTCTTTCAGGACCTCTTCTCTTTTTTTGCCTATGTCGTTGGTACCTGTATGTACCACAACTTCAGGCTCCTCTCCCTCCCATTTCTGGATTTCTTGGACCCGTTCAGACACACCCTGACCCTGGCACCAGGGAGGCAAACTACCATCCGGGTCTCTTGTCTGCGTCCACCGAATCGCCTATCCGACCCCCTGACTATAGAGTCCCCTATTACAATTGCCCTCCTCATCTTTTCCTTACCCTTCTGAGCAACAGGACCGGTCTTTATGCCAGAGGCCCGGCCGCTGTCGCTGCCCCCAGGTAGGCTGTCTCCCCCACCCTTACTCAAACATGAGTACTTATTTTCAAGGTGTACAGCCATCGGGGTACTCACCAGTCCCTGCCTCTGCCTGTTGCCCTTCCTAACTGTGACCCAGTTTTCTGTCTCCCGTGGTCTTGGAGTGACCACCTCCCTGTGACTCCTATCTATGACCTCCTCGCTCTCCCTGAGCAGACAGAGGTCATCGAGTTGCTGTTCCAGGTTCCTAACACGGTCCCTTAGGAGCCCCATCTCGACACACCTGGCGCAGATGTGGACGTCTGGAGGGCACTCAGACTCCATGACCTCCCACATCTGACATCCAGAACAGTAAACTGCCCTGGCCCTCATTCTCCCCCTTAACCGAATACAATAAAGCCTTACCCGGGATACAAGCCAATCAGCTGCTTCCTCTAGTCCTGTAACGGCTGCTTCCTCTAGTCCGTTCGACCAATCAGAGGCTTCCACTGAATTTTATCCAGTATCAAATTGTCCAACTTCCTGGGGGACTCTTCGGAAGGTACAAGGAATAAGGTACAAGTACTTGTCCAGTTTAACATTTTGTCAAAGCTGTCAGAATTTTTAAATGCTTCTGAATGTCTCTGATATCTAAAAACAAACATTAAAGCATTTAAAATAATAATGAATGAAAATCACCTCAAACTACTATATCTTCAATTTTTAAACACATCATTTAGCCCTTACATTTCTTCTCAGCAGCCACATACTCTCCATTCAGATGAATGTTTGCACATCCTGCCTCGTTTAACCTGGTGAAAGATCTATTAAGATTCCCCATTGGGGAATTATAGCATATGCCCATCCAACAGCAAGGTGCTCCTGCAGGAATCTTTGTAAAGGTTTGGACTTCCATACCTAGGTATGCTCATGCTGAAGTCCTACACATGCTATATATTGTAAGGATGCAGGGCAGGGTGGTGCAGTGGTAGCATTGCTGCCGAACAGCACTTGCAGCGCCGGAGACCGTTTCGATCCCGGCTACAGGTGCTGTCTGTACAGAGTTTCTACATTCTTCCCATGACCGCGTAGGTTTTTTCCAAGATCTTCGGTTTCCTCCCACACACCAAAGACATACAGTTTGTAGGGTAATTGGCTTGGTACAAGTGTAAATTGTCCCGTGTGTGTGTCGGATAGTGTTGATGCGGGGGGATCGCTGGTCGGTGAAGCCTCGGTGGACCGAAGTGCCTGTTTCCACGCTGTATCTCAAAAATTAAAAAAAAAAAATTCTTACATTGCCATGCAATGGCCAGCAAAATCCCAACCATGGCTATACATTTTGTATCACAAAATGAAAATAATTTTGTTTTGACCACACAAGCACAAATGAAAACTGGACAATTGTTTTGCTATGCGTTAAACTGCAAATCAATTGCTATTACTCCTGAGGGGAAACAGAACATTGAATGCACTGTGAGATTGTCATTAGATTGTTGCCAGAGTTAGAGGACTTTTGCGATAGATGATCTTTATTATAGGAAATTGCATGTATTTTCAGGAGGGAATCATTTTGGCACCAATTTTGTCCCAAATGAAAGTTAAACAGTGACAGAAAAAACTGCTGATGTTTCTCAAACAGTGTAAATCCTATTTAGAACCAGATTAATTCCAAGCAAGGATTTAGAATTAATTACTTGAGGCAATTAATTATTTGTGATTCAAAGGAGTCTCATCCTTTTTCTCTCATTCTGGAACAAGTAACAGTGGGAATAAAAGTCATGCGTTAATAGTTTTAATCTCATCTGAGGAACTTTTTGAGAGTACTGAAACAATTTATTACTAACTAGAGTCTGCTCTATGCACTTGCAATAAAAATGGTATACTTATGACATTTAGTGGAGTTTTCAGATGTTTATCATTTGAACAATTGATATGCTGACTTTTTCACTTTTTTGACAGGTTGGAAGTACAGTGGGCTTCAAGTGCCAGAAAGGCTATCTTCTCCTTGGATCAAGTACACGCTCTTGTCTTGCCAATCTCACCTGGAGCGGTACTCAGCCTGAATGTATCTGTATGTTAACTTTTTATGTTTGTTTTTCACTACAGCATTCAGTAGAATGTGTTCTTACTCTGCACTCTTGTGACTTAATTATTTGCTAACATAAAATGTTATTTAATGACCCATTTTATCTGATAAACATGGTGAGCGCCCATCTTAGATGATAATAATTCACCCCTTCTGTAATTTGATGTTTACCTAGAGAAGGTGAATCAAGGACCAGAGGACATAGATCTAAGGTGAAGGGGAAAAGATTTAAGGAATCTGAGACGTAACCTTTTCACACAAAGGGTGGTGGGTGTATGGAACAAGCTGCCAGAGGAGGTTGTTGAGGCTGGGACTATCACGATGTTTTAGAAACAGTTAGACAGGCACATTGATAGGGCAGGTTTAAAGAGATATGGACTAAGTGCGGGTAGGTGGGACTAGTGTAGCTTGGACATGTTTGCCAGTGTGGGCACGTTGGGCAGATAGGCCTGTTTCCACGCTGCATCACTATGAATCTATGACTCTAATTTAAAAATTGTCAGAGGAACAAGCAGCAAAAAGGATAGAATTGTGAAAAGGGTGCAATTTTCCAAATGCCAAGCACCTTCTTTAGAGCTGAAATGTTTTGAGGTTCCATTCATGAAAAGAAGTAAAAAGGCCACAGCATTTCCACTTCTACATGCACCAGTGGCTAATCCACCTGCTTCCATTCATTGGAATCATCCAGAGATATGTTCAGTCTGTGCAGAGGGATTGTTTCAACAATTTAAACCCCAGAAATATAAGTAGGTGTAAGTCATCTTCAGACTAAATGGAGGCTGAGGATGCTTTACCAGAATAAGACCAAATGGAAATGATTGAGAAGAACCTAATTTCTTCTCAAATGGCATATAAATTTAGCAGACTAGCTGGAGATGTTGATTGCAATTATGTTCAGTAAGTTGAAAATGTCAGACGTGTGCACTATTATTAGTGAAGCCTTTCAGTCATAATCTGCACTGAACTGTTCTCTGCTCTAGTTGATCAAATCAGGTTGAAATTGTTGATTAAAGGACATACTTTAAGATTACATAGTACTGTGTATATCTTCCCATATGATCCTAATAATAGATTTTCTTTATGCATTCATTGTCCATCCCAAAGTTTATAAATGTATAATTCTAATCTTTTTTAAAGCGCACCATTGCAGACAACCTGAGACTCCTCCCCATGTGAATGTGGGATCCATTGATCTGCCTTCACTTGGATACACTCTAATATACACGTGCCAGTCTGGTTTCTACCTTGCTGGAGGATCAGAGCATCGGACATGCAGGCCTGATGGAAACTGGTCGGGAAAGCAGCCTCTTTGTTATGGTAAGCACTTGACAAAATATATTTGCTACTTTGGCAGCTTTTCTTACAAATAGAACCAGAAAGTAATACTTGTGCCTTCAAGTGCTGTGCCACTTGATCTAAAATGTAACTGCGAAAACAAAATTCAATGCACTTTGTTTCTGTTGTCCTGTCCTGTGTAATTGTGTCAATTGCTATGTAAATTGTCAAGTGCTTCAGTAATTCAACACCCTTAGTTGTCAGTGTCAATGTGCCACACTATGTCAAGTGGTAGCTTGAGGATTGAAGCCTCTGTAATTATGTCACATGTTGCTGCTATAGTGTATATTCATCCTGTTTTCTCACGCTTTTTAGTTACATATTTTATGATGTACAGGGTCAGAGAAAAACGATCAGGTTTGGTCATGATGTTATACAAATAATGTCACCATAACTTGAATCCACAGTCAGAGCCAACTCTCTCCTTGCGAGAGATAAACTTACTCCATTTATCCCAACAAGATTGGTTCCTTATCATGGTTTGTACCTTCAAGACTGTGATTGTGTAAATGCCGTCTCCAATTCACTATATTGTGGAGCTTTCATTAATACTGAGTGTTAAAAAGAAAATAGCTTAATACAGATTTCTTTTTAAAATATACAATATCATAAACCATTGTGATTTAGATTACAAATGAGTAAAATAGGTAAGACAGCTATCACCTCCACTGCCTCTGAAAGTGAAATGTTACAGTACCTCACATTTCGCTTGGGTAGCTTACACCCCAGCGGCATGAACATTGACTTACCTTACTTCAAGTAACCTTTCCTTTCCCTCTCTCTCCATCCTTCCCCCTTCACAATTTTCAGACCATTCTTAATGTCTCTGACTACATTTTATCTGTTAGCTTTGTTGTTAGCTTCTCCCAAATAACAATGATCTATTCTACATATTCCTTGAGCTTCATACCCTTTTTGCCCTATTTTCACACCTTACACTTCCTTATCTATACACTTCCTTATCAATGTACCTCCCTCTCCCCTGACATCAGTCTGAAGAAGGGTCTCGACCCGAAACGTCACCCATTCCTTCTCTCCAGAGATGCTGCCTGTCCCGCTGAGTTGCTCTAGCATTTTGTGTCTATCTTCATGTTTTCCACCTTTAAGCATAATTGGTTCTGATGCTTTGTTCTTTGTCCTGTTGTCAGGGATCATTAATAAGAAGTGAATAGAATACATTAAGGAATAGGGCATATTCTGAAAATAGAATAGAATAGAATAGAATAGAATAGAATACGTTTATTGTCATTGCACAAACATCTGTGCAACGAAATTCCATTGCAACTCCTTCGGTGTGTACATAAAAGACACAGGATAAAAAATTTAAAAAGAACAAAACACAACAGCCAATGACTCACATATACACAAGATCAGTAAAGAAAATAATAAATAGGTATTACAAACATTTTAAAAGAATATTGCGCATTATCTTGCACCCCAAATCATATTGTGCTTCCCCCAGTGTTCTCTGTTAAAGTTAAGTTCTTTTATCGCACATGGTTAGAAACTATTTTTTAGTCTACCGGTGCGAGCCTTCAGAGACCAGTATCACCTCCCAGAGGGTAGCAGAGTGAAAAGGTGGTTGGCAGGGTGGGATGTGTCCTGCTTGATGTTTGTGGCCCGGCGCAAGCATCGGGCCCTGTATATGTCATCCAGGGAGGGCAGTTGAGCGTTTGTGATGCTCTGTGCAGTTTTAATAACTCTCTGCAGCGCCCTCCTCTCAGCCACAGTGCAGCTAGCAAACCACACCAGGATGCCATAGGAGAAGGACAGCAGCAGCGGCTGTGAAACGTTTGCTCTCCGCAGAGACCTCAGGAAATATAGCCGCTGCTGTGACTTTTTCATGAGAGTGACAGTGTTCATTGTCCATTTGAGGTCCTGGGAGATGTATATTCCCAGGAACTTAAAGTCAGTGACTCTCTCCACCATGTCTCCTTTGATGTAGAGAAATGTTATTTATGGATTTCTTTTTGCAAAAGGTTAAGAAATATTTTTGTTGGTGACTGCAATTAGTTCTAAATAGTGAAACAAAGGGTTAGCGGTAGGATTCAGACCAATGGATCCATGGAATCCTTTGTTTCTTTGATGGGTTTAAATCTAGCTTGGAGTGAGCATAGCAGTCTTCATATTGCTATTCTACAAGTGATTTGTGTTTGAACTATTTCAATGTGACATTAGGCAATGTAAAATAGGCAATGACCCAGTGCATATTAAGTATAAATTGTAATGTCACTTTAACAAGAGCATGAGAATAGGTTGCATCAATATTGCTCTCACAGGAGGAAGGTCCATTGGAGAAAGAGGGATTAATTTTGGAAGATTTAAGCTCCACTGACAACACCAAGGAAATCACTATCCATCTGGGAATGCTTAGCAGTGAAAAATAAAATAATCCAGAGTTTCATATAAATTTTCATTTCATTTTTCAATTTGTGCAGCTCTAAGTGAAAGTAGCAACATTGCTGGCAAATGTAATCAGCAAAGTGAGAATGGTGTCAAGCCACCCAGTTACTTTCACCTGCATTAAGGTTGGAACATGCAGCACTGGACTGCAAACATTGTCCAAAATATTCTTGCTATCCCAAGTTACATAAATTAAGAAAAAGCCTTTCATTTCACCAGGACGATTCCTTGTACAGTACATCATGGCTTCCCAAATGAGATTCATTGATTGAATACAACATGGAAACAGTCCCTTCGACACGCTGAGTCTGCACAACCATGAATTGTCCATTGGCACCAGCTTTAGGTCATCCCACTTTCGCATCCACTCGCTACACACTATGGACAATTTACAGAGGCCAATTAACTGACAAGCCCGCACGCCTTTGCGATGTTGGAGGAAACTGGAGTACCTGCAGGAAACCCGTGCGGTCGCAAGGAGAATGTGCAAACACCACACAGAGAGCAGCTTAGGTCAGGATCAAACTTAAATCGCTGGCGCTGTGAGGCAGTATATTTACCGGCCGTACCACTGTGTCCCTCCCTCACAGGATCTTCCTAACCATCTAACGAAAGTTCATACGATCAGATCATAAGTGGTAGGAGTAGAATTAGACCATTCGGCCCATTACTCCACCATGGCTGATCTATCTCTCCCTCCTAACCCCATTCTCCTGCCTTCTCCCCATAACCTCTGACACCCGTACAAACAAAGAATCTATCTATCTCTGCCTTAAATATGTCCACTGACTTGGCCTCCACAGCCTTCTGTGGCAGAGATTTCCACAGATTCACCACCTTCTGACGAAATAAATTTCTCCTCATCTCCTTCCTAAAAGAAAGTCCTTTAATTCTGAAGCTATAATCTCTAGTCCTAGACTCTCTCAAGTCCTTGACACTCCAAGTCTCAAGTTCTTGTGAAATTTTTCCTTTACATCCTCTGCTGTCCACCAGTCATCCCCAGCAAAGATGGTTTAAAATGAAATCCAGGTTGGCTCTTCATGCCTCGATCTCCATATTCCAAACCAGCTTGATTCAGATACTAATTCCATGGACTCAGTAACACCAGAGCCACAATGTTGCTCTGAATATTTGATCTTCTCTATTTTAATCTGTGCAACTGTCAATTTCATTCTTCTCAGATAATTATGCAGCTCCTTGTAAAGAAGGTAATTTGCATGACATTATTTTTGCTGAGAATCCGTTTCACATATCCATAATTCTTATCAGGATGTTTCTTATCTCTTATCTTGCTCGAGGCTTATTCATTTTCTGTTTCGTTCAACCAGTTTTTGTTATAGTGACTGCAGAAGTGGATATGTGAGACGGTTTTGCATTGTACATCACCTTTCAGGATTAGGAAGCTTCATGTGTTAGAGATGCAATTCACTGAATGACAGGATGCTGCTAATGAAATAAATTTTCAACTGTTCTTTTCCCTAGCCAGGTCCTTCCCACCAGAAGAGCATATAAAAAAAATCAAGTATGCTCTGGTTTAAAGGGTCAGACAATCTTAGCATCATACTTGAAATGCAGGATGTATTGATCCTGTTGTGTACTTGAAGTTTATATACTCGTGGCTACGTTCTCCTGAGCTATGTATGTATGCATTGAAATTCGTAAGGTAAAATAAACTAAAAAATGACCCAAAAAAAGCAAAATTGGGTCATGCAATGCATATCTTAAGCCTGTTCTGCTTTAAAATATCATAATCAGGTGATGTATTTTGGAAGTCGAGCTGTTGATAAGTTACAGAAATACAAGGAACTGCAGTTGGTGGTTTACAAGAAAAGCACAAAGTGCTGGAATAACTCAGCAGGTCTGGCAACATGGGCTCCATGGTCTCCAGAGATGCTATCTGACAGACTGAGTTCCTCCAGCAATTTGTGTATTTTGCTGATAAATTACATTGTGTTCACATTTATACACAGCCTTCATCACAACATTATTCAAAAATAAAATGTAAGGAAACACTAATGTTACTGTACATATGAGGGAAACACCTGCACTCTCCTATATTTCCTTTGGCAAAAGCAGAAGGCTTTACCCTGCACTAAACATTGTTCCCATATCATGTAAATCATACTCTGTAAATGGATCGATGTTAATCATGTTTTGTCTTTCTGCTGAGAAAGCCACGCTTTATTGCATGCTAACGCTTTCTGCGTTAGCATGCAACATAAGCTTTTCACTGCAACTCGCTACACGTGACAATAAACTAAACTGTAACAGAAGAAAACAAGTATCACAGGAGCTCAGGATAACAAAAAAATGCATTTGATATTGTGAAGGATGTTAGTCATAGAGTCATTTAACAGGAAACAGGCCCATTGGCCCAACTTGCCTATGCCGACAAGGATGCCCTATCACCTGCAGCTCAACACTGACAAGACTAAAGAGTTGGTGGTGGACTTAGGAGGAGAGGAACACCCCTGTCTCCATCAATGGTATGGATGTGCAGTTTACGAGGGAATACAAATACCTGGACTAGTCCAGGAACGCTGAGGCCCTGTACAAGAAGGGACAGAGCCACCTGAACTTTTTGAGAAGGCTCCGCTCCTTTAACGTCTGCAGTGAGATGCTGCAGATGTTCTACCAATCGGTGGTAGCCAGCACCATCTTCTTCGCTGCCGTGTGCTGGGGCAGCAGGGCAAAGGCTGCGGACGCCAATAGGATCAACAAACTCATCAGGAAAGCTGGCCCCGTCCTTAGATTCTTGGGAGATGGTCTTGGAGGGGAGGATGCTCCTCAAACTGTGGAGCATCCTGGACAATACAGCTCACCCCCTCTATGACACACTGGTCAACCTGAGGAGCACCTTCAGCAACAGACTGGTTCCACCAAGATGCACCACAGTAGATCCTTCTTCCCTGCGGCTATCAAACTTTACAACTCCTCTCCCTTCTGTCATGGGGTAGATTGAGACTGACTCCCCCCCCCCCCCCCCCCCCCTCAATCTTTACACATCCCCAAAGCCTTTCCACTCATCACTTTAATTTCATGTTTCATGTATATTGTGTTTTTTATGACTGTTGGCAAATTAATTTCCCGCCTGGGATAAATATATTTCTATCGTATCGTATCGTATCTACACAAGTCCCACCTGCCCATGGAGGCATACTCAGGCTATGCATGATCTGTGCAAGTGTCTACATTCCTGTTTAGTACAGTCCAACTTTAATGGTTGTGAAGAAAATTGAGCATCTTAACATAAATCTCAGTTTGCTAGTATATCTGCCTGCAAAGATGCACCCTGGCTACTTTTACTTAAAACTGAAAACACTGTTAAACTTTCCAGTAAAATGTAGTATATGTGCTGTCGTTTGACTGAATCGAGCACTTCAGAGACCGTGGCATGATATTTTCTCAGGTACTACATTCATCCGCTCAACGTTATTGAGAATGCAGCTTGTCTTGTGAGCCATAAACCATTAAAATGTGTACAGAGTGTTGCTTCTTCAAGCTATATTTATAATTGCATTTACTGTACTACAGTGTGATTAGTTGCAAATCTAAAAGTAATCTAGAATACCATACTTTTTTCAATCATCTGTGAATGATTTGCAGAATGTGGGTTTCGTATTCATGGCAAATGCCCCATTTTTCTTTATTTATTTTTATGATACATTGAAAGGAATATCACATTATGGGCTTATTCTTAATTCAGTTCTACTGCTCTCTGCTTCTGACCCCCTTGGCAAATGAGATTTTTCTTTACAATCAGACCATTTCCTCCCTCAATCACTTCCTGGCTTATTCATGGTATATCCAATCCTCAGGAAGAAAGCCTGGCTGCGACAGGCAACCTTTCCCTTCCTTGGTGTATTGAGTTTGCTCCTTTGAAGCCTTTGAAATTGATGCCATCAACACATCAGTTAAAAACCACCCCCACCTTCCCTATTGTCATGAAGTTATAGTTGGAAATTTGTGGACTATATTAATGACAGAAATCAATATATGTTGGCATAATGGAGAATCCACGGGACCTGGAGTTAGCGCAGGAGAAAGGACTGAGGTAAAAGATGAAACACAACATTATTCAGTTTAGGTACAGTGAAAAGCTTTTGTTGTGTGCTATCCAGTCAGCGGAAAGACAATAAATGATTACAATCGAGCCATTTACAGGGTATAGTGTACATGATAAAGAAATAACATGTTAAAGAAATAGCGCAAGGTAAAGTCCGATCAAAGATAGATCGAGAGTCACCAATTAGTTAGATAGTAGTTCAGGACTGATCTCTACTTGTGGTATGATGATTCAGTTGCCTGATAACAGCTGGAGAAAAACTGTCCCTGAATCTAGAGATTTGCGTTTTCTCACTTCTATACTTTTTGCCCGATGGGAGAGGGGAGAAGAGGAAGTGGCCAGGGTGTGACTCGTCCTTGATTATGCTGCTGGCCTTCCCGAGGCAGCGTGAAGTATAAATAGAGTCACGAAAGGGGAGGTTGGTTTGTGTGATGATCTGGGCAGCGTCCACAATTTGCTGCAATTTCTTGGTGGTCTTGGATGGAGCTGTTCCCAAACCAAGCCGTGATGCATTCTGATATTCATTCACAGAGCAAGCACAAAAGAATGAATGGCCAGCACCTCTTCTATTTCTTATGTTTTTAAGTCATTGGATAAGATGTTGCCATCCAGGGAAATCTGTGGATCGTTGCAAAATAATGAAGTGCTGATTCTTGAATTCTTGAAAACAGCAATGGTGATTTCATTGGTATCTGTAGAACGGTATTATTGAATTGGCTTGAAATGATATATCATATTAAAGCTTCTTCTATGATAAATATATAACTTGATTCTATGTAACTCCTTTCAATGTGCCCCATAATACTTCATAATCAATGCATTAATTGCTGCTTCAATGTAGCCAAATACAGCAAAAATTATGAAGAGCAGTACCCAACAATGTGTTATGTTCAGAAATTATGTTTCAGAGATGTCGGTTAAGAGATACATATCAGCAAGATTTCTACAGACATTTCTGTCCCCTTAAATTGTGATAGAATATATTACATCCACCAGACAAGTCCGATCAAAGATAGTCTGAGAGTCACCAATAAGTAACAGAATATATTACATCCACCAGGTAGACAAGCAACTCATTCAAAGATCACCACTCTTGCATACTTACAATTTTGAAACTCAAGAGTGAACATGTATCCAAAATTTCAAACTAATACTTGAAAACAAAGCTTCTGGTTCAGAGGCAAAAACTATTACAACTTTCCTCTGGTCAATGACCAAGAAGCCTTCAGTTTTTTCAAGAAAAATTGACAATCAGAGGGATAATCATATTTTCAACTGAGCTATAAATGCTTACATAAGGGCTCTGAGAAACGTTCAAATGCCTTGAAACTCATTGCAGCTGTATTTTCCACCAGTTCCCCCACCATTCCAGGAACTTAAAATGAAATTATTTTCTTCAACTCAATTATACAATGCACTCAGAACCTCCAAGGACTATCCATTTGCACAGATGGGAAAATAATCTAATAAAACAATGTTCTCCACATAAAACAATAACATCTTCTATCTACACAGATGCGGCATGACCCCTCATGTCTTCACAAATCTTCTCTGCACTCTTTTCAGCTTATTGACATCCTTCCTATAGCAGAATGACCAAAATTGAACACAATACTCCAAATTGTGGCCTCATCACTGTCTTGTATAACTCTAACATAACGTTCCAATTCCTATGACAAAAAATGCTGGAGTAACTCAGTGGGTCAGGCACCATCTCAGGTGAAAATGGATAAGTAACGTTTAGTGTCTGACCCCCTTCATCAGACTGAAGAAGAGTCCTGACCTGAAACATTTGTTGTCTTTTTCTCTCCAGAGATTCTGCCTGGACCACTGAGTTGCTCCAGCATTTTGTGTTGATCTTTGGTATAGACCAATATCTGCAGTTCCTTTTCATTATATTACCTCCAAACGACTGTACTCAATGCCCTGAATGGTGAAAGCCAATGTACCACAGAATTTCTGTCATGGCAATTTTAGGGAACTATTTTAGGGAACCTGTCCACCTGAATTCCTCTGCTCCACAACACTCTCCAGAGCCCTCCCATTCACCGTGAAGGTCCTGCCCTGGTTTGACTTCCCAAAATGCAACATCTGCATTAAACTCCATGAGCCAATCCTCAGCCCATTTGTCCAACTGATCAAGAGCCTGTTGTAATTTTTAAAAACCATCTTCAATACCAACCACTTTAGTGTCATCTTCCAACTTACTAATCATGCCTTGTATATTCTCATCTACATCGTTGATATAACCCACAAACAGCAATTGGCCCAGCACCGATCCATGAAGCACACCACCACTAGTCAAAGGCCTCCAGACCAAAAACACACTTTCACCATCACCCCCTGCTTCCTTCCATGAAGCCAATTATTTAGTTCACTCTCCCTGGGTTGCATGCGATCTAACCTTCCAGGGCAGCCTACCATATGAAACCTTATCAAATGTCTTGCTGGAAGTCCAGATAGACCACGTCTAAGGTCTTGCCCTCATCAACCTTTTGGATTACATCTTCAAAAAACTCAATTAAATTTGTAAGACCCAACCTCCCACGTACAAAGACGTGCTATCTCTAATCATCCTCTGTCTATCCAAATACATATATATCTTATCAATCAGAATCCTCTCCAGTAACTTACCTACCACAGATGTTAGGTTTATTTGAATTATTTTTTCCGAATAACACTGCCTTCAGCGATTTGATAGATCAGAATCTTCAATGAATTTGATTGATCCCTTTGTGAAATGAAACACTTGTGAAAGCCCGGCTCTCTCCTGGTTTTGATAGGTATACACAGAAGCATACTTCATACAATTGTGCAGAGAATTCCAGTCAGTATCATTCATGGTGATGGATTCATTAATCTGGTGTTTCACCAGTTAGAATATCTGCCACTTATGTTTGTGCAAGTTGTTGCAACTGTACTTTTAATGCCAATTTTGCAATAATAATAATCATAAAAATATTAGTAGTAATAGTCACACTTCATGTGATCTAAAATTATGTGGCATGAATAGGATACCTTACAGACTAGAGTTTATAAGTGACCTCCAGCTCATCATATACAGTGAGTGAGGCAACACTGAACACTAACGAGAATAAATGAATGATCACAGATCAGTACCAAGTCTGGCCTAGTCTTCATGATTTGTTGCAACTCTGCTATATTTCTGGTTATTTATAGAAAACTATATACCTTGTTTGATTACCTTCAGATAAAGCAACCAGACAGTAGATATACAATTTCTTTTTTTTTTAAAGGTGAGTCTTTAACTGTGAAAAGTAGAGCTTGTTGATTATTGCATGATCAGTTTAAGAATAAAGGGTAGGCCATTTAGGACTGAGATGACAAAAAACTTCTTCACCCAGAGAGTTGTGAATCTGTGGAATTCACTGCTGCAGAAGGCAGTGGAGGCCAATTCACTGGATGTTTTCAAAAGAAAGTTAGGGCTAATGGAATCAAGGGATATGGGGAGAAAGCAGGAACGGGTACTGATTCTGGATGATCAGCCATAATCGTAATGAATGGCGGAGCTGGCTCGATGGGCCGAATGGCCTACTCCCGCACCTATTTTCTACGTTTCTATGATTGAAATGTTTAGGTTCCCATATAAACCAATTCCTTCTCAACAGTTAATGCCTGACATTTGTTCCCAGTTGCTCTGAACAGGAACTTTGCATTATTTGATCTAAAGTGTCTTAAACATCTGCAACATCTCCCACTGAAATCATCTTTGTCAGATTCCACATGTACAGAGCTATAAAACAGCCTGCAGCAATATACTGTCATATTTCTCCCTGCAGAGGAATAGATCTTAAACTTTATGACTTCCTCATAAACTCAGGCCCACATTATTTATTGGCAGACTCATTGCCTGCAGTCTCGTCTCTATAGTCTGAAATTTGTCTTAATTATTTCTATTATTAACAGTTACTTTTTTATTATTGGCCTTGTTTAGCAGACACAAGACCCAGTGGAAGACCAATAGGAACAGTGAAGGAAATAACAAGTAGCAAACTCTCAGGTGAGTTTACAACAGAAATGCCACAAAGCATTTTAATACTTTGTTTAGGTGGTGAGTCAAATCTAATTCTGTTTTTTTTTCTCACTGATGGCAGTTCCACCCAATGTCTTTGCTCAGAATTCTCTCTGGAAAGGGTCATACGAATATCTCGGCAAGAGACAGCCAGTCATGTTAACAATTAACAGCTTTAATCTGTCCACAAGTGAAGTCAAGGCAACACTTTTAGATCAGAGTGGAGTCGAGCTCAGAATGACTGGTAAGTGGTGAACTAACATGGAGGCCTTCTGGTTAACTATAAATGTTGTACATTAAAATTGAACTTTTCTTATATTCTTTCCCAACAATGGAAACTTTATTGAACTATTCCTCATGAGGTCAGGATCAAAACTGTTCTCTACAAAATAGATAAAGTTCTCTTTTTTCAAGTAACGTGTAAAGGTTTCCCACGTTAAAATTAATCTTCTGTTGAATGCACAAAAGTGACAAATTAATATCTTTCGGCTGAGCTCCAGTTTTCCGTTTTGTTAAAGGTACGTTTCAGAATGAACTTCAGAATTGGAGCTCAACATACATTTGGTGCTCGCTTACATAATCAACAGATGAAAAACATCCGCCAACTCTGTCGTGAATTTTAATAGACTGTGATTTTGCTATAACTGATAAGAGTTAAATTTCACACAGAATTTATGTTCAAATTCAGTTGTAGTTTTTCAAAATACTTGTACTCCCCAAGTAGAACTTGAATTGAAAGGCTTTGTCTGTGGATTATCTTCAGAATCAACATTGATGCCCAATCATTATTCATCACTGTTAGCAAATATATTGGTGCTGCATATTTCATAGCATGAGCTGAAGCAGAGACCATGAGTTTGCTGGTTTCCTGTTGTCTCGTTTCTGGGACTGGTGAGATAGAGATGGAGGATGGCAGGGGTGTGAGGGGGTGGATTGGGGGATGAATGAAGGAGTACTTATAATGAAGGCGTTCGTAAGGTGGTGAAAATCAATATTAAGAATACTTAGTGTGTACTGCTTTGCATACAGTATGTCATTATGTGTAAATCAGTTCCAAATAGGACATGTAATTGCAGCAATTCCACGCTGATATCTTAAAGTTCTAATTAGGTCCTATAGCAAGGTCCCTTTTTCCGTTCTTCTCTTGCGGTTGTACTTTACCGTTCAAATGAATGGGAACCACTGTTTCAACTCATGTTCTAACCAGCTGAGCCTCATCAAGCACCTTTTCCAAGTTAACCACCAGTAAGCTCTGGACATTTGCTCTCTGCTGATGGAGTCCACATAGAGAATAATGGAGAAATCCAGTATATTTGCAGACAATTGAGCCTGGGTAATCATTATTTCCTCACAAACTGTGGACAGAGCAGCATGATTTAAGATTCATCACTGGGGTTCCTACTTCCTAAGTACATTTCCCAGAAGAGTCTCATGAATGATATGGATGAACACAATCATTACATTTTAAAAATATTTAACATGACTATATTTTTCAGGTTTCTATCAAAAGGTGGAGCACCATCTTCTTCTTGAACTTTATAAAATCCGAGGTCCTGTTGAAATATTCGTACACAAATTTAAGAGTGACAACCTGGCATTGGACGGATACGTAAGTATTGATGAGCCCTTTCAATCTTTAAAATGTTGCAAGAGACATTTTGGACAGAAAAATATGGAAGTGTCATTCACACTGCAAAGTACAGTCCTAGATCTCTGACAGTTTGTCAGCATGTGTAACTCTGCTGGTCTATAGAATGCGAAAGCATTGAAAAGTGGCATACTCCAATTCACAGTGCAGACTTGTAGCTCAAATGCATATTGATAGCACAGTGTAAAGTTTTTCTGAACCAGCCTAAAGAAAATCAGATTAGCAATTACAAAAGGATTTAATATCAAATATGAATGATATTACATATTTAATATTAACCATAAACACATGGAGATTAATTTATATGCCCCAGGGTGCAGCATCTGTTGGCGATGTAGTTTCCTATTTCCAAAACTTTCCTCTGTGTCCTTTTAGACACTCTTTTTTATAATTTTCAAGTCAAATTTGCATTAGAATTTAGTCTCAGCATCAATACCAGCAGGTTATGACACTCCATGCTAAGTATCGTTTAATGTATAGAGATGTCTTCTAACAGCTGAAGGGGTACTGAGAAGTAAGGAAAGGGGAAAGTAACTAATGGGATTGCTTCTCTGGGAGCTGGCAAAGATTCTGATGATTCAGATTATATAAGATAAAATTTTGATCTTCTCGAATAATCTTCAAGTGATATTTTCCTAAAATCATTTTGCTTGGGATGAAAAATTATTGTTACTTTCTTATTTTGAAAATATTTTCCGTTTTCTCACAATATTCTTTGCCTAAGTGGAAAAAACGGTCCATTTGTCAGCCTTTGCCAATAATCTCGTATTGTCATTATAATGGAATGCCCAAAATAGCAGCCCAAATTTTAGTATAAATCCAACAACAGTCAATGTTTGGATCGTCAATGCCTTCTGTGCAAAAGTTAACATCTCATTTCTTCCCCTGCAGTTTATTTCATCTCCAAAAAATCTTGTAAATACAAATGCCAAACCACAATCAATATTCTGATCTTGAATCACATTAAAAAATCTTGCCAGTTTTCCAAATTACATTGTTGCCTTTTTATTTGTTTGCCAAATATAAAATTTGATTTACCAAAATTCAATTGGGAAGTGTTTTAGAATGTTGCTGTTGTGTTTCATCCCACAGCAACAAAATAATACCCCCTCCTCCACTAAGAGTCCATTAACAAGCTTCACAGATTGCAACTATTTATTCCTCTTGGGCTCACACCTATCTCTAGCCAACAATCTGCCCATTAGGGAAACCTCCTCGCCTGAGGTAATCTGTGTCAGCCCTGATATGTCCTGCGTTTTTTCTCTTCCAGTTTTTTTTCCCCCACTCTTCCTTCCACAAGGGTCCCGATCCAAAATGTTGCTTATCCATTTACTCCATTACTCCTGTTGTGTTACCCCAGCAATTTTTGTCTATCTGTATCAAAATAATATTGTTTTAAGTATATGATAACAGCTGCAGGTTTGATCACAGACCTGAAATATACTTATTCTACAAATAACTGTTTTTATTCAACATCTTGTCAATCCCTTGTGAATAACCTACTGTTAAAAGCAGAAAATAACTTTAAAAATCTATTCCCGTTTAAGGATTTGTTTTATTTCTGTAAAGTAATTCCATAGATATATATATTTTTTATAATATTCAAAAATTGCATATTTATTTTATTGCGCCTAAGTAAGGCATAAGTTTAAGATCCTCCTTGAAAACTATGAAGCAAGAGTAGCTACAGCTCAATGATTAAAACTTGGGCAGGTACAGGTGCACAACCTTTTATCCGAAAGCCTTGGGACCAGACACTTTTCGTAATTCAGAATTTGTCGGCCTTCGGAATGGAAATTTTTTAGCGTAGATTTTAATGGCTGGCTCAGTGGTAGAGTGCTCGGCTCATATCCGCAAGGTCGCGAGTTTGCGCCTTGATCCCGGCAATTACTCGGTCGCGAGTTTGAGTCTTCAATGTCGTTTTTTCTTGCAGAATAAATGTCTGTATGAAATGCAGTGTGTTGAATGAATTCCTGAATTTGTAAATGTGCCCGCAGCATTGAATCACCTCTCGCACTCATGTCACCCTAGCGGGGCTACATGCCCTTAGGCAGCCTAGCTCGGGGATTCTTGAATCCCCGAGCTAGGTCGCGAGTTTGCGCCTCGACCCTGGCAGTTACTCGGTCGCGAGTTTGAGTCTTCAATGTAGTTTTTTCTTGCAGAATAAATGTTTGTATGAAATGCAGTGTAGGAGAGGTGTACTGACTGTGTGGGCAGAACTTTGGAAGTGATTGCCCACCAGTCTAAAAAGCCGCTGTGTCTCCCTGTCCCTGGGATAGCAGGGGGCGATCAAACAGCACAATACCCCCCTCCCCCTCCAACTCCAGAGGAATCCGCTCCCCGATGGGCCGCTACGGAGACAAGTGGCAGTTTGCCCACAGCCCGAGCTGCGCCCCCTCATCCGCCACCCCAATAACAAGACGTACCTTGCACACCATCAGCTTCTGCCCCTACGTGTTCCTCTGGAGTTGGAGCGGGGCTGGGCTGGAGTTGCTGCTGGCTGTGGGTCTCTGGGATCTCCGTGCTTGCAGTGGGCCTGGGGGTCGGTGTCCCGTTGGTCCTGACGTCTCCGGTGACTGGCACTGACCTGCTGGTATCGCTGACGTGAAGACAGTGCAAAGCCCCCACGCTGGTGCAATGAGCGGGGAGCTGGAGAGGGGAGGGAAGGGTTCACACACATGCCCGGGAAGCAGAGGGGTGTAGGTGGGGTGAAACTGAAGGGAGCGACAATCTGCTGCTGCCTGCCCGCTGAGTTAAAAAGTTCCCACGCAAGACTCACGATACACTGTTTATCGTGAGTCTACTGTGGGAACTTTTTGACTCAGCGGGCAGGCAGCAGCGTATTGTCAATTATTAACCCTTCCGCGCAATATACCCTCACCTTCTCTTTTATGAATGGGGATTTAGTTCCCCTTTCTTCGAGGACCGACCGGAGGTTCCGCTGTCACCTCTGCGGGCCGCCCTCGGTGAACGTTTTCAAGGACCTTTCTTCAAGGACTGAAAAAATGTCCGCTATTCGGAGGTTTTCGTTATTTGGATCTTCGGGTAAAAGGTTGTGCACCTGTATTTAGTTATTCAGCAAGACCAGGTGCTGAGAAATCGAATGCCTCCTATGATAACAAAAGCTTTTCACTGTACCTCGATACACGTGACAATAAACTAAACTGAACTGGACAGTGCGTTACCGAGATGGAGCCATTACAGAACACGTGAACTAAATTGGATAAGTTATAGGTCCATTGTCACAGAAGAGAGTGGGGGAATCACGTGAGGAATGGAATGGAAACAGACAAAAAAAATCCCTGAGAGATCCAAGTGGATGGATTGCACAATAAAGATTCAGAACAAGAGACAACGTGCACGGGATATTCCAAACTTGAAATTCCGCAATAATTTATGCTTATTTGTCTTGATGACACAGCAAAATGTTCTCTCTATGAAAATAGGAACAAGTTCATGGAGAATGTGATCCATCAGTACAATGTAACATAAAGAGTGGGTAATGATTTTGGAGGTGGCATTTAAGCCTAAAATTGTGATTTTCCTTCTTCATTTTTTATTATTGATAAACCGCTGTATTGGAAAGCAGAATACTTTTATATTTGATAAGCAATGTTGCTGACCCAAGGGCCACGGGTCATTTCCAAGACTTTCTCCATCACCTGACACTGATATTTTAGTTGTATTTCCTAAAACACAACATCATCGGTCAGTGTATTGAATACAGGAGTTGGGATATCATGTTGCAGCTGTACAAGATGTTGGTAAGGCATCATTTTGGGGTACTGTGTATGGTTCTGGTCACCCTACTGTAGCAAGTATGTCATAATACTGGAAAGGGTGCAAAAAAGGAGTTTCACGTATGTTACCAGATCTGGAAGGTTAATAAATTGTAAGGAGAGGCTGAATAGACTGGATCTAATTTCACTGGAGCATGAGTAGCTGAGAGGTTTATAAAATTGTGATGAACATACGTAAGGTGAATAGCCCCAGATTTTTCTCTAAACGTAGAGGGAACAGTTTTAAGGTGAGAGGAAGAAAGTTTAAAAGGGGCTTGAGTGGAAACGTTTTCACAGAGGGTGGTGTGCATATGGAATGAGCTTGTAGAGGATATGGTAGAGGTGGAAGTTGTAAGTCCGGGTACAATTATGACATTCAAAAGACTCGGACAGGTACATGGATAGGAAGGTTTGCAGGGATATGAGCCGGGCACAGGCAAATAGTGCTAGTTTGGATAGGCAATATGGTTGGCATGGACATGCAAGGCCATGGGCCTGTTTCCTTGCTTTCTGTGACTCTATGACACCACAACGTCAAAACTCGTGAGACCAAAAGAGTTGGCCAGCATCAGCAGTGTAAATAATAAGCGAGAGGAAGACCTGCTCCACAGGGTGAAAATTTAGGGCCATCTTTCCCAAAATCCGCCACGTGCAGCTTACTGACCGGATGACTGCTCTCACTCATTATCATTTAGGTTTCTGCAGAGGCTTCAGGCAACACGTTCGTGTACCAGGGATTTGTTCAAGGCAAAGACTTTGGACAGTTTGGTCTCCAAAGAATAGGTAATGTGTCTTTCTCATATCTCCAATTAGACAATTAATTGTATTAGTTATTTACATTTGTATCGAGATTTTAAGTGTTCACTCTAATGTTGGATCCATTTTCAATGTTCATCATGAAAATGGCCACCACATTCCATGGTGATTCCACTGAATTCCTGGCGTAACTTCACGGAAAAATGAACAGGAGTACTATTCATTGAGTACTATTCAGATGGGACAATTACAACCATCTGTTTTGGTTCTACATTGCATTTTGGAGGTGGTTCATTGGCAAGAAATATCAGAGAGAATAATACTCTGAGAATTTCAAGACCGGATTGGGTTATCTTTTGACTGCATTCTTGCCTAGAACCTCAATCACCATAATTTATCCCAAGTGGAGCATATAAATTTCCAAGTTCATTTTAAATAATTGGAAAATTATTTGCAGCAATTGACTTCTATTCCTAGTGGCAATGCATGCTGTCAAGAATTCAAAATGAGAAAATGAACCCAATAGAATGATTACTTAGTCTGAAGAAGGGTTTCGGCCCGAAACGTTGCCTATTTCCTTCGCTCCATAGATGCTGCTGCACCCGCTGAGTTTCTCCAGCTTTTTTGTGTACCTACGAATGATTACTTATGCTGGAGTAACTCAGCGGGTCAGGTGTCTATCTTTAAACCAGCATCTGCAGTTCTTTCCTACACAGAGTGACTGGGGTGGATAACTGAGACTGGAAAGACTGGTTTCTTCTGAAAGTGAAATGTGAATGTTGGACATCCTATCCTCTAGGGTAGTAATTCTGCTCATTTGAAGCTCCATTGGCCCAAGATGTAATCCTGAAATCTGACTGCATCACTGTCAAAACCCATAGGATTAAAGCTATTAGAATTTCCAAACTAGCAAGTCCTATCTTAGTTAACAGTAAGGCCACTTTCCAGTTAAATTATTCTGGCAAGAAAACCTGTAACTCAAAGCAGAGTCAGTAAGAAGTGACCTGGCGATCTCAAAGATGTTGCCACATAAATGAATTGGCAATGAAAGCATGCAGTAAGTTAAGCTGTTTTTATTTCCCACTATGTTTTGTTGAAACTATCAATACAGGAGGTAAAGCAATTGAATTTGTGTAAAAAGTAATCTAGGAAAAATTCCACTGAGGAATGACTCATTTGAAATGGGCAATTCTCGTAAGAAACAATGATTGGAGGTTGCAAAATCAGTGAAATACTGATTTGTAATTTCTAGTTGTAGAAATAGCCAGGATATTGGTGAACAGTGGCTTTTTTTACATCTGGAATAAGTTACTTTCAAAGGAAGTAAATTGATAGCTCGCTATCATCGTTTATTTTGTAATGTTATCCAGAATGAATTGACTCATTGTCAAAAATTGTGCTTTATTGATGTTATTCATTTTTAACCTGAGCAATAGTCAACCCACAAGCAACATCTAAAAACATATTGTCTGTTTAATGATTCACCACTAAATCTGGGACCTTGCTGTGTACTGCATTGCCCATTAAATGCAAACATCTAAAGTTATTACCATGTTACTTCATTCCCACCATTAGATTCAAAGGAACTCCAAGACTTATTAAGTGACAGTGAAACAGCCTGTACAATTGTTTGGACATGTTTGTGTAACCTCTTCTACGATCTGTAAAATAGTCAATAACATTGAGATAAATCCCGTTGCACTGGCCAGGTATTTACTGGGAGGGAGAAAGCTTGTGATCTTAAATATTGGGATTCCCTCAGAAGATTCTACTTTGGTTGAAACAGCATCAGGAAATTTGGCTGGTTATAATGGAGGCTATGATCCAACAATTGATGGGGATTGTCCAGATGAACTAGCTGTAATATATGTATATCTGCAATGTGTTTCCATTTCACTGAGACTGGTACTTCATGAGAGTGTTTTTCTCTATATGTTTTACTGTTTGTTTTTTTGCACTTGCAATTTACTTGGTGTGATTTATTCAGATCTACACATGCTGGAAGCTGGCACCGACTCAATTGGGCACCATCTGAGCACCAGCAGTAGCTCAGTAGCAGTTGCCATCCTTGTGCCTTTCTTTGCCTTGATAACAGCAGGATTTATATTGTATCTTTACAAACACAGGTGAGTGTTGTAAGAGTAATGTCCTGTTTTGACTTGGTTATCTTGATTTGATGCACTTTTTCCGTTTTCGGGAGTTCTTTCTTCGACTTGATCTCAATGTTATTGTAATGTGGTTCAGTCTATGTAGGAGTGGAGATGTTACAGTGTTACAATGGTGGGGCATCTTCTGAAGTCTGGGATAGGCAAAAATCACTGATATGGAAATGGACATGAGTCCTTGATTTAGGAGTATGTGTTGCTGATTCGGCTATTAAACTGGGCACAGACCAATTTCAGCAATAGTATTCTGCAGTAGGAGAAACGTAATCCCATTGTCTACTTTTAATCATTTACTTTCACCAAATGTGTTTTAATTTGCTATTAACGGACAGTTTATTGATTATTTAGAGATTTGATTTCCATGCCAAACACAGGAAGAATAGGAGAAACAAGAATCTGCAGGTACTGGTATACAAAAAAAGACAGAACGCTGAAGTAACTTAACGGGTCTGGTATAATCTCTGGAAAACATGGATAGGTGACGTTGTGGAGCAGAACCCTTCTTCACGCTGATCGTAATGGGGGTGGGGGTGGCGGGTGGGGGGGGGGGGGGAGAAAGCTGAAAGATAGGAGGAGTAGGGCAAAGCCTTGTGAGTGATGGGTGATTACAGGTTGGGGAGGTTTACATATTCAAAATTACCATAAACATATTCAATGCATTGAAACATGGCAGAAATTAACCTTGTTTGCCTATTGTCACTAATGCATTGTACAATAACTTAGGACAATAAGTATAGACTCTATGACTCTACTTATTGTACTGAGTTATTAGTAATTTGTATCCCACTTCAGAATTCCACTTGGCCACACACTCTTGGGCATACTGTAATAGAATGTGCTATTGTAGAGGGTGTATCCAGTTGGAATGACTAGTTGCAAGTACCCGAATATAGACAAAGTTGGGGAAGGAGCACCCCTACTTCCCGAAACACAGGTTGAAGGCAGGAAAGATAAAGGGACACGGGTAAAAATGATCACCTCTATTAGATCTGGCCCTCTGAGAGGAAACTCAGTTATTGCAAGTTCAGGGCAAATTAATCTGAAGGTTGATCTGGATGAAAGTGAAGATGGGCAGTAGTATAAAAGAGGTTGGTATTATTACCCGTATCTCCCGTGATGGAACACGTTAAATGAAATGAATCAGATATTATTACAACTTCTTCTTTGTACTTTCCTGCTTTCTAAAATATAAGGAGAAGTATTGGTTTAGGTCAGGTCTGCATCATTGTCAGCAATATTGCACTAAATGTATTCAATCGTCTTTGTGGAAAATTAAGGAAGAACATTTAATAGTATTAAATAAAAGATGCAATATCCAGTGTGGATCACTAGACAGCAGTATTGTTACCACTAAAATCTATTACATCATTAGATTTGGGACACAGCCACCAATATAAGATATAGGAATCATACACTGTAATGACCTTTAGATGAATTAGAAAGAATACTTAAAGTGGGAGCAAACATTCTTGGCAGCTAGATTGCAATAAGTTCATACTGAGCAAACCATCAGAATGCAATTTAATGGCACTGAACCATTTAGGAATCTTCTAATAACACAATTACTGATCTCAAATCTGCCCAATTGGGCAATTTTCTGGTGCACGATGAAGGTCTCTACTTCTTGTTCTGATTAACTTGGGTCAATTCTGAAATCCAACTGTGCTCAGTCAGTTCTGCAGTAACCAATTCTACTGTTCTATTCCACTCCAAGTTTTAAGAGATAAATGCCTGTATTGAAATAATCATTCCTGCAAGAAGCCATTCTTATCCTTTTTAATGCACCTGACCATCTGCACACATCTTAGCTACTTTGCAAAGCAGGTCAACGGCATTTCAAAATCACTCCTAGAGCAACAGGAGGTATATGGGAAAAGTAAGAAGCATTGTCTCCTCTTATGTATCAGCCAGAAAATGCATTAAAAAAGCAAAAGAATACAAATCGAAAATAACGCCAAGAATATTGTGAGGTTGGCTGAGTTATACCTCTACCTTGTATCCTTGCTGCCTCCTATTCCTGAAAAATGCTTTTCTCATTCCTAAGAAAGGGTTGAAGTTCCTGTCTTCCTTAATTGGTAGAGAGTAATTGCATCATAGAGCATGGAAACAAGGCCTTCTATCTAGCCAACCATCCATTTGCTTGGGGTTGGCACAGTGGCACAGCATTAGAATTGCTGCCTTAGAGCACCATAGACATTGGTTCATTCTTGACTAAGGGTGTTATCCGCATAGAGTTTTTTCGTTCTCTCCGTGACCACATGGGTTTCCTCCAAGTGCTCTGCTGTCCTCCCACACTCCAAAGGTTTGTGGGTTAATTGGCTTTGGTAAACATTGTAAATTGTCCCTAGTGTGTAGGGTAGTGCTAGTGCGTGGAGATTACTGGTCGGCGCGGACTCGGTGGGCTGAAGAGCCTGTTTCCGCACTCTTTCTCTAAACTAAACTAAATTATATTCACACTAATCCTACATCAGTCCCATTTTATGACGATGGTGATGAAGAGTACACGAGTGAGATCGATCGACTGACCAAATGGTGCCAGCGCAACAACGTGGCTCTCAATGTCAGTAAGATCAAGGAACTGATCGTGGACTTTGCAAGAGGAAAGAGAGGACCCACAAACCTGTCTCTATCAATGGGACGAAGGTGTAGAGAGTTAAAAGCTTTATATTCCTGGGCATTCATATTTCTGAAGATCTTTCGTGGAGCCAGCAAAACCCATCAACGCCTTTACATCCTGAGAAGATTGTGGAGATTCAGTATGTTAAAGAGGACTCTCTTGAACTTCTACAGGTGTAGAGTAGAGAGCATATTGACTGGTTGCATCATGGCCTGGTTCAGCAACTTGATTGCCCAGGAGCGAAGAAGACTGTTAAAAGTGGGGAACACTGCCCAGTTCATGTCAGTGTGAAGAAGGGTCTCAACCCGAAATGTCACCCATTCCTTCTCTCCAGAGATGCTGCCTGTCCCACTGAGTTACTCCAGCATTTTGTGTCTACCTTCAATTTAAACCAGCATCTGCAGTTCTTTCCTACAAATACTGCCGTCCATCATGTGTTCTGACCTCCACACCATCAAAGGGATTTACAGATGTTGCTGCCTCAAAAAGGCAGCCAGCATCATCAGAGACCCACCCCCACCCTGGCCATGCTCTCATTTCACTCTTGCCATCGGGAAGAAGATATAGGAACCTGAAAACGGTAATGTGAAGGTTCAGGAACAGCTTCTTCCCTATAACCAGTGTATGTGTATGTACTGTATATATACATACATGAGTAGTATGCAACATTCATTTAAGGGGTTGGGCAGGCTAGATGCAGGAAAAATGTTCCCGATGTTGGGGGAGTCCAGAACCAGGGGTCACAGTTTAAGAATAAAAGGGGTAGGCCATTTTGAACTGAGACGAGGAAAAACATTTTGAACCAGATAGTTGAGAATCTGTGGAATTCTCTGCCACAGTGGAGGCCAATTCCCTGGATGGTTTCAAGAGAGAGTTAGATAGCGACATCGGTGATGGGGAAGATGCTGGAGTCAATCATAAAAGATGAAATAGCGGCACATTTGGATAGCAGTAACAGGATCGGTCCGAGACAGCATAGATTTACGAAGGGGAAATCATGCTTGACTAATCTTCTGGAATTTTTTGAGGATGTAACTAGGAAAATGGACAAGGGAGAGCCAGTGGATGTAGTGTACCTGGACTTTCAGAAAGCATTTGATAAGGTCCAACATAGGAGATTAGTGGGCAAAATTAGGGCATATGGTATTGGAGGTAGAGTGCTGACATAGATATAAAATTGGTTGGCAGACAGGAAACAAAGAGCAGGGATTAACAGGTCCCTTTCAGAATGGCAGGCTGTGACTAGTGAGGTACCGCAAGGCTCAGTGCTGGGACCGCAGCTATTTACAATATAAATTAATGATTTTGATGAAGGGATTGCAAGTAACATTAGCAAATTTGCAGATGACACACAGCTAGGTGGCAGTGTGAACTGTGAGGAGGATGCTATGAGAATGCAGGGTGACTTGGACAGCTTGGGTGAGTGGACAGATGCATGGCAGATGCAGTTTAATGTGGATAAATGTGAGGTTATCCACTTTGTTAGCAAAAACAGGAAGGCAGATTATTATCTAAATGGTGTCAAATTGGGAAAAGGGGAATTACAATGGGATCTGGGGGTCCTTGTTCATCAGTCAATGAAAATAAGCATGCAGGTGCTGCAGGCAGTGAAGAAAGCTAATGGCATGTTGGCCTTCACAACGAGAGGAGTTAAGTATAGGAGCAAAGAGGTCCTGCAGTTGTACAGGGCCCTAGTGAGACAACATCTGGAGTGTTGTGTGCAGTTTTGTTCTCCAAATTTGAGGAAGGACATACTTGCTATCGCGGAAGTGCAGCATAGGTTCACAAGGTTAATTCCCGGGATGGCGGGACTGTCATAAGCTGAGAGAATGGAGCGGCTGGGCTTGTATACTCTGGAATTTAGGATGAGAGGAGACCTTATTGAAACATATAAGATTATTAAGGATTTAAACATGCTGGAGGCAGTAAACAAGTTCCCGATGTTGGGGGAGTCCAGAACCAGGGGCCACAGTTTAAGAATAAGGGGTAAGCCATTTAGAACGGAGATGAGGAAACACATTTTCACACAGAGAGGTGTGAGTGTGTGAAATTCTCTGCCTCAGAGGGCGGTGGAGGCCGGTTCTCTGGATACTTTCAAGAGAGAGCTAGATAGGGCTCTTAAAGATAGCGGAGTCAGGGGATATGGGGAGAAGACAGGAACAGGGTACTGATTATGGATGGTCAGTCATGATCACATTGTATGGTGGTGCTGGCTCGAAGGGCCGTATGGTTAACTCCTGCACCTATTGTCTATTGTCTATTGATATGAGCAGAAAGCAGGAATGCAGTGCTGATTTTGGATGGTCAGCCATGAACATATTGAATGGCAGTGTGGGCTCGAAGGGCTAAATGACCAACTCCTGCACCTATTTTCTATGTTTTGTGTAACTCAATCAACTCTAGTCGATCTGACTGTAGGTGGGGACTATCCCACTAGTTTAATTGCAGTATATCTGCTTCATCATTTTGCAATGATTGTGTGCATGTGTAGTTTCAGAAAATTAGCAAAACCAAGATTACATGAAAAAGAACTTCTAATTATGGGAAATATTTCCACTGAATATAAAGTGCATGGATTATGGAAATTATATGTAACAAAAATAGTTAATGCCCCCTTTGAATACTGAATGGTGAGAATAAATAGGAATTGGCTGATCTGTAATAAGATGCACTTTACCTTTCCTACTGTGTGGCAAATACAGTTGGTTTCCTGTATCCAGCAGAAATGATTTGTTCTTCTTAAGTCTGCCACAGAATATCAAGTAACATTTTGAATGTTTGCGTTCATACTCTTTGAAAACAGTTCCGTTAATACTTCAGTCTGAACAGAAAGAAAATGATTAGAATTGACGCAACTCTAAACCTTATTGCCTTAGGGCAACCAGGATCCAACTTAACAACATATGTAACCTACTTAACTGAGTAAAGCTGAAGGGAGGTATAATGGCAGGTTCTGATGACTAGACTGCAATTGTATCTTGAAGGAAGCTGCAGTTAACCTTCCACCAAGCAGACCCTAATTATCAAATACTAAAGTCCACCAGCTCCATGCCATCTCCCAACAGCACTGTCTCATTGCTTCACTCTGTTTTTATTTAGTTTAGTTTAGTTTAGTTTAGTTTAGAGATACAGCGTGGAAACAGGCCTTTCAGCCCATCGAGTCCACACCGACCAACGATCCCCACACATTAACACTATCCTACACTAGGGACAATTTATACTCTGCCAATGAACCTACAAACTTGAATGTCATTTGGAGTGTGGGAGGAAACAGAGTTCACAGAGAAAACCCACGCAGGTCATGGGGAGAACATATATACTCTGTACAGACTAGCACCCATATCCAGGATTGAACCCGGACCTCTGGCATTGTAAAGCAGCAACTCTACCGCTGCGTTATCGTGCCGCCCTAAATTCTGCAATCGATTCTCTCTTATTTGTCTATGAATTTCCTATTGATTCGTTTGTCATTCACCTGCACTGAAGGCTAATTTACAATTAACCCAGCAGTACTTCTTTAAGCTATGGGAGGTAACCAGAGCACCTGACGGAAATCGACACGGTCACAGGGTAAATCTACGCTCTCCACACAGGCATAACTCAAACTCAGGATCAAACCAAGGTTCCCGGAGCTCTGATCAGAAGCTGCTGTTGGGCCAACATGCCACTTACAAATTAAAATAATTATAAGGAGGCCTAACAAGGAGAGTTGATACTTTGAGTTTAATTTCCCCATGTTGCCAGGGCTTCCTGAGTGTTCCTCTCCACCTCAGAAGGGAAGCTTGATCCTTCCCTCAATACATGGTTTCTGCAGATTGGCTACAAGAGCTGATCCTTTCATAGTCATGGTCATGACATGTCCTTTCCACTGAGTTTAGTTTAGTTTAGTTTAGTTTAGTTTAGTGATGCAGCATGGAAACATGCCCTTCAGCCCATCAATTCCACATCGAACATCCATCACACCGTTCACACTGGCACTACATTATCTCACTTTTTCACCCAATCCCTACACAATCAGGGCCATTTACAGTGGCCTAGTAACCTACCAACACACACGTCTTTGGGATGTGGGAGGAAACTGGACCTTAAAGCTATGCCTTTCAGTCTTAAACTAGAAAATGATCTGACTGTCTACCTGCCTCTCATAATTTGATAGACTTCTCTCGGGTCCCTCCTCAGCTTCCGACACTCCAGAGTAAACCATTTAAGCTTTGCCAATTTATAGCTAATACCCTCTAATTTAAGCAGTATCCTGTTAAACCAGTGCCTCCACATCCTTTGTGTAATAGGCGACCAGAACTGCACACAGTCCTACCTGCTAGTTTACCATCCTGAAGAGCTGGGAAGTTGCTGGTTGGTTTTAATGGGAGTTAGAATGTTTTGGGTCTCCTACATACAGCACTCACCTTTTCCCAAATGACCAGAACTGATGTGGTTAAAACTGGGATCTACAATGTTCAATGGTTAGTACAGAATGATAGTGCTATCTGAAATTAATATGAAATTACCAAACATATGTTTCCGTTGGTCTTCTTGTGAATTTCTGTTCTATGAACAGATTATGAATGAAGTGGGAAAGAGTTGGTTACCAGAGGCCAGTTCTCTGGATACTTTCAAGAGAGAGCTAGATAGGGCTCTTGAAGATAGCGGATATGGGGAGTAGGCAGGAATGGGGTACTGATTGTGGATGATTAGATATGATCACATTGAATGGTGGTGCTGGCTTGAAGGGCCGAATGGCCTACTCCTGCACCTATTGTCTATTGAATTACATTCAGCGAAAGTAATAAAGAATGGGAACTGATGTATCTGTTTAATTCAATACATAGTAAAACCCCACTAATCCTCGCCATCCACAGGATTTAGATAATGCTAGATTGACAGATATTCCCCCTCCCTTTTCATCTGTGCATGAATTGCCTCATATTGTGTTTTAAATTGAATTGTGTCTTTAATTTGTGTACTAGTCATGTCTCTACTATTTATTTCATTCCCCTTACATGTTTTTCCTCTACCTGCTAAATTTTTGTAAGGTGTCCTTGAGACTCTTGAAAGGCGCCCATAAATAAAATTTATTATTATTATTATTATTCCAGACTATTGGATACTACACCTACTAATACCCAACACATTTTTAAGTTGCTTTTTTAAAATGTTACATATAATAAGGTTCCCACTGAATCGAGTGAGTTTAAAGGGAGCATGAGAAGTAGGGAGGGTGAGAAACTGGGTCCTGGTGAACGTGGGAAGCAGGGCCTTCATGAGATAAAATAAGTGTGGGGAGAAACATGACCCCAGTAAATTTAAAGGGAGTTCAGGAAACAAGCCCCTGAGAGCCAAACACTAAACCATTAGGGGGTTTCTGGACAATGGATTTGTAGATTTATTAAAGTTTTACTGTATAGAGAGAAAGAGAGAGAGAGAGTGATAAGTGTTTACACTGAAAATGCTATTTGTGTACTTTTGTAAGTAGCTTGGTATTTGATTGTGTTTTTCAGGAAAAGGCCAAAAGTACCATTCAACGGATTTACAGGCCATGAAAATACAAATGGTCGAGCGACTTTTGAAAACCCAATGTATGATCGTAATGTCCAGCCCTCCGACATTGTGACCAGTGAGATTGAGGTGACAGTGAGCACTGTTTGCACAGCAGTATAGCACCTACTCTTGATAAATATATCGGTAAGTAGCAGAGTTTCATGAAGTACATAGACAGTAATAAGTTCGCTTTGGCAAGTTTCCCAACTTCTAACTGGAATAGCATGTGCCCTTTCTACTAATGAACTCAATTTCTTGTGAGCTGTGTGGAATTGTGTGTGGCAATTTCATCCTTTCATAAGCGTTTCATCGACACAATTTCACTGCTTCAACACTGCTCCAACTGAGAATAATAATTGTGTGCGCTTTGTATTTCTGATTATTCACACCTAAAGAGTTCATGATTCCAGTTTTGCTATTGCAAGAAGTTACAGATGGAATTCAACTATGTCTTTGTCAAACCAACTGAAAGTCAGACTTAATACAATCTTTGGAACATTAGTCAGGGGCTAAGGAGCTGCCCAACAAGGAGTGCTTTTTATGGTACATTTATTGAAAAGAAAGTTTCACGTCTGAGAACAGGATTCAAATTTAAGTATTGGAATTAAACATAAACGCAGATAATGGTACTCTGAAATTACATACAAACTGCAGAAAATGCTCAGCCGGTCAGTTAGCATCTACGGAAAGAGAAACAGAACAAGTGTTTCAGGTCAAAGTTAGTTTTACGTTGGATAGAAGATGGAGCAATGTATAGGAGAGCGACAATAGATGTGATAAAATTGCCAAGCTGGCCATCCGCGAGTCACGGCGCCAGACGGTAGAGGGCTTTACCCGAGCCGGCTGCCTGCCCCTTTTCGGGGTTACGCCCGCTCCCGGGTGGGGTTAGAAAGGTAATACGCCCTGTCCACGGGCACCCTAGGAGAGTTCCGGGACCGCTGGGCTCCACAGGGTGTTGAATGCATCCTCAATAAGGATTGCAACATAGTTGTATAGTAGTTGTATAGTAGTTTATTAAGGATATTTGTTTGTATTGTATTATGGCGGTGGGTTCTGGTTTGTTTTATTGTAGTGTAATATTATTTTTATCTGCATTTTCTGTTTTTATTTCACATCTAAGTAATGTTGGTGGATTAAAAGTCACAGCTTCAACATGTTCAGAGGACATTAAGCTAAATGAGTTTGCTGTGTCTCAATCCAATTTCTAATAACTGCAAGCGCAAACAGAATTGCCCATATTTCACCACTAATTACCTCAAATAGCCCATCATGTTTGCTAGGCCTGAATAATGGTTGCTCCAAGTATTTACCATCACAAAACAATATTCCGAAGCTGCAGTTAAAACAAATTGCCCGAAGAGCTTTACATCTTCATTTGATATCAGCGCTGACCATAAAAGATGGAAAAGCATTCAGTTGTATTCCCCAGCAGTAGCATATCTAATCTTAATGAATTATAAACAGTCCCCATGCCAAAAAAACTCATGACATCTTTCACAGAAACAAAGCCTTGCCGACAGCTTTGTTAGCTGCGAGGGGGATTTTTAGTAGATTTAGAATGTCTCTAATATTTGAGACATTCAGCAAAGTTTTAGAAAATGTTTAGAAGGTCTGGAGTTTTAGATATACAGCATGGATGCAGGCCCCTCAGTCCACCGAGTACATGCCGACCATTGATTACCCTTTCATAGTCGTTCTGTGTTATGCTATTTTCTCATCCATCCCCTACACACTTGGGATAATTTTACAGAGACCAATTTTAACTCAGCGGTATGAATACTGATTTCTCAAACTTCAACTTACCTTTGTTTTCTTTCTATCTCCATTCTCCCCCACCCGTCACACTAGCTACAAAGTCGTCTTGTTGAATATCAGTGTCTGTAACTCGCTTTCACCTCGTCCACAGCTATCAATGGCCTGTTTCCTTTATCATCATAACTCTTTTGCATTTCTTTCATTCATTTGTTCTATATCTCTCTATATCACCGTCCATATCTCTTGTTTCCCTTTCCCATGACTCTCAGTCTGAAGAAGGGTCTCGACCCTAAATGTCATTGATTTCTTTTCTCCAGAGATGCTGCCTGACCAGCTGAGTTACTCCAGCTTTTTGTGTCAAACCTATAAATCCACTCGTCTTTGGGATGTGGGAGGAAACTGGAGCACCCAGAGGAAACCTACGCAGTCATAGGGAGAACCTGAAAACTCCACATAGACAGTACCTGAGGTCAGGATCGAACTCGGGTCTCTGGCGCTGTGGGTCTGCAGCTCTACCAACTGCACCACTGTGCCAAATTACAAAAGATATTTCAACACTGTGTTAATTCCCCTCTCGTTTCCTAACCATAGCCCTATGATCCCCATTGTAATGGATGGATCACGTCATGTACCAAGCTGACTTGTCACAGCATTGCAAGGCAATTTGCCAGAGTATTGATGGGGAACCTCAACGAGTCTGAGTTTCATCATTGGACACCATGGGAATATAAGGACATTGAAAAATGACACATTTGGCCTGAATTTAACAATAAATCACAGATTTCATTGTTTGAAATCAAATACAGGAAAGTCTTAGTTAACTGTTGGTTAAACAGTTTAGTGCCGGTGGTTCATTTTGGCAGTCACATTTGACAGCTAATTCCAGCTCAAAGTCTTGAATAAAGAAAACCTATCAATCTGTACACCGCAAATCCCTCAGTTTTGATCTTTCCAGGTGGCCTGGTGCTGACAGCTTTCTGATGGAGGAAGTTGTGGATTTCTGCTAGCTTCAAAAGGCCAGCTTTGATGGTCTGTCCCCTTATTTTAGATTCCCCACCTATCAACTGAGAACAGTTCTTAAAGAGAATTCCATATTGCAATCTAATATGTTTTATCTGCTTCCTGTACTTGCATATAAGCTATTCCTGTAACCGCACTTACATTTTGCAAACCTCCTTCCTGCCGCACTTCTGTGGCCTACCCGCAAGTTTGGTGGTGTGCAAATAGTGATTATACCTCATGCAGCGTAACAAGGCCCCAACCACAGATCACTCTGATGGTCTTTTTGACACCTTGCTGCATTAAAAGGCCTTGTTCCTTTTTTAATAATGTCACCGATATTAAAATGCATTTAAATTGTGGCACAGTGGCGGAGCTGGTAGACCCTTTGCCTCTCAGCACCGGAGATCAAGGGTTGGTCCTTAGTGTTGACTAAGTGGAGTTCATGCCTTCTCCCTGTGACCACATGGGTTTCCTCCAGGTGCTCCAGTTTCCTCCCATATCCCAAAGACGTGCGGGTTTGTAGATTAACTGGCCTCTGTGAATTGTTCCAAATGTGTAGGGAGTGAATGCAAAAGTGGGTTGACATAGAACTAGTGTGAATGGGTGATTTATGGTTAGCATGGGCTGAATGGCCTGTTTCCATGCTGTACCTCCTTGCTCCTTGAGTATTAGAAAGGCGCTATATAAATCCCATCCATTATTATTATTATTACCTCTAAACTAATCTAAATAATCAAACACATTAAAATTTAAAATTACTCAAAAAGTAAACACATTTAAGTGATGGAGATTAATTAAAAACAGAATTATTTAGTCAAATTGCAATTAAAAACAACATTGAGAAGTATCAAGCCCTTCAGCTCAGCAAATTTGAGCTCTGCCCTGGAGTTAGTGCTGAATCCAGCAATGAAGTGCGAGGATGTGGCATCTGAAATCTAAATCAGTCCTGCTCTGCCTGCAGTATACTTATACAAGTTGATCTTCACACTGAGGCTACCTGCCAATTCCCCATGGAATTATTGTCTGGTGGGCCGTACAAACCAGCTCTTGGTGTTGTGTTGGCTAATGCTGTCAGTATAAAAAAAGCTGCAATTGTGCATCTTGATTTAATAGTGACATGTATTATGTCAAGAGCGTTTCATTGTCATATGTCCCTGACAGAACAATGAAATTCTTACGCATTAGCACAACAGAATATCTAAACATAGTACTCTGTAAACAATATAATAAACAAAAAATAGTTCCATATATATATATAATATATATATATACTGAACTTTTTTATACATAGAAACAAACAAACAATAATAGTGCAAAAAGACAAAACCAATGCCCCCAAGTCTATGTAGTTCAGAACTTATTTGGAGGTTGTTGTGTTTAATAGCCTGATGGCTGTTTCGAAGAAGCTGTTCCTGAACCTGGATGTTACAGTTTTCAGAATCCTATGTGTTCTTCCCAATGGCAGGAGTGCATTAAGTGTGTGGCCAGGGTGGTATGGGTCTCTGATGATACTGGCTGTCTTTTTGAGGCAGCGACTCCTGTTAATCCCTTTGATGGGGGGAGGTCAGAACCCATGATGGACTGGTTCAAAATGTAACATTGCTGCCATATAATTACACCACATTTGTTCAGACTACTTAGACCGTAATTACATGTTCACTGCCAGCAGTGTGATGGAAAAAACATTTGTTCCTTCAGATGTCTGCACTTGGGACATTTAGCTCGACCTGATTCAGAATGAGATTCCTTCCACTGTACCTCACTATTATCATTTTCAATTGTAATGGATAATCCTGACCTTTCAATGAAAACTTATGTTCGGCAATCATAGCAATCCTGGAGCCAGGATTAGCTTTATGCAAAATTCTGTATCCTTTGTCACTGCCTGAAACATGAGTTTAATTTGCATGCGTTGAATATATGCATGAAAGATCTCACATAAATGTCAGGGTTTGCTCATCTTCAGATAAAAGTGCCAATCATTAATGCTGCATTTTGCACATTGTGAATGAAGTCTTAAGCCCCTGTCCCACTTTCACAACATAATTCACGACCTCTGCCGAGTTTGCCCTTGACTCATACTCGCAGCATGGTCAGCACGAGGTCGTAGGAGGTCGTAGGTAGGTCGTAGCTGGTTGTGATGCTAGTCGTAGGTACTCGTGGCATCAAATAGGTCGCGGCGATTTTACGCCTGATAAAAAATGACCACGAGTAAAAAAAATGTCGGCATGGATAAAATTGATACTTTTCACTCGTAGGTAGGTTGTAGGTAGGTCGTAGGTAGGTCGTAGTAGGTCGTGATGCTAGTCGTAGGTGGTCGGAGGCAGTTGAAGGTAATAGCTCCGGGGTGAATAAAAGATCAGTAGGAAAAAAAGGTAATTTAAACAGCAGAATGTCACCTCTGTCACTCCAAGGCATGTTTATTCATGGCTGGAGAGATTTTGGAGAGGAGTCTAGTGTTTTAGAGATGGCACCAAAAAGGCAGCAGCGCAGGGGGAGGGCACAACCCTAAACAAAACGGCCATGCAGGTGTTGCCCACCCAAGAGGAGGAGTGGCAGGAGGTGATGCTGCAGGAGGTGATAGTGCAGGAGGAGGTAGCCCTGCATGAGAGACCCTGGAGGAGGAGACCAGGGTGGTAGTATCTATCCCCCACCACCACCCCATCCTTCACTGCCTTGTATAAAGGCAGCAAAGCAGGCCTTTCTCCTGTGTCTGACACAGCATCAGAGGCAGATGCCCCATTGGTGGTGAGGGAGGGCTGGAGGAAGGTTATGCCCCACACCTTCACCAGGCAGCAGGAGGGGGACCTTGAGGAATGGTTCCAGCAGAATGGCATCTTGTACAAAAAGGAAAATGAGGGGTACAGGGACAAGGACAAGAATGGCATGCTTGCCATCCACTGCCCCACATGTGTGCTTAAAGTTCCATCTTTGGTCAAAGCCCAGCGCCACTCGCTTCCAGTCATCTGGTGTACTGGGACAGTCCATCACATCATCTCCATTCACCCATTGAGACCTCTTCCTGTGCTTCCTCTTCACCCTTGCTCTTCCCCTTCTGCCTTTCTTAAAAGGCAGCTGAAGCAAAAGGGCTACTGCAAACAGCAGTAAAACGTATATGGTCGAAGCCAGTCTTCAACATAGTCAAAGGAGGTCGAAGGAGGTCTTCTTCATAGTTGTTCGAGGTCTTCAACATGGTTGTGGGCGATCTTCAACATAGTCGTTGGAGGCCGTACACATAGTCGTAGGAGGTCGTAGGTTACCCCAATCTTGGTTTTTTTTTTAGGTCGTTTAAGGTCGCAGAGGTCGCAAATTAGGTTGTGAAAGTGGGGCAGGGGCTTTAAGGGCCTGTCCCACTTTCACGACCTAATTCACGACTTCTGCCGTGTTTGCCCTTGACTCATACTCGCAGCATGGTCGTCCCAAAATCATAGGAGGTCATAGGTAGGTCGTAGCAGGCCGTGATGCTAGTCTTAGGTACTCGTGGCATCAAGTAGGTCGGGGCGTTTTTCTAGCATGATGAAAAATGTCCACGAGTAAAAAAGGTTGTGAATTAGGTCGTGAAAGTGGGACAGGCCCTTTAATTTGTTTAGAGATCTAAAAGGAGCACAGGGACTTTTTGTCCTTCTCACCTCTTTCATAAACAAGGTGGTTTATTTTTAAAGCAAGTCAACTGTCATAAAAGCACAAGATCAATTGGCACATGATGAAGATTAGACCATTAGACCATGTGTACTTAGAAGCCTTCAGAAATTTGGCATGTCCCCTAACAACCGTCATTATTTTTACCGATGAGCCGTAGTCAGCATTTTATTGGGATGCACCACCGCATGGTTTGTGAACAGCTCCATCTAAGACTGCAATAAATTGTAGAGAGTGGTGGGCGTAGCACAGATCATCATGCAAACCAACCTCCCTTCCATTGGCTTCATCGACACTTCAAGCTGACTTGGCAAGAATGCCAGCATAATTAAGGACCTGCCTCACCCTGGTCACTCCCTCTTCTCCCCACTCCCATCAGGCAAGAGGTACAGATGTTTGAAAATGCATATCTCCAGATTCAGGAACAGTTTCTTTCCAGCTGTTATCATGCACTGAACTGACCTCTCACCAGCTAGAGAGTGGTCCTGGCCTCCCATCTACCTCATTGGAGACCGTTGAATTATCTTTAATCTGACTTTATTGGACTTTATCTTCCACTAAACATTAAACCCTTTATCCTGTCTCTGTATACTGTGGATGGCTTGATCTTAATCATGTAGAGGCATGAAATGCAGGAGTAACTCAGCACGTCTGGCAGCATCTTTGGAGAAATGGATGGGAGGCATTTTCGGTCGGGTAAATGTCACTGTCCATTTTCTCCAGAGATGCTGTCTGACCTGCTGAGTTACTCCTTCATTGGCACATACTGGCATCTGCAGTTCAATTTTATTACATAGAGTAATCATATATAGTCTTTTCACTGACTGGATAGCACGCAACAGAGAGCTTTTCACTGTACCTCGGTATATGTGACAATAAACTAAACTAAACCAAGCCTACAGTGATGGCACCTTCTTGCACTTTTTTCTTATATCTGTGCAGGAAACATGGATCCTGCTTTAGAATGATTAAGTTCTGCTAAACGGAAGAAGAAACTACAAATGACACCATGGTGTGAATGTGATGCAAAGAAAACCAATTGGAAATGTTTCAATAATTATATCCACATAGTTTGATTTGCAAACAAAAAAGACTAAAAATCTTCTTTATTATACCTTTACTTTTTGACATTGACCCTGCTTTACTTAAGATTCCAAAAGTTGCACATTAGTATAATCTAGTCTCGGGAGTTAAATGGGTTATGATGGAATTCATGACTTCTTTCAAGCTTGTATTGTTCTAGTAGGAAAGGCATTCCCTTCAGTAAAAGTAAGTGTAAATTCCAAAATCAACCAGTAATCAATAATATCTTCATAGGCTTTGTTGATTTTGATGAGTTTTCTAACATAGCTTTACTTTGTTTCCAAACAGAATGCTGAAGTTCAGAATCGCCTCATCAGATTCGACTTGGCTGCTTTTCTTCAAAGACGTACTAACTATGGAGAAGCTACTATGGTGTCGCCCTACTTACTTCTTTTATGAAGAGCCAGGGGTGAGGGGAAGCCAAGGATTAAGCTTGCCCTGAAATCACTGCAGTTAAAAACAAACATTTTCTCATGGTGGTAACCAAGAGGATATACATGATGATGAACTGAACACTTCATTGAGCTCAAACCATCAAAATTTACTGACCACTAACAGCATCTCCAAGCTGGATGACATTTTGGCAGAGAAACTGAGAAACAATGGTGTCTCTCCTCTCCTCCAGCAAGAAGCCAGTTCACACAAGGAAACATTTAAACTACAGAGTATTATTATTCAACAACACCCACAGGTGAAAAAAAAAGTGTGTAAAATGCCTTTCGATTGTCAACTGGGGACGGATCGTACTTAGTTCATCCCATGGTTCTCTTCATTATGCTTATCAGAACGTGAGAGCTGTTTGCTTAAACCCTCTACTGCATTCTATAATTTCATATTGTGGATTATTCCTTTGTGCTACACATCATTCCTATCACATGACTGTTAATTCAAGTGCTGAAGGGAAGCATCAGTGTACATCTAAATTAGATATTATTTTAATATCAGCTGCAACATTTGAAATTCTTTATAACAATTTATAACAATTTCCTAATGACTCCAGTGTCATTCATTTTTAACAAAGGCAAGATCACTAACAATTTCCTTGAACATTTTGACAAACATCCCATACATTTTAAATTAATATATATATATGACATATATTAGTTATGTAATATATATTACAGTTATATTTCAATATGAGAGGTAGAAGATTTTATTTTGACCCCACATTCCAGCTTATTTTTCCTCAGCCTTGGTTTCAAGCCCAATTCTATTGATCAAGCCTCAGAAAACTAGCCTTAATATTCCTTTGCTTTCCACCACTATTAGTTATCCAGAATCCACTCAAGGTGGATACTGAAGGTACTCAGAAAGCAGAATATGAGAGAGAATATGTTACAAGTTAATAACTGCAGGAGTAGGGTTGATGAGAATGCTATGAGTTTGCAATAGACTCAATGGTCTGAATGGCCTAATTTTAATTAGAAAATATGGAAACATTGTAGCTTAAGTACGATATATCTGCCATGGAATGGTATGAGGGATCTCATTACAGAGGGAATGTGGCATATTGAGGGCCACTTGAGTGGGAATATATTGGAGGTTCTGTGTTATCATAACTGTGTCAAAGTTCTTTAAGGAGCTTTCAAGTAAAATGTAACTATAAGACGTTATGAAGAATGAAGAAGGATGTTTCCACTAGTGGGAGAGTCGAGGATTAGAGCTCATAGCCTCAGAATTAAAGAACGTCTTTTAGGATAGAGGTGAGGAGAAATTTATTTTGTCAGACGGTGGTGAATCTGTGGAATTCTTTGCCACAGCAGCTGTGGAGGCCAAGTCAGTGGATATTTTTAAGGCAGAGATAGATAGATTTTTGATTAGTACAGGTGACGGAGGTTATGGGGAGAAGGCAGGAGAATGGGGTTAGGAGGGAGAGCCCGATGAGCCATGATTGAATGGCAGTGTAGACTTGATGGGCCGAATGGCCTAATTCTACTCCTATCACTTATGACCTTATGCAGCTTTTCAAAGTGGTAATTGGTTTTGGATGTAGTTCCACAGTTTAGGGCCCTTGTCGCTGAGACCATGTTGACCAATGATTCAAAAGATTTTTTTAAAGTGTTACCTTTCTGTATTACTCATAAAGACGAATCATTTTAAATGGATTTAAAATGCATAATGCCTGAAGTTGCATTGAGTGAACAAGAGAAAGGTTGTACACACCTTGGACCAGATCACAATGATGCATAGAGGCAATTCTCCAGAAAGCAGCCTACTAGCTGTTGTGTGCACATCAATATGCTCTCAGTTTACATGCTTGTGTAATACCAAACTATAATGCAGAATATGTGGCGTAGTTATTTGATCTTTGGTATCAATTTGGCCAATTCTGAATTGTGCATTGAAAAATTCAGTGCAATCTCATGGATGTTTTACTGTCGAAACAGTAGTATAAGTGAAAAGCATAACTTGCCTTTCCTGCATCCATGTAGCTGAGAGCATACCAATCTACAAATTATACCAGAATACTGTTTTATCTCTCAAATTAAGGGCATGTAATCTCTTACATACACCAATTTTGCCTTTGTCTGGGAACTTGTCTGAAAGATATCACCCCAATGTTTCACTGAAGTGATATAGATTGTGTAGATATGCCCACATCTCAGTACTGGGGCTTGACCTCATAAGCTCTTGAGCCAGAGGAGAGAGCATCATCACTCAGCCAAGGCTAAAACCACAGATAGGGGCTTTCTAGGAAGGTTTAGTGCTGCAAAGGGGAGCCTAAGTACTAACTATGACTGACTGTAAATTATGAGAAAAGGATATCTTTAAATTTAGCAATATCTGGAGAAAAAAAATGGAAAATTGAGTTCTGCTGGGAAAACCAAGAAAAGGTCATTGTTAATCTGAAATTAAAACGGAAAATGGAAGAAAAACATAACAGGTCAGGCATCCTCTGTGGAAGGAGAGACAGTTAGCATTTCAGTTTTAAGTCTTTTCATGAAATCTGTTTTTAATTAAAAGTTAGGAGTGTTGTAGCAGTTGCACGGCCATGACTTTAAGCAACACATGAAACAATTTCTGTCGTTAATATGCCTGGTAATTCAGTTAGTAGCAGGAATTGCTGTAGATGATAGAATAGAAATATATTCAGCAGACTTTGCCCTAATTTTCCAGCGCACTCATTTGGGCATGGTAGAATGCTGCAATTGTGGTGTGCAAGTGGGCGTCATGGTGTGGAGAAAAGCAGAGGTTTTGATTATTAGATTTATTCAGCAAATCTCAGTTGTGCTCGAACCTTGGAAACATTGGTTCAACAGACCAGGTCCTGAACATTTAGAGTCAGAAGCATGCTGCTTGCCTATCCTTCCCAAAACTGTGCCCCAGAGCTCTAGAACTTGAGGTCTGATGAAGGGAGAGGTTTGAACGGAGTGGAGTATCAAGGCCTCGCATCTATTGGAGGGGAGAAGTTTGGGATCATGGGTGAGCTACAACCAGATTACATCTGGTGGGGTATTACAAACATTAGACTAGCAGTGTCTCAGTTGAAGGGGAGAGGAATGGAGATTGGGAATGGTGAATCATTGGAAGTGGTGGGATGACGCTTGGTGGAGGGCGGTAGATAGTCTTGAAGCAGGCACCTAGTCCAGCAGTGTGACGGAGAGCTAAAATTGCCGAGGTGTTTGATTAAACGTGAACAGATGTAGTTTGGGTAAATCCAATTTTCATTCACAAGGATGTTTCAAAAAAAGAAAAAGCTCTGCCATCTAATTTCGAGACAGCCATTTTTATTCTTATCAAACCTGATTTATGGGGTTTGATACAATCAGCAAACCCATATAAAGAGAGTTCCGTAAGAATTGAATAGATCTGGTCTACAAACAGTCTGTCCTGCCTCAACGACATCAAAGTTGGACCTTTGTCAGGATCATGTCATCTTTTATCTATCTAGAAGTCAAGAGGTTAGAAAGTGAAGTTGTCAAAGAAGGCAGGAACTAGACCAGTCTGTGAAAGAATTAGTAGTAATGACACCTACTAACTGCTTAGTTTTGGCAGCCTAAATCTGTACAGAGTTAGCTAAAAGGTTGAACGAGTTATTGAGGAGTTAATTAGTCAATGCATTGGACAGAAATGTGATCACTTCCACTAAATACACAATAAATTGGCATGTGCAGGTTGACCTCTTTTAACATTGATTTTTGAAAGCAGTACAACACACATTCCCTATGATATTGGGCATTTAACACTTGCAACCAAAGGCAAATTTCTACCTTATGATTTTTTGCTTATTACACTTGTGCCATGCGAAAGTGCAGTACATTGTCCCAATCCTTGTCTTAAATTATGTAAAAAGGAATGGCGGTATTGGTCTTATAAGAGTAGAAATCGCACCGTGAACCTTACATCCTGACTGATGTGCACATTGACATGTGTTGATTGCAGATCTTTTTATTTGATCTGATGCTGAGATTCAATTTCACTGAATAACAGATAACATGATTTATCAAATGCGTCTGCATCAAAGTTTGTATCACGGGATAATGTCATTTGGGGAATGGCCCTCAGTCTATAAATGTCCCAAGTGTTTGTGGGCGACAGGCGGATAAATGAAGATTCTCAGAATTCTGTAAGCCAGGAAATCTATGAGGGGAAAAACACAACGCTGATATACTCGTCCAAAAAAAATTACTTTCATAAAGTTTCTATCAGTTAAAAGCATACACTGATGGAATGTGGCTTGGGACAAATTTGGAAGGTGTGTTAGAATGTTCTTCTGTTTCTTTTGTATCGTTAAATATTCCCTAGGCACAATTCCCTGTGTTTTCTATCTCCACCCTTGCCTGTCAGTTTAATGGATTAAAAAAAAATCAAGAACCCTTGGTCAACTTATTCGACAGAGGGGATGTTGTAACAAACAATATAAATTCGTCCTACAGATGAATTGTGGTGTCCTAGAATTTCATCCTACAGATGGAAAGGTTGTAGTGAAAAATACCTTTACACATTTTTAACTCTGCCAACATATTGTTGCAAGTCTATCTCTCTCCTCTTGTTTCTTTTTCACAGCTCTTTCAATTCTTTCACCAACTCAATTTTGTATCTGAAATGGCCTTGTGTACAGATGAATCATTAAGACATAGCATATTGTACAAGGTGTAATGTCTCCAAGGAAGAGAACAAATGGATTCTTTAAGAAGAATTAATGCCTCAAATTACAAATCAATTTGCAAAGGAGAAATAACACTTTCTTCGTAAACCCTTACTGAAGTTCCAATAATTTAGCTTTTACAATTACAAGTTCACAACAGCATATTTCACAACTTCTGGGGAAAATGGTCATACATAGTGGTGTCTGAGTTACGTGATCAACAAGAAAATTGTAATGCATTAGGGTGGCCATGAAATCGAAAAATTCAATTCAGAAAGGAATAAAATAAATGGTGATGAAGTTTCACAACTTTCCATCGCAGATGTACAGGTTAAGTTATCCACATTTTTTGAGATTGATGTTTTGACCAGAGGCTACGTGCTTACTCTGAGTGAGAGAGAATGAAAAGAATCAGTGACAAAAGTGATTTACAACCTCTGGCAGCCCTTTCAGAGGAATGACGGCTGAACGTAGGGGAATTGCCTTCTGAGCCTCCCAGTCCACCACAAAAGGAAAAAAAGGTGAATTGTGTTTACCAACACTAATTGTGATTGCAAATTTTCAGTGAAGGGTGAATTTGCAATCAATTTTTATTGAGCAGAATTTCAAATGATCTAAGCTTGATATAGAACATTGTTTCTTATGTAGAAAAACACGACAGAGTTGGAGATCATTGCTACCACAACAACCCTTTTTTTCTTCATTAATTTCTCCTAAAAGGCTTAGTTTCAGAATCCTGGATGAATAATTGCCCTTGATCTCTGTTGCAGTGACATGGACATTTAAAAAAATATACATGTACTTCTGAAATATAGCAGACACACTTGTGTTTAACTTCAGAGTGGTCATTTGTTTTGCAATTAATTATGCAATATTTTTATTGAATCTTAATATATATGCTGTCAGTGGTAATGGTGAATCTGGTTTCAGATTTTACTTTTGGTTTCAGTTTATCCAGAAATGGCACTCCGATTTAAGTAGCATAATGGTCAGATTAACTTTATCCCTATTCATTATTAACCTGAGAAACTAAACCATTCTGTACACATTGCATTTACTAATTCCTCCACAATGTTTAAGCTTTGTCACACTGACTCCTCGGGCAGCACGCCAAATGAAAGAAGATGATGCCTTCACCTAATATTGTGCCAGGTAAAGAGAAAAGTATCAAATATAATTGGACTTTTAATTTAAATTGCAGATTTATTACGAGCAGTAGATGCACCGTTCCACCTTTTGCAATAGGGTATCTAAGAGGATGCATACCAGAGTGTTTTCTGAATTAATCAGAGCAAATACATATACTAAAACATAAGTGTGGCGTTCTACTATACTCTTTTTATAAAAAAGAGCACCTTTCAGTTCTCGGTCGATTTGATACAACAAAATATGACTAGGTAGGCTACCGGACTTATAATTATCAAGCCCACAACCTTTCAGGAATTTTTAAAAATGAACTTGATGGTAGTTTTAAGATAAGTTACTTTTATTTTGGGTTTGACTTCCGTCTTTTACTTCAAACTCTTTTTTCTCCTCTTGAGTGTACGGTGGTGTTGAAGGATGCATCCATCTTCACTACGAGATTCCCAATGTTTATCCCATCACAACAGTGAGGCCAAATGGATCAGAGAACTATTTCGGACTTGCCTCAATTTTCTATTTTGTTAGTTGAAGACATTTTAGCTTTGTGTGGAGTGTTTGATAGAAATGAATCAATCTTTAAGTTTGTGCAGCCCCAAGCTGATAGAGTAAACCTAATTTAAAATTATTAAGATAATTGACCACTATAGGGAAATGTACGTGTCTGATTTCAGCACCATCGGTACATCCAGTATGGCCAGATTGCATGCTCGAAAGCCACTAGAGAAACGCTGGTAACTGTGAAGAATCAAGAATGGGTGCTACTGTAATTTTGACACCAACAGAAAATAAACTTTTTTTTTAAATTCATGATTATCATTTAGCTTTGCAGAGATGGTAAAACTATTCAAACATTACATTTCTTGTAAAAATAACATTATTGTGTAAAATGTCCTCTGATGCTCCAGACATGCAGGTAACCTGATCCAGCAGTGACAATGGCCCCTTTTTTCTGCAGCCAAAGTAGCTTCTCCTTAAAATACACATAGGTATACCTTGACTTGCTTCAACACAAGCTATTTATTTATATCAGATTTATTCTGCAAGAGACCTTTTCTTCCACTGAATCACGTGCGTCAAATTTGCATCATGTGGAAAGAGCCCTTTTTTTTGTACAGAGATATATTTTTATGCAAAAAGAAGTAACAAATTTGTACAGCAAATCAAGGACAAGTTCTAAATGTTTTTCATTATTGTAGTGAATGAGTGATGAAATTGGCTTTTAAAAAAAAATCAATAAGTAGTAAACAAATTGTAAAATACACAGTTTATGTAGGGATGTGTAAATATGTATTATATTATCGATGTGTCAACTTGTCTTTATGACCACTCTGCTATATAAATATATATATATGTACTTTATCTGTCTGTATATGATGCTTTGCATTGTGTTTCATCTTAGTATACTTTACTGAATTTGAAAACAATTTTAACTTTTTAAATAAAAGTTTTGACAATGAGCCCCGGAACGTTTCATGCAAAGACTGATTTGAATTTGATATGATCGTCTGTAAAAATGTGAGTTCCAAATGACTAAAATAAGTTTTTTTTGCTTAGGAATGAGTGAGTTAGACCCGGTGTGGGTTAGACCCAGTATGGGTTAGACCCGGTGTGTTTGCAGATCATGAAGAGCACTGCTGACATTTTTTTGTGTGACATTTATGGTGATTTGGCTACTTAACTTTAGTTCCACATCAATATCCAATTATCTCTTAATCGACACCCGAGATCTGGCTAGCAGCAAGTAGTAAACAGAGTCGACTAGAAAATCCATTGGGCTGTGCAATATTTTTGTGTGCTGCGCAGTGCAATTCAATCTAAAAATAAATCACTAAACTCACATTGCATGCTTTCGGAAATACTGATCTTGTCCTCAGTGCTAACTATAGGAGCCACTGGGCTATCCTGTGCCATGCCAGACGGCATGCAAAACATAAAAGTCACATCTCTCACATTTCCCTGATGCAAATAAACACCTTGTGTGCGGCATGGGCCGTGATTGCCAGAGGAGGCATTACTCAAGAGGCCTACAAATTGATGGGAACAGTATCTGATTAAGTCCCCTGTCATCCCCCTTCTGATTTAAAATACCATTATCAGATCTGTTCAAAACCAGGTGTTTACAAAGAACAGCGGCAACATCAGCTATTTGTCCACATAATGAAAGTATGCCATTTCTAGAATCACGTTGTGCTTTTTTTCTGCACCTTCTCTGAAGCCGGCGGTACAGCACCGGAGACCGGAATTTGATCCTGACTATGGGTGCTGTCTGTATGGAGTTTGCACATTCTCCCGGTGACCCCATGGGGTTCCTCCCACATTCCAAATATGTGCGGGTTTATAGGTAAATTGGCTTCTGTAAATTGTCCTTATTGTGTGAGATAGAACTAGTACATGGGTTATTGTTGGTCGGCATGGACTCGGTGGGCTGATGGGCCTGCTCTCTCATGCTGTTTCTTTAAACTAAACTAAACTAAACATATTTCTTCAATTATTTTACAGCACTCTCCAATCCAGGCCAGTTGAATAAAAGGGTAAAGTTGCGATTTGATCACAGTACTGCTTTATTTGTTCCCATCATGTTGTTTTGGAAATTAAGGTTAGAAACAGAACCAATCATATTCATATTGCACCGAAAACGTTTGAATATGTAGATTCTCTTTTTTTTGCTTCTTTGGCACTAAGAGCAACATTTTAAATGAAATGCAAATATGGAATTCCATGTCAGTTGATAACAGGGACCTTGTTCAGTGACAGTATGATTGAGGGTTAAGATAAAACCTAATTTTGTTTTATTAATTTTGTCCAAGGACATAAGGGTTTGGCTTGGTAAAATTGTAAATTGTCCCTAATGTGAGTAGGATAGTGTTAATGTGCGGGGATCGCTGGTCAGCGTGGACTCAGTGGACTGAAGGGCCTGTTTCCATGCCGTATCTCTAAACTAAACTAATGCCCTTTCCATTTTTTATTGCAAATATAGATTTTCAGTGTCAAGTTCTTGTCAGTGGCAAGAGGTGAAGATAAAATTGCAGGGAGAATGCTGTCACTATAAGCAATATATTAAATGTGATGCAGTAGTAAAATAGTTTATATGACTGAAGCACAAATAGTAATCAGGTACCCATTGTAATTATAGATATTGATCACTGATTTCGGAAAACCAAGCTTTCATGCCGAGTCCCAAAATTCTGAATGCACCTTATTCAATTTTCAACGAAACAACTCTGCTGTGAAAATTAATGTAAGAAGTAGCTTTTTAGAAATTTGTTCTTAATGGATGATGGGTGAGTTTAATTATTGTGCCTCACTTTTAATTAAATATTTAAAAAACAAACAAACTGAGCATAACTTTTAACCATGCAGTGAAATATTGAAAATCAATTGAAATCTAGAACATTGAAGCTAGTGGATCCAATTAAATAATGTTAGATTGTTGAGTGAAAATGGAACAGATTGGTCACTGTCATATCTACCAAGGTGTACAAGATGTACATTATTTTTTGATACTCCTTCTGAGGTCAAGTAATGCAGCAATCATTTGCTACTGTTGAGTGGGCTAAGTGGTGGAATATTTTCAGTCACAATAATCCCAAGCCTGTTTTGTGAATTTTGAAAGGCACATTAATAAATATTAATTGCCCCTAAAGTAGATAGATTGGTCCACTTTGGGAAATATAGACAGGAAATCACAGAAACACTTGACACCAGCTTCTAAACATCTAGGAATATCACCTTGGACATTCACAATGATTACCAGGGGAACCTTGGAGTAGAAATAGATAGATCCCTGAAAGTGACATCACAGGTAGACAGGATGGTGAAGAAGGATTTGGTCCTAGTGAAGCCACACTTGGAGAATTGTATTCAGTTCTGGTCATCCTGCGAGAGGAACGATGCCATCAAACTAGAAAGAGCACAGAAAAGATTTACAAGGATGCAGCGGGCATTCAAGGGATCGCATTGCAGGCATTGAACTTTTTTATCTACTTTCTCTGTAGCTGTCACACTATATTTATTTTCACTCTGTTCACTATAATGAGCACTGTTCATTTTCTCATTTGCACTACATGTTTTACTCACGTATGGTATAATCTGCCTGGACAGTTCACAAAAGGTTTTTAACTGTATCTCATACAACAATAATAACCAAATACGAATAGCATTCATAGAGAGTATCTACCACTTTGTTCCTTGGATCAGAGGACACTGAGGGGTGATCTTATAGTGATGCTTAAAATCATGAGAGGCATAGATGGGGTGAATGCACTGTTGCTTGCCATCAGGATTGAAATCCATGGATAGAAGTAGCTGGAGTAGATAAGCAACAGGATACAACAGCAGTGAAAGGTTGTTTTTGAAATGTAAGGTGAACCTCCACATGAGTTTGTACTGGAACAACAGCTTTCCTTTACCCATATTAATGACTAGGATGTGGTATTCTGCAGGCTAAATGGTATCATTCTGTACATTAATCTTTCTTCAATTCTGTGAAAATTCTAAGAACTCGTTCATCATAGAATTGGCCTGAAATTACCAATCTGTTTCGCCGTGTTTTCCGTGAAATATTGGTTAAAATATTTCTGACTATTAATTCTATTATTATTTCTGTTAATGTGCTTTTTATTTCACTGTTAAAATTAGTGAACAGAAAGCTAAAATCGATGATTGAGGTATATTGAAAGGTCCCTGTTAAATAACTTCAAATTTACAACCGCTAAATCCAGCTAGCTCTTCACATCACTATCCCTTTTTTGAATCTCTGTATTCTGACTTACAAACAAACAAAAATTTCCCATTCCCCAATCTTTCCATTTCACCACCTCCCATGCACTACACTCTTCCTCTTCGAGATCATCGTTATGTATTTAACCTCCGACATTTCCTTCACTGTTTAGTCTTCCACATTGTCTCCACAATAAGATCTGGGAACACCTCCTTCAGATTCAATGTATCACAAGCTTCCAAACTCAATGATGGGTTCAACAGTTTTGGAAAAATAGCATTTCACCATTTCTATCTTTTATTTCAGACTTTCAGTAGCTTTCTTTGCATAATTCTGCACATTCTGTTCTTCTATTCACATCTCCTCCGGACTGATTTCTTCTGTTCCTTTCCTCATGCCAACTTTTCTTTGCCTTCCACCACATTTTATTTTGCCATTTAATCTCTTTTGTTTCCCCGTCACGTTTTTAGTTGGCTGATCATCACTGCATCTTAAAACCTCGGTAGCACCATCCTTTCCCATATCCAATGATAGGTCATCCAGGAACACTGGTTTCTTCTCTCTCTGCAGATGCTGCCTGACCTCCAAGTATATTCTGTTATTTTGAGCCCAGGGAATTAGATGTCAGGAACTTTCAAAGGTTGGCACATCCCCTCAGGCACTGAAATAGTTACATTTTATATTACTGTCGAGGTCATTTCCCATTCTTTGCAATTCTCATCTGGTTTTTACAATGAAAACATTGTGAATAGAAACTTTAGAGTCATCGAGAGACAAGTCAAGTTACAAGTTATGTGAACCAGAAAGGTAAGGTATAAGTACAATGAAAATATTGCTTGTATCTAGGTACAGGTGCACAACCTTTTATCCGAAAGCCTTGGGACCAGACACTTTTCGTAATTCAGAATTTGTCGGTCTTCGGAATGGAATTTTTTTAGCGTAGATTTTAATGGCTGGCTCAGTGGTAGAGTGCTCGGCTCATATCCGCAAGGTCGCGAGTTTGCGCCTCGATCCTGGCAGTTACTCGATCGCGAGTTTGAGTCTTCAATGCCGTTTTTTCTTGCAGAATAAATGTTTGTATGAAATACAGTGTAGGAGAAGTGTACTGACTGTGTGGGCAGAACTTTGGAAGTGATTGCCCACCAGTCTAAAAAGCCGCTGTGTCTCCCCGTCCCTGGGATAGCAGGGGGCGATCAAACAGCACAATACCCCCCTCCCTCTCCAACTCCAGAGGAATCCGCTCCCCGATGGGCCGCTACCAAAGATCATAGAGGAGCTCCTCTATGATCTTTGGCCGCTACAGCGACAAGTGGCAGTTCGCCCACAGCCCGAGCTGCGCCCCCTCATCCGCCACCCCAAGAACAAGACGTACCTTGCACACCATCAGCTTCTGCCCCTACGTGTTCCTCTGGAGTTGGAGCGGGGCTGCAGTTGCTGCTGGCTGTGGGTCTCTGGGATCTCCGTGCTTGCAGTGGGCCTGGGGGTCGGTGGGCGGCGGTGGGAGCTGTGGACCTACGGACCTACCTCCGTGGAGCTAGCCAGCTTCGGAGCGTGGAGAGTTGCGGGGGCGAGCTGCTGCGACCCGACTCCGGTGGATGGTGACACCGGGAGCTCGCGGGTCTCCGGTGGGAGACTGCTTTGCGGGGCACCGGCAGCGGCGACTTCTCCCGCCCGAATTACGGGGTTGAGAGTGACCTGGAGGGGGGCCTTACAACGCCCGGCGCGGCTGTAAATTGCCGCGGACTTGCTAGCGCCCGCCGGGGGCTCCAACATCAAGACCGGGGCAGGGCCCTACATCTCCCGGCGTGGCTTTGAGTGGCCGCTCCCCGATGGGCCCCTACGACGCCCCGAGCTGCGCCCCGTCATCCGCAACCCAGGTTCCTCTGTAGTTGGAGTGGGGCTGGGCTGGGCTGCTGTTGGCTGTGGGTCTCTGGGATCTCCGTGCTTGCGGTGGGCCTGGTGGTCGGTGTCCAATTGGTCCTGACACGGTCCTGCTGCAATCGCCGACGTGAAGACAGTGCAAAGCCCCCGCGCCGGTGCAATGGGCGGGGAGCTGGAGAGGGGAGGGAAGGGGTCACACACATGGCCGGGAAGCAGAGGGGTGTAGGTGGGGTGATACTGAAGCGAGCGACAATCTGCTGCTGCCTGCCCGCTGAGTTAAAAAGTTCCCACGCAAGACTCACGAAACACTGTATATCGTGAGTCTACCGTGGGAACTTTTTAATTCAGCGGGCAGGCAGCAGCATATTGTCAATTATTAACCCTCCCGCGCAATATACCCTCACCTTCTCTTTTATGAATGGGGATTTAGTTCCCCTTTCTTCGAGGACCGACCGGAGGTTCCGCTGTCACCTCTGCGGGCCGCCCTCGGTGAACGTTTTCAAGGACCTTTCTTCAAGGACCGAAAAAATGGCCGCTATTCGGAGGTTTTCGTTATTTGGATCTTCGGATAAAAGGTTGTGCACCTGTACCATCAAAGGTTCCTAGAATCAGCAGCATATATAAATTACACATCAATTCTTAAAAACAGTAAAAAGTAAAAATCTGTACAAAAAAAAGAAATTAACACAAAACCATTAGGAAACAAGTCCCTGATAATGCAAGACTCATAGTCATCGTCACACAGCTCAGAAATAGACCCTGTGATCCATCACCTGTCCTTGCCAACCACCAAGTACCTATTGTATTTTAAAAGAGTAAATATCACAATAATTTAGCTCTTAATCCATCATAATACTCCCAAATGCCTATTTAGATACATCTTACCTTGTGCATATTGAGATCCTCGTCTTCTAACCTTGGGAATCCCAAATGTCAAGAGCAAAGCTTAAAATTCATATTTTCCAGTCGTTCACTGACATTGTAACAAAGACCATTCTAAAGCATTTCAAACATTGAGAGTTAAAAACCCTAATTTTACTTCGGAGTCACGTGAGTGACTACGTGAAGACCCCGTCCAGCATGCATGCGCGACATAGCGTCTCACGCAGTGCACAGCGATGGATGGGAGTACGAGCTCTCCCGCAACAATTTGAAAACGGACCTCCAGGTAAGCAAACTTACTCTGACATGGTGTTTTGGAAACCTTGTTCTGTTTTATTTTTAAAAAGGAACATGAACAAGGAAAACACCAAGGAAGGTCGTTCCCGTCGGATTGCAATGAACCAGGAAGGTTCCAGCAGTGGGGGGTGACCGGCGGCACCTGGACCGCACACGCTGCGGTCCACAGTCACTGACAGCATTTCCGAGCCGAGACCAGCGCCGCTAGCACAACTCAAACAATCGCAGCCGGCTGGAGGTAAGACACTACGGAAGTCGGACCGGCCGGTTCACTCAGACAAGCCCGGCACGGTAGACTCACCGCCCGAGAGCGGCAAAAGGTGACCGTTTCAAGCCTTATGGAAAGGCTCATGGAGCAAATGCTCCAGCGAGACTTGTTCCGGGAGATGGGGCAAGCTCGCCAAGGGGAGCGTTGGCGACCAGGACTGGGCTGGTCAAGAACAGGGGTCACTGGTTGAAGAAACCGGGAGTATGCTTGAGGTACAGGACTAGGAAGAGCTGCTGGGAGTGGTGAACCGCTACATGGCAAGATCATCGTAGATACCTAAAATTTACCTGGATGGGGCAACTATGGCAGTACAAATTATTGACTAATGAACTAACATGAGCCAAAGCTGTTTACCAAGATATTAAAACCAGCCCTGACACTATTAAGGAAACATATTGTCATGGCATATCTTGATGATATTTTAATAATAGACAAAACCATGGAATTAGCTAATTCAGCAGCATTAGCTACTAAAAACTTATTTAACCTTGGGCTTTGTCATACATCCAGATAAATCTACGTTGACACCATCCTCAACTGTGGACTATCTGGTATTCACAATTAACTCAGTCCACATGTCTATAATGTTGCCAAAAGAAAAGTCAGCAGAATTGGCACAAACCTGTAACAAATTAATGGGTAACAATCGACCAACCATTCGACAAGTGGCAAGAGTAATTGGGAAATTAGTAGCAGCATTACCAGCTACCTAGTTTGGACCTTTGCATTAGAGCAAAGGTGCTAGCACTTTAAACAATATGCAAGTCACTTTGACTGAACCATGAAATTGCCTATTTTCAGACTTATAATGATGGAAAGAGAATATTTGGCATAGTTCCAGTCCCATCATTTATCGATAACCCATATCCAGAACAGGTGGTAGATGGACTAATCTAGAACCATCACTACTACAGACACTGGACATAAAAACTATTTGGAAATGTTGGGTGCGTTCTACGGGTTAAAAGCATATTGTTCAAAAGTGCACCATTTGCATGTTCGTTTACAAATTGACAATACCACAATGGTGGCCTATACTAACCATATGGGCGGGATTAAATCGATATCATGTGATAATTTGATCAACACAATCTGGTAATGGTGTGTCGACAAACATATTTGGCTATCAGCATCTTACCTACCAGGTAAGCTAAATACAGTGGCAGACATGTTAAACCCCAAAGTATTTGCTGAAATTACAAAGCAATATGGAACACCAGATATCGATCTCTTTGCATCCCGACTGAATCACCACGTACCGATGTATGTCGCTTGGGAACCAGACCTTGAGGCAGCGGCGATGGATACATTCTCGCTGAACTGGGGGGAACTAATCTCTCTATATTTTTTCCCCCCTTCTGCCTCATCAGTCAGGTACTACACAAAATACTGATGAACTTTGCTTCGGGCTTTTTGGTAGTAGCCGACTGGCCTACACAGCCATGGTTCCCAGTGATCCTTAACAGAGTCATTGAAACCCATGACCATTCCCAGCGGACCAGATCTACTGATCCACCCTGTATCAGGCGAAAGTCACCCATGCCATGACAGAATAAGCCTACTGGGTTGCAGATTCCAAAAAGACCTTTTGCTGGACCTGGGATTGTCAAATAGGACCATGGACACGATGACAGCATCTCACCGACTTTCCACCAAGAAACAATATCTCTCCAGTATAAGAAAATGGGAAACATACTGCTCGAGAACAGGGACAACCTACTAATCAACCACCATATCTATGTACCGGAGTTCCTGGCCAGCCTTCACCACGATGAAGGTCTGAGCTATAGCACTATCAAATGTGCTAGAAGTGCACTGTCAGCCTATCTAAGACAGGCACCAGTGAAACAGGCCACTGGTGGCCAAATTAATGAGAGGTACCTTCAATTCAAAACCCCCTAGACCTAGATATACCAAAATCTGGGATGGCAGCGTTGACCTGACATACCTAAGGGATGGCCACCAGCCAGATCCCTCACTCTGGAAACAGCTACCCTGTATACGGCCGTGCTGATGGCTTAGTCTCGGCATAAGGGTTCCAGTCCTTTTATCTACTCAGACTGGACAATATGGTCGTAACATCAGACCAAATAACATTCACCATTCAGGAGCTGGTAAAACAGAGTAGACCAGGAACTTCAGGACTCATTATGGAATTCCGGGCGTACCTACCTGACCCCCGTTTATGTGTCATGACTCACCTTCTACAATATATCAACACAACCTAAAATTCCCGAGGGAGACAAAAAGCACGATGGGTCAGCCACAAAAAAGCCACATGGTCGGGTACCGAGTCAAACCATCTCTAGATGGCTCAAACAGGTATTGGGAGCTGCTGGAGTGGATACCGATATTTACACATCTCACTCCATCAGGGCAGCATCCACGTCGTCGGCTAACAGAATGGACGTGCCATTGGACCCAACCTGGTAACAGCAGGGTGGTCCATGGGAAGAACTTTTCAAACATTCTACAACAAGCCATTAATAAAACCTGTTTCACTTGCAGAGAGAATTTTAGACGCTGCAAAAAATATATAATTTAAGCCCGGGGGAGCATTAATTTCTTTGTTATTATTTTCAAATAATACCATTATTGTTTTACAAACAGATTCATGTTTGATTACGATAACATACTTCCTCCCTTGGATGACTTCGGCAGCGAGTGAAGTATGGACTGTTACACGGTTTGAAATCACAGAGCTTTAAAATCTTCACGTAGTCACTCACGTGACTCCGAAGTAAAATAGTAAGATTAAACGAGAACTTACCAGTTTGAAGTTTGATCTTTATTTAATGAGGGTTTACGTGCCCTCCGCTCCCACCCTCAATTATAGAGATCAACTGGTATCTTAGTTCTCCTTATCTTTACTATGTTTATTTCAATTATTGTGTTGTTTCTGTGATTCCACACCACTGCTTTGAAGTATGTCGCGCATGCGTGCTGGACGGGGTCTTCACGTAATCCCTCATCGTAACTCCTCATAAAATAAAGATCAAACTTCAAACCTCGTTTAATCTTACTATTAAATTGCTCTGCTTTTGGCTCTTTGTAAAGGCACAGGCCTTTATAAACTGCCTATCACAAGAATGCAGAGAGAACTTCATATCAGAATTCACCCAGAGTTTGTTTCGAAAGACAGTTCATCAAATACGAAATGGTGTTGACAAATCAGTCTGACATTGGTGTAACACCATGATTGATGATTCATTACCTAGAAAGAAAAGGAAAATGCTTTCTTCTTCTCCTCTCTTGGCTACAAAGTTGTGTGATGCAAACTCTTGGAAAAATAACTCAGAGGTATGAACTTTTACTAGAGCGTCAGCCTTTCTTTCAGGCTCTGATTTGGTTTAGTTATCGACACTGTTGTTCATGGAGATTTTGGCAAAAAAGATTGATCCTAACTATCTACCTTAATGTGCAGTTACAGTGGCGCTTGAAACATCCAATGGAAGATCTAAAATAATATTCTTAATGATATTTGCTCACCTTATATCTGCTATTTTTTGCTGCTTTTGTTTGTTTCCTGGCTATTGCTAAATGAAGCATCATAGAAACAATATTAAGCCCTAACATCAACCCTGCACAGCTCGATGGTCTATATAATCATAATGCAGAATATTAAACTACACGTGAAGATATTTAGGTAATCGTCTGCAAAAATGGTTTGCTCGTAGACACAAAATGCTGGAGTAACTCAACGAGTCAGGCAGCATCTCTGAAGAAAAGGAATAGGTGATGTTTCAGGTTGGAACCCTTCTTCCGACTGAAAGATAAAGGTTGGTGGCGGGGGGTGGAAAGACTGGAGGTGAGAAAAGGCCAGAACTAAGCCCAAGTTGTTCTGGCCTCCAGTCTTCCATTCCCTCTGCCCCGCCCCCCACCCCTCCCTCCCCCACCATTATCTTTCTGTCTGAAGAAAGGTTACACCTGCTGAATTACTCCAACATTTTGTGTCCATCTGCAGTTCCTTCCTATACAAAAAGTTTTGCTCCACATGGGCTGTTCAATCAAGTTATTGACTTGAAGATTCAATTACTTGGCATAATCAAGAAAGGAGGTACTATGCCTTGAGTTTTGTTGGCACCCTGCATGAGATCAAAGAGAACAAAATGGGCTGAATATTGATATTAGAGATGTGCAATGATCTCAAAATATTTTAGGACTGAAAGATATTACAGGTTCAAAAGGCATGGGAGTGTTCTGAATTTAAAAAAAAGCTCTTTGAAATTAAAATGTTGCTTGACTAGAATGTACAGTAGGCTTGTGTACAGGGAGGTGATGCCGAATTGGATTTGCTACCAGTTAAAATTGATGCAAAGTTTATATACTCTAGAGATAATAAAGGATTGGAGGAGGATTTCAGCACGATGTGAGCTGATGCAGGGTCAGTGGCATGTGTTGTTACTGAGGTGACTTTGGCAATAGGGATTATGAAGTGGATATTCAGTGAGGCGGTCTCCTGGGTTGAAAGGGGATGGCACTATTGGAGTTAGGTTCAGTCTCAGACCATGGCCAGAGGCAGAGATGCAGTCAATGGTGAGGGTGGTGGGATCCCATATAAGAAAATGAAATTCATATGGTATGCAATAAGTGGGATTAAGTGATAGCAGTTGTATTTTATATGTTTTACTCCACTTCTGATATTTAGCTACATCCAATTTAAGGGGGCTGAATTTCTGAAGCCGGCTACAATGTGCAGCCATTTCTGCAGATGAAAACTCATCACCACCAACCACAAAGATATTTTTAATCCCATTAAATATTCTTGATGATATTTTTGGCCATCAAATGCTGCATGATTGACAAGCGGCATGGCCATTTAGTAGAGGTGAAAGAAAGGCAAGTGATGTAAGAGAGTTGAGAGTCATGAGTGTATTTATAGAACTTGAATGGTACTCCTAGAGTGCAGTTGAATGTGCCCTGATCCAATCCATCATTTATAAATCCTTATGATGTATATCCTATTGGATGTGAGGTTTGGATGCGCTTGGCTGATTCTTTCTCAGAGTGTCCCTTAATTGGACGTATTCTCGAATGTCACATTTATTTAAGTGGGATTTCTGACAACATGGGAAAACCTGACCTGAATTCAGAAACAAGTCTAATGCGAAGATTATAAATTCGTCCTTTTACAATTACATTCAAGAAAATGGAGCTTTGCAGAATGTAATTTGCTTTTTGATTCAAACTGAATTCTTCTGGCTAATTCAGTTTTCTCTTGACACCATCAGCATCGGGAGGAGAGTCATAATGTGGCTTGCACTGCAGAGACAGAAATTGCTGAGCACCAAGGTAAGTAAGGGCACAGAGAAGGTGTAATTCACTTGAATAATGAAGGTAAATTCAACTGGTGACATGTGTCTTAAATGGTGAAAAACTGTTTGCAACTAGATCATCAATGTCAGACCATCGTGTTGGGGAGAGGAGTCCACTTATCATATTGAGGATAAGAGGGCAAAATTAAAAGCATTATAGAATGTGGGATTAATCTTACTATCTCTAGCCTCACAGGGAATTGCCTTTCTAACAACAACAAGGAAATCCTTCTCGGGTGAGGGCTATGGTTCTGATGATTAAGAAGCATTATTGAGGTATAAAACAGATTACTGTGTTTTCTCACTCATTTTATGCAAAGCAGACATTTGTCATTCCATGTGAATTCCCATGAAGACCACCAAATTGACCCACTGGTTATTTTAATCCACGCCATATTTTATTATCAGATTACGATACATCTTGTAACTCATTTTAAAAATGAACTTGAAAGGAAAGAAGTAACATGTGATATGCATGGTGAAGGATCTCGCAACAATGAGATGCTTGACATACTGTGGCTTCATATGATCATGTCTCATTACATTGTGTTTTAGTGTCTACTGGTACATTTTGTTTCTGAGATGCTTTATTGAATTTTGCATTTTTATAACATGCCAAATAAAACAGTCAGGAACTCTAGCATGGAGAAGCACGTTCTGCCCCAGACAATTAATTTACCAAAATACAACATTAAAAGCTTTTTGTGATTAACAGGAAATATTAAGCATTCACACAAAGTAGCAGTGGAGCAATTAGAAACACAAAGTGAATGCACGAGCCAAAAGTGTCTTGAATAATCTTGAGACAGCTGGATGACATTCCCTTCAATTTGAACAATCAGTCTTGAAACTCACTTATGCTGAAAACAATATGAGCAGCAACCAAGTAGAATAAAAAGTACCAAACCTATTGGCGTTTACAATAAATAAAGTAATGGTTACTGGGAGAAGGCAGGAGAATAGGGTTGAGAGGAACAAATAGATCAGCCATGAATGAATGGTGGAGTAGACTCGATGAGCCAAATGGCCTAACTTTGCTCCAATACCTTATGAACTAATATTTTTGAATCAACTAAGCTCCTGGGGGTTCCCTGGCAGAGTCACTGCTGTCTGGATGTTGTACCTTATGAAGAAACCTGGGGGGGAAAAGAGACACTATTTCAAAGTTAGGTTGAGATGCGAAAGAATATGTTCTTGCAGTGTCATGAATCTTTAGAATTCTAAACCCAGTGAGTCATTGAATGTACCTGTGGTTAACATCCCATATTTGGACTGTAGCAGAATGAAACATTTCAAAATTAGAAGTAGCATTACTCCATGATCAGATCAATAATGTTCTTGTTGAATGGCAGAACAGGCTTAAAACGCCTTGTGTCCTATTCCTGTTTCAATTTCTTATGCTCACATGAAAGTCTTGCAGTTATTTACCATTTTAACTTCTCCCCCCAAACACTCTACCACCATTATTGCACTTCTGAAGGATAGTCCTTGTTGTAATGTATAAAGTTTGGCAGCCATTTTGCATACAGCAAGCTCTCACAAACCACGGTGAAAACAAATGCTTTAACAATGCTGTTTGAGTGATAAATATTGGGCAGGACATCAACTCTCTTTACTCTTCTTTAGTGCCATGGTATCCTTCATATCCAGATGAAAGAATAAAGAGTGCCTCAGTTTAAGAACAAATCTGAAAGGTGGTGCCTGCATTCTCTTCATCTGCAATCTAATGTCTAATCAGATTTTTTATGCTTAAGTTTCTGAAGTAGGATTTGAATCGTGCCTGAGACTCAGCGGCAAGAACTAATTGCTCAAAGATGATGGTACCTAATTCTGACATCAAGCACCTTGCCATGCAAACTTGATATTACTGCTGTCACATCGGTCCACATCTGTATTATGAAGACTGACTGTAGTTTTTAAAGGGATATACCATTACTGTTCAATATTTGTTGGAGACTTAATTGAAGTGAACATCAATAAGGTAGCTGTTTATCACTGTTTTATGATTAAGCAAAATTTGGATTAAACAAATAGAAATTATTTATATCAAAACCTGCATGCAAGGAAGTGACATATTGAATGGGTCGGACAGCATCTCTGGAGAAAAAGAAAAGGTGATGTTTCAGGTCAAAACCATTCTTTTCAAGAAGGGTCTGAAGAATGGTCTCAACCGGAAACGTTGCATATTCCTTTTCTCCAGAGATGCTGCCTGACCCGCTGAGTTACTCCAGCTTTGTGTGTCTATCTTCAGTTTAAACCAGCATCTGCAATTCCTTCCGACACAGTAACATATGAAGATGGATATTTGAATGGAAAGTCTGTTGAAAACAAGTCTGCCTAATACATAAAGATGTTTCAAGCTCTAACAAAGTCTGAGAGTTTCCCTGCATGTCTGTACATGTGACAATTAAGATCCATTGACCATTGACCATTGACCATTGGCCATCTTGCCCTCCCTCCAGTCCTCACCACTGTGCACAGTTTTAGTTTTAGAGATACAGCGCGGAAACAAGCCCTTCAACCAACCGAGTCCGTGCCCACCCGATCCCCACATACTAGCACAAGCGTGGGACAATTTACATTTATACCAAGCCAACCAACCTACAAACCTATACATCTTTAGGGTGTGGGAGGAAACCGGAGAAAACCTACACAGGTCACGGGAAGAATGTACAAACTCCAAAGTGCACAGTGAAAAGTTTCAAAACAAGCTTTCATCTGATTATAAGCCTTTATGAACTATAAAAATCATGACATTGATTCAACTCTATGCATTAGGGAAGCCAACATTCTTTACGCATGCAGGGCATTTATTGCAGGTAAAATTTACTATGATAGAGTTCTATTACGTTACTGTGGCACAGAAACAATCAGTACATTTTTACTATTGAATATATTTTGAAATGAAGCATGATAAAGTATCCATCACTTGCCATAAACCTTGTTTATGATAGTTGCATCCCTGATTAGATTATACTAAGCAAGAAAGTATTTGTCAATGAAGAGTTATTAACTGGACATTGTCCTGGTACAAGGTGAATTTTGCCAGCAGAGGCAAAATTACCTTTTTCCTATTCAATCATGGGATAAAGGTCGTATTAGAAATAGGAGCAGTTATTAACGATGCCTAACTGCCTCGAATGTGAGGAGTTAGTACAATGTCATCTGCATTATTGTGCCTGGACTCACATATGGACTAGATTATATTTCCTTCACTGAAGTTTTTTGGTGAACCTTGTGGATAGTTTCACAGCTACTGTAAATAAAACCAGCTTAATTTTCAAATGTATTTAATTACTTCAATTTAAATTTCCCACCAGTCCTTGTGGAATTTGAAGTCATGTGTTAGAAACATATTTTGGGGGCATTGAGTGTAATAGTCAGAAGGTCATGTTGCAGCTTTGAAAGTCTTGTTAGGCTGAATTTGGTGTAACTCTGGTCGTCTCATTACATGAAGGATGTGAAGGCTGCAGAAGAGGTTTACCAGAATGCTGCCTGGATTAGAACGTATTAGCTATAAGGAGGGTTTGTACAAACTTGGATAGTTTTCTTTGCAGCATCAGAGGCTGAGAGGAGACTTGATAGAAGTGTATAAAATGATGATGGTGGAGAGATAGAGTAGACAGAACACTCTTCCTAGAGTGGAAATGTAGAGGACTGGAGGGCTGATTTATGTTAGCGATGGCCCAAAATTCTGGCCGCTGGTCCAATATAGTAATCATTACTCTGCCTCACTTTGCTCGTGAAGTGGCGGCGCTGGGAATGGCTGCGGCTCGCCTGCAGTCCATTTGTCTTTTACTTTTTTGTGTTGTTTTTTTCGTTTTGTCTAGTTACGTTTTTGGTTTTTAGGTCGTGTTTATGTGGGTGGGGGGTGAAACGGGGCTTGCTGTCTCTCCCTTCGGGGGAATACGACCTTTTTGTCGTATCCCTCTTCTCTGCCTCCGTCTACGCTGAGGCCTAATGGCGAAGCTGGCGACCTCGGGACTCTGGAGGCAGCTGACAGGACTCGCCCTGAGCTCGCTCCCGTGAGGGTGGCCCAGCCCGGGGCTGGAACTGCGCTCTCGTGAGAGCGGCCTGGCGAGGGGCTGAGAGACTTTCCCGTGAGGGGCTGTGGCCCGTCGGAGTGGCCCAGCCCGAGGGAGGAACGGCACTCCCGTCGGAGTGGCCCAGCCCGAGGGAGGAACGGCACTCCCGTCGGAGTGGCCCAGCCCGAGGGTGGAACGGCACTCCCGTCGCAGTGGCCCAGCCCGAGGGAGGAACGGCACTCCCGTCGGAGTGGCCCAGCCTGAGGCAGGAACGGCACTCCCGTCGGAGTGGCCCAGCTCGAGGGAAGAACGGCACTCACGTGAGGGCGATCCGGCTCAGGGCTGGAACGGTGCTCCGGTGGCTGGGACGGCGTTCTGGCGGCGGTGACCTGAGTCCTGGGTTGAGCCGCGGGCCAGCGGCTGCGTATGCTGGACTGGAGGGCGGCAGCTTCGACCACCCCCGGGCCGCGGTGTTTGAACCGGCCCGTTTGCGGGGTTCGGTGAGCCGCGGGACTGTTGTGCCATCGCCCGGTGGGGAATCGCCTCAGCGCAGAGGGAGAAGAGGAGGGAAGAGACAGTAACCCTAAGATTTTTGCCTCCACCACAGTGAGGAAGTGCTTGGAGGATACACTGTGGTGGTGTTAATTTGTGTTTATTGTTGTTTATTATTGTATGATTGTATGTATGACTGCAGGCACGAAATTTCGTTCAGACCGTAAGGTCTGAATGACAATAAAGGTATTCAATTCAATTCAATCAATTCTCACAATTTTTGGATGTTAAAAGATTCAACTATATAGAAATTAAGTCTTCATGTGTGCACCCTTTTTGAAAACTTGTGAACATTCAATCTGATCTATAAGATCAAAGGGCAGTGTGACAAGCTGTGCCAAATCCTTTTTTTTTGCAGGATGGTGAGGTAAAAACCAGGTATCACTTTTGATCTCCTTGATGTCGCATTGAAATGAATCTCTTGCAGTCTGTTCGGGAGCTTCACCATTTTTTCTCTCTCTGTGAAGTTGATACCCCATTAAAAATAGAAGAAGTTTCAAATGACTCTCTCTCGCTCTCTCTCTCTTTTTTTCTCCCTCTCTCTCAGAATTTGTAAAGGCAGTCATGACAATTCTTTTTCATGTAGAGGAAATGATTAAGGTAAGGTTTTGACAGAGCTTTTACAATGGGCTGACAGTCAATCATAGCCCTAACATTGATTTCACAGTAATTTAATGCCTGAATATACTTAGAGAGATTCAGCACACATGTAAGATAATATTATATCAATAGACTGAGCAATGCACAGCTGCCCGTTTTTGCAATCTATACAGTCCAGGAATATATGATTTTATTTCAGGGGTATATCTGTGAAAAGCCAGCAAGTATATAAAAAATAGAACATCAGAAGAGCAATGATATTTTCATGACTTGAAAACATCTTTGAATACCGTTGGCTAATATGAGAGTTCACAGGCTCAAAGGGTGAAACTGTAAGTTAAATAATATGTTGATGAGAAGGCAGGAAACATACTGAGATGTAAACATCACTGCAATGCTTCCAACTGGGGGGCCAAGGGCAGGATGGGGCTGAAATTATTATGAGGGCAGGTTACTCAGGAAATAAAGTCGCAGAGATGGAAACATCACAATCCAGGCATTTTGTAGGCTCGAGGAAATGCAGAAACCATCCTGGCACTGAAATAAAAGATAGATGTCGCAGAATCTCATTGCATGGAAAGAAGGCCTTCAGAACTTATATCTGAACTCCCCCCTGTCTTTCCCCATAACCCGATAATGGTTGCATGTATTACTACAGTTCTGTTTTGAATGTAGAACCAATATCACAACTCGCTGTATAAATAAATGTTTCCTCAGATTGCCCCTTTTGGCAACCACCCCCACAGGTAAAATGATTACAAGTCAAGGAATTGATGAGATAAATTAATCTCTGAGACGGCTCTTTCGGAATGACATTTCATGTTTTTCAGCATTTGAGCTCATTGATCTGACACCTATCCCATTTTTCTTCTTGAAACTAATCTTTTCCTGCAACATGCTGCTTCAGATTGCAATATATATTGCAATTATATTATATCTGAAGTACTGACATCACTAATTTATTGAAACATAGAAAAACAGAAAGATTTGAGCAGGTCTTTGAGCTTGTGACACCATTCAATATGATTATGACATCCTCCATCTCAATGTCATATTCCAACATGCTCCTCATAACTCTTGATGCTTTTGTGTATCTAGAAATCTAGCTACTTCTTAAATATATTCAGCGACAGCCTCTACAGCACTCCATGACAGAGAATTCCAGAGATTCATCGACATCTGAGTAAAGAAATGTTTCCTAAGTGAGTCTAAAGAAGGGTCCCAAACCAAACCGTCACCTCTCCATGTTCTCCAGAGATGCTACCTGGCCTGCTGAGTTACTCCAGCACTTTGCATCTTTAAATGTTTCCTCATCTCAGGCTAAATGTCTAATTCCATATTATGAGACTATGAATCTGGGTTCTACATTACTCCAGCCATGAGGAACATACTCTCCTTTTTGAGCTTGTAAAATCATTTCAGGATTTATCCAAGTTCTCCTTAGATCTCCTCCAATTTTTCAAAACTAATAAATATAGATCCATTCGATCCTAGCTCTCCTTATGCTGTCCCAGAAATCATTATGGTGAACTTTAACTAGTCTTCCTCAAAGGCATGCATATATTTTTTCTGAAGTAAGACCAAAACCATGCACAATACTTCAGGTGTAGTGTCACCAAAGTGTTGTATAATTGTAGTAAGACAGCAATTGTACATAATATCTCTTGCAATGAAAACTAAAGGGCCTGTCTCACTTGGACGTCATTTGCACGTAATTTACGTGACATAATTTATGCGTCATGACGCACGTGGTGCGCACATGGTGCCTATTACGCGCATATGGTGCGCGTGACATGCGCATTACATGCGCATCTTGCGCATTACGCACGCACGGTGTGTGGTGATGTAGGCAGTGACACGCGGTCGCGCGTGGCGCCCCAGGATTTTGGGATGTACAAAATCTTCGCGCCCCATCTGCGTGACGCGCAAATGATGCTCAAGTGGGACAGGCCATTAACATTTAATTTGCCTTTTATACTGAGTTTGCAACATATGCATGGTTTCTTAAACTAGTTTATAAGGACAGCCAGATAATTTGTATGAATATATTTCCCAATCTATCCCCCGTTTAAAAAAAATTCTGATTTTCAGTTTTTCTTACTGATGTGGACAACTTTGCATTTACCACAGGGTGCATCTGCCATGTATTTAACTACCCACTCAAATTGCTTCAATCATCTTAGAGCCTCTTTGTAACCTCCTCATAATCCTGTCCAGTTTTATTTCATCTTAGAAGGGTTTGGAGCTGAGTATTCATGTCAAAAACATTTAACAACCTCATATGTTCTATGCCCCAAACTTACAGAGGATTCTACAGGAAAAAAACTATGCTCTCACGCTCATCGTAAGCCTTAGTACTCTTCCATAATGTCCAGGTTAATTTGTTATGTAAAAACTGAACTCTGCACATATAACACAAAGCATGCGCAATACACAAAATAGTGCTTTTAGATTCCAACGTGAATCGTTCATGAAAATAATTTAGTGCTTTCTATCCTCATTTAAATGTTCTTTTTGAGGAATTTCCAGCTTACGGACGTAATTGCTGGACCACATTGGCCAATGAGATAATAAATTAGGGTTTGGTATGTTTACATTAGGCTGAGACATCAGTAAGAAAGGCAAAAACGGAAAGGACCATGTAATATTTCACTATTCCTGCTACCTCTAAAACCCCATGTTGCAGGACATAATTCTGATGCAGTGGAAGTCTGAGAAAATTACAAAGATCTATCTCCCTCTGGCTGTTGACCAATCTGTGACAATTTCAACCTTTACGCTAATACCCCAGCGACCTAGGCAGATGGCGGCGAGATGCGGCAGTCAGTCTGTCTTTTTTTTATTTTAATTTTTGTCCTGTTGAGTCTACGGGGGACCTGACCTTTTCCTTGTCGGGTCTCCGTTGTCGTTGGGGCCTAGCAACATGGAGCGGCCTCCCGGGAGTCATGACCTGGGAGTTCTAGTTCCGGAGCCTGCGGACTCACCATCGTGGAGTTGGCCGGCTTCGGAGCATGGAGAGCTGTGGTGATGCGCGGCTGTGACCCGACTTCAGAGTTTCAGAGGCTCCAGCCGCAGGCCTGGAAGACGGTGACATCAGGAGCTCGCGGGTCCCTGGTGGGAGACCGCTTTTCGGAGCTCCAGCAACGGCAACTTCTCCCGCCCGAATTGCGGGGTTGCGGGACATTACTTCGCCTGGCGCGGCTTTAACAGCCGCGGGACTTGCCATCACCTGCCGGGGGCTCCAACATCAAGACCCGGAGCAGGACCTTACATCGCCCGGTGCGGCCTTAACGGCCGCCGGGGGCTCCAACATCAGGAGAAGAATGGAAAATAGGGGAGAGACAATGACTTTGAGATGTTTGTATTAATTGTGTGTCTTGGTTTTTTTTTACGTGTTGTATGACTGCAGAAACCAAATTTTGTTTGAACTTCATTTGAGGTTCAAATGACAATAAACAGTATTGTATTGTATTGTGTCACAAAGAGGTTTGTCCTGACGGTTTAAAGCAGTGCTTCTATTTCAGTGTCATTCACCCTTGAGTCATTATCACAACATTTCATTCACTTCTCAACTAAATTTTCAAATGTTTTTTGGTGATTTGCATCTTATTCTCCCTTGTCAATAATTTTATATATCAATTATTTTGTCACATGAGCAAAAAACATAAATTAACTAATTTCTTAAGGGTTTATTTCATTCAACTCTTTGAACATCCTAAAAATATGGAAAGAAACCATAGGTAGAGAGAAAAAAAAATCAAATTTCCAGCTCCACTGCCATTAAAACCAATAAGAGCTTACTAACCACTTTAATGGCAAAGCCTTTTCAAAGTTTAGAAAAAATATATAAATATCTGAATCAATTAAGTCGTTCACCCTTCATTCACCCCTCTAGTTTAATTCACCCAAAAATAATTTCATTCGCCCTTGGGTGAACCATTCACCAGTTTAAGAAGCACTGGTTTAAAGCACTCAACAAAAGATCTTCAGAGGACATTTGACTGCCAGAGTTGATAGTTAACTTTCACCTAGCAAACTGAATTTGAGTTTCCCTGATGCAATCAAAAATAAACTGAACACATTAAACTCTTCAAAGTCATGACTAATGTGAAGACAGTAAAAAAAAATGCTTTGTATACATTTCATAATAGATATTATGACGGGGTTATGTTTGAATAGGAAACTTGTCAGGTATCGTTCAATGAAAAAAACTCAACTTTTCTTATACAAATCATCTATAACATTAAAACTGTCTGATGGATCAGAATAGACATTTGAACGTGTTTGAGTCTAGTTCTCCACATTATTATCTCAACATCGTTTGATGTATGAGTTATAATTAAACAATATTTTAAAATTCTGCCTTAGTCAAGAGATGGCTTTGAGAATGTCAGGGACGGCACGGTGGCGCAATGGTAGAGTTGCTGCCTTACATCACCAGAGACTTGGGTCCTGACTATGGGCACTATCTGTACGGAGTTTATACGTTCCCCCTGTAATCTGCATGGGTTTTCTCCGGGTGCTCTGGTTTCCCCCCCATACTGCAAAGACATACGGGTTTGTAGGTTAATTGGCTTGGTAAAATTGTAAATTGTCCCCAGTGTGTGTAGGTTAGTGTGCGGGGATCGCTGGTCGGCGCAGATTCGGTGGTCCAAAGGGTCTGTTTCTACATTGTATCTCTAAACTAAAGCTAAAGTAAATTGCCTTTGTATGTCCATCCCACCTACCTCCCTGCAAGGGACGTATAAGGATTCATCTCATCCGTTGTTAACAACCCACTAAAATGGGGGATTCACCATGTTCAGGCATACACAATAATGGTCAGCAGCCCAGGAGCCGAGTGAGCTGCTTCCCAACACTGGCACATTGTATCAGCAGTCAACAAATAATCAATAATTTACTGAAAAATAAACCCGCAGTAACTTGGGGTCCAGGTGGGCTCTACTTGATTAAGTTGTAAGCTTTTGACTTTCCCAAGGATATTTATCTTTACTTTAAAACTGAAACCTGGGTATTTTTTGATATTCAGAATATTTATATCATTATGAAATTAAATAAGGAATTTTGCTACATTCTCTTACATATACATAATTAGAAATTTTAGAATGACTAAATTTTTCATAATGTCTCTGAGCTCCATTGGAATGAGGTAATTCCTTGCACTGTCTAATCCATTTCAAGTTTCTTCAAATGCTATTAACGTCTAACAACAGTAAATTCTTGTGATTCAATTATTTTGCCTGTTGGCATTTTCCAACAGACATACTCTTTCATTTTGTTAAGCCTTTGATCAGGCAATAAAATAGCAGCAACGTTATTGATACAGAGCCCTCGGTTAGCTTTGCACCAATCTCCCGATCACACAGGCAAGTTTAGAGGGTGTATGAAAGACTGAGTGTGATTGTTAGATTAAAACCCGAGCAGTTTAACAGCATCTTTGTGCAGTTTGCGAATCTCTGCAACTTGACTGAAAGCAATGTATGTCTGCAACATTCATCTGCACTATTGACAGACTAACATCTAATAGGTCTGCCTATTATTCCATTGAACCGCTAAAGGTGACAGATTTCGTTTTGCACCTTTACCTTTCAGAAGACATATCCTGCATTCATCTTTTCTCAGATTCTCAGACTTACCGTTACTTTTAAAATGTGTTTAGGTGAATGTTTGTGCCTTCTTTGAGTTTATTGTGGAGGGAAGGATTTTGCTGAATTTCAGATGGATTTGTTTGGGCACACAGCAATTAGTGCAAAATGAAAAGTTTCACCTTGCCATAGGTGATGAGCACAAAATAATAACCAATACAGTCCAGAATTTAAATGTTTAAATATTTGTAATATTGGTTGTGAGATATAATTATTGCTTTAAGGCTCTCTCAATGGAAAAGATTGGCATTCTGGACTGCAACAATCTGCAAAAAAAGTTTTTAAAACTGAAGAGCTTTTGAGTAAACTACAAACTATGTACCTATCCTCCTCATGTCTCATGCATTATTCTGTACTCTCCGCAGTGGATGTTTTGAGGATAAGAATCCACTGACCACATATACTATACACTGGTGGCAAGTATTGAATGGTGAAAAATCACAGTCTTTAAAAGTGATGAAGTCATTGAAAATTGTGCTGTTGAAGTGAGACAGAGAACCTCATGATCGATCGTAGCGAGTTTGAAGGGTAGATGATAAAAAGGTAGCCCTGACAAAATTGGTTGTGAATAGGAAGGCAAGCCGGGCAATTGTTAAAAGGAAAGGCAGGACAAAATGACAGTCCAGTCACTGACTGATTATGTTGGAAATCTAAGTGGTTATGACAAAGTTTGTGAGCCCTTCTATTTGTACATTGAGCAAAATAACATTGTCAAAGTAAAGGGTGAAGATGAAAATTAATAGTTGAGACTAGGAATAAGCTTAGATCAGGGGAATGGCCACAGCATTTCCCCCAGGTTATGGGGAGTCTCAAACTGGTGGACCAAAGGGCATGTTTCCATACTGTCTCATTCTCTATATATAAAACGTTAGTGCATTCTTGGATTATGGACTAACTGATGAGCATATTCAGTTCAAAATACAATACAAACTAGATCTAATGTTTGAGCAAGCATGCACAATAGCACCATCTATGTAAATGTCCTTGAAAGATGTGACAATATTTTGAATTACACGGAATGTGCAGGGGACCAATAGGATGCTTAGAACAATAGTGGGGACTTCCAAAATCCATTCTGGGCCATGTGGATATGAATGTTGGGAGAAGTGGGTCTGGCAGGAAGCTACTCCCAATGCAATGGGAATCATTTGGAACAAGTGTAACAGCTTAGAGCAGCGAGATTTATAAAGCAAGAACATAGAACACTGTCTGCAGGGTCAGAGAACATCAAACTAAAGTGATGACAGTCAACCAGTGCCCAAACCAAAGAGAAACAATCATAGTGGAAAACCACAGGAAGGAGGTAACATGAATTGAAGTAAGTAGCAATGTAATGATTATATATTAAATAATATGTTTTAATTGTGCATACACACATACATATACATACAAAGATACATACACACGTATACATACGCATACATGCATACACACATACATACATATATACATACATACATACATACATACATACATACATACATACATACATACATACATACATACATACATACACCATTAAGATATAATTAAGAGAATATGACAAATTTCAACATTGCCACTGACAACTGGGAGGTGGCTGCTGAGGAGTGGAGGAGGTGGTGGAAGGGCCTCCAGGCGAGTATGAAGAACCGTAACAGCATATGGATTAAGACCCTGGAGGCCGGACGCCAACGCCACAAAATGGTCAACGGCAGCAGCAAAACACTCCCCAATCCAACGGCCAGAGACAGCTTCACCTGTGGAAGCTGCGGGATAGTCTGCCTGTCAATGATAGAGTGTGGTGGTGAAGGTGGAGTCAACAGTGGGGAATCTGTGGAATTCTTTGCCACAGAAGGCTGTTGAGGCCGTCAGTGGAAATATTTAAGGCAGAAATGGATAGATTCTTGATTAGTACGGTGTCAGAGGTTGTGGGGAGAAGGCAGTAGTGAGAGATAGATCAGCCATGATTGAATGGCGGCATAGACTTGATGGGCCGAACGGCCTAATTCTGCTACTATCACTTATGACTTCATGATCAATGATAGGCCTAGTCGGCCACAGCAGGAGATGCAACAGCAGATGAAACATCCCCTTTACAAACAGGACAACATCAAAGCCACATCATCGCCTCTCGCAGATGGAAGGATGCTAACTAATATATATATGTTGCAGGTGGCAATAAAATCAACAGCAATTCCAATACTAAAGCAGAGGTTGATACTTGAAACATTAATATGAATATTGACAGAGTCACAAACTGCACTAGAATTTCATGAAGGTTCCATTAGTTAGACGCACATTCAAAGTGAGAACATGATTGCTGTGAATATTTGGACCATTGGAATATGAGGGGAGAAAAATAAAGGCTGATATTGTGCACAGCTAAATTGCCTGAGAGAGATTGACTTAGAAAATTGCGGACAAATTGAAAGAATGTATTTAGCTTGAATATTTCTTGACTGTGTTTAAAGAAGCTTCATGAACAATATGGAGATATGTTCAGGGATTCATGCAATCAAATGGCACTAAGATCATTAATGTGTCAATCTAATGTCAAACTGATCTATTGTAAACCAAGGCAATGTACCATAGCTACTGAAGGTTCAGTGGAAGAGTAGCTAATCAGATAGGAACCACACAGGGTGTCTGTCAAAATGTTAAAGAGTGACTGGTTGATACTTAAGGCAGGTGATCCCATCCAGCTTTGCAGAGATTATAAAGTGACCTTTAACAGAGTAATGGATGATGAGCAATGCCTTCTGCCTACTTGTCAAAATGTGCATGCCAAATTGGAACAGGTGAAAGCAGAGACGCACACCACCCTGGCCACACACTCATTTCATGCCTGCCATCAGGAAGAAGGTACAGGAGCCTGAAAACTGTAATGTCCAGGTACAAGAACAGCTTCTTCCCTAAAGCATTAGGCAATTAAACACTGCCACCTCAAATAAGCTCTGAACTACATAGACTATTATTGTTATTATTGCACTATTATTGTTTGTTTATTTTTATGTGTACATATGTGTAAATGTGATATATATGGGGAATGGGTGATATTTTGGGTTGAGACCCTTCTTCAGACTGTAGGAAGGAACTGCAAATGCTGGTTTAAACCAAAGATAGACACAAAAATATGTTAGTACCTGTATGCATACACACACTGAACCTTTTTTCTCGTTTATTGTATTCTTTACAGTATACTATGTTTACATCTTCTGTTATGCTGCTGCAGGTAAGAATTTCATTGTTCTATCTGGGACATATATGACAATAAAACACTCTTGACTCTAAAATTAGCCTTGTCTCCAGTCTAGACCCACCTTAATATACTCCCCCCTCGACTCCATTCAAGGACCCAAGCAGTCATTCCAGGTGCGACAAAGGTTCACCTGTATCTCCTCCAACCTCATCTACTGCATGCGCTGCTCTAGATGTCAGCTGATTTACATCGGGGAGACTAAGCGGAGGTTGGGCGATCGTTTCGCCGAACACCTCCACTCAGTCCGCAATAACCAACCTGACCTCCCGGTGGCTCAGCACTTCAACTCCCCCTCCCATTCCCAATCCGACCTCTCTGTCCTGGGTCTCCTCCATTGCCAGAGTGAGCAACAGCGGAAATTGGAGGAACAGCACCTCATATTCCGCCTGGGGACCTTGCGTCCGGATGGCATTAACATTGAATTCTCCCAATTTTGCTAGTCCTTGCTGTCTCCTCCCCTTCCTTAACCCTCTAGCTGTCTCCTACCACCCTCCCACCCGCCCACCCTCGGGCTCCTCCTCCTCCCCTTTTTCCTTCCTTCTCCCCCCCACCCCCCATCAGTCTGAAGAAGGGTTTCGGCCCGAAACGTCGCCTATTTCCTTCGCTCCATAGATGCTGCTGCACCCGCTGAGTATCTCCAGCAATTTTGTGTACCTTTAATATATTCCCAACCTTTTTCATCCCGTTTACCCCTGGCAACTTTAATATTATTATTCAATAACAATGTTATTTCACTTATTTATGAACAACTAATGATGAACAGATACCGGTTACCAAAACTAAACGCAGTCAGTCAATGAGAAAAAATATGTACAATTCCAGAATCAACAAATTTATTCCCTGCGTAGGTGAAATTTACCCCCTGTAGGGTAATTTTACCGCAGGTTGGGAACCCTTGATATAGATGAAGCGAGTTTATACAATATGGAAATTAATACCATGCTGCACTCCAATACCAATACCAAGTTGACATGTGATGTGAAATTATCACAAAATATTAACACATGTGATAATGGATAACACCCTACAAGGGGCCCAGCATTGTTCATGCAATGTTCTAATTGTAGCATGAAATGCCTAAGTTACTTCATCATTTAAAGGTGGAAACTCCTCCAGGGATACACTTGATCCCAACAAGACCTAGGTTCTGGTCAGGAAAAATGGGGGACCTTTTTTCCTTGAAGGAGTTTCCCTAACCCTAACCCAAAATGAAAACATTGATGCTTAAATAAAGAAGGATTGTTGGCAATTACATTTAGTTACTTAGTATTGCTAGGAAAGCGACTGATAATAGTTGCTGACCACAAGAATTAAATGGCCACTCTGTGGCTGAATTCTGCAGTTCCCCTAATGGTTGCATCAATAATGCAGAGAGCATCATCCCATTAGCTCAAAACATGAATGACATTGAATACTGAGCATCAAAACAAAACATTGTACTGTCAAGACTTCCCTATGAGTCAGCCACAACAAACAGAAAAAGCAACATTTATACTCTAGAGGCAGCCAAAGATGATTTATCTGTCGCCACAGAGAAAGTAGCTAGACTTACACAGAAAAACTATTTTAGCCAAAAGTACGTGAAGTGGATGGAGCAATTCCGATCCAGGTCCCAATGGAAGACATGACGCCTTTCATTGTAGATACTATGGATTATCTACAAACCAAGGTTGCATAAAATAAGAACAGATGCTAGTGACACTATAGGAAATGGAATACACAACAATGGAAGAAGTTCCACACAAAGTGCTGGAGTAACTCAGCGGGCCAGGCAGCATCTCTGGAGAAAAAGAACGGGTTTCAAGTCAGGATGCTTCTTCAGATCATGAAATAGTTCAGGCCAAACACATTGATGTTGTATATATGAAGACAGTTGCAGGGGTATTTCTTTATTGGCCTTGCATAGATAAAGACATCTATGTATATTGATGTACAGTGTCTCAGCTTCAAGAACTTCACTGTTTCTGAAGCATCGCACCATATATGTAGGCAGCCTCATGGTCATTCCAGTGGATTCATCGGGATTTCATGAAAAAGATATGTTGCCAAGTTTTTTAGTTTCATTAACAATTTTTCAAACTGATTTGAAGTGTAAAGCATGTGGAGTTGTGCACAACCATAGAATCCAGGATAATATATATATATAGATCTATCTATGCCAGGCACAGTCTTTTGGAAGCAATTGAGTCAATAAATGATCCATTACTTTTGTTTAAATATGGACTGTTTAAATATGAACAATTTATGACGTGAATTGGAATGGTTTTATTTCAGCTGGTTTGGAAAAAAATGACACAAAGTGCAGAAGTAACTCAGCAGGTCAGGAAGCCTCTCTGGAGGATGAGGGGAGATCGCCAGAGGTAATGAGATTGGTAGCAGTCTGAAAAATCATGGCCTGGTATTCATCTGTAGGGTCATGGTCAAGGGGTAGGTATGAGAAGGTATCCTAGACCTGGTGCATGGCCTCAGTACCCTGACCTCTTCACTTCTCCTTGTCTCACAGCTTCAAATGGGAAAAGTAAAATGTCATCTCTGATGGAAAAGGTGATACTGAAGTAAGAAGTCAGTCCTTAATGCGGAAGGCTTCTTCATTAAGGTCAACCAACAAGGCATCAACCCCAAGATTTGTTTGGCTTTTGATCGCCCTGTCCTATAGAGCTACTGTAATCAGGAACACAAGGGACTGGGTGAAAATAGAGACAAAATCCTTCTGTCCCAATTCTGCAGTAATGCCAAACAATAGAATGGAAGTAAATCTTCCAGTAAATCAGTCCAAGCTCCAGGGGGATTATAAGAGTTCATGATTTGGCAGAAGATGTAGAATTATTTAAAACATAGAAGTAAAATGGAAACAAAAATATGATATATTCCCTGATATTGAATAGTTTTAAGGCAGAACAGAGTCTGCGTGGAGACTATAGTTGTTATTCTAAAGTGCACATTCTTGTCAGCAGGGTTTTTAGAGCATTGGCCTTACTTCAGAAGAAGCCAGTTTTCCTCTACGCTAAGGGGTTATCTTTGCTCACTTTCATCTTTAAATTAGATGTGGTTAGTCCCACTTTGGTAACCTGGACATGTAGTCTGGACTTGCAATTCAGGCTGTGTTGAGAGGGTTTTTCTGCTTTGGAGATGTTATCTATCAGTGGAGAACTGAAGCAAGGCTTATTTTGTCTTCTCTGAGAAAGGTTAAAATAAAATATCCCGTGGCATTCTCTGAAGAAGAACAAAGGAGTACCTCTTCCATGTTTTCGCTAATACTTAATCAGCAGCAACAACATAAAAACACCCACAATTATCTAGTCATTGCTTTTTAGCATTTATTGGGACCAAATTTACAAAGATTGCCTCCTTTGCACTGTATATTTTTTCCTTTTGCTCTATCTATTGTGTATCTGAGTTTGGTTAAATTGTATCTATGTATAGTATTGTATAATTTGATTGTACAGCGTGCAAAACAACTCGTTACACTTACATCGGCACAAGTGACAATAATAAAACTAACCCCAATCTATTCAAAAGTGGCTCTGCCTCTAAAGTATTTTACTGGCTGTGAAGAATTTTGGGGTGTCCAGAGCTCACAAGAACTGCTGTGTAAATTGAAAATCTTCCTTTCCGTTGTAAAAGTGATCAAACCCAACTCCATTATCTTACAGTAACATTCTTAATAGCTCTTAGAAGAAAATTCATCTTTACGATATTAAATATTAAACCTTCTCTTTAAATGCAAATTCAATCAACTATTTTCCATCAACAAAACCATAACTCCAGAGAAAGATAGAATATGATGGTGTCTTGATATTTTATGAGCCAAACTAACTAATTAAGGAAATAATCTGCTTCACTGGTACAGATTAATACTTTAGGTACACAAAATTGCTGGGGAAACTCAGCGGGTGCAGCAGCATCTATGGAGCGAAGGAAATAGGTGACGTTTCGGGCCGAAACCCTTCTTCAGACTTTGTTGACATGATGGACATGAGAAATTCCATCAGTTTTCACTTGCCATTCCCTGCCACTCTCTCTCTGTAATGATAAACTGAACTCTGAAACTTGACAAGGATAGATTGCAGTTATGCAGAAAATGACCTGCTAAATAAAGATAGTTTGATTGACAGTTTTGTGAAAAAGGATCATTCTGTTGAAATCTCCAGTTTCAATTGCCAGGAGAGGACTAACAAGTGGTGGGCATGAGATGATTGATTGATGATAGTTTGCAAGGACTTGGGATTATTGAAATGCCGGATCAAATCAATGTGTGAACACATGTAAGTCATTAAAGTAGGTGAGACATTGTGTGCCCAACTCTGATGAATAATTCCTTGACTGTGATCTCCAAGGAATGATATCAGTTGATTTACAGAGTCCTCAGTTCAATGCAATGTTGACATTACTTCTAATATTATTTTGTATTATTATTGATGCCCCAGTATATATTATGAATAAGTAAAAGATGGAAAAATCATTTCCCTTGTCTACTGAAGTCACTAAGAGTACACAGTGTCCTCAATGTGACAATGCTTGGTTGTGTCAAGCACTCAACAAAAAGCTTTTCACTGTACCTCGGTGCATGTGACAATAATCTAAACTAAACACTTCTCATCCTGAGTTCTTATAAGTTATACAACAAAAAATAAATGGTTCTCAAACTTTTTCTGTAGCCTAATGTTGAATAATGGCATTCCGACTGCAATTTCCATGGTAGTCAAGAAAGTCAGTAGCGCACAATAAGATTCACATTTGAAAACTGGCTGCATCACGAGGCAACGGAAAAGACTCGGCACCACTACAATCAGAACTCAGTTATTTATTATAGGAGATGAGGGGAAAGAATTCTGGGAATATTGTTCTAAGCTTTCTTCTGCTATGTTGTCATTATTGATCTGTAGTATGAAGACTCAACTGGTTTTACCAAAGTGGTATAGAATGTAACATTGTTTCCTTACTTTTGTGTTCTATTCCTTTTCGAAGTGAATTCTATTAACTGATTCATACTCTTTATGGCCTTATCAACTTATGTTGATGTGCAAGTTTTATTTATCTGTCCATCCAGATCATCCTTACTCCATTTCATTTCTTACCTTCTGAGCAATTAGTTGGTTCCTTATTTCCCTGACCAAACTAAATATATAACATGCATTTTGAATTGAATTTGATATATCATTTGCCCTTTCTGAAAGTCTTGCTTTTTCTTCATGTGTTTTAGTAGTTTTTCACATTACCCCAGAGGTTTGTATCATTAGTAAATTTCAATATTACATCTAATCAACGAGTTCAAATTGCTTGTCTATATGTGAATGAACCTCTCCATGCTTTCACTTTCTATTGCTCACCAACCTGGAAAACTTTCTTGTCCTCTGTTTTCCATTTAGAGTCATGGCGTTATACAGTATGTAAACGGGCCCATCGGCCCAATTTGCCCATGCCTAACAACAACCCCACCTACACTAGCCCCACCTCCCCACGCTTGGACCGTAACCCTCTAAACCTATCTTATCCATGTATGTACCTGCCCAAATGTCTCTTTAACGTTATGATAGTACCTGCTCAAATACCTCCTCTGGAAGTTTGTTCTATATACCCAACACTCTTTGTGTAAAAAAAAAAGTTAACCCTCAGGTTCCTATTAAACCTTTTCCCCCTCACCTTAAACCTATGTCCTCTTGTTCTCGAGTTGCCTACTCTGGGCAAAATGCTCTGTACATTTGGCAGGCTCCTTTCAAATTGCCTTAATACATATCGCAAGTCTCTCTGTAAAGTCCATGTATGCAACATATGTTGCTTTGTCCCAAACAACTCTGTGACCTTCAAAAAGGTTGGCTGTAAATCGCTGACTACTGTATTATATTCTAAAATGTTACCCACCACAACATTAAATTAAAATGTCTGCTTAATCAGTTAGTTCATCATTTTTGAAGGAGGTTATGTTTGCTAATTCATTATTTCTTTCACAATTTTTAAACATGAACTCGATAGGAAAGTAGAGTCATACTCATAATGTTATTATAGTTTTTACTTTACAGATACAGCGCGGAAACAGGTCCTTTGGTTCACCGAGTCCACACCGACCAGTGATCCCCGCACATTAACACTATCCTACATACACTAGGGACAATTTACACTTATGCCAAGCCAATTTACCTACAAACCTGCACGTTGTTGGAATGTGGGAGGAAACCAAATATCTCGGAGAAAGCCCACGCGGTCAGGGGGAGAACGTACAAACTCCGCACATACAGCACCCTCAGTCGGGATCGAACCTGGGTCTCTGGCGCTGCAAGTAACTTTACCGCTGCACCACCATGCAGTCATACAGCACAGAAACATTGAGTCTACTGTGTCAATTTCCCCCATTATGTACCGATCTATACTAATCTCGATTTACAGCACTCAGCCTTCAGCTTCCTATATGACAGTGTTTCAAAATATGCTTTAATAATTTCGACAGTACCTGTCTTCATGATCTCTTCAGACAGTGCATTCCAGATTTCAATCATTCTCTCAACGAAAGCTTTGTCCCTTGTCCAGTGTAGAACTCCTACCCCTTACTTTAAATTTACGGTCTTTGGTAATAAACATTCCTGACAAGGGGAAAGGTCGACCTCACTGTCTACCCTACCTCTGCCCCTCATAGTTTTGCATACCTAAATCAGGTTCTTCCGAAGCGTTACTTGGAAATCAGACTCAGTTCATCCAGTCGGACCTCATAGCTGAAATATTCCATCCCAAGCAACAACCTGGTGAATATCATCCACATTGTCTCCAGAGCACTTGTTGTTATGATCAGAAATGCACACAGTATCAGTTGACCTAACTAATGTTTTATAGAAATCCTAACTCCGCGGTTCAGGCAGCATCTCTGGAAAACGGCATCGTGGCGCAGCAGTAGAGTTGCTGCCTTACAGCGCCAGAGACCCGAGTTTGATCCTGACTGCAGGTGCTGTCTGTATGGAGTTTGTACGTCCTCTCCGTGACCTGCGTGGATTTTCTCCAGGTGCTCCAGTTTCCTCCCACACACCAAAAGACGTACAGATTTGTTGGTTAATTCGCTTGGTAAATTGCCAATTGTCCCTAGTGCATGTAGGATAGTGTTAATGTGCGGGAATCGCTGGTCGCCACAGGCTCGGTGGACTAAAGGGTCTGTTTCCACGCTGTATCTCTAAACTAAACTAAACATGGATAGGTGACATGAAATGTGAAAGCAGAAGGAGGAATATAGGTGTAAAGGTGGAAGGGATATAGGGTCTCTTCCCTCGGATACGCACCCAATTCTCCCGGATACCCATATATGCACCCAATTCTCCCAACCCCCCTTCCCATTTATGAAGGGGAAATCATGCTTGACTAATCTGGAATTTTTTGAGGATGTAACAAGTAAAATGGACGTGGGAGAGCCAGTGGATGTAGTGTACCTGGACTTTTGGAAAGGTCCACACAGGAGATCAGTGGACAAAATTAGAGCATATGGTATTGGGGATAGGCTACTGAGATGGATAGAAAATTAGTTGGCAGAAAGGAAACACAGAGTATTGATTAACAGGTCCCTTTCAGAATGGCAGGCAGTGACTAGTGGGGTACCGCAAGGCTCGGTGCTGGGACCGCAGCTATTTACAATATACATTAATGATTTAGATGAAGGAATTAAATTTGCAGATTACACAAAACTGGGTGGCAGTGTGAACTGTGAAGAGGATGCTATAAGGATGCTGAGTGACTTGGACAGGTTGGATGAGTGGGCAGATGCATGGCAGATGCAGTAAAATGTGGATAAATGTGAGGTAAGAACGGGAAGGCAGATTATTATCTGAAAGGTGTCTGGTTAGCATAAGGGGAAGTACGTGAGACCTGGGCGTCCTAGTACATCAGTCACATCTTCTTCATCTACACAGAACCTTTTCTCTACTACCTTTCCTCTTGCCAAAGAAATACTCCGTGATATACTAAGCTTAATCTTCAATCTAGCCCATTTAAGTTTATAATTTAACTTTTCTAACCTTCTTGCACAAGAGACAAGAAACATTTATTTGTCACATGTACCAATTGGCCGCCATAGGCCACAATAATAAAAATTGGTGATCACCTACTGTTGTGGTCACCAAGGTCATAACGGCTCAATAAAGGCCCTGATTGGAGGGAGGCGCAGTCTGTCCTGCCATCTCTCCCCGCTGACGACATTGCCATTGTAAACGCTAACGGCGAAATAGTAGACCCTGCCAAAATGCCCATCTCTAGTCTCTGCCAAGCTGTCGTAAAGTCTGCTGTACCGAAACACATTTGGACATCTTAGAAATATGCTTTCACTAAATTTACTATTGATCCTGGAACTCTAAAGAAATCAAAAAGCACACCACATAAGACTATGTGGCATAGATCCAAATGCATTTGCCAGGTCCAAAAACACTACATGCAAATCTCTTCTCTTGAGCTTGGCTGTCTGAATCTGGTGCCATATTACACTAATGTGTTCCAAGCAACCTGCCAAACCTGGGATTCCTGCTTTCAGCACTGTGGTATCTATTAACCTATTATTTTTTTTAATAACCTGCCAGTCTCTGTGGCACTATGCTAAAGAAAATCTTGCCTTTACATTTAGGGCACATATAGACCTAAACTGACTTTAAAGACTCTCTCTCCTTGGGAATGAAAATTCCCCCTGCTCTCCGCCAAACCCTTGGTATAACCTGCTTCTCTCAAACTATTCTCAAGAGCTTCCACAAGAATCTAAGCACATCAGGTGCACTTTTATACACCCGGTGAGGGACTCCATTCGGCCCTGGGGCCAAAGAAGCCTTTGCACGCCTTATTACGGCTTCCACTTCCTTCCACTTTGGTGGCAAATCATCTAACTTATACTCTATCTCTCCTAAGGGTGATATATCTGGAGGGAAACACATTCCCCTTTTCTTTTCTGGATCCGAGTATATCCTTTATAAATATTCCTCAAACTCTTCCTTTGAAGCATTGAGCTTTCCACTTTTTTCCTGCAGTCTCGTGTTGAGACCGATGCAGGAAGCTCCAAAAGCTGCACGACGTTCGACTAACCCCGACCCGGGGTAGATCGCCCGGTGCAGGGGAGCTGAGATTCCTCCCCCGATGCAGGAGCTTGATCGCCCCGATGAGGAAGGCCCACCACTGGCTATGGGAGTAAGCCCCTGTCCCACTTACGTGTCCTTGGCACGCTAATTACGTGACCTCGTCGTCGCGTTAAGGCTAGACGGTCCTGCGAAGGACGCGCACGTCTTCATGCGCCCGCACAGCCGTCTGGAGCGCATAACGTCATTTGAAGATGGACACAAAATGCAGGAGTAACTCAGCGGGACCGGCAGCATCTCTGGAGAGAAGCAATGGGTGATGTTTTGGGTCGAGACCCTTCTTCAGTCTGAAAGAAGAATCTTGACACGAAACGTCATCCATTCCTTCTCTCCAGAGTTGCTGCCAGTCCCGCTGAGTTACTCCTGCATTTTGTGTCTATCTTCAATTTTCTTGGATCCGCTCTGGGAGTAGAAGTGCGGGCGGATCCGGATCCCCAATGGCCGTGAGCCCTAGGCTGAGTTTGACGATCTGTTTCTGCTGCTGTTGGAGGTGAGACGATGTGTCGCGCCAGGGTCTTGGGCCTGTCCCACTGTCAGTTACACGACAGGCCGTTGGCGCGCAAAGATTTTGTTCGGTACAAAATCCCAGAGCATCGCTCGATACCGCGCACAACTCCATACCCCTCCACATTTCTCAGTGGGACCAGCCCCGTGCGGCCACACGATGCCCGTGCGCATTAACGCGACGGCGAGGTCGCGTAATTTGTGTGCCAAGGACACGTAAGTGGGACAGGGCCTTAAGATTGTCCCAATCGAGGCCCCCGACCACTTCAGGACAAAGTAGGGAGAGATTGAACTTTTTTTTGCCTTCCATCACAGTGAGGAAAGCGGAGGAGTCTCTGTGGTGGATGTTCATGTTAAAATGTACTTTGGGTGTTCTGGTGCTTTTTATTGGTACGACTATGGCGAATGAAATTCCTCATATGTTGCAAAACATACTTGGCTAACAAAATATGATTATGTTTATGATTAAACATATTTTAACAAATTTAAATGAATCCATATAAAATGTTCTACCTGACTCACTCCTTTTTCTTCCTCCTGTTCTGCCCATCTTAATATTGCTAACCAATTTGTTAACTCTTCTTGCAAAACATGAATTCCCTCTCATCAACTGTATCATTTCTCCACTGCTTTCTCAACTGTCTCCTCTCCTTCATGTTCTGTCTCGTCTAGATCTAACCACCTGTGGAGCCTGCACTTTCTTTTTCTCAATAACACCAAACCTGTCCGCACCATATTGATAAATTAACTCTCCCATCTTAACTAATTTGTTTTCAACTGTCCCTTTCAGACTCTCTAGTGCCTTTACCAAATCTTCATTAACAGTTTCCAATTCGTTCCTTTCACGCCCTAGGCCATTTAACTCCAGGTTTCAGCCCACCGCTCTTCTCACTGACTGGCAGGTTATCCTCACCACCACCTACACCCCTCTTTACAGTGCTTGTTCCCTCCTCATTAGTAATAGGGGTTTTCTACCTGCGGTTTTCTACCCGTGGCTGGACTTCACTCGACTGACTCGACTGACTCAAGAAGTACTGCTCAATGCGATTTCCCTGCACTCCCTCTTACAAGCACTTCTTCTTTCCCTGATGCCCTTTGCTGTTGTTACTTTCTGCCAACCACCTGGAGCTTCTTTTCCTCGACCACTGAGCCGCTGTCCTTCATTGATGCGCTAATCGATACTTTTTTTCCGTTCCGTGGTCTGTAACTGGGTAATCCACCTGTGAGTAATGTTCCGCCCCTGCTCTCGCAAACTCTAGGGGTATCTTTTTTATTTGTCGTAGCTTTTCAGGGGTGCAGCGAGACTGTTTACAATCTACGCCACTGCTGCAATGAGGTGCTAACCCACAACAGCCCCAGTGTGATCTATTCCCTCCTGCCAGCTGTCTTTCCAAGCTGCCACATGCACTTTCCCTAGTTGTCAGCTGCTTTGTTCACAGCAGTCACTAGCTGGGATAGATGTTAAATAACATAAGGGTATAGTTTAAACAAGATACTAATTTAACTGGATCTCTTCTTTGACTATTAACTGGAACCCTGGTATGATATAAAGATGCTTCCACAGTATGTTACTTAATTAATGTATCTTATTTAGCAGCAATCTATGTATAACACTTTGCTCTCCAGTTTTACATTATCTGTAAAATTTAGAAATGGTTTCACTTGAGCCCTGCTCTCAATTCTTAGTGAAAACACTGACAAGTGTTAATGTCCAACGGATCTGTGTTGAACCCTGAGCTAATTCCAACCACCCCTCCATTATCAAATAATGTTCAAATAATCTAAATAATTAAAAGTCTAATCTTGACCACTTCCTGTTTGTGCTGTATATTGATTTTAGAAAAAATGCTACCACTTACAGCCGTGAATTTTGGCCATCTTACTCAGAGTGCCCCACCGCTCATCAGGTGCAGAGGATCTTTCCCATTGATGAAAAATAAAAGAGTTATTAGTGTTTAAAAAATGTTAATATTCTCTCTCCTGTCGATCACCGCCATGAAGGCCATGCCACTTCCAGGGGTGTGGGGAGGAGCTATAAAACCCAGAAGTCTGGACATGGCTCTGTTGTTGCAAGATGGCAAGCGAGAAGTCACGACTCTCAGTCTGAGCTGGAAATCTACAGAACACTTAATGTCTACTGACCTGTGAGTGCCCTTTATGTGTTTTTAAACTGTGCCTTTTGCAACTGTGACTGTTGAAATGTGTGGCTGTTGGAATGTTTGGCTGTTGAAATGTGTGGCTTTTCAATTGTGTGCAATTTGAATTGTGTGGCTATTGAAATATGTGACTATTGAAATGTGTGCCTTTTGCAACTGTGCCTTTTGCAACTGTGCCTTTTGCAACTGTGCCTTTTGCAACTGTGTTTGGAAGGAATAAATGCTTTATTAGGTCCGACCGTGTTTACTGTAAAAGTCCCATTTATTTTCGGTGAGTGCAGAGGTCGTGCTGAATGCAGAAGTGTTGCTGACTGCGGAAGGCCCAAAGTGGAGATGCCGCACTCAGCCGTTTGAGTATTCAAAAAAGTTTACTGCAATATGTATGGTGTGTGTACGTGAGTGTGTCTCTGTGTATGTGTGTGTGTGTGTGTGTGTGTGTGTGTGTGTGTGTGTGTGTGTGTGTGTGTGTGTGTGTGTGTGTGTGTGTGTGTGTGTGTGTGTGTGTGTGTGTGTGTGTCTTTCTGTGCATGTGCTGTCTGTGCATGAGTTTGTCTGTGCATGTGTCTGTCTGTGTGTGTGTCTGTCTGTGTATCTGTGTGGGTGAGTGTCTGTCTGTGTGTCTGTCTGTGTGTCTGTCTGTGTGTGTGTGTGTCTGTGTCTGTCTGTGAGTGTGTCTGTCTGTGTCCATCTGTGAGTGTGTCTGTCTGTGTCTGTGAGTGTGTGTTTGTGTGAATGAGTGTGTCGGTCTGTGTGTGTGAGTATTTGTGTGAGTGTGTGAGTGTGTGTACGTGTTTGTGAGTGTGTGTGTGTGTCTTTGTGTTTGTTTGTGTGTGTGTGTGTTTGTGTGTGTGTGTCTGTGTGTGCCTGTATGTGTCTGTGTGTGTGTCTGTGTGTGAGTGTGTGTGTGAGTGTCTGTGCGTGTGAGTGTATATGTGTGCACTCTGCTTGAAATGCTGTGAAATTGGATTTGCTGGCCTGCACTCCGCTTGGAGTGTGGTGAGGTTGGACTTGCTGCCTGCACTCTGCTTGAATGATGACTTGAGGTAAATTCTCAGATTTTCTTTGTTAAAATTTGACCGCTCAACTTCTCTCCATTAAAATTGTCTTTTTTTATATCAACAGCAAAGAGACATCAAGAGGCAGTGAGCAGCAGAACACAACAAGAGACACAACAAGAAAGAACTTATGAATTATCATCTTTAACATTTAAATTCTTGTTATATTTTAAGAGTCATTCATAACAATGTTTGTTATGAATGACTCTTAAAAACAATGTCCGTTTGTTTTTCTCTTGCCCTGTTTTAGTTAATTTTTGGTTTATTAGGTTGTGTATGTGTGTGGGTGGGGGGGGGGAAATGTGTTTTTGGTCTCTTCCTTCGGGGGGGATGCGACTTCTCTTGTCGTATCCCCCGTCTCCATCTCCACCTGCGCGGAGGCCTAATAGCGGAGCTGGCGGCTTCGGAGCTGGGGCAGCCTTCCAGCGGCAGCGGCGACTTGACCTCGGAGCTGTGGCGTTCCAGCGGCAACGGTGACCCGACCTCGGAGCTGTGGAGCTTGAACCGGCCCGTTCGCGGTGCTTGGATTCAGCCTTACCATCGCCCGGCGGGGTCACAACATCTGAAGCCTGTATCACCTCGGCACAGAGGGAGAATAAGGAGGGAAGAGACAAAGACTTTAAGATTTTTGCCTTCCATCACAGTGAGGAGGTGCCTGGTAAACTCACTGTGGTGGATGTTAATTTGTGTTTATTGTGTGTTTTTGTCATTTTTATTATATGTATGACTGCAAGGCAACTAAATTTCGTTCAGACCAAAAGGTCTGAATGACAATAAAGGCTACTTTGACTTTGACAAGAGGATTTCAGTATAGGAGTAAAGAGGTTCTTCTGAAGTTATATAGGGCTCTGGTGAGAGCACATCAGGAGAATTGTGTACAGTTTTGGTCTCCTAATTTGAGGAAGGACATCCTTGTGATTGAGGCAGTGCAGCGTAGGTTCATGAGATTGATCCCTGGGATGGCGGGACTGTCATATGAGGAAAGATTGAAAAAACTAGGCTTGTATTCACTGGAGTTTATAAGGATGAGGGGGAATCTTATAGAAACATATAAAATCATAAAAGGACTGGACAAGCTAGATGCAGGAAAAATGTTCCCAATGTTGGGTGAGTCCAGAACCAGGGGCCACAGTCTTAGAATAAAGGGGAGGTAATTTAAGACTGAGATGAGAAAAATCTTTTTCACCCAGAGAGTTGTGTATTTATGGAATTTCCTGCCACAGAGGGCAGTGGGGGCCAAGTCACTGGATGGATTTAAGAGAGAGTTAGATAGAGCTCTAGGGGCTAGTGGATTCAAGGGATATGGGGAGAAGGCAGGCATGGGTTATTGATAGGGGACAATCAGCCATGATCACAATGCATGGCGGTGCTGGCTCGAGGGGCCGAATGGCCTCCTCCTGCACCTATTTTCTATGTTTCTATGTTTCTATTCACATTTTAAACTTTAACAAATCCTTTTTCCACTTGCCACGCCTGCGTGTTCTTCATCACAATGGGAACCTAATAGGCAGGAATGGCTGCACTGTCGGAGAGCATCTAAGAGTGTATGGGGGGGGGGAGGTTGGAGTGAATGCGTGGGGGGGAGGGGAATGGCAAGGCGCAGAGTTGAGGGGTGAAGGGAGGAGGGGTGACTGAGTGAACTGCCACCACCAGCCGTGAGTGACTGTACTGCCAGCCCACCAGCCATGAGTAAGTGAACTGCCAGCCCACCAGCTGTAAATGACTGAAGTGCCAGCCCACCAGCCATGATTTAGTGAACTGCCAGCCCACCAGCCATGACGCACTGAACTGCAAGTCCAAGAATCCATTCCAGTCCACAATGTCCATTACTAGCCCTCTGGAAATCAGTCCCTTCAGCGCACAGCACCCATACTAGTGCTCTAGAGATCTACGCAAGGATAGACTTTCCTCCTTCATTGCTGTGATCTGTAAAAAAAAAGAAGAAAATGTCTAAAATTGATTGTCCACCTTCTCCCCCTTATCTCTCACACAGTCTGTCACCTGTTTTCAGCAGAATTTCTGGCAGTTTCTCAGCTGCCAGCCCACCAGGCCTTGGTTACTGAACTGCCAGCCTGCCATGCCTGAGTGACTGAGCTGCCAGGCCTGAGTGACTGCACCCCCTCCCCACTAACTCCCACCACCCCCTCCCCACCCCTCTCCCCCCTCCTCGCTCCCCCTCCTCTCCCCCATATTCTATCCCCCTCCTCTCTCCCCCCTCCTCTCTCCCCAGCTCCTCTCTGCCCACCTCCTTTCTCTCCCTCCTATCCCTCCCCCTCCCTTCCCCCCCACTCCCCACTCTCTCCCCCCTTCCTGCCCTCTCTTCCCCCTCCTCTCTTCCCCCTCCTCTCTTCCCCCTCCTCTCTTCCCCCTCCTCTCTCCCCCCTCCTGTGTCTTTTTTGTAAACCAGCATCGGCAGTTCCTTGTGTCTCCTCTGGATATCTCAAGTAGCCGTCACACATTGCATAATTATATAAAATAACGGGACTAACCACTCATTGCCATGCCAATTAATTTTATAGTGGTCATCCAGAAAATATTCTCTGATTTTATTGAATGTAATATGCCTCACCATCCATCTAAAACCAGCACGGTTCCAAAGCCAGCCCACATGTCTTGTGCAATTGTGTCCCACTTCTACCAGTAGTATTTTTATAGATATCTCCACGAAAAAATAAAGCACATTTTGCCATTCATTTTTGTTTGGCCAAGTTGTGTGTTTGCATTATGGTGCAGTGCATGACATTATAGTGCTGATAGTACAAAAAACAAACAAAAAAAAAAGAATTAGCTAGTCAATCAGGGTACATTCTCGATTGTTTAACCTCAATGGTTTCATAATTGCGGTATGAAAATGTTCTAACAATTAGTTATTTTTTTAATGCCTCTTTAAGGTCTTCACAATGAGAGAGAAAAAAGAGCAGTACTGATGATAGATTATAGTTTTATTATCCTTAGATATGTGATTACAATTAGAAAAAAAATTGCCAAATTACCAACAGTGAACTTTAAGATCTCCTGCTGAACAGAAGAAGTTAAACTATTTATTTTTCAAGCAAATAATTAACAGACAATAGAATGAATTACCAGCAGTGGTCATGGCAGAGGGATCAGAACACAACATTAGAGTAAGAAGATAACAAACAATGGAAGAAAATGGTTAGTGATCAAATTAAAATGATGAAGGACTTGTATCTAATACAAGAGGTTTAGCAGAGAGTCAAGCATCTCTGATATCTATTTTGAGAATAGCTTTCCGCTCATTAGACATGGTGGCTGAAACTAATATCTTCCCTTTAGTGATGTTCAGTGCCGCGTTTCCCTTGCCCAGCGCTGTCTTGGTAAAGGAAGGTGACTCCGTTAGCTCGGAGTACATCTGGGTGTATAGGTTTTTGTTAGTCGCAATGAAGTAGTCGGGGACATACAGAGCAAACTCGATGCTGTACTTGTTGTAGTCAAACGGGTTGGAAACCAGCAGCGAGATCTGAGTGGTGCCGAACTTGTAGGTCAGCACCCCGACAGCACCGTAGGCTGTGTATGGAGTCTTGATGAACACACACACTCCTTTCTGTCCCCGGTCAATAATGGGGGGTGGTGGATCGGCCACTCGGCCACTGTAACTGTAGGTCCTGTAACAGACACATTACATTTGTATTACGGTATCGAAAGACAGACTATTTCCGACTGTTCTTTAGGTACGGTGCTATTAGGTCAATTGCTTCTTTATATGTAAGAAAAGCTCTAATCTTCCCACGACCACTGTCAGGCTAAAAGGGCAGCAGCCAAAATGTATTGTATTTAAATGTGGAAGTGTCCTCAATAAAGTGAACATGCAGTGTTATCAAATTAAGTTAAAATGTCATCTTGTGCATTTTATAATCATAACAGAAATATTTAACTAGCATTGCTTTAATTGTACATTCACTTATTTTGTTGCAACTGGGAGCAAATTAGATTGGGAAAAATAACATCAGCCCACTTTTTTTGTTTTCCATAACGTCAAAATAACTTTTTTGATATCTCATTTGGGAAAATGATTGTCAACACCGGACTTAATCTCAATAATGCATCAAAAGTGTTTAACTAAGCGCTGCACAGTACTTTGAACTTGTTCCAAAGAGAGAATTGCATAGAACTGTTCTTTTACTTACTCAGGTTCAGTTAAAATGTATTGCGTACTATTGTTGTAGATTTCAACCCCTACACATCTTCCGGTGGCAAGGTTTTGCAATACTCCTTCAATGGATATTGACATCTTGTAAAAATCTGGAAAAGCACAGGGAATCTCCATGAAAAAATTGATCGTTCTGGAAGCAAATGAACACATTATCTAGATAAATTATTTAATTAATTTACTCACGGTGCTTTCCAGCAATACACAATTTTTGGTCTGGACCTGGTTCTGGTCAATGTACGTTTCACAGAAACTGCTTGCTGATTGATTCTGAGATGGGAAGTGACTGAGGGCAGTGAGAATAAATTGTGAACAGGGAAACGCCCTTGTGTTGGCTCAAGATCAGTTTATCCAATCCTGTATGCCGAATTCCAGCTCAACATTTCCTTACCCACATTGGGGAACACGCACAAAGCTCGCTGCAGAGGCATAGGGAGAAAAGAACCAGAGGGAAATTGAAATTAAAATGATTTAATAAATAAGGATACCTTTTGGTATGACATGTAGTGGGAGGGAGGGGGGGGGGGGGGTGGCGGAAGAAAGCCTGAAGGGAGAGAGTCATGCAGGATAAAATGTGGCGGGTGATGGATACATGTAGGCAGGTGAGGTTTGCCTTCTGTTTGCCTAAACAGAAGGTGTAACACAAAAGGATTGGAGAGTTGTGAATTCCAAAACCAGAGGAAGGAATGTGACTGGAGGGGAGAAATAGGTACAACCCAAAAGAATGACCATTGATTTCACCAATTTTAGGTAAACTCTAACAACCCCACCTTCCTCCCCCTTCTCCCCCACAACCCCTTTCTTCCCATCCTCTCTACCTCCATGCTCCACCTTGACTCGCACCTACTTCTTCCCTTCCCCTCCACCATTCACTTCCTTCATCTGGCTTCACAATTCACAACAAAGATCCTATTTTAGGTAATTTTCCAGGATTTCGTTGCTTCAGGTGTGATAGAATTGGAGGGGCAAGAGGTGGAGGTGTTGCATTGTTTATCAGGGAAGATATTACAGCAGTGCTTTGGCAGGATAGATTAGAGGGCTCGTCTAGGGAGGCTATTTGGGTGGAACTGAGAAATGGGAAAGGGGTAGCAACACTTATAGGGGTGTATTATAGACCGCCAAATGGGGAGCGAGAATTGGAAGAGCAAATATGTAAGGAGATTGCAGATATTAGTAGTAAGCACAAGGTAGTGATTGTGGGAGATTTCAATTTTCCACACATAGACTGGGAAACACATTCTGTAAATGGGCTGGATGGGTTGGAGTTTGTAAAATGTGTGCAGGATAGTTTTTTGCAGCAATACATAGAAGTACCTACTAGAGAAGGGGCGGTGCTGGACCTCCTGTTAGGAAATGAGACGGGTCAGGTGGCAGAGGTATGCGTTGGGGAACAGTTCGGGACCAGTGATCACAATACCATTAGTTTCAATATAATTATGGAGAGGGTCAGAACTGGACCTAGGGTTGAGATTTTTGATTGTAGAAAGGCTAACTTTGAGGAGATGCGAAAGGATTTAAAAGGAGTAAATTGGGACAGTTTGTTTTATGGGAAAGATGTGGAAGAGAAATGGAGGACATTTAAAGGTGACATTTTAAGAGTACAGAATCTTTATGTCCCTGTTCGGTTGAAGGAAATAGTAAAAATTGGAAAGAGCCATGGTTTTCAAGGGAAATTGGACACTTGGTTCGGAAAAAGAGAGAGATCTACAATAATTATAGGCAGCATGGAGTAAATGAGGTGCTTGAGGAATATAAAGAATGTAAAAAGAATCTTAAGAAAGAAATTAGAAAAGCTAAAAGAAGATATGAGGTTGCTTTGGCAAGTAAGGTGAAAGTAAATCCAAAGGGTTTCTACAGCTATATTAATAGCAAAAGGATAACGAGGGATAAAGTTGGCCCATTAGAGAGTCAGAGTGGACAGCTATCTGCAGAGCCAAAAGAGATGGGGGAGATATTGAACAATTTCTTTTCTTCGGTATTCACCAAGGAGAAGGATATTGAATTATGTGAGGTAAGGGAAACAAGTAGAGTAGCTATGGAAACTATGAGGATCAAAGAAGAGGAAGTACTGACACTTGAGAAATATAAAAGTGGATAAGTCTCCAGGCCCGGACAGGATATTCCCTAGGACATTGAGGGAAATTAGTGTAGAAATAGCAGGGGCTATGACAGAAATATTTCAAATGCCATTAGAAACGGGAATAGTGCCGGAGGATTAGCGTACTGCGCATGTTGTTCCATTGTTTAAAAAGGGGTCTAAGAGTAAACCTAGCAATTATAGACCTGTTAGTTTGACGTCAGTGGTGGGCAAATTAATGGAAAGGATACTTAGAGATAATATATATAAGCATCTGGATAAACAGGGTCTGATTAGGAACAGTCAACATGGATTTGTGCCTGGAAGGTCATGTTTGACTAATCTTCTTAAATTTTTTGAAGAGGTTACTCGGGAAATTGATGAGGGTAAAGCAGTGGATGTTGTATATATGGACTTCAGTAAGGCCTTTGACAAGGTTCCTCACGGAAGGTTGGTTAAGAAGGTTCAATGGTTGAGTATTAATGGTGGAGTAGCAAGATGGATTCAACAGTGGCTGAATGGGAGATGACAGAGAGTAATGGTGGATGGTTGTTTGTCAGGTTGGAGGCCAGTGACTAGTGGGGTGCCACAGGGATCTGTATCGGGTCCACTGTTGTTTGTCATGTACATCAATGATCTGGATGATGGTGTGGTAAATTGGATTAGTAAGTATGCAGATGATACTAAGATAGGTGGGGTTGTGTATAATGAAGTAGATTTTCAAAGTCTACAGAGAGATTTATGCCAGTTGGAAGAGTGGGCTGAAAGATGGCAGATGGAGTTTAATGCTGATAAGTGTGAGGTGCTACATCTTGGCAGGACAAATCAAAATAGGACGTACATGGTAAATGGTAGGGAATTGAAGAATGCAGGTGAACAGAGGGATCTGGGAATAACTGTGCACAGTTCCCTGAAAGTGGAATCTCATGTAGATAGGGTGGTAAAGAAAGCTTTTGGTGTGCTGGCCTTTATAAATCAGAGCATTGAGTATAGAACTTGGGATGTAATGTTAAAATTGTACAAGGCATTGGTGAGGCCAATTTTGGAGTATGGTGTACAATTTTGGTTGCCTAATTATAGGAAGGATGTCAACAAAATAGAGAGAGTACAGAGGAGATTTACTAGAATGTTGCCTGGGTTTCAGCAACTAAGTTACAGAGAAAGGTTGAACAAGTTAGGGCTTTATTCTTTGGAGCGCAGAAGGTTAAGGGGGGACTTGATAGAGGTCTTTAAAATGATGAGAGGGATAGACAGAGTTGACGTGGATAAGCTTTTCCCACTGAGAGTAGGGAAGATTCAAACAAGGGGACATGACTTGAGAATTAAGGGACAGAAGTTTAGGGGTAACATGAGGGGGAACTTCTTTACTCAGAGAGTGGTGGCTGTGTGGAATGAGCTTCCAGTGAAGGTGGTGGAGGCAGGTTCGTTTTTATCATTTAAAAATAAATTGGATAGTTATATGGACGGGAAAGGAATGGAGGGTTATGGTCTGAACGCAGATGTATGGGACTAGGGGAGAATACGTGTTCGGCACGTACTAGAAGGGTCGAGATGGCCTGTTTCCGTACTGTAATTGTTATATGGTTATATGGTTATATGGTTATAGCGGAGCAATATAGACCACTCCTGCTAAATGCAATGGGCTGACTTGTAGTACGCAGCGGAGCGGAACGTGGGCCTTTTTTTCATCCAATTTCAGTAACCCGACCCGTCCCTCTCACAGTGTAATCAGTGTTGCGGGGGAACAGTTACGGTGTGTGATATAGGGATAGATTCATAATTCTGTTAAATTTTGTTAAAGATTAATATGTTAACAAATTATGATTCTGTTAATTGTACTTTTTTATGGGTTTTTTTTAACTTTTATTTTTAAATGGCTCATGTGCTGTGTTTGAGTTGATTTTTGTATTACACGTGCACTCTGTAATTCATCTAATCACACTGTTCACAACTGCGGTATTTGGAAAAATAATAGCAACATGAAAATTCCAGTTGCTCTACTCTTGGAATATTCCTTAATGTTCCTTAATCATTTATTGTGTCTATGGAAGGTAGACAAAAGTGCTGGAGAAAATCAGAGGGTGCAGCAGCATCTATGGAGCAAATTGTGTCTATGGAATTGTGTTTCAACAATAAAATGGGTCTGGTCTTCCCAATAGCCAGAGAGTGGAATGAGATCTGTCTGTAATGGTGGGCGTATCTAAATGAAGCATTTAACAAAATAAAACGTGTTTTGAGCTAGATTAAAAAATGATGTATAACTTAAGGATGGTTTTATTCAGCGACCATACAACTGATTAGATTGTGTAGGAAAGAACACACATACACACACATATGAATGTGATATAAATGTATATAATCATATAACACACATAAATATATTTCTCCAGGTTTTTGTATCTAATGTTGAACTTTATTTCAGACTCAAGGCCCAGACAAGGGACAACATTACATATAAATACATTGCAACCTCCCCGCAACTTTACCCTGGCGTCCCAGCCGTGCTGATCCGGGCCAAACTTCCCACACGCTGTGGAAGGAACATAGACATCTTTTTGCTTTTTATTGTGAGGCAGAGAGAAAATGAGGAGAAGATTTTTACCTAAGATCTTTGATTTTTACGCGGATGTTTCCGTAACCGGCTTCTGTCTCCGCACTAGTATCTTTGCTCCGCTATGGCGGACAAGGATGGCGGAGATGGAAGCCGGTTACGGAAATGGGGCCGAAAATTACCCATGAATCTGCCCATGGCCGTACTATGTCTTTTTCGTCGAGTGGACTATCTTGCTCGCTATAGGATCTTTGGTTCACAACTCCTCAATCCTATTGTTTCACATAATCTGTTTTTTTCTCTGGTCTTTGTACAATCATCTACCAATCAACCCCCTCCCCTTCTGTGTACACCTATGACCTGTCATGTTTTGTCCTGCCAACCCTCTCTTCCAGTTCCCCCCCCACCCCCTCTCCTAAATTCATTCTGAAGAAGAGCCCCAACCTGAAATATCACCCATCATGTTCTCCAGGGATGTTGCCTGACCCACTGAGTTAAGGGTCTGTCCCATTTGGGCGTCATTTGCACGTAATTTACGTGACATCATTTACGCGTGGCGTGCATTACGCGTGCATGACGCGTGGTGGCGCATGCAGTGACGCGTGGTAGTGCGCAGCATCCCAGGATTTTGGGATTCTCAAAATCCTTGTGGCCACCTGCATTAAGTGCAGTTTGTGTGGGCATTACCATCGTTTGGTGTGCCTGAGGAATGATTACCAAAATATTGATTTACAGCCAGCAGAACATTGAATATTCAACACACTACAATAATTTTGACAGATACACTTTAATTTTTCAGACCAAAACCTTCTTAACTCAAAACTTACAAATTATTTTAAAAAATCAGCTCTACTTAAAAGTGCAACCATTCTTGACTTTGACATTCCAATATATCCCACGGAACTATACAATGATCAATATCTGAAACAAATCATTTTCCTTCACTCATTATTTCACAATAGCCTTTTTCCCAGTTAGCAAATTTATAACTCATTTGCTACTCACTACTTAGCAAACATATCATACCTATCTGGATCTTAGAGCTGTTTTCTTGAAATTGATACAGGTCATAAGTCATAAGGTCATAAGTGATAGGAGCAGAATTAGACCATTTGGCCCATCAAGTCTACTCTGCCATTCAATCATGGCTGATCTATTTCTCCCTCCTAACCTCATTCTCCTGCCTTCTCCCCATAACTCCTGACACCCGTACTAATCAAGAATCTATCTATCTCTGCCTTAAAAATAACCGTTGACAGCCTCTACAGCATTCTGTGACAAAGAATACCACAGATTCACTACCCTCTGCCTAAAGAATTCCTCCTCATCCACTTCCTAAAGGAGCATCCTTTAATTCTGAGGCCTCCTGCACCTACCTGCACCTCCACTTATTTTCATAATCTTCTGCAAACTTGGCCACAAAACCTTCAATCTCCTTGTCCAAGTAATTAATATACAACGTGAAGAATAGCAGCCCCAGCTCTGACCCCTGCAGAACTCCTCTAGTCACTGGCAGCCGACTAGTATAGCATGAACTATTTTTCACTCCTTTAGAAAGATTGTCCTATATATCACTACCCTAAATGTTTCAGGAGATATTGGAACGTCTGGATGGAAAAGGAAGTGCATCATGAGGAAACAAGAACAGCTTCACATTATCTCATAAGCTGAACATTTGAGAGGCATTATTGAGGTAATTGACTACCATTGAACTCACAATTGTCCAGTTCAACAGCACAGAAGTACATTAGGGAGCAAGTTCGATTTTCGTTAATGCACGACCTTAATTGAAAACTTTAAAAGTCTGTAGGCCAAATATTAAAATAAAAACAAATCATACTTTAATAGCATCTCATCAAGTGCAACAAAGTGCTTGTCAGCCCATACATTTCCCAGAATCAGTCCAGCTGCATGATTGTGCAGGGCATCATTGGAACAGTGTGCAAGTTGCTGCTTGTAAAAATCCTTCTATTTTGGCTGATTTATAGACTCCCAGACTAAGTCCATAGCTTAACACGGGAGGGCTGGTCCCCCTACGTAATATCCCACCTCTCCACCAATCCCAATATTGCTAGCATAGGTTTTATGGGCCGAAGGGACTGGTTTCCAGAGGCCTAGTATGGAAATTGTGGGCCGAATGAATTTTTGGTCTGGCAGCTCAGTCACTGAGGTGTGGCAGCTCAGTCACTCAGGCCTGGCAAGCTGGGAGCTCAGAAACTCAGGCCTGGTGGGAGCTCAGAAACTGCCAGAAATTCTGCTGAAAACAGGTGACAGACTGTGAGAGAGAAGGGGGAGAGGGTGAACAATCAATTTTAGACATTTTCATTTTTTTTTACTGATCACAGCAATGAAGGATGAAAGTCTATCCTTGCGTGGATCCCTGGAGCGCTAGTGTGGGTGTTGTGGGCTGAAGGAGCTGGTTTCTAGAGGGCTAGTATGGACAATGTGGACTGAATAGATTATTGGACTTGCAATTCAGTGAGTCATGGCTGGTGAGCTGGCAGTTCACTAAGTCATGGCTGGTGGGCTGGCACTTCAGTCACTTACAGCTGGTGTGGTGGCAGTTCATTCAGTTACCCCTCCTCCCTTCACACCCAAACTCTGCTCCTTGCCATTCCCTTCCCCCCACGCATTCAGTCCATCTCCCCTCAACCTCCCCCCCCATGCACTCTTAGTGGCTCTCCGACAGCGTAGCCATTCCTGCCTCTTAGGTACCCATTGTGATGAATGAATGAATGAATACGTTTATTGTCATTGCACAATACTGTGCAACGAAGTTCCATTACATCTCCTCCGGTTTTAAAAATACAAACACGACAACCATTGACACATATGTACACTTATTAGTAAAATAATGAATAAGTATTTTAAAAGAATTTAAAAGAATTTGGCGGCATTTCTTGGAAATACATTTTGCTTCCCCAGTGTTCCCTGTTGGAATTAAGCTCTTTTATCGCACATGGGTAGAAACTATTTTTTAGTCTACCGGTGCGAGCCTTCAGAGACCTGAATCGCCTCCCAGAGGGTAGCAGAGTGAAAAGGTGGTTGGCAGGGTGGGATGTGTCCTGCTTGATATTTGTGACCCGGCGCAAGCATCGGGCCCTATATATATCATCCAAGTTGAGCGTTTGTAATGCTCTGTGCAGTTTTTATAATTCCCTGCAGCGCCCTCCTCTCCGCCACAGTACAGCTAGCAAACCACACCAGTATTCCATAGGAGAGGATACTTTCCACGGCGCATCGGTAGAAGGACAGCAGCAGCGGCTGTGAGACGTTTGCTCTCCGCAGAGACCTCAGGAAATACAGCCGCTGATGTGACTTCTTCACGAGAGTGACGGTGTTCATTTGCCATTTGAGGTCCTGGGAGATGTTCATTCCCAGGAACTTAAAGCCAGTGACTCTCTCCACCATGTCTCCTTTGATGTATAAGGGAGCAGGTTCCTCTCTCCTCTTCCTCCTGAAGTCGACGACCAGTTCTTTTGTCTTTGATGGGTTGAGTACCAGGTTGTTTTTGGTACACCAGTCAGTCAGTTTTTGGACTTCATCCCTGTAGGCAGACTCGTCGTTGTTGTTTATCAGTCCCACCACAGTCGTGTCGTCCGCAAACTTGATGATCCTGTTTGTACTGTGTGTTGGTGTTGTGATGAAGAACACTTAGACATGGCAAGTGGAAAAAGGATTTATTAAAGTTTAAAATGTGAATGAGTCTTAAAACATTGCAAGTCCAACCTGTGTGTGTGTGAGGTGGAGGTTGTGTGTGTGTGAGGTGGAGGGTATGTGTGTGTGTGAGGTGGAGGGTGTATGTGATCAACAAATAACAAACTACAAATAATATAGTATTTTGTAGTTCAGAGCTTATTTACTATGTTAAATAGCCTAATGGCTGTCAGGAAGCTGTTCCTGAATATGTGAGTGTGTGTGTGTATGACTGTGTGTGTGACTGTGTGTGTGAGTGTGTGTGTGTGAGTGCATGCGTGTGTGTGTGTGTGTGTGTATGTGTGTGTGTGATTCTGTGTGTGTGAGTGTACGTGTGTGCACTCTGCTTGAAATGCTGTGAAATTGGATTTGCTGGCCTGCACGCCACTTGAAGTGCTGTGAGATTGAATTTGCTGCCTGCACTCTGCTTGGAGAGCTGTGATGTTGGACTTGCTGCCTGCACTCTGCTTGCTGTGAGATTGGACTTGCTGCCTGCACCCTGCTTGGTGTGCTGATGTCAGCTGATCTACATCGGTGAGACTAAGCGGAGGTTGGGTGATCGTTTCGCCGAACACCTCCACTCGGTCCGCAAGAACCTACCTGACCTCCCGGTGGCTCAGCACTTCAACTCCCCCTCCCATTCCCAATCCGACCTCTCTGTCCTGGGTCTCATCCATTGCCAGAGTGAGCAACACTGGAAATTGGAGGAACAGCACCTCATATTCCGCTTGGGGAGCCTGCATCCGACGGGTATGAACATTGAATTCTCCCAATTTTGTTAGCCCTTGCTGTCTCCTCCCCTTCCTTAACCCTCGAGCTGTCTCCTCCCATCCCCCAGCCCTCGGGCTCCTCCTCCTCCTCCCTTTTCCTTCCTTCTCCCCACCACCCCCTATCAGTCTGAAGAAGGGTTTCGGCCCAAAACGTTACCTATTTCCTTCGCTCCATAGATGCTGCTGCACCCGCTGAGTTTCTCCAGCATTTTTGTGTACCCTGCTTGGTGTGGTTGGGTTTGCTGCCTGCACTCTGTTTGGTGTGCTGTGAAATTGGATTTGCTGCCTGCACTCCGCTTTGAGTGCTGCGAGATTGCATTTGCTGACCTGCTTTTAATGATGATTTTTGAGTTTATATTTTGAGAGTCATTCACATTTTAAACTTTAATAAATCTTTTTTCCACTTCCCATGCCTGTGTGTTCTTCATCACAATGGGAACCTAATAGGCAGGAATGGCTGCGCTGTCGGAGAGCCACAAAGAGTGCATGGGGGGGGGGGGGGTGAGGGGAAATGGACTGAATGCGTGGGTGGGAGGGGAATGGCAAGGAGCACAGTGGGGGGTGAAGGGAGGAGGGGTGACTGAGTGAACTGCCACCACACCTGTCGTGAGTAACTGGAATGCCAGCCCACCAGCCATGAGTCACTGAACGGCAAGTCCAAGAATTCATTCAGTCCACAATGTCCATACTAGCCCTCTGGAAACCAGTCCCTTCAGCGCACAACACCTATACTAGCGCTCCAGAGATCAATGGAAGGATAGACTTTCCTCCTTCATTGCTGTGATCTGTAAAAAATGATGAAAATTTCTAAAATTGATTGTCCACCCTCCCCCCTTCTCTCTCACAGAGTCTGTCACATGTTTTTGGCAGAATTTCTGGCAGTTTCTCAGCTGCCAGCCTGCCAGGCCTGAGTTACTGAGCTGCCAGCCTGCCAGGCCAGACTGAGCTGCCAGGCCTGAGTGATTGAGCTGCCATGCCTGAGTGAGCTGTCAGGCCTCAGTGACTGAGCTGCCAGCCCAATAATCCATTTGGTGCACAATGTCCATACTAGCCTTCTGGAAACCAGTCCCTTCAGCCCACAACACCCATGCTAGCATGCCAGAAAGCCCCCCCCCCCCTCCCCCCCCTCTCCTCTCCCCCCTCTCCCCACCACTGGCCAGCAATATTGGAATAGGTGGGGAGGTGGAATATTGCATTGGGGGACCAGCCCTCCTGTGTGAAGCTGGGACCCAACGGGTCCCACTTAGTCTAGTATAAATTAAAATTAACTAATTGTTATGAATGAGAAAGAGCAAGTTTAATCTAAATCTCATAAAAGCTCTCTGTTTATCTAATGATTAAAATTTTAAAAAATCAATTTTAAATAAATAGGAATAACTTTTCTATTTTATAAAGAAATGGAATTGTCATCATCTCCATCCATTATGTCCAAAACAATAATTCTTGGCTGGCATTGTTTGTTGAAAAAGGAGGAAATGCAACTGTTGAAATAATTCATTGGATATAGTTGAAAAACATAAAACGATATAAATCTTTTTAGTTCCAACATAAATATGGAAGAGAGATATTCCTCAGAGAAGATGTGCAGTGATTCCTTCCCGGCTCAGTGGGTGAGAAATGCTGTTCTTTCCCACAGTAGTGGTACCAAAATATTAAATAATAAATGATCTATTTTTCTTCAGCATAAAGATCAGAAGAAGCAGCTGCCTTATTAGCATTTGAAACGGCCTCTGGTCCAACACACACACCTTCCACTTTAACACACATTTATATTTTCAGCTATGATGACCCAGTTTTCCATTTGTTCTAACTCCACCCTCACCCATCAGATTAATCCTGTGCATACTGAAGTTGGTACATTTTAAGCTTTCAGATTCAGACTGCTTACATTGGGTTTGTGGTGATAGCCATGATCCAAAGCAGTTTGAACAACTTTGGTCCCTATGCAATTTTACTTCGGAGTCACGTGAGTGACTACGTGAAGAACCCGCTCAGCACGCATGTGCGGCATTAACGCCAGCAGTGCAACAGCGGCTGCAGCGGGAGTTAGACGCTCCCGCTACAGAATGAAACGGACCGTCAGGTGAGTACCCTGAGGTCGGGTTTCTATTACAGGGGAGCCTTTTTTCTGCTTGTGTTTTACAGGCAGAGAAAAAGGCTCTGGAACAAAACTGTCCCCCGTTCGAGGCAGGTGTTTTCCCGAATTCGGACGGGACGTCTCTCCACCCGCACGGGGGAGAGAGAGCCGCCTGAGCCGCCGGAGCAGGTGCCTGCGAGATGCGCTGCTTGAGGGGCGCTCTCGCTTCTACAAGGCACAAAAGCTCTAGAAGAACTTGTCCCCCGCTCGACTCCAGCAGAGGAGCGTTCCATTGCAGGGGGGGGCAGCAACAGGCGGTAGGAATTACCGGGTCCGGTGTTCCGCTATTCCCCGACACCGTGCCGAGCCCAGCCCGCTAGTACCTGAGCAGCGGGCTGGATGCATAGCCAGCCGAAGAGGCATCCGGCCGGTAGCTTCTGACTTATCAGAGGGGACGTCTCTCCACCCGCATGGGAGAGAGACAGCCGCCTGAGCCGCTGGAGCGGCAGGCGGCAGGACCGCTCATGGAGCGCTCCACCATCCCCGACACCGAGCCAAGCCCAGTCCCGCTAAACGCCTGAACAGCGGACTGGGGGGAAAAAATCCACCAGGAAAACCAACCGGCCGGTGTTTCCCAATTCATCAGACGGGGACATGTCTCCACCTAAACGGAGGAGAGACAGCCGCCTGAGCTGCATCCAACGGCTCTTGGAGCAGCTCCAGCGGGATGCGCAGAAAGAGCGCTCTCGCGGAGGGAGATCAGGCACCCCCTCCACAGTGTCTTGTGCACTGCCCTCTGCTCCCTCATTACTGGAGGCTAGCATTGGTGACCAGGGCTGGGCTGGTCTGGAACAGGGGCTGGCGGATGAGATCGGGAGTATGCAAGGGGTGCAGGAGCAGGAAGAGCTGCTGGGTGTGATGGACCGCTATGTAGCAACCCCACGTACTGGAAGACTGCTGGAACCGAAACACGGCCAGCATAAATCATCTTTCAAATAAGCCCTTGCAGGAAGGTGCTTTCTGAGGCACTAGATCTTTACACAGCACCAGAGAACTGTGAGGCCTCAGAGTGCTGACTGTGAACAGCCAAATCTGGGGGCACGTGGGGTCACACATTCGTAACCATGAACTCAAGCTACAGCGGATCCTAAGGCTCCTGACGTTGGCCATCACAGCCTTTGCTCGTTCTGTGGACAGCATGGAGATGGATACCTGCCAGCAGGATGTACTGGCATTGATGTGCAACACTCAGTTTGAAACTTCCGGCGGGAAATCATAAGACCTGCCCTCAATCCCAAATTCGCTGGGTTATGCAAAGCCCCAGCTGCAGAGACGGACGCTCTGTTATTCGGGAAGGACCTCACCAAAAAGGTAAGGGACATGGAAGAGGCATCAAAAACTTTCAGCCTCATGAGGGCAGGCCCCGGGACGAGCAAACCAAGACCTACAATACCCAAGCGGCAGCACCCCACGGCATCCACCAGTCGACGTCCTCAATATGGGACTGGTGAAAGCTCGGGGACCGCATTTATCCCCAAAGATCTTTTTTAGATCAGGGCCCAGAGCGGACCCCATGGAAAATGCGCCATCCCCCAACATCGCCAGCACGTCAGACAAGCAAAGCCTTCAAGAACATGAGAAAGAAGAAACCCCAATAACCATGGAGGTAGGTGGGTCTGGTTCCTGCCAGCATATAGAGTAAGGGTTCTTTACTAACAGGGGGGAGATTACACTTGTTCAAAGAAGCATGGGGTACTGTCACGAGTGACAACTATATACTCAACAGCATTAGTGGATATGAAATACAATTCATGTCAGAAAAATCGCCGCCAGTTCAACATTGGGCCCAAAGGGTATTTTCTCCCTCCGTCAAAGAGAAACGTGAGGGACAAGCTGAACTGGTGAGACTTATCGAAAAGGCCAAACATGAACCTTTGGGATTTGTATCGAATATATTCACTAAAACCAAAAAAGATGGTGGATGTCGCATCATCATTGATTTAACATCACTAAACAAGTTTGTTAAGTTTATACATTTCAAAATGGAGACATTTGTTACTGCCAAACAACTGATTTCCAAAGGATACTTCATGGCAAGCATTGATCTCAAAGATGCTTACTATCTAGTACCCATACACAAGGATCATCGCAGATACCTAAAATTTATCTGGATGGGACAGCTATGGCAGTACAAAGCATTGCCCAATATCCTAACTTCAGCCCCAAGATTATTCACCAAAATATTGAAACCAGCCATGGCAATACTAAGAAAACAAAAACATATTGTCATGGCATATCTGGATGATATTCTGATAGTAGGGGAAAACGATGGAATTGGCTGTGGCAGCAGTATCAGCTACAAAACAGCTCCTCGAAACTCTGGGGTTCGTCCTACATCCAGATAAATCTAAGTTGAAGCCATCCACTATCATGGACTACCTGGGCTTCACAATTAACTCAGTCCATATGACTGTTACCTTGCCAAAGGCAAAAATGGTTGAATTAGCACAATCATGCAACAATTTAATGGTCAACGAGCGACCAACTATTCGACAAGTAGCAAGAGTAATTGGGGAAATGGTAGCAGCATTTCCGGCTACATAATTCGGACCTTTGCACTATCAAAATTTACAGAGAGCAAAGGTACAGGCACTAAAACGACATACAGTTCACTATGATCGTGTCATGAAATTATCCACTGAAGCAATATAAGAGCTACAGTGGTGCGCAGAAAATGTTTGGCATAGTTTCAGCCCTATCATCATCACTAACCCTACTTTAGTTATTCAAACAGATGCCAGTGCTCAGGCTGGGGAGCGATTAACTCCATATCCAGCACAGGTGGTAGATGGACTAACCTAGAGTCATCATTACTACTTACACTGGGCATTAACTATCTAGAGATGTTGGGTGCCTTTTATGGTTTAAAAGCATATGTATCTAATATGCAGCACTTGCATGTTCGGTTACAAATTGATAATACTATGGTGGTGGCTTATATTAACCATATGGGCGGCATAAAATCGTTATCATGCGACAAATTGGTCAACATGATTTGGCAAGGGTGTGTCGAAAGACATATTTGGCTATCAGCTACTTACCTACCAGGTAAGTTAAACACCCATGCCATGAGAAAATTAAACTCCTGGGTTGCAGGTTTTGAACAGACCTTACCTGGAACTAGGATTGTCCGAACAAACCATCACCACCATGTCGGCATCCCTTCGAACATCCAACAAGAGGCAGTACTTAACCAGCATCAAAAAATGGGAGAAGTACTGCCAGGAAACAGACGCAACAACCAGCGCCAGGACAACAGGCGATGTGATCCCATCCACTGGTGGTAAAACTGATTTTAGCCAACTCAATATCAAGCCCCCTAAGCCCAGGTATACCCATATTTGGGATATTAGTGTGGTCCTGACATACCTCAGGGAATGGCCACCAGCCAGATCCCTCGGCCTCGAGCAAGCTACACTAAAGACGTTCATGTTGATGGCACTTGTATCTGCTCAGAGGGTCCAGTCACTACACAAGTTGAGGCTGGACAACATGGTGACCACCCCAGATCAGATCACATTCATCATACAGTGTCTGGTGAAACAAAGCAGGCCAGGAACAGCTAATCAAGTAGTGGTATTCCGGGCCTACCCACCAGAGCCACGGTTGTGTGTCGTAACCCATCTACAACATTACATTGACACAACCCACAATATCAGAGGGAGTGAAAAAGCCTTATGGGTCAGCCACAAGAAACCTCATGGCCGGGTAACGAGCCAAACCATTTCAAGATGGCTCAAACAGGTACTGAAGGCTGCCGGAATAGATACTAATACATTTAAAATCTCATTCCACTAGGGCAGCATCTACATCAACGGCCGAGAGAATGGACGTACCGGTTGACCATATTCTGAATACAGCAGGATGGTCAAGGGAAACGACATTCAGAACTTTTATAACAAGCCGTTGACGAAACCTGATTTATTTGCAGAGAAAATATTACAAGCTGCAAATATTTAACTTAAGCCCGGAGGAGTAATTTATTTTGTTATTGTTAAAAAAAAAACTTTTTTGTTTCTCGAAAAACAGATTCATTGGTTGATTACGATAACACTTCCTCCCTCAAGAACTTCGGCAGTGAGTGAAATAAAACTGTTACACGGTTTGAAATCACAGAGCTTTGAAGTCTTCACGTAGTCACTCACGTGACTCCGAAGTAAAATAGTAAGATTAAACGAGAACTTACCAGTTTGAAGTTTGATCTGTATTTTATGAGGAGTTACGATGAGGGATTACATGCCCTCCGCTCCCACCCTCATTGTATGGATCAAACTAATAACTGATGTCTCCTTTTCTTTACTATGTTTACCTCAAATAACTGTGTCTATCTGTGATTCCACACCGCTGCTTGGAAGTATGCCGCGCATGCGTGCTGAGCGGGTTCTTCACGTAATCCCTCATCGTAACTCCTCATAAAATACAGATCAAACTTCAAACTGGTAAGTTCTCGTTTAATCTTACTATTTTACTCACAGCCTCCAAAATAATTACATTTTTCGTCTCTTACATTTTCTTCTGAAGCACCTTCCAACGTGATGAACTTAGCATTTTTAAACTAAACATTTAAGTCATCAGATAAGACATTAATTGCATCCGTTGTATATTTTCATTGTGTCATGTTTAATGGGTAGGAACTGATTTTTTTTAAATTGTAGATCAGGAGATTTCTGTGTTAATTATGACTCAATTTAACAAATAACATTTATTACTCCAGCTTTTTGTGTTTATCTGCAGTTCCTTCTCACAAATACCATTTACTATCAGACTAGGCACGGATGTAGCTCCGAAGATGGTACGATGGTTATGCTGTGCTTATCCGCACATACCCTGTGTACGAACAGTGTGGAATAGAAAAAGGACAACAATTATAGCCTATAATTATCAGCCTGCAGCTATTTTACTCTTTATTTTCCACACTTCGTATGTGTAGCTTTTATAACAATCATAACAAATTATTGAGCTGGGCCTGATTTGGTGAAACTATTGTTGGATGTGCTTTAATAAACCGACTAAAACAGACATAATCTAGTGCAATATCAAGTTTGATTCCCATCATGACATGCAGTTTGTTTGTATTGATTGATAACCTGTCTTTTTGTCGCTCGGCAGGATGTCTGCTTATCCAACCTTGTGCAGCGATCCCTCCGATAAATCGAGAAAACAGTGGGGCTAAACCGAGACTTGTGAAGAGGTATTGCTGAGGCTTTTAGAACCCAAAGGACCATTGTCTTTGGGTACAGTACACAGTGAGAATAATTCATGAGGATATCAATGTACTTAATATTCTATTATGAGATCTGATTTTTAATAAATACAGCAACTTGGACATTCTTATGAACGGGAGTAGAGTATTGGTCTAATTTTTTTTAGTTTTAGTGATACAGAGCAGAAACAGGCCCTTCGACGCCGACCAGTGAGTCGACGCCGACCAGTCTTCTTATTCTTCTAGCGTATGGCGTGCACAGCCTAAAGTTGCAGGTCAACTTGTTCTATTTAATCTATTGTTTGCGTACGTCCGGTTGATTACATGAGTCGAAACAGGGTGGCCCAGGTGAAGGTTGCAATCTCTCACCCCACACCGACCAGTGATCCCAGTGCACTAGCACTTTCCTACACACGGGGCAATTTTCTAATCTAACCAAAGCCAATTAATCTACAAACCTGTACGTTTTTGAACTGTGGGAGGAAAGCAGAACACCATGGGAGAATGCACAAACTCCACACAGACAGCACCCAGAATCAGCATAAAGCCCAGGTCTCTGGCCCTGTAAGGCAGCAACTCCACAACTGCACCACTCTGCCACCCTAAAATGACCATCCTGGTCATTTTGTTCCAGATTATTTGAGACAGCACAATGGTGCAGCTAGTGGAGCCACAGTCGCAATGCCAAACAAACTTTGCCTCTGGTGCAGTCTATGTGGAGTATGTGTTGCAGTCTTTCAACATGGAGTCTGTGTTGCTAGCTAAGCTGTTATGGAGGGTAACACAACGATACCCAGTACATTTATGTTCTGTCTGCAATTCTCCTGCTGATATGGGTTTCTTCATCCTGTTACATGACTAGAGCTCTAAACTGCATGATTGATTGAAGACAATGCCTCTCAATAGAATAGCAGTGCATGCTACAACTACATAGCAAGGGTCATACCACCCAGCAGATTAAATTATCATGGATACTTATATAAACTGAAAGCTACCATTAATCTGCTCACACATGTTCAATGTAAATTTTGCCTCTCAACTTCATTGAAGTCTTTAGTTTGGAGAACTGCACCGTGGAGAAGAGGGGAGAGTAGTCATCATTGGGAGATCTAAGCACACAATCAACGCCAAATTTGCACAATGCAAGAAGGCAGCTCATCCTCTTACCAAAGGCAAATAGAAAAGGGAAAATAAATGATGGCCTTCACACATCATTAGAGAAAATAAGTGAATAAAATTCATGATGTTGAGATTATTGCTCTAATGCTTTGTTTTGAAAGGAAATTAGGTGCTTTGATAGTTAAATTCATTTTATAAATAAATCATCAATCTTTTTAAGCCAGACCCATTGGGTTGTGGAAATTAGTGGCAGTGATGTGGCATCTTCCCAATAGGAGTAGAAGTCCTAATTCACCATTACTTGAAGTGTTTTTATCCAATTAATCTTAATAGATACTAAATGCTGGAGGAACTCAGCAGGCCAGGCAATATCTCTGGAGAAAAGGGTCTTGACCCAAAACGTTACCTATTCCTTTTCTTCAGAAATGTTGCCTGACTCTGAGTTACTCCAGCATTTTGTGTCTAACTGCAGTGTAAACCAGCATCTGCAGTTCCTTCCTATACATATTTAATCTTAATATTGTTTTATGAGAGCTATCATGAATGGCATCGCTGTTCGGATGATGGGAGTGTTAGAAACACATTTTGTGCACAAAAAGAAAATGTAAACATGTGGACTTGGAGTCATAGAATCATTGAGCAATACAACATGGAATCAAGCCCTTCAGCTCAATTTCTCCACGCTGACCAAGTTGGCATTCTGCACTGTTCGCACTTATCTGCATTTGGCCTGTATCCCTAAAAATTTTCCTACTCAGATATCTGTTCAATTGTCTTTTGAAATTACATGTTGTGATGTTTGGTGGACTGTGTGGGATGGGAGGACCCGTTGCTCCTCCCATGCAGCAGGTGGCGCTGCACAGGACAAAGGGAGATGTTTTGTATATAGTTTATCCTGTCTGTAGACAGTGTGTGTGTGCAGTGTGTGTGTCTCGCTGCCAGCATTGAGTAAAGCATTGAAGACTTATGCTGCAAATTAACTCTCAAGTTTTGTGCAGACTTAGAAAACGATCACGAAACATGTATTCATTTATGAAGAGAGAACATGAAATTATTTTTAAAAGTTTGAAAGTAAAGTTGGTTGTCAAGTAAAGAAAGTTGGTTGCCAGACAATGAACAGAGGAAGCTGCAAGGACTTTCTCTGATCCCAGGTTGGTAACTGTGTGGGTCTAGTTTCCACCTTCCAATTCAGTAAATGGGTTGGCAAATACATTTTGGGGCTGATTTCTCAATTAAGGTCAGAGTTAAATAAATGAAACTAAAGCGATGTAATGATTACCAATGACAAAATGCAGAAGAGGGGAGGGAGTTCCACATTAATCATGTCAAATTGGAAATTACGCCCAAGAGAAATGGACAACAACAAAAAAGGTTATGATGCAGAGAAAAAGTGTCACCATACGTTATGAGGTTAAGGCAAGTAAACCAGGAAGCACTGAAAAGAAGTCTGAGGAGCTAGATAATCTGGTGCAGGTGAAATTAATAAAGTCATTTGTAGCAGTAAAAGATTTGTAAAAAAACGTCTGCAATAAAAAGCAGCAAACAAAGGTGACAGAAAAATGAATACGCCGGAGGGAAAAATAATCTGGATCTAAACTAATGCGTGAAAATGACATGTAAGAGGTGGGAGTCATTACATGGAGAGAACAGGCATGAGTTGGAAATAAGGAAGGAAGAAACAAGAGCGCCTGGATTGACATGGAGGCAGCACTGATGGAGCACAGCCAACATTGGGGAAGCTTTGAGGCAGTGCCCAGTCTCACATGGGAGTATCTCTGAGGGAAATCCAGTCCTACATTAGGGCAGCATTGAATAAGTACCCAGGCTAATACCAGGGCAGCACTGAGGTGTACCTGAACCACTACAGGGCAGCACTGAGCGAGAGCCTGGCCCAATCCAAGGCAGCACTGGGTGAGCCTCCAGGCCAACATTGGGGCAGCACCAAGGGACTGCCTGGGCATTGTCTGCCACTGTGTATCACTGATATTCTGTCTTTTGGGTGATGTCGATGACCACATCTGAGTATATTCTTTAGAATGTTGCTTCACGTGTTCCATAACCTTTAATAATTGCTGTTATACAAAATCATTGTATATCTCCCGACTACATCGCATATTTGATTAACTAACACCCACCCTTCACATCTTTATTCTTTATGGATTCCAGAAAATAAATCATTTACTGCATTGTCAAACTAGGATGCCAAGGATATGCGCAGACGGTACAATGACAAAATTGAACAAAAATGCACTTTCAAGCTGAGAAATGTGCACAAAAATGTTAATTGTCGCATATGAAGACATGGAGACTTAAAAGGTGAATAGAAGTAGAAGCAACATAAATTTAAATTATGTTGTCCAGTAAGTTAACTGCATTGGTTCTGGTAATTATTAAATTCTGATGGAACTTGCAAAGAAGGATAGGAGACGGATAAAGAAAAGAATAGTTAGAGAGTGACAGAAAGGCAAAGTTGAGAAAGAATGTGGAGACACAGACTCTCCCATCAAATGCCCAGGAATGTAGGTTTGTCAGGATTGTATTTTTTCATTGTGAGCATTCAACATTTACAAAGTTGATTGCACTGCTGATTGTGGTTCCTTTTTCTCCAGTCAAGCAGTTAATAACTCTGATGAGTTAATCCTGAACCACAGTCTTCTAACTGTCCTCAGAAATTGTCTAGCAAGCCATCTGGGGATAATGGAGAGTACACAACTGTCCCTTAAACACTACTTACAGTATGTTAGGCCATTGAAGTGGACGTTATGGTATCTGAAGAGAACTTTAAATTCCCACCAATTTCCTCTGTAAAGGAGCAGCAAAGTTGCAGAATCAGCTGTCAATGTACATCCATCAGCCTTTGTGTAACTAAGTTAAGCAGACCATTGGGCTATGACCTGTGTTGAATCATCGAGCATCAGATCAAGTAGATGTAAAAGTTCAAGGGATGTTTATTTGAAAGGCTGGCGAAGGGTAGATTAACCAGTGCTCCTGTTACAGATAGACATCCAGTGACATCTGCTGGGCACACATTGATATTGCTATTTGGTGAGGAGAAGATGGAGCTTGATTGTGATAGTTTGTGCTATGGTGTGTGTTTGCGTGCTTTATGGTTCAATGGAGCTTTATTTGTCTCATGTGCAACTGAACAGTGAAATTCTTTTTGCACAATTACACATGCGGGCACCGCCAATTTACTGGCGCCATTTCCACGTCCAAAGTCCAGTCCGCCCGGGCGCTCGGTCTACTGGAGCGGCTCCCGATCCAAGTAAGTCCCAGGCTCCTGGAGAGCCTTCCTATATTGCCTTTGACCAGATTGGCCGACGAACTGATGTCCCTCTCCTTGCCCGACCATCTTTATAACCATATAACAATTACAGCACGGAAACAGGCCATCTCGACCCTTCTAGTCCGTGCCGAACTTTATGTCACAGGGCCGCCTCCTGCAGCTGACCTTAAAGGCGCTGGAGGAATTACCCTGGTTTGTACTGGCCCTTGCGCCTGGCATCTGATGTCTACTGTAGCTCCCTCCTCACCGTTCTTCGGGGGATGTGCAGGGTCCGGGCCCAGTGGCTACCCTCAACAAGCTGGTATCGGCCGAGCTTTCGTGCCTTCCGGCCGGGTTCCTGGTATCATAGTCAGTCGAGCCTGCGGGCCCTGCCGGCAGGGTTCCTACATCTACTGCCACGGCATCTCAGGAAGGCCTCTGCCTTCCATACTCTATCAAGCCTGGGATGTTTCATAGTCTTCATCATCAGGACTCAGTGCCATGACCTTTCCATATTCATGTCACCGGCACGTCTCCGCTCAGCTGTAGGTCCCGCTCCATGCAAGGGGGATCTTTCCAGCGGGTTTTGAAGTCCCTTTCGAAGAATCTTGTGAGAAGGAAGATAAGGGCATGGCTCTCATGGAGTTTAACATGAATCACTGCCTTCAGAGGCTGAAACAAAAATGATAGCTAATCTTTAAATATTTTTGTTTGAGCAGTGAGTAGGTTTTGATTCCATCTGGGAACCAGTTCAGTCAATAGAGTGCTGAGCCTGACACCTTAGCTGTACTGACTTCACTGCAACCCACTGAGTGTGTCTCTGGTGATGTTAATTAACGGCCTGTTAATGTTGAGCTCACTACTCAGTTAGTACACACTAAATAAACGGAAAGGAATGAAGGAGATGCATACATTCATTAGTATTCCTTGTTCGCTTAAATTAAAGGGAGAATGTATATTTTAAAGACATGTTCCGTGACATGAAGCGAGTAAGCTGTTTGGAGATGTCAATTGTTTTACCTGCAGTCCAAACTTTAACATTTAATGTCAAAGTATCTGGACAATTTTGAGGCTTGTTTAGTTTAGTTTAGTTAGGAGATACAGCGTGGAAACCAGCCCTTCGATCCACCGCGTCCGCGTTGACCTGCAATCCCCGCACATTAACACCATCCTGCACACTAGGGATAATTTACATTTACACCAAGCCAATTAACCTACAAACCTGCAGGTCTTTGGAGTGTGGGAGGAAACCGATGATCTCAGAGAAAACCCACGCAGGTCACGGGGAGAACGTAAAACTCCGTACAGGCAGCACCTGTAGTCGGGATCGAACCCAGGACCCTGGCGCTGTAAGGCAGAAACTCTACCACTGACGCCATCATTGTCTTCCAGATGAGTGAATCTCAACTTCAACTTTCACAATGCAATCACTTAGTCAGATGAGGCTATTAGTATATACCCACTATTTATCCATGAACATTCATTCTGCCTTGAATTAATCTGCATCACCAGTCTGACCAAATGTGCTTGGTCTCAGAGAGAATGGTTTGGTTCCAATTATTTATTTACCCACATGTTAACATGTGGGGTCATCAACTGTTTTGGGCATTTTAATGGCTGATATTTATCTGAATGTTTAATTATCAGACGACATTGTAAATATTGTAGCCATGGCTCTTGCTGGCTATTTTTAAGACTTACTAACTCATTTCAATAATCCTGCCACAGGTCATGCCGGGTTTATTGTCATGTGCACAAGTACAGTGAGTTACAAGTATAATAAAAAATGTTGCTTCTGGCTACATCACATCGGATAACACACAAAAACATGAATTATAACTAAATTCTACATAAGTTACACAATAAAATCTGCAAGACTGTCAAAAGAAAAATACTGCCCAAAAAGGCATTTGTGCACAAAACGCAATTGGAAATTAAATCCATTGTCAAACAAGAGGTGATACCAGTGATTCTCACTGGCTGCCCACAAGCCAAAGTGAACAAAAAAATAGTAAGATTAAATGAGAACTTACCAGTTTGAAGTTTGATCTTTATTTTATGACGATGAGGGATTACGTGAAGAAGACCCCGGTCGTCCGCATGCGCGTCAATCTTCAAAGCAGCGGTGTGAAATCACAGATAACAGTAATTGAAGTAACATAGTAAGATTAGAGAAGACTAGAACTACCAGATGACCTTTATGAGGGTTGGGAGCAGAGGGCACGTATTCCCTCATCGTAACTCCTCATAAAATAAAGATCAAACTTCAAACTGGTAAGTTCTCGTTTAATCTTACTATTTTACTTTGGAGTCACGTGAGTGACTACGTGAAGATTTCAAAACTCTGTGATTTCATGCCGTGAGAAACAAGTCTATACAACCACAACTGCTTCATTGACAAATGAGGGACACATTCATAATGCATACAGTCATGACATAGATTTAAAACATGCTGATGCTGTTAAATGAAGTAATCATAATAGTCACACCTCTCATCCGGATGGAAACTATAACTAGAACGTAAAATAGACTTGACAAACACCCCTGGTCTGGCAATGGGTTATTATAAAATGTTTGGAAATTCGTTAGTTTGACCATGCTGCAGCCGTTAGGATGTGGTCCAGCGGAACGTAAATAACCCTTGCTGCTGATGTTGTAGCAGCCCTGGTTGAGTGAGATCTGGAAATTAGTATCTACTCCTGCATAAATCAAACTCCGTTTTATCACCTGGAAATGGTCTGAACAGATACGTTCTTATAAAGTTTTTTGTAACTAACAAGCATTGCTAGTTCAGAACCTTGAAGGCTCTTGGTGACCTTGACGTATTGTTGGATATGTGTGCCCTCACATAACCAAAGGTCCCTGGGTATGCCTTGAACTATTTTGAGACCTGACACCCCTTCTGCTCTTCTTAAGTAAATTATAAACATAAATATTGTAGTGGCCTGGTCGAGGTCAGGAAAAGACCGGACACCAGGCGGATTCAAAAGAAGCTTTTTAATCGTAGCCGTACGAGAACACACACCCGACACCCTTATCTCCACCCCTCGGGAGTCGTCTGGAAACCCCGTGGCAGACCAACGCCCCTGTCCCTCAATCGGCGAGGGGGATGATCCAAGGAGTGGCCTACCCCACAGGGACCGCCACAGGACCCCCCCCAAGTACCCGAGGTACGAAACGGACAGGAGGGCGTACACGGCGGCCAGCCCGGGTGCACACAACGCTCGGCCCTGGAACAGGCGCCTGGTCAACAAGTGCGGGGGACGAAGTAGCCAGAGGAGGAGGTACCCTAGACAGGGGCCGCCCTCGCTTTTGGGGCAGCGCTACCAGCGCCGGCCGATCGATATCGATATGTGCCGGCTTCAACCGCGCAACTGAAACAGTCTCACGCCGACCCCCAATGTCCAGGACGAAAGTCGACGAGCCATGTTCCAAGACCCGGAAGGGACCTTCGTACGGCCGCTGTAGAGGTGTCCGATGTGCATCCCTGCAGACCGCCACAATATTATATATTATTTACAGATGTAATCATCCTGTCCCGTCGCAATTATGTAGCGACTGAACCTGTTGCGCTAAACCAGCGCCAGGAGGATAACTACCTTATGAGACCCGGCCAAAGCTAAGGATGTAGCTGGAGCACCCTGGTGATATAGTGTTCACACAATGTCAACATCCCATACTGCATTGTACTTGTCCTGAGAGAACTTGTGTTAAAGATATCCTTTACAAACTCGATATCCGGGGTGAACCCGACAGAGTGGGTCTCGTTTGCTGCAACAAATATGATGGGAAGGCCCGTTGGCACAGTTAATGGCCCTATAATTATTGTCAAAAGACCATTTAAAATGATCTCCAAGACGTCAGTAATCTGTACCTTTTTAAATGGAACATGAGCATTAAACAAACGCTTCCCATCTCCTGAAGAAGAAATGTACTGCTTTTTTGGAGCTATCCCAGCACTCTGAAGTGAACACATACAAGGATAGGTGTGGCAACCCCAGCCGTAGGGGCAGTCTATTCAGAATCTGCAGAACATAAATTGATTTTATCATGCAACGGCTGATTTCCCGAGCCACAGGCTGAACCAGCAAGGTTTACGTTTAGAATAACCGTATAAGGTTGTATTATTATTCCCGACAAATCGGGAATCAAAGCTGCATAGGCCAATCAGACAGTAGGAAAACCTAAAACGGGATCTTGATGACTTTATTTGAAGACCCGACTGATGAAGCAAAATGGAGGAAGACATAAAAGACCATTCCTCCTCCTTGTAGCGAGAATGTATCTTTCGCCAGTTTTATGCCACATATTTTTGCAACCTGTGAATAAGCATGAAAACAACATATATCGATATTTGGTGTTCCATTGAACCAGAATTTCATAAATACTGTGTGATCCAACACCCATTCTGTGTTGTCATTGATCTGTACGTGATGATACTCCAGTGGCAAATGAGATTAGGTAAACTATTACAGGATACTTTTACTTGATTGGACCCATGTGACTAACATATGCCACCATCATAGTGTATCAACCTGAAGTTGAGCATGCAGATTATGCATATTTGCTCAATCACTCTTTAACCCATAGAATGCACGTAGGGTCTATAGATAGTTTATACCAATAACTGAAGAATTGGTAACTCATGCAAATCTCCTCCACCTCCAAACTAGAGATGACTCACAATTTCCCACATTAGGGCCATTAGCATCATTTTGCAATATAACTGAAATATTTACTGACCAAACTACTGGAGCAATGCTGAGTTTGTCCATCATTGTGACTTTGGTAGCTTCAGCTGGTAATAGCATAGGTGTGTTAATAATGACCTACATGGCACTTTAGAGTTTGCCATTTAGCATAATATCAGTTCTCCCACTTGCACACTTGAATCACAGCTATTATATTGCAAATTAGTCTTAATGAATAGAAGGCTGCTTTATAACAACAAGGCTGTTACAGGTTTCTATTAACTCCAATCTGTTGCCCAGGGCGGAGTCATAGGCCAATAAATAGCTAAAGGTAAATCCCAATGACCAACAAGTCTATTTAGTAAAACTTAATTCTTTACTAGATAGAGGAGCCAAATTTCTCAAATATAGTTTGAGACTGAAAGAGTGGATTTTAGCAAAATACAGCGTTAAAATATTACCCAGACAAGACATAACAAGTGTTTTTGAACTCTGAGTAGTCCGCTTTGAATGCTTTATTGTCATCATACTGTTATTATTGCCTCATCATAGCAATTGCCTCCTCCAAATATCTCCGATGATCCCTGTAAATGGGAACACCCTATGAAATCAGTTGTTAATCAGCCATCTTTCATAATGAACAGGTCACGCCTGCCATCATTTCGTGCCTGCCTTGAACGACAACTCTGGCCTGATTTCCGAGTCTGTCTTGCAAGACAATCCTGGCCATAATACTGAGCCTATCTGATAATTCTGACCTGTCTTAAAAGACAACTCTAGCCATAATTCTGAGCCTGTCTCGAAAGACAATTCTGGCCACAATTCTGAGCCTGCCTCGAAAGACAACTCTGCCCATATTTCCGAGCCTGTCTCGAATGCAATCCTGGCCAAAACATTGGCCCTGCCTCAAAACACAATTCTGGCCCAATTCCAACCTGCTTAGAATGTTAGTATTGTCCAGTTTTACATGGTTAGATGCCTCTAAGTAGATGACAATGTCTTAATCATTTGTGTATTGTACAACCAAGTGTAAATCTTACCAACTTGTAAGTGGTCCCTTAGTTGTAGAGTAGAACTGGTAGAGTGCGTGGAACCTCTGGCCAACTTTCATGCTGCCACCAGCTTCAGTAAACAGCTTACTGCCGATGAAGACGTGGGGTGCGTTGTCGCCGAAACTATGAAGCTTTCCTCGTCGTTGGCCTTGATTGGTCCAACAGCTTGTGCTTCGTCCTCCAGGTTTTGCCTGTTGAATAGGTCTTATCTGAATAGAAGATTCGGCGGCTGGCTCTAATGTTCCCCTGATAGCGGTGTTCACTGCATTGTGTTGGGATGGCAAACCTTGCTGCCACGAATGGTACCTCTGACACGTGCCCTTCATCCCTTGGGGTATGCTCCACGGCTATACCCTCAGACTCGGTGTCAGGTTTACACTGACCCAGCATGCTCTCCTCCTCCAAGAGGGAGACATTAAGCAGCCCTGTTACAAGGCATTGCTGGTGCGGCCTCTCCAATAGGCCGACGCTGGCATAGACCCGGCGGCTTCCATGCCTTGGGGTATGCTGCTCTGCAATACCTCCAACCTCAGTCAGAACAAAACTGCCCCGGTAAGCTCACCTCCTCCATGAGGGAGACATTATGCAGCTCTTCTACAGGTGCTGCTGCCATACATTAAGCAGCCCTGTTCAAGGCGCTGCTGGCGCGGGCTCTCCCATAGGCCCGGCGCTGCCACAGACTCAGCATTCACATTAAGCAGCCCTGTCCAATGCGCTGCTTGCCCAGGCTCTCCCATAGGCCCGGCGCTGCCACAGACTCAGCATTCACATGAAGCAGCCCTGTCCAAGGCACTGCTGGGACGGGCTCTCCCATAGGCCCACGCTGACACAACTCCTGCTAGTGTATCTAGATGAAGCATCCTCTGCATTATGAGCTCCATCCTCCAAATGTTTATACATTACCGGCAGGGAACCCTCCCGGCACCAGGGCTGACCGGTCTGGTCAGTTTTATCCCATATCCTGGGGACCACTGTGGTCTGGGCGCCGCATTGCTGCTGGATTTCCCCTCCCCGGGAACCACAGCGTCTGGAAGTCACTGACCGTCTTGTCAGTGACTAGGATCGCGAACCCGACATTCGGCAGCTACCCGCTTCAGCGGTCAGACCCGGGTTTCCCCACAGCCTATAGCTGGTTTCCCTCGTCAGCCTTCGCGAAGTATCGGACAGGAAACCTCTGGAACAAGTGGTTCCAGCAAAAAATCAAAAGTAGGTAAGAAATACAAACTTACCTGAAGTTTAAACTTACCGCTGGCAGGAGCGACATGCCTGCCAGTCCGGTGCTTCGCCATGCGAGCGTCGTAATGACGCGCATGCGGAAGACCGTGGTCTTCTTCAGGTAGTCACTCATGTGACTCCAAAGTAAAATCCTTATATTCTCTGATTTTTCTGCCTTTCTGCTGCATCTGTGTATAAAATCATGAGAGGAATAAATCAGGTAGATGCACAGAATCTCTTGCCCATAGTAGGGGAATTGAGAACCAGGGGACATAGGCTCAAGGGAACAGATTTAATAGGAATCTGAGGGGTAACTTTTTCACACAAAGGGTGGTGGTAAATGGAACAAGCTGCCAGAGGAGGAAGTTGAGGCCGGGACTATCCCAACGTTTAAGAAACAGACAGGTACATGGATAGGACAAGTTTGGAGTGATATGGACCAAGCGCAGGCCGGTGGGACTAATGTAGCTGGGAAATGTTGGCCGGTGTGGGCAGCTTGGGCCGAAGCGCCAGTTTCCACACTGTATCACTCTATGACTTTATCCCAATCACATCTGTCTCATTTGAAGGAAGGAACATAGAAGGTAGCAGAGAACACTGAACAGTTTAGCACAGGAATAAGCCCTTTGGCCCACAATGTCCATGCCCAATATGTTGCCAATTTAATCTCTGCCTGCACACAATCCATGTCCCTCCATTCCCTGCATATCCATGTGCCTACCTAAAAGGCTCATAAGTGCTACTGTTGTATCTGCATTCAGCACCATGTCCTGGCAGTGCATTCCAGCCAGCCAGCACCATTTCTGAAAAAGAAACATGCCCTATTCACCTTTAAAGTTTCTCCCTCTCACCTTAACGCTATACCCTTTAGTCTTTGACATTTCCATCCTGGGAAAAAGGTTCTGATTATCTACCCTATCTGTGCCTCGCATAATTTTATATACTTCCATCAGATTTCTCCTCAACCATTGACACTGCAGAGTCAAACAATCCAAGTTTGGCACAACTCTTCTTACAGCTAACACCCTCTAATCCAGGCAGCATTCTGGTAAAGATAGACACAAAGTGCTGGACTAACTAAGTGGGTCAGGCAGCATCTCTGGAGGAAAAAGATAGGTGATATTTCAGGTCGGAACCCTTCTGAAGTAGTTTCAGAAGAAGGGTCTTGACCGAAATATCACCCATCCTTTTCCTCCAGAGATGCTGCCTGATCCGCTGAGTTACTCCAGCACTTTGTATCTATCTTTGGTATAAACCAGCATCTTCATTACTTTGTTTCTGTATTCTATTAAATTTCGTTTGCACCCTCTCCAAAGCTTCCACATCCTTCCTGTAATGAGGCGACCAGAACTTCCATCGGCAATTTCCCCATCCATATTTGTAACTGGTCGAATCTCATTTAATCCTTTGACAGCCTTCCTCCCCGTCTACCACTCCAACAATTCTAGTGTCATCTGCAAACTTACTAATCAATCCACTGACATCAAGTCATTCATATACATCAGTATTGGTTATTAGTAGTTTTATTACAATTACACAACAATTAATCATTTATATATATCACTCAACAGCTTGGGCAAGAGTGGAAAGAGAAGCAGAGTTCATTTTGCGGGTTGATGACCCATCTGAGATGTTAACTGTGTTTCTCGGTCCACATATGCCCCCTGACTCATTTGGTTTGTTGGCAACTGATAAGACCGATGCCTGAAGAAGGGTCTCGACCTGAAACATCACCCATTCCTTCTCTCCAGAGATGCTACCTGTCCCATTGAGTTACACCAACTTTTTAATATCTATGTCTGATGTGGGACCTGCAGGTGATGGGTATTGTTCTCCTTCTAATGTTTATGTTTAGCTTCCATGTGCCGCCATTGAAGACACTTGAGTTGATCGGTTCCTTCCTAGCAACTCCCTCTCTGTTTTTTTTTGAGTGGTTAAAGGTTAGAGATTCTCAGGACCTAAGGAATATATTACATTTTTTCTAAGAAGCTTTAATAATATCCTGGAAATGTTTCCTTTGCCCTCTTGAAATTCTGTTGCTGTAACTGAGCACAATCTCTTATGCTCTCTTTTCACATTATGAAGAGCCAGGAGGTGAAACATCAGTGCTCGCTGCCTTCCAGCATTAGGGTTTGTCTGAAGGTTAGAGTTCAGGTCAGATCTCAAACCTCAGTCACAACTCTTACCAGAAACTTTCAAATGATCACACAAATACAGCAAATGCACTGCTGAGCGAACAGCATTTCTTCCAATTATTCACAACTACACCTGCAATTTATTGATGATCCCTTTATATAGCAGAGTTGGACAATGAATTTCTTCCTGCTGTAAGCACTATGCTCTTTGTACATGTTTGATATAAGCTAGATCATTATGGGCCCAAATGCCAGGGCTGACAAGTAGTGTTGCTCAAGGATTGCTGACAGATCTAGCTTTCACTGTTCTTGAGTTCTTCCTCTCAAACCAAATGGAGCAATTCACCCAAAAGGTGTGTGCTTGTCATTCACAGAAGAAATTCAAAGGATCTTCTTAAAGTCAGATTCACTTCAAATAGATAATAACACAAAAGTTAGTAATACAGTCACGTCTTTATTTCGCCAGGTGGGTGTGGGAGGACAGACTCCGAGTATGACAATACAGACTACAAAGCTCCTTGTGTTCCACACACAGATGTAATGTTCAATCACATGTACTTATACCCCAATAATCAGCAATTCAGCAATTATTTATCTTACAGAGCATTGTACATCCTCTTGCCTTGTCCATATAGGGTAATATCAAAGATTGACAGTTTCTTCCGAAAGAGGAAATGTTAAACATTCATTTTGTAACTTCTAAATCTACAGCAGAATCCATTTTGTAACTTCTAGATCTACAACAGAATCCATTTTGTATCTTACTACTTAATTTAACTCTTTCAATCTTATGCAACTATTGCACCAAGTGATGGCCCTTATCTTTAAGCTTAAGATTGATCATCTTGATATGGAATATTTTATTTCACGCCAAATTTAAAACTTTTAAAATGGGTAGCACGGAGGCGCAGCGGTAGAGTTGCTGTCTTCCAGCGCCAGAGGCCCGGGTTCAATCCTGACTACTGCTGCTGTCTGTACGGAGTTTGTATATTCTCCCCGTGACCTGCTTGGGTTTTCTCCGGGATCTCTGATTTCCTCGCAGACTCCAAAGACCTGCAGGTTTGTAGATGAATTGGCCTGGTAGAATTATAAATTGTCCCTAGTGTATATAGGATAATGTTAGTGTGCGAGGATCGCTGGTTGGCATGGGCCCAGTGGGACAAAGGGCCTGTATCTGCATGTATCTCTAAACTAAAATGAAACAGTTTGCAGAAAAACCATATGCACATGTTTATATATGGTTTGTATAAAGAGACCTGCTGCCAATATTTTAATCAGACTCATCAATCAGATTTCTCCCATGCAATTTAGAATACCTGTCTGCATGTAACTGTGTGCACATGTACATATTATTTAAACCTGTTTCTTTCCCTGTGCCGGTGAGATTGTTTGATCACCTTCAGTCCTCAGGCCTTTCTGCTGCTTTCCAACCCGGAATCTAATTGAAACTAATTATGTGTTTAAGCAGCCATGCTGTGAACTTGAATCTTTCCAGAAGCATAAAGTCCAAGTCATGTTGAGTATTAGTTTCTTAAAAGCAATACTTCAATATTCATTACTCATTTGAAAGTCAGATCAGTTCTTTCTCTGCATTTCAGAACAATTTTACAACTATCAGCCCAATTTTGGTTCAAATCCTTGTATGACTGATTATGTTCTACATCATCATCAATCAAATTAACAGAATAACATGCTTTAACATGGCTAAAATATCGCATTTTAATGATAAACTGGAATGGGGATTTATTATTCAGTTGAAATATGAGTTTTTTAGGTTGGATAGCACTTATTCTCAATGTCCCAAGGTGGTGAAGCACAAAGCTAGCTTCTTGTGACAAAGCTACTCCAATATCAGCCATAGGATTCAAATAATAGATCCAGTAATGGTGATGTACTGAAAACTGTAAAGGGGCTGTCCCACTGCGGTGACCTAATTCGCGAGTTTAGAAGAGTTTGCCCTCGACTCATACTCGCAGCATGATCGACAAGAGGTCCTAGGAAGTCTTTGTAACACTCCTTCATGCTCAAGAGTTGTCTCCGTGTACTCGAGGCCTCAGCTAGGTGGCGCCGTTTTTTTCAACATGCTGAAAAATACCCGCGAGTAAAAAGAGGTCGCCATGGAAAAAATCGATATTTTTTACTCGTAGGTTTTGTCGAGGTAGGTCATAGTAGGTCTTAATGCTATCGTAGGTAATCGAAGGCAATCAAAGATATTCGAAGGTAGTCGAAGGTAAAGCTTGTTGAGAAATAAAAGGTAAGTAAACCGACCGGTAATGTTAAATGCCCGCTAAACTTTATTAAAAGTTGTCTTGCTTCTTAACAACCTGATCATTATAGGGAAGAAGCTGCTTAGTTTCCACTCCTTCTCCCCCCCCCCCCCCCTTCCCTCCCTTTCTCTCCCCCCCTCTCTCCCCTTTTCTCCCCCCCACACCTCCCCACCCCTTTTCTCCCCCCCCCCCCCGACTTACCGTAAATGTGCCAGCCATCTTTTACCTTCCTGTTCATCGCGGGTGTGAATTTCAGACAGCGCTCACCCTCTTTCCCTGGCCCCTGCCTTTGCGATGTGTTTGTTTGTGTGTGTGTATGTGTGTATGTGTGTGTGTGTGTGTGTGTGTGTGTGTGTGTGTGTGTGTGTGTGTGTGTGTGTGTGTGTGTGTGTGTGTGTGTGTGTGTGTGTGTGTGTGTGTGTGTGTGTGTGTGTGTGTGTGTGTGTGTGTGTGCAGACGATCGATCCGGCTTGCGGTTTCATCGCTGACGGTCGATCCAGCTCGAGGTTTTTCAGGCGAGTGCCCTCGAGCTTGACGGTCGAAGACAGTGGCTGAAAAGTCGCATTAGTGAGGCAGGCCCTTTACGTCCAGGTTCAGGAGCAGTTTGTAGGTTAGTTAGCTTGATATAATTGGAAATCGTAAATAATTGTAAATTGTCCCTAATGTGTGTAGATAGTGTTAAAGAGCGGGTATCACTGATCGGCATGGACTCAGTGGACCGAAGGGCCAGTTTCCGCGCTGTAACTCTAAACTAAGCAGCTTCTTCCCTATAACCATCAGGTAATTAAAAACTACAACCTCTAAATAGGCTCTGAACTATGTAGACTTGGGGACATTATTTTTGACTGCACTACTATTGTCTATTTATTTGTCTTTTTTTAAATAATTGTGGAACTTTTTTTGGTGTTTATTATAGGTTTTATAGAGCGATATGTTTACATATCTTTTGTGCCGTTTTCAAGTAAGAATTTCATTGGTCCATTTTGGAACATAAAACACTCGTGACAATTTTTGACTATTTCTGGATAAACAAAGTACTATTCAAGCTCTTGACCCTTTTGACTCCTGTAATTACTGTTCTGGATGATGTGTGATCTACAAGTGAAATCTCAAGGATTGGTGTTCCCATGCACCTACTAGCCTTGTGTTTTTTTTTACTTTGCGGTAAAGGTCACAGTTTGGCAGATACTGCTGGAATAACCTAGGTGAGTACTTCTGCATTAAAAATACACTGCAGTCTGGTGTATCGGGAAACAAATGTTTAGAAAGAGGAATTTAATGCTAAACAAGTATGCTTTTTTATCAGGATGGTGTCAATTTTGGGGTGGTTTTGAAACTACACTTTCCAGGCAAATGGAGAATGTTCCAAACTCTGGCTTGCATCTTGCACATAGCGGAGAGGTTTAGAGGAACAGTAAGTGAATAACATTGCAGAATATCCAGCCTTTTTACCTGATCATGCAGAGGTTATTCCCAGTTAAGTTTCTTATTAATGGTGGCTCTCAAGATGTCGCTGTTGGGAGAATTCAATGAAGGGAATGTGGTTTAATGTCCAGAGGAGACTGTTATATTCTCCCTTGCTGAAGATAATCATTATCTAGTAATTGTGCAGTAGAAATGTTACTTTACACTTATCAACCCTGACTGGAACATTGCCCAGACCCTACTGCATGCAGGCATAGACTATTTTAATATCTAAGGAGTTACAAACTTAATTGAACATTATATAATCATGTTTAATATTCCATACATCAGACCTTAAAATGTATGTTACACACTGAATTGATGTTTTTTTTGTATTTGAGAGGACAGGATAAACCATCCACTTAGCATAATTGGTTTCATACTTGTCACCTGCATTCATCACGTGGGCTCTGTCACCATTGTTAGTGAGGTGTGCTCAAGAAGCATTCTTCTCTGAATTCAGTTTAATTTTCCACCCTCATTCACAAGCAGTTTGATCGGATCCATGGGTCTGCCGATTGCAGACTGCTTCTATTGTTAAGCCCATGCTTTAGTTTCTCATAAGGTGACTTCTAATAGGCACCTCATTTTTATGTATACCTGAAGCTGGACCTCAAATCCTCTTTGCAATCATCAATGCAACAGAATTAAACCGCATCCAAACTTAAGTGTAGCCGTCCAGTTGCTGTGTTATTTCCCACAGGCTCGGTCCCTTTTCTTTCTTTGATAAAAAATACAGGTTCACTTTGAGATTCAGAAGAAGAAACGACCAAAGCCAAGAGCTATACAATTGCATTCTGACATCTTTTGTTAAATAGGAAATGGTGCCATTAAAAATGGCAGAAAATTGCTAGTCAGAAAATTGCTGCCAAGGATGAAGATTGTTTGCAGGAATTACATCCTCTGCCACAAGAACAGCTGAATTAAGTGCAATGATTCATTGTGAAATGTTCAGCTCAAGTAATATTTTTTCTTCTCCAAAATAATTTTAGGATGCCATGGTTTCTAAGAGAAACTTCTTTGGGGGAGGGTTTGACTGTTTTATAACAAAGAAAAACACACAAATTGAAAAGCAAGTAAATACCTCATGGAAATTAGTTAAATCCATAGAATTACAATGGAAATTGTAATGTAAAACAGAAAGAGCTGGAAATTCCCAGCTAATCAGGAACATAGAACATATAGAACTTGTATCAGATAGACACAAAATGCTGGAGTAACTCAGCTGGACAGGCAGCATGTCTGGAGAAAAGGAATGGGTGATGTTTCAGGTCAAGACCCTTCTTTAGACTATATTCAGTATCAGCACTGCCTTTACAGAATTAATTTGTGCGCCATACTGTTATTAAGATATTAGCGTGGCAATATAGCAGGATATTCCCACACCTGTCTGAGCACCTGAAACTTACTAATACAGTATACTGATAAACCGCCCACCTAAGTTATGGATGGGTCCAGTGTACCACGCACAAATTGTGTGAATATTTTACAAAATTAAGGCATTGCTGATTTGCGGAGATTAACAGTAATTGCTAACAGGCTGAAATTCAGACTGGAATTCTTCTTGGGTCATAGACTGTAATAAATCTAATTAAGGAAACTATCAGTTAAACTTAAGAGCCTGTCCCACTTGGGCGTCATTTGCGTGTCATGCAGGTGGCTCGCGAAGATTTTGTGAATCCCCAAATCCTGGGGCGCCGCGCACGGCCGCACGTCACTGCCTACGCCACCACGTCTCACCACGCGCCATGCGTGCGTAATGAATGCCATGCATGACACGTAAATGATGTCGCGTCCTGCATCATGACGCATAAATGATGTCACGTAAATGATGCGCAAATAACGTCCAAGTGTGACAGGCCCTTTAGACCTTTGGGGATCCTGAGATTTGGAGGAATTACATTCAAGGAAAAGGAGCTGTGATTGCTGTTCAAGCAAAATAATTCACTTGCATTTACATATCTAAGAAATTCAGCATGATTAATGTGGCTGATAACACTGGTGGTATCCTGAAATAGTCCAGCGATATAAACGTTACCAGTCATTGTGGGCTTTACAGCAACTGACAGGACTGAGTCTAAGAATAGGTTTGACTGCAGGACACTTTGTGGAAGGCAATACACATCAAATATGCTTTTCATCATGAATCCTGGCCTATACAAGCACCAATGATCTGCTTTATTGAGGTATGTGTGTCATCTTTCAAATTGTGAAAATGGATGGAAGTGGATGCCAAATGCTTTATTTCCATTGCAGATTTGTTGCAATCAACCTCCTTGAATGAATGAGTGATATTTTATCACATGTGACACGTCACGGTGAGATTATTTGTTTTGCATACACAAAGAATCGCCACATACAGGGCGCTGACAAAGATACAAAGTATTCTATTTAGTCCCCAATGTTTTTCCTTTGTACTCAGTGCCACCTCCATGCCGGGTCCCCCTTTTGTTCTCAGCAACGTATCCAACCTCTGGCATCTTTACCTTCATCTTCCTCAAAGATTTGTGTTCTCTATGCATTCCAAATGGATTTCATTTATTTTATTATCATACTTCTGGGATCCTAAACATCCTGAACCTCGCAATAATTCATTCTACTTCAACTACCTGGATGTGTGGTGTCAGAGTCATCTCCCCTTTGTTCTTGTCCTTAAGTTTGAAATGTAGTTAGATTAGATTAGATTAGATTAGATTCGGTTTATTGTCATTCAGACCTTTCGGTCTGAACGAAATTTTGTTTCCCTGCAGTCATACATATAATTTAAAAAATGGCAAAAACACACAATCAACACAAATTTAACATCCACCACAGTGAGTTCACCAAACACCTCCTCACTGTGGTGGAAGGCAAAAATCTTAAAGTCTCTGTCTCTTCCCCCTTTGTTCTCCCTCTGCGCCGAGGCGACGGTTCAAACTCCGCTGCTGTTGCTGCCTCCGCCACAACTCCAGGGCCGAGTCGGGTCTCCGCCGCCGCCGCTGCCGCTGCCGCCGCCACAGCTTCGGTGCCGAGCCGGGTCACCGCTGCTGCCGCCGCCCCCGCTACAACTCCAGGGCCGAGCCGGGCCTCCGCCGCTGCCGCCGCCGCCGCCACAGCCCCGGTGCCGAGCCGGGTCTCCTCCGCCGCCGCTGCCGCCGCCACAGCTTCGGTGCCGAGTCAGGTCTCCGCTGCTGCCGCTGCCGCCGCCACAGCTCCAGGGCCGAGCCGGGTCCCCGCTGCTGCCGCTGCCGCCGCCACAGCTTCGGTGCCGAGTCAGGTCTCCGCTGCCGCTGCTGCCGCCGCCACCGCTCCAGGGCCGAGCCGGGTCTCCGCTGCCGCTGCTGCCGCCGCCACCGCTCCAGGGCCGAGCCGGGTCTCCGCTGCCGCTGCTGCCGCCGCCACCGCTCTAGGGCCGAGCCGGGTCTCCGCTGCCGCTGCTGCCGCCGCCACCGCTCTAGGGCCGAGCCGGGTCGCCGCTGCCGCTGCTGCTACAGCTTCGGTGCCGCCAGCTCCGCCATTAGGCCTCAGCGCAGCCGGAGACGGGGAATACGACCGAAGAAAAAGTCGCATCCCCCGAAGGAAGAGACCAAAGCATGTTTCTCCCACCCCACCCACACACATACACAACTTAATAAAACAAAATTAACTAAGACATGACAAAGAACAAAACGAAATAAAAAAAAAACAGACGGACTGCAGGTGGGCCGCAGCTGTTAAGCCAGCGCCGCCATCTTGAAGGTTACTTCTCCTTCCCATTGGTAAACACTTTAATTTCCCTTCCCAATTCCCACACAGACCTTCCTGTCAAGGTCTACTCCATTGTCAGAGTGAGGCTAAATGCAAATTGGATGAACAGTATCTCATATTTCGCTTGGACAGCTTATGGCCCAGTGGTATGATATCGATTTCTCAAACTTCAGATAGCCCCAGCATTCCTCTCTCTCTATCCCTCCCCCACCCAAGTCACTCTACAGTAGCTTCTTGTTTTCACCCAACACACAGCTAACAATGGCCTGTTTCCTTTATCATCGTAACTTTTTTGCATATCTTTCATTCGTTGCTCTTTACATCATCGTCTATATCTCTCATTTCCCCAATCCTTAACCAGTCTGAAGAAGGGTCTCGACCAGAAATGTCACCCATTCCTTCTCTCCAGAGATGCTGCCTGTCCCGCTGAGTTACTCCAGCTTTTTGTGTCTGTCTTCGGTTTAACCCAGCATCTGCAGTTCCTTCATAGTTTAGTTTAGTTTAGTTTAAAGATACAGCGCGGGAACAGCCAATTACCAAGCCAATTAACCTGCAAACCTGAATGTCTTTGGTAATGTTAAAAACTGAATTCTCTTAGGTTGGAGCTTTTCCAATTTTCTCCACTAACATCTTCCAAGCTAACTCTCAAAACAGAATATAGTTATTTGCAGAACTATCATGCATGCATGAAACAGCCACACGTGTGTGGTATGACTAATATTTCAATTTTGATTTATTTGCCTTTTTAATACAACTCGCAGACTTCCAGAGATGAATAGCAGTTTTAAATTGTCTGCATCTTTAAGCCAGCATTAAGCAGGTGAGTTTACAAAGTAATGAAGCATTAAAATCAATTATTGAATCTGATGAACAATTTTAAATGTGCCAAAAGTTTAAACACTTTCATTATATTTTGTTACTATATTTAAGAATGTCTCCATTCCTCATTTTAGCTGGTGCCTGTATAATGTGCACTGTAATGCCTGTGTATTGTAATGCACTAAATGTAGCTAGATTTCTGAATAGACTCTTCAGCAAAGTAAATTACCCCACTTTTAAACGTCTGACAATATTTTACTTTCACTAGAACCACAATAGGACTTTCTGGCTGAGAAATGAGCAGGAAGCATTCTTTGAAGGGCCTGTCAAGGTTGCCCCTCAGTCAATAATAACAATAAGTGACCATTAACCTGCAGAATATTGACCATGTGTTTTGCACTTCTTAATTCGTGTTTCAACATCAGATCTTTCGATAGATCCTGATTGAGTTATTTGAGATAACTGATTGAAGTTCTTTCCTTTTTCGTCCTCTTGGTCTTGGAGGAGAGGATACTCCTCAAACTGCGGCGCATCTTGGACAAAACAGCTCACCCCCTCCATGACACACTGGTCCACCTGAGGAGTACCTTCAGCAACAAACTAGTTCCACCAAGATGCAGCACAGAATGCCACAGGAGATCTTTTTTTCCCTGTGGCTATCAAACTGTACAAATCCTCCCCCTTCTGTCGTGGGGTAGACTGATTCTCAAACCCCCTCCCCTCTCCCCCCCCCCCCCCCCCCCCCGTCCCCCGTCCCCCTCGTCCCCCGTCCCACTCGTCCCCCTGTCCCCAATCTATGCACATCCCCAATCCTTGCTACTCATCACTTTAATTTAATGTTTCATGTTTCTTGTGTTTTATGACTGTTGGTAGACCAATTTCCCTCCTGGGATAAATAAAGTTCTGTTGTATTGTACTGTTTCTATTGCGTGGTTCACTCTAATAACAAAGATCAACCTTCAGATCCAACTGCAGAATTGTTCCTTCATTTTGTAGATATGGCCTGTCCCTAAAACGTTATTGATGCCTTTGGTGAAATGGGCAATAGAGACTTTGAGAAAGTACTGTTAGACCCTCGATAGAAAACTTATTATTTTCAAATGTATGAAATATTACACTTTATATGAGTATTATCTTATAGTGTCTGAAATCTATGTTTCCTCTATATTATAGTATCTGAAATCTATGTTTTCTCAGAAATCATTTATGATAACTACTGCCAACGTGAACAGTTAGATAAACAAGAATCAAGCAACATTTACAGTTCTCTGCCCTTCCAGGATCGAGGCTGAGGTCCTGTTATAAATCAGTGAGACTCGTGTCAATACAGCAAATTGTGCAAAGGGAATTGAGGTGAGACATGTCACCAGAACAGCACAGGTAAAGTCTTGCCCTAATAAAGAAATAACAAAGTAAATAGCGAGTCAGTAAAAGATGAAGTTGGAGGATAGGTATTGGCCTGAGTACCTGGGGAAAATATCCTGCTCTTTTTTTAAATATTGACGGGAGATTATTTCCATCTACTGGCTTAATCTCTAGGCCTTCTGATCCTGTGAATGCTGCCAAATGAGACATGGTTGGCATCAGGTCATCACAACACCTAAATGTAGGTGGGTGTCTTATTTCCCCAGAAACCCAAGGGATGGCTACAATTTTCCCACCTAGCCAAGTTGACAATCTTAGAATTGCCATTTATGTGGGAATCAATAGAACAACAAACTAGAGATAAAATGATCCACGTTCACCTTTCAATGTCTCCCAGTAGGCAGATCAGAGAAGCATTGTATGGATAGACACAAAACACTGGATAAACTCAGCAGGTCAGGCAGCATCTCTGGAGAAAAGGAATAGGTGACATTTCGGGTCGAGACCCTTCATCAAACCCTTGCGTCCCGAGGGTCACCTATTCCTTCTCTCCAGAGATGCTGCCTGTCCCGCATTTTGTGTGCATCTTTGGTGTAAACCAACATTTTGTGTCTATCCTTGGCGTAAACAAGCATTTGCAGTTCAATGAGCATTGTATGGAGTAATTCAGAGACACCTGAAGTCCAGTGTCATGCATTGGGAGTGGAGTGAAAGTACACTTTGGTGAGAGACGTTACATTTTTACAGCACTTTAATACAACATTAGCACGGTTTTACTGATTTCCTTTATCTCGAGACTGGCAGCTCAACCCATTTAAGGACATGCATTTATTGTTAATTTCTTCTGCCTGACAGCCAGGTACTTAATGTACAAAACTTAAGGTTGCAGAACCAAATGAAGATCATAAATTTTTCTTGGAGGATTGTTCTGACTGAGATGTTTTAAGGTTCAGGAGACACATTTATCCGGTAGACGAGTAAATGCTTAGTATAAATTAATCAAACAATGTGACCGATATAGTTCTAACCGTTAAATTGAGTGCTCTGCATCCTGTCAAATTTAATTTTGGAGCTGTTTTATAATTGAATTGAAAAACTAAAAACAATTCAAGAGGGTGTTCATTTCCACTCCTAACTTGGGCGACCTAATTGGCGAGTTGAGAAGAGTTTTAAAAAATGACATGTTGAAGACCTCCTTTGACTATGTAGAAGACCTCCTTCGACATCCTTCGACTATGTTGAAGACTTTCTACGACTAGCTTCGGGAAAATTGGACACCGAATAGTGGAGAGTGAAGACGATCTTCTTCAATCTCCTCCGACCTCCCTCCGACCTCCCTTTGACTATGATGAAGACTATCTACGACTACCTTCGACTACCCTCGATTACCTACGACTAACATGCTGACCTACTACGACCCACTACGACTAAACCTATGAGTAAAGAATGTATCCATTTTTTCCATGGCAACCTTTTTTACTCACGGGCATTTCTTAACATATTGAAAAAAAAGCCGTGACCCGGATGAGTGCGCGGAGACCACTCTCGAGCATGAAGGAGAGTTGCGAAGACCTCTTACTACCTCGTGTCGACCATGCTGCGAGTATGAGTCGAGGGATAACTCTCCAGAACTCGCGGATTAGGTCATTCAAGTGGGACAGGCCCTTAACAAGTGGTTGTTTCTAGGGAGATGTGGATTGAATTTACAACTTGTCATCAGATTGCATGACCCATGTGATAACCCCTTCTTGATGCTTCTTATTCCACTCAGAACAGAAATTAAATGCAATCAGGTTAAGCCAGCCACAAAAAAAAAATAGTTCTGCTATTTTAGGGATTCCATTTGTTTTTACCATTCATTCCCTGATTGAATAAGGTTATAGGTGGCACACAAGACATCAGTACATAGATTCTACTCTAATCCTGAAAATAGGAATATAGAACACGATGGGGGCGGCATGGTGGCACAGTGGCAGAGTTGCTGCCTTACAGCGCCGGGGACCCGGGTTCGATCCTGACTACGAGTGCTGTCTGTACGGAGTTTGTACGTTCTGCCCGTGACCGTGTGGGTTTTTTTCCCGGTGCTCCGGTTTCCTCCCACATTCCAAAGATGCACAGGTTTGTAAGTCAATTGGCTTTGATAGGAAAAAAAACTGTAAATTGTCCCTAGCGTGTAGGATCGTGCTAGTGTAATGGTGATCGCTGGTTGGTGCGGACTGAAGGGTCTGTTTCTGAACTGAACTGAAATTAATTGCTGTGAGCCATTTGTCATTTTAGGGTTGCTTGGGGTAACATCATGACCAGAATACAGATGACAGAATAGCTGCCCCATCACTTGTACATGGAAATCACCATGTTATGTTATATTTTTATTTGTCACATGTTTAGATGTTTCGATCAAATTGAAATTATCTCAGTTCGAAAGCAGAAATATGTTTTACATGACTTTATAATTTAATGATGTTTGCGAGAGATGTAAACCTTTATGCATCCAAAGATTTGCTGAAGTTTCAGGCATGAGCTCGCTCTGCTGTTTTTCATAGAACCCTTCACAGATCATAGACTGTCCACTGTGAAAACCTCTTTTTGCTGGGAATTCCTCCAAAGATTGGTGAAACCTCCACCCGTCCAACACAATAAAATACTATGGCTGAGGGTCATATCAATATTTATTTTTTCAATTATATAACTCAGTTTCACATCGCTTCACTCTATGGCTTGAATAACATCTATCTACTTGCCGTCTTAAATGAATGCCACTTTTCGACTTGCATATAGCTATTCCAAATTGCAAATGAACTAGAAATTGAAACAAATCTGAGTGTTGAATGTGAGCATCTGATGTACATGCGTTTAGATGGACAAGGGCTGACCAGAGATGGTCAGCACGGCTTTGAATGTGAGAGATCATGTCTCGCGCATCTGATTGAGTTTTCTGAAGATGTGACCAAAAAGGTTGATGGGAGCAGAGTCGTAAATATTGTATAGGTGGGTTTCTGCATGGTATTTGACCAGTATACGGATAGAATAGGTTTATATGGATATGAATCCAGCACGGGCAGATGGGACTAGTGAAGATGGGGCAAGTTGGCCAAGATGGGGCAAGGGGCAAGGGGCAAGATGGGGCAGATTGGGCCGAAGGACTTGTTTTCCCACTCTATGTCTCTACGAAATCTGAATCTATTTGAGTCACAAACGTATCTTCCGCAGTTGAAACATGGTAGAATGCCAGGAAATAAAGTTAAGCAATATACCCTTGTTACCTACACAAAAAATTATGTTTTGGATAGTAGTCCTTTAACATCATGGTTCTAGTTTTCTGTCAGCCAGGTAGAACTTGTAACATGTAACTAGGTATTTTAGAGCTGGTAGTGATTGTGCTTCTGGTAGAGATTTATTGTGCGATTCTTCTCTCCCCCTCAACAAAGCTGTTAATTCAACTTCAGCAGTGAAGCTGAATACTTAACGTTAATGAAATGCATTTAGTTGAGGCTTCAGGCAGTAAATTGTTGTGGGTGACAAGGGCATAGAAGAGCACAAAAAAAACATTAGGAGACAATTGGAGATGAAAGGAGGATTGCACTGATGTTTCACTGAAGCTGTGGTATTAAATAGTTTCACACATCGGTCAAAGTGACTTTACATTGAGGGTTGTCATGACATGGAATACACATGAAACAGCAGTGAAAACTGAATCTACAATAGTTTTTTAATGTGTGGATAAATATACAAGCAGCACATTCTACTTTAACTATGCGGAACCAGGAATTAACTTTTAATAATGTTTAAAGGCAAAAGGCCTTTAACAATCACAATCTCCTTCATATACATTACAATCTGATATTGGAAATAGTCATAGTCATACAACATGGAAACAGGACCATTGGCCCAACTTGCCCATGCCGACCAAGATGCCCATCTACACTAGTCTTGCCTTTGGCCCATATTATTCTAAACATTTCCTATCCATGTACCTGTCCAATGGTCTTCTAAAATGTTGTGATATTGGTTGCCTCAACTACCTTGCCTCTGAAAGATACCCACTCCCACTGAATTAAAAAGTTGTCCCTCAATTTCCTATTAAATCTTTCCCCTCTCACCTTAAACCTATATCGTCTGGTTTTTGATTCCCATACTCTGGGTAAAGGATTCTATGCATTTACCTTATCCATTCCCCACATGATCATGTACACCTCTATAAGATCACCTCTGGGGTGGGAGATTGCAACCTTCACGTGATCCACCCTGTTTCGACGAATGCAATCAACCTGGTGTGCACAATCAAGTAAGATCAAATAGAACAAGTTGTCCTACAAGTTTAGGCTGTGCACGTCATACGCAAGAAGAAGAAGCTCACCTCTCATCCTCCAGTGCTCAAATGAATAAACTACTAGCCTGCTCAACCTCTCCCTTAGGAGCAGAATTATGGGGGGTAGTTAGGAAGCTGCCTAAAATTGAACAAGTCTATGTTCATACTGTTGAGTTGTAAGCTATCCAAACAGAATCACTTCTACCAGACTGAAGATTGCATATGACAAAAACATATTTTTTGGTTACAGATCTATTAAAACTGCAGGTGTTGGAAATCTGAAATAAAAACAACTTGCCCATGCCAACCAAGATGCCCCATCAACACTAGTCCCACCTGCTTATCTTTGATTCAAACTCTTTGAAATTGATAGCGTTTGGAAAGGAAAATTAGGTTAATGCTTCAGAAGGGTCATGGACGAACTATTAACTCTGTTTCTCTTTTCACAAAGCTGCCTGACCTGCTATATGTTTCAAGTGGTTTCTGTTTTTATACCAAAAATGATAACGCTTTTTCCACTGCTCTGACGCTCAGCTCTTGATGCAAATAGAATGGTTCTGATTGCTTTTCAACACCACATCAAGTTTAGTGCATTGTGCTTGCTACCTTTGTGTGTCTGCAATATACCCTTGTCAGAAGGCTATGCCGTGATTCTGTTCCTGGTGTTGGGTGATATTGTTGTACTGGAGATAAGTGGACATTGAGGCACAGCTCAAGTCGTGAGCAGTGAACTGTGCCTTGCTATTTAAATATCTCACAACCAGATCAGAATATAAAATTGATAATCTGTATTTTATCTACTATCTGTAAGTAAGCGAAGTCGTAAAGAATAAAGAGAAAGTGAATTAATAATTGTTTTGCACAGAGGCAATTCATAAACTGAAGCAAATTCCTTATACAATCTGAATTGAGGTAATTTATGATTCTATTTAAATTGAACGTCATCTGCCATTTACTAAACAAAAACAACAAATATATGGTACATGTGGATTATGAGCCAAAACTTTTCCTCATCTTTTGTTAATCTAATGTGCCTGTCATTATCCATCTTCAGGCACTTGCACCTGTGTCAGTAGCTGGAAATATTGTGAAAAATATCTCAAACGCTAACATAGCCAGCATAAGGCACTGCAATAACTTGTGGTAGACATAAAAAGATCTAGATGGAGTAAATCTGAAATAAAGAATAGAAAATGCAATATGCAATATGCCACTTAAAGTGAAAGCTCAATTAGACCTCGGAGGTCATAAGAAAGATCGAACAAGATTAATGATTGTATCTTGATGCCAAATTATACACTCAGTGTTCTTCATAAATTTAATCCATCGAAAAAGATTTATCAAAAATAGTCATCTACAAACTGGGCATCAGCAGGTATTCACTTCAATTCTTGTTGAAATATTATTTAAAGTCTTAGCTCAAATTATTAAGATTGAAGATGAGACGCAATGCAATAGATAGAAGACCAAAAAATGATAACTGCCGTGTTTGACGATGACTATGCAAATAAACATGATACACGAAGATTCAAAATGTTATCTGAATCTATTCAAAATACTGTCATTCAGACAGCACCTCGAACAGGTCAAAGACAAAGGAGACTCCAGATGCTAGAATCTGGAACAAAAAGAAAACAGAATACTGGAACCATGGTGTCAACAGCATCTGTGGTGGACAAGGTGTGAGTTGACATTTTGGATCAAGTCTCTGCACTCGGCTGAGAGGGAAGTGGAAAGATGCCAGTATATAACTCTGAGAACTATAACGTCCATGTTCAGGAACAGCCTCTTCCCTACAGCCATCAGGCTATTAAACACTACAACCTCATAAGTTATGAACTACAATAGACTATTATTATTATTATTATTATTATTATTATTATTATTATTATTATTATTATTATTATTATCATTATTATTATTATTATTATTATAATTATTATTATTATTATTATTATTATTATTATTATTAATTATTATTATTATTATTATTATTATTATTATTACTGCACTGTTATTGTTTGTTCTTTTTATCTGAGTTTTTGTTATATTATTTAATATGATTACATATTCTGTTGTGCTGCAGCAAATAAGACTTTCATTGTTCTATTTAGGACATATGACAATAAAACACTCTTGACTATTTTCACCCCTCGCTTCACCTGCAAAGGGTTGTTGGAGGTGAAAATAGAGGCTGATATGTGGAACACAGATGGGGAAGGGATGAGAAGCAAATGGAATCAGATATAGATAAAAGATATAGGGATAGGTGAACAAAGGGAGTAGAAAACTAAATGGACAGACATGGGAATGTGTGTGGGTTATCTGAAATAGGGAAATTCAATGTTCATATGCACAACCTTTTATCCGAAAGCCTTGGGACCAGACACTTCTCGGATTTCGGAATTTTTCGGATTTCCGAATGGAAGATTTTTAGCGTAGATTAGGTAGGTAGCGTTGAAAAGTCTGGAGCGGCTGCCTCCTCCCCGGAGACCGGGGAATCATTGTAAATCATTGCTTAAATGTTAGTCAGTTAGTTTGGAGGGATTTTATGTGGTGGGGGGGTGGGGGGGGGTGAAGGGGGAAACTTTAATTCTTAGTCCCCTACCTGGTCGGAGAGGCGGGGTGCGGGCAATGCCTTACCGGGTCGCCGTGCAGTAAGCTCCGGAGCGCTGTGGCCGCCGACTCCCAACATCGCGGAGCTGGGGGCTGCGGGCGTCCGGCCGCGGGCGGCGCCGGTTGTAGCTCCGACCCCGGCAACTCTACCCCTGGCTGCGCGGCGCTCCAAATCCAGCGCCGCCCGTGGCCGGACGCCCGCAGCCCCAGCTCCGCGATGTTGGGAGTTGGCGGCGTCGCAGCGTTGGGATACCAGCGGGGAGCGGGCAATGCCTTACCGGGTCGCCGTGCGGTAAGCTCCGGAGCGCTGTGGCCGCCGACACACAACATCGCGGAGCTGGGGGCTGCGGGCGTCCGGCCGTGGGCCGCGCTGGATTTGGAGCGCCGCGCAGCCAGGGGTAGAGTTGCCGGGGTCGGAGCCACAACCGGCGCCGCCCGCGGCCGGACGCCCGCAGCCCCAGCTCCGCGATTATGTGAAGCCCCCCTTCACCTTTATGTGAAGGGGGGCTTCACATAAAAGCCCTCCAAACTAACTGACTAACATTTAAGCAATGATTTACAGATGTTTAAGTGTCTCCCCGGTCTCCGGGGAGGAGGCAGCCGCTACAGTAGTACAGAACTGGGTTGACCATGGGTCGTTTCGGGTCAAGTTTGGCGCCAAAGGCGAGCTTTGGTGTGCAGACGACATCCTGGAAAAAATGTCCGGTTTTCGGAGCTTTTCGGTTTCCGGAACTCCGGATAAAAGGTTGTGCACCTGTATTGGGTTGTAAGTCACCCAAGCAGAATACAAGATGTTCTTCCAATTGGTGTTTGGCTTCTGTCACCGCAGTAAAAGCCAAGGACAGATCAGTTTGTGAATGGAGAACTAAAGTTCTCCAACTGGGACATGCAACTGGGAGCTGGAGATGCACATTGTGGGCAGAGTTCAAGTGCTTCAGATAACATTTGCCTTGTCAATGCTTGGTTTTATATCATGAGCACTGAAAGTAGTAGGCCAGGTTGGAAGAATGTGCAGATGAATCTCTACCTCACTTAAGAGGGCTGTTTTATTTGTTGGATGGAGGTGAAGGGACCGGTGTAGGAAGGAACTGCACATACTAGTTTACAACGAAGATAGACAAAATTCTGGAGTAGCATCTCTGGATAGAAGGAATGGGTGACGTTTCGGGTCGACATCCTTTTTTAGACTGGTGTTGCACTCCTATGGTTGCAAGTGAAAATTCCAGAGATGTGAAGGGCTGGGTAGGGGGAGACGAGCAGACTAGGGAACCACAAAGAGGGTGGGATCCCTGTGGGAAACCAACAGCTCCGATTGGAACTGGCGGAGGTCACAAATGATGATGCATTGGATGCGCAGGCTTGAGGGATGCCTTCATTACAGGAGGCAGAATGGGAGGAGGTATAATGAAAGGGGCTGTAAGAGAAACAGGTTCATTGATGATTCATTTATTTTGATATTTGCAGGCCAACATCTACTCCAAGTTGGTCCCATGTTGTGATAAATGGTAAAAGTTGTCATGATTGCCCATCAAACAGAACAAATGTGCCTGCAAAACACATGGAGACGTCAGAACGACTTGAAATGCAGCCAAGTCTTCTTTCCTTCATTTGTCCACAACAGTAGTCAGCAAACATGTATTATCAGTAGCAGCATGTTTGAATGTGAAATAGCGATGGGGTCAGGATTTTGGAATCTCAATGCAGTGTTTTTTACCTGGCTTTTGCCAATTTGACCTCTGATTGGAGATTATTCCCAGGCATGGGCGAATCATGACACTAGGACGTTGATTTCAGGTTCATTGTTAATTCAAGTAGGGAGGAGTTTTACTGCAAATGTGATCAGGTTTCAAATCTCCATTATGTTGTCAGAGAATTAATGTTGGGAGAGAGACAATTCTTATCGGGGTTGACATCCACAAGCTATTTCTGTTGTGCATCACAGGTTGCCCAATTTTGGCGATGTCTAGCCCCTGTAAGCATTAAGCCATCCAACTCTGCTTAAAGAGGAGGTACATTGTGGCATTGTTTTTGTGGGCAGTAATGAGCATCAGTGAGAGGACCTGGCAGCTTTCTGGAAGAGATGCCAAATGCTGGTGTCATGTTAGACATTTCCATTTGTCTGAAACACAGGAAGATCATTCATGTATTTTAAGTAATCGTACCTTGTGTTCTTTCCCTATGCATTTCTTCAAAATGTGATCCAGATTGGATAGGAACACTTTGTGGTTTGTACATTGCAACAATTTTTCAGACAGTGTGGAACATTCAGTCTCAACCCTGTCTCAAAAACAGTGCAATTTACAATACGATGCTTTGCAAATATACATTAGCGCTTTGGATAAATAAATGCTGTTTTCATGCAAATTTGAAGACATTCCATTTACACTTGCTAATCTGACAAGATTCGGAAAGATGCTACTCACAAAATTTAGACAGATAACCCTGTAAAACTACTTCTCTTTAATCATTACGGGAGAAAATAATAAAGTTTACCTTACAGTACTATTTCAGATATGAGCAGAAGCAAAGGATAAGTAAGGGATTGTTAAATGCCTGGAACTCTGTCCTTGGTAATCTGCTTTAGGATGTCAAACCCATAATTTCAAATATGTAGAGAGAAAAATAATTAATTCCCGTCTGCTTTTCTTTGAATATATAATGGCTATTTGGAGCATGGCCACATTGAGTAAAGCTTCGCTACAAGTACAAACTGCAACAAACAAAAAGTGCTGGAAATATCACCGGCCAGAGAGCGTCTACAGAGGGAGAAACTGAGTTAATGGTCTTTCATCAGAATCAAGAAATTTTGGAAATGGATAATGTTGCAGGGAAGGGAAGAGAACTAATGGAAAGTCTGTGATAGTGTTTAGTCCAAGAATGGCATTCCGATTCTGATATAAACTGGAATGGCTGGTTGTCAGAAATTGTTCAATTTAATGTTGTGTCCTGAGGGCAATAACATCCTCGTCAGAAGATGGATTGCTGGTTCTTGTGCTTACATTGACTTTTATTGGAACAGTTTATGAGGCTAAAGGCAACGATGTCAGGCTTGTGATAGAGAATCAAAGTCACAGGCAACTGGATGCTCAGGGTCATCTGTGGCCAACACTTCTATTCCAACCAAGTGCTGCCACAAAAATAAAGGCCCTGTATGGCCAAGTAAAGAGTAACATTTCTAACAACTTTGAACTTGAAGGATAAAAAATTTCTGGACATGTAGTGAGTCTTGTGTACTGCCTCGATGTAAACTACTTGTTTAGTTCAGATTAGTTTAGTTAATTATTGTCATCTGTACAGTGAAAAGCTTTTGTTTGCATGCAATCCAGTCAAAGAAAAGACTATACATGATTACAATCAAGCAGTCCATGCTGTACAGAATTTAGTGCAAGATCAAAGTCAGATTAAAGATAGTTCAAATGTCTCAAACGAGGTAGATGGGAGATCAGGACCACACTACAGCTGATGAGAGGGCAGCTCATGGCCTGATTACAGCTGGGAAGAAAATGTTCCTGAATCTGGAGGTATGCATTTTAAAACTTCTGCATCTCTTGCCTGATGGGAGAGGGGAGAAGAGGGAGTGACCAGAGTGAGATTGTGGTGGTGGCCTTGCCGAGGCAGTGTGAAGTGTAGATGGAGTCAATGGAAGGGAAGTTGGTTTGAGTGATGGCCTGGGTTACATCCACAAATATGCAATTTCTTGTGGTCTAGGATTGAGTTGTTCCCAAACCATGCTGTGATATTTAGATTCTTGAACTTGAGTATGATTGTGCCAAAGGTAGACACAAAATGTTGGAGTAACACAGCGGGACAGGCAGCATCTCTGGAGAGAAGGAATGGATGACGTTTCGGGTCGAGACCCTTGTTCAGACTGAAGAACAGTATTGCCTGTCCCGCTGAGTTGCTCCAGCATTTTATGTCTACCTTCGATTTAAACCAGCATTTGCAGTTCTTTCCTACACACATATGATTGTGCCAAAGTCTATTAAGACTATTACCGAATCATCTGCAAAAAAAATAATTTAATTATACCTAGATACATATGAAAATAAAGTACAATTGTGTATTGAGGAAGTCCTCAACTCTTCTACTTAATGATCAGCTGCTGAAGGCAAGCATAAAATGTTTTTTTCATTAGCCTAATCGCCTGTGTCTCAGCATTCAAGAAGCTATGAACAAGCAATACAAGGTCGTTGGTGAGACCAAGCATTGAACTGGTGATTGTTTCACCGGACACTTGAGCTCGGTCCACCAAGTTACTCGTAGAGTTACTCCAGCACTTGGTATCCTTCCAGGATCTCTCTATATTGCTATGCATGGGAATATCTGGCTGCAGCCTTATCTCGGTATCCCATTGGGAAGAAGGGACAGGAGCCAGAGTACCATTACCTCCTGTTTGAAGAACATCTTCTTCCTATCAACCTTCAGGCTCTTGAACCACCTTGCACAATCCTAGCCACAACACAATCTTAGCACCACATTACTATAGATTTTGTATAAAGTTGTATTACATATTAGTTGCTAATTTATTTACTGATAAGTGATAATTTATAGGTAGACAAAAATGCTGAAGAAACTCAGCGGGAGTTGAAGTGCTGAGCCACCGGGAGATCAGGTTGGTTAATGCGAACTGAGCGGAGGTGTTGGGCGAAGCAATCGCCAAGCCTGCGCTTGGTCTCACCGATGTAGAGCAGTTAGATGCTCAGCACTTCAACTCCCCCTTCCATTCAAAATCAGACCGTTCTGTCCTGGGTCTCCTCCATGGCCAGAGTGAGTCCCACCGCAAATTGGAGGAGCAGCACCTCATATTTTGCTTGGGTAGTTTACACCCCAGCGGTATGAACATTGACTTCTCCAATATCAGGTAGTCCTTCCTTTCTCCCACCTTCCCCTCCCCTTCCCAGCTCTCCCACAGCCTATAGTCTCCGCCTCTTCCTTTCTTCTTCACCCCCCCCACCCCCCACATCTGTCTAAGAAGGGTCTCGACCTGAAACGTCACCTATTCCTTCGCTCCATAGACGCTGAGTTTCTCCAGCATTTTTGTTTACCTTCGATTTTTCCAGCATCTGCAGTTCTCTCTTAAACTGATAATTTATAGGTTTGTTTTTTGTATATTTGTGTCGCTGTGTTATAGTTGCACCAAATACATCTTCATTGTTCCGGTCCCTGTGAAAGTGGCAATTAAACACTCTTGATTCTTGACGTCAAATGTCCCTGCCATTTACTCCACATGTGCAATAAGAATTTAACTTCTCAAAGTGCATAATCTCACTCTCTCGTGGATTAAATTCCATCTGCCACCATTCTTCAAGCTGATTTATGTCCTACTGTATCCTTATACAAACTTCTCTACTATGTATGTTGCACCAAAATATTGTATACAGTACTGATGCCCTGTATAACTGAAGCGTAACCTTCCTATTTTTGTATTCAATTATATTATTTTTTAAAAGTTCTGGCAAGAGAAATATATGATTAATATACTGGAAGGTTTATCACATTATTTATCAACAATTGCTTCAGGTCATTTTTTCTAGTATATGTTTGTGTTTTTGGACCCATCAGTTAATAATGACTACAAGTCTAGTTCAATAGTGCTATGGATTTTGTGGTTTAATGATCCAGCAGTTCTCTGCTACTTGCTGACTTGACCTTTTTTTTCAAAACTGGTTTAACATGCTGGTTAATCATTCCATATTTAAATGCACAGGAAATGCTGTAATTGAATGGAGAAAAAAACTACAAATGCTGGAACTCTGAAATAAAACATAAATTGCCGCGGCTAGTCAACAGGTAGGGCTGTATGTATGAAGAGACAAACAAGGCTAATATTTCACATTAATGACCTTCCACTTATAATCAGATGTTTTAATGAGTAAATAAAATCCCTATCTGTAATTATTTCTCAGATGGATAATCAATGCCCCCAATTTTGTTGTACAGTATAAGGTGTTTAAGCAAATCAAAGGAGTTTGGAAGTAAATCAATTCTACTGTTGGGATTATTCTTTAGGATTACATTGTTCTGGCCCAGTTCATATGACAATTAAACGCTCTTGATTCTGTCATTTTAGCATGAGAGGAATGCATCCTAATTTATTTGGGTTTTCCCTTGACCTTCACTCCCCCAGTCTTTCAAGTGCGCCTCATCCCTTCTATCCCAGTGTTAATCCTTGTCTGTGCTCCTGCCAAGGTCATCAACTCTTCCTGCATGATCATATTGAATGGCGGTGCTGGCTCGAAGGGCCGAATGGCCTACTCCTGCACCTATTTTCTATGTTTCTATGTATGCCCAGCTACTCCCTCAATTTGTCGTATTAGGATGGACCTGGCACGTCACGGTACTTGGGCTGCACACTGGCGCAGTGGTAGAGTTACTGCCTTACATCACTTGCAGTGCCGGAGACCTGGGTTCAATCCCGACTATGGGTGCTGCCTGTATGGAGGTTGTATGTTTTCCCCGTGACCTGCGTAGTTTTTCTACAAGATCTTCGGTTTCCTCCCGCACTCCAAAGACATACAGGTATGTAGGTAAATTGGTTTGCTACATGTAAAAATTGCCCCTAGTGTGTTTAGGACACACACTAGGGACACCTTTTAGTAGGATAGTGTTAATATGTGGGAATCGCTGGTCGGCGTGGACTCGGTGGGCTGAAGGGCCGGTTTCTACGCAGTATCTCTAAACTAAAATAAACTAAACTAAACCTGAATGCCACTTTGCTGGATGCCCCATAAATATTTGAAAATATGCCATCACTGAAAATGGATGGCTGGAATCAAAGAGGCTATGCTTAAATGTCTCAAGCCATACAGCATCGCCCCACCACTGCTCTCCGTCAAAGCTCAGTAAGAGACCCAGGATCATTTTCTAGCTGAAGCCTCATTCATCTTTATATTTGCACACAATTCTTCATCTTTCTCTCCTTTGCCTGTTAGCATGATGGCCACTACAGGTTGTCAAACAGCTAATGCTCTGCCTTCATTTTGCGGATGTTATATTGGGTATTGGTTACAGCATTCATCCTGGGATTTCTAAAAATACTAATTGGCTGAAGTTCAATAAAACCCAGTAATTACCACATTTTTTACTCTTCCAGCAGTGAAAATGTTTTCTGTTTCATTAATCTCATGCAGAAATTCAGAGCATCATTACCCTTCAACAAAATGTTACATTTCAAAGCTATCACTGAGGTTAAATCCCCTTACACAATAAACAGTTTCAGAAGGGTGGTGAATAGCACATCACATAAGCCTAGTTTATTGGCATTTGATAGGCACTGGCTTCCAGCACTGATGATGGATGATTTAGCTGAAGAAAAGTGGTAAAGGAGATTTATGCAGATCATAAAAACTACCAGTTTTGGCAGCATAGTGGCACAGTGGTTGAGCTGCTGCCTGACAGTGCCAGAGACTCACATTCATTCCTGACTACGGGTCCCATCTGAGTGAGGTTTGTACGTTCTCCTAGTGGCCACGTGGGTTTTCTCCGGGTGCTCCAGTTTTTCTCCCACATCCTAAAGACGTACAGGTTTGTAGGTTAAATGGCATCTGTAAATTGAAAATTGTCCCACAGAACTAGTTAACTGGGTGATCGTTGGTCAGCATGGACTTGGTGGGCCAAAGGGCCTGTTTCCGTGCTGTATCTCTAAAGTCTAAAAGTCTACCATGAACTGATTCCTTATGATTCTTTCCAGATTAGAATCTAGTCACTTTCTTTGGAAGGTGCAACTGGACGGAAGCTTCCCAATTATTTTGAGAGATCGTTAGAACAGCGGGTTTTTCAAAACATATACATTTTCAGGATTAAAGCATTGCTTTTAAGGTCTGCAATTGTTCTCCATCCTTGGTGTCAGCGGTGAGCTGCCTTCTTGAGGCACAGTAATCTTCTGGTGGATCCACCGTCACAGTGCTGTATGAGAGGGAGTTCCAGGGTCTTGATCGAGTGACACCGAAGGACAGGAAATATGGTTCCATACTAATGTGATTTGGGGGCAAACCTGCAGATCGGGGTGTTCCTCTGCACCTACTGTCATGGTATTCTTGGATGTAGAGGTTACGGGGTTTGAAGGTGTTGCTGGAGTAGTCTCAGCAAGTAACTTTAGTGCAATTTGTAGATGGCACACTATGCATCCGCAGTCGAGGGAATTAATTCTCAAGGTAGTTGATGAGGAAACAATCAACTATTCTCAGATATCTGATGAAGGGTCTCGACCCGAAATGCCATGTCTTTCTGCTGGCTGGATAGCACCCAACAAAAGCTATTCACTGCACCCTGGTACACGTGACAATAAACTAAAGTGAGCTGAACTGAACCTATTCCTTTTTTCCAGAGATACTGCCTGACCCGCTGAGTTACTCCAGAATGTTGTGTCTATCTTTAGTGTAAAGCAGCATCTGCAGTTCCTTCTTACACATATAGGCAAAGAGGAAGTTAGATAATCAGCTTTAATAATTTTATAATTTTTTTTAAGTTAATTATTTCTGTTAATTAACATTTTAATATAACTTTGCACCTATTAAAATTGAAATGAATAATACAATTTCTCTAAATGTCAGAAACTATTCAAATAACTTTAAAATCTATTGAAATTGAAGTGAATACTAGCTGTCAGAAACAATTAATAACTTACTGGTTTCACATTTGACAAATGCCCAGCCTCCAATTTAATTTTCTTTTAAAGACTGCTGGAGAAAAGGTCTCCACATATTGTTGCCTGTGTTCCAGTTTTCCATTTGGACCATGCAACAAAAGCTTTACAACGGTACCTCGGTACACGTGACAATAAACTAAACTCGACTCACACGCTGAACTCAAGGATGTCAAGAGCCAGTGGAAGAGACCCATTCCATCAGGCCAAGGTAAGGACTGTAGTGTGGTGAATTGCAGTGGTTTCAGGAAGGGAGGCTAATCCAGCATAATCCACTCTACTAATTCAGAAAATTTATTGAATGCATTTGATGTTTTTTGACCTTCACTCGTAAATTGCCTGCTTATATCTTTAGTTTAGTTTAGTTTAGAGATACAGTGCGGAAACAAGCCCTTTGGCTCACCGGGTCCGTGCCGACCAGCGAAGCTCGTACATTAACACTATCCTACACCCACTAGGGACAATTTTTACATTTACCTGTACGTCTTTGGAGTGTGGGAGGAACCCGAAGATCTCGGAGAAAACTCACACAGGTCACGGGGAGAACGTACAAACTCCGTACCGACAGCTCCTGTAGTCAGGATCGAACCCGAGTCTCCGGCGCTGCATTCGCTGTAAGGGAGCAACTCTGCCGCTGCACCACCGTGTCCGTCTCCACGCATGGTGGCTTTACTTTATAACACTTCTCCTATAGAAACATAGAAACATAGAAATTAGGTGCAGGAGTAGGCCATTCGGCCCTTCGAGCCTGCACCGCCATTCAATATGATCATGGCTGATCATCCAACTCAGTATCCCGTACCTGCCTTCTCTCCATACCCTCTGATCCCCTTAGCCACAAGGGCCACATCTAACTCCCTCTTAAATATAGCCAATGAACTGGCCTCGACTACCCTCTGTGGCAGGGAGTTCCAGAGATTCACCACTCTCTGTGTGAAAAAAGTTCTTCTCATCTCGGTTTTAAAGGATTTCCCCCTTATCCTTAAGCTGTGACCCCTTGTCCTGGACTTCCCCAACATCGGGAGCAATCTTCCTGCATCTAGCCTGTCCAACCCCTTAAGAATTTTGTAAGTTTCTATAAGATCCCCTCTCAATCTCCTAAATTCTAGAGAGTATAAACCAAGTCTATCCAGTCTTTCTTCATAAGACAGTCCTGACATCCCAGGAATCAGTCTGGTGAACCTTCTCTGCACTCCCTCTATGGCAATAATGTCCTTCCTCAGATTTGAAGACCAAAACTGTACGCAATACTCCAGGTGTGGTCTCACCAAGACCCTGTACAACTGCAGTAGAACCTCCCTGCTCCTATACTCAAATCCTTTTGCTATAGTCATGGAGTGCCATTTCTTCCTATTCCGGTAGTATGCCCCGACATTTACAAGATTATGTTAAGATACTAATTAGAAATATAGCAGTTATTCAATCTGATGTGATTTCCTATGAGGATCACGTGTGCGGAAGCCAGGTTGAAGATGTTGACCTTACCCCTCCTTCAGCATCAGGAGATAATTCTCATCCATTGTTCCACAAGGATGAAAAGAATGTCTGAGATGATCGGGTTGGAGTTGTATACATATCTAGGAAAGGCCTCTAGCACTTGGCCAAGGTGCAGTGGTGATCCTAGTACAATCATCCTTTTCATGGAACACAATCCCTCTTTGAATTGATGGCAGGGATCGTACTGAAAACACTCCAGCAGAGAAGAGAATCAAACTTCCCCAGGATTAATCAACTCATTCCAGCAACAGGGTAGAACCTTCATTGGGCCCTAAGTAAGCTCCCACTGTCTCAGCTGATGTAGGTTCTTTCACAGAAACGAAACAAAACTCATTGATAAACCTACTTAATGTAAAGAAAAAAATGCCCCTACTCCGTGAATTGGAGTTTAAAGTTTGAACAAAACAGGGCAATATCACGTCTGAAGAAGGGTTTTGGCCCAAAACGTTACCTATTTCCTTTGCTCCATAGATGCTGCTGCACCCGCTGAGTTTCTCCAGCATTTTTGTGTACCTAGGGCAATATCACAGTTGGGTAAATCCAAAATATGAACCTAGGATCAGTATATCTAGGCAGCCTAGCATTCAACTGCTGAGAAAGAAGATTTAAAACTTAGAACATGAAACTATGGATTCCTTGGAAATTGAATTAAAAGTCAATGTACATGAGGTAAGCTCGGCCAATGCAATGAATACAATGATACATGACATATAATAAAGAATGATGATAATAGCTGCACAGGGAAAATCTTGTTTTCTGAATGACTTGTGCAGATGAAGCACATTAAATGTAGTCAGAGTAATTACATTGGAACTCATCAATAACCGTTCAGGCAAACCTCTCCAGCTGGTTGGTAACATCCAAAGCTCTGAACACATTTGCCCTGTCAGTAGGCCTTTGTTTCACTGGAATAAGACCAGGCCCTTCTGTCCCTATGGCCCGACGGTCTTTGCCTCCACTGTGAATGAATCATGTTACAAGGAGAAATTGTGATAGGTTTCAATTTCAGTATGCATCAGGGGGTCAGAATCTTTATGGTCAAATCACATTTGCATAAAACTGGCAGGCTCACTGATTTTACATTTGGTTGGTGAGAAATGTCAGTGGATGATCCATAGGGTATGCTCAAGCAAAGGAAGATAAATGGGGTAGGTTAGGCCAATCCGGCAATGAATGAAATGAAGAATAAGTGGAGCATGACTGAATGAGATATAAATGCTGGCCTTGCTATAGATTGAGAGTGGCACAGCTGTTAGAGCGGTTGCCTCACAACACCAGTGACCCAGGTGCGATCCTAACCTCAGGTGCTGTCTGTGTGAAGTTTGAAAAAGCGATTTATAACCACGTGCGTTTCCTCTGGGTGTTCTGGGTTCCCCCGATATCCCAAAGATGTGCAGGTTTGCAGGTTAATTGGCCTTTGTAAAATTGCCCCCAATGTGTAAAGAGTGCATGAGGATAGCATTGAACAAGTATGAATGAGTGATCAATGGTTGATGTGGACTCGGTAGGCCAAGGGGCCTGCTCCCATGCTGTACCTGTCAACTAAACTAAGATGTCCAGTTCCTAAGAATGACTGTTTAATGAAAAATAAATATTGAGGAGCTCTGAGATTATGCACGGCCTCAAGCCTAAAATGTGCGAGTAAATATGCTTGCCGGTCCTTCTTGTAGATTCCCCTTAAACAAAATTTGTTCTGACATTCCCCAAATGTACAGAATGGAGGCATCAGCATTCTGCAGCTATTACGCTTCATTACACTAGGAGGGCAATGAGGCCATCAATATATCAGGTAACTCCATAAGGACATTTAGACTCCCACCCATTTTCATCAGTTAAATTGGCAGTCCCTATCAAGGAGTGAACAGACATGAAAATCTGGATGTCAGATCAGAAATATTGTTGTTATTGTCATCTCAGAACTCCATTCCCAAGCTGTAAAACTGCACCAAGTAAGAATGCCATTGTTCCGGCTCACATCCAGTGCATATGGCATGTAAACACACTTGAGCTCTTGAAAGTGGGACTAAATTATGGTCATGATGTCTTTTTATCTTTCAGTTGACTAGATGAAATATTCAACTGTAACTACAGGATGCAGGCAAGTGAATACTATTTCCAATTTTTGATTTTGAAGCTGTTTGTCTCCAAATCCAATCTTAACCACCCCATGCAGGGCGGCAATCTTGCCTTGTGAAAATGTATGAGAGGTTTTACAGCAACACATGGCCCAGCATTTGCTCAGAGCTTAACTTCCACCTGCGGTGTAAACTTTGCTGAGGTTTGTAACAGTGTATGGCACAGTCGCATGTGAATGCTTGAATGTTCATGTGCATCTCATGTCTGACTTTCTACTGCTGTAACTACCGGGGAATTCCCATATCAGAAAAGGAGAATGCCACCTGATTTCTTGAGTTATTCATCGTACATCATATATTTGACTGTTAAGTCTGGATCTGCTGGACTGATGACTGAAGTCAACGTGAGGCCCAAGGTAAATTGGAGGGACAGCACCTCATATTTTCCTTGTGCAGCTTACAACCCAGCAGTATATTGACTTCTCTAACTTCAAGTAACCCTTGCTTTCCCTCTCGCTCCATCCCTCCCTCATCCTAGTTCTCTGACCAGTCTGACTGTCCTGATTAAATATTATTTTTGTATGTTTCGTTGTCATTTACCCCTAGTGAACAATTACCCATTGTACATTTTCCTTGAACTTTGTCCCCATTGATGTCTTGTTTTCACACCATTCCCTTCCATATCTCAGTGTCTCCCTCACCCCTGACAGTCTGAAGAAGGGTCTCGACCCGAAAAGTCACCTATTCCTATCTAGAGATGCTTCCTGCCTGCTGAGTTACTCCAGCATTTTGCATCTATCTTTGGGGTATACCAGCATCTGCAGTTCCTTCCTACACTGAAGTATATCATTGTCCTTTACTCCTGATAGTTTGGTTTCAAACAGTGCAATTACTTGGATTGCAAAACAGCTACATTTGATTCTGGCTGGTTGGTGAAGTTCGAATGCTGTTTCTTCACATAACAGTTTTTCATCCATCCACGGTGGCATAGTAGAGAGTTGCTGCCTCACAGTGCCAGAGACCTGAGTTTGATCCTGACTACGAGTTCTGTCTGTACGGGGTTTGTACATTCTCCCCATCACTGCACAGGTTTTCTCTGGGTGCTCCGGTTTCCTCCCACATCCCAAACACTTACAGGTTTGCAGGTTAATTGGCTTTGGTAAAAATTGTAAATTGTCCCTTCTGTGTGCGATAGTGCTAGTGTATGGGCATTGCTGGTTGGTGCGGACTCGATGGGCCGAAGGGCCTGTCTCCGTGCTGCATCTCAAAACTAAAACTAAGATAAAGTAAGAGCTACATGAAGCAGTTCAGTGACCAAAAGCAAAATTGGAAGGTTTTATGTAGTGCGGGACAATTTATTTTACACAGAGAGTGGTACGGGCCTCGAATGCATTGCCAGTTGTGGTGGTGAACGCAGATACATTAGTGGCGTTTAAGAGGGAGTCAGATGGGCATGTTGAAGTGCAGGGAATGGAGGGATATGGATCATGTACAGGCCGGTGAGATCAGTTTAATGTCAGTATCATGTTCAGTGCAAACATTGTGAGCCAAATGACCCATTCTTGTGCTGTACTGTTCTATGTTCCAGTGAGGTTCCATAGGATTTGCTCTGGGTTCCTTGTTTCTCATGGTAATCGTCCTGGACTTGGATTTGAATATAGAAGTTAAAAAGTTTGTAGATCCTTATAATGAAATGAAAAGTTTTCGATTGCAGGAATGATATCAATGAGCAAAAAATTGGCGAATGCAAATTTATGCAACTAAAAATAAGTGTAAAATAATGGATGTGACTCGTGCAGCAAGGAAAATGAACACAGTAAGTGGAAAATAGAGAGACCTTGGATTACGTACCCACAAATTCTCAAAAGTAGCTGGATATGTAGAAAAGATTATTAAAACTGCAGAATAGATGCTTTTGCTCACTGAGATATATGGTTTCTGAGCAAGGAGGTCAAGCTGGAACTCTACAAACTACTGTTGACATTTAGACTCGTAGAGTCATAGTGTGATACAGCATGGAAACAGACCCTTTGGCCCAACTTGCCCACACCAGCCAATATGTCCCAGTTTCACTCGTCCCACCTGCCTGCATTTGGTCCATATCCCTCCAAACCTGTCCTATCCATGTACCTGGCTAACTGTTTCTCAAACGTTGGGATAGTCCCAGCGTCAACTCCCTCCTCTGACAGCTTGACCACACACCCACCACCCTTTGTGTGATAAAGTCACCCCTCAGATTCCTATTAAATCCTTTTCCTTTCACCTTAAACCTATATCCTCTGGTCATCGATTCACCTACTCTGGGCAAGAGACTCTGTGCATCAACCTGATCTATGCCTCTCATGAATTTATACACCTCTATAAGATCAGGGGCCCCTCATTATGTTGCTGGCTCTGGATCTGCACCTCCTGGTGTATAGGTCCTGCAGGGGGGTGAGTGTTGTTCCCATAGTGCGTTCGGCCAAACGCACTACTCTCTGCAGAGCCTTCCTGTCCCGAGCAAAGCTGTTCCCAAACCAGTTTGAGATGTTGCTGGACAAGATGCTTTCAACAGCCCCAGAGTCGAAGCACTGAAGGATCCTCAGAGAGACTCCGAATTTCCTCGGCTGCCTGAGGTGGTAAAGGCGCTGCCTTGCCTTACTCGCCAGTGCAGCAGTGTGTGCTGTCCATTTCAGATCCTCTGTGATGTGGACTCCCAGGTATTTAAAGCTGCTCACCCTATCCACAGTAGTCCCATTTATCTCCAGTGGCGTGTATGTCCTCGGATGTTGAGCCTTTCTAAAGTCCACAATCAGCTCCTTAGTTTTAGTGACATTCAAGAGGAGGTTGTTGTTCTGAGACGAGAGTGCCAGATCAGCCACCTCCTCCCGGTACGCCTTCTCATCGTTATCGGAGATCAGACCAACCCCCACAGTGTCATCAGCAAACTTGATGATGGAGTTGTAGCTGAACCTGGCCACACAGTCATGTGTGTACAGGGAGTACGGTAGGGGGATAAGGACGCAACCCTGAGGGGATCCTGTGTTCAGGGTGAGGGGATTGGAGGTATGTCTCCCCATCTTGACCATCTGGGGCCTGGCGGTGAGAAAGTCCAGGACCCAGGCACACAGGGGAGTGTTCAGTCCCAGTTCCAGCAGCTTCTCAGCAAGTCTGGTGGGGACTATGGTATTGAAAGCTGAACTGAAATCAATGAACAACATCCTCACATAACCCCCCTTCTGGCTGTCAAGGTGAGAGAGAGCAGAACCTGGGAGACCGCATCATCCGTGGATCTGTTCGGACGGTATGTGAACTGCAGCGGGTCCATGGTGCGAGGGAGGAAGGTGCAGATGTAGTTCTTGATCAGCCTCTCGAAGCATTTCATGACTGCCGAGGTGAGGGCCACCGGTCGGTAGTCTTTCAAGCAGGCTGGAGAGGCATTCTTTGGCACTGGTACAATGGTGGATCTTTTGAAGCAGGCAGGGACAACGGACTTGGCCAGGGAGAGGTTGAATATTGTGGCGAGCACTGAAGCAAGTTGAGTAGCACAAGACATTAGTACTCGCCCAGATATACCATCTGGGCCTACAGCTTTCCTCATGTTCACACGCATCAGAGCCCTCCTCACGTCATGCTCGGTCACCGAGAATGTGTGCTCGTCCCCAGTGGTGGAACTCCCTCCAGCCTCGCTAGCCAGCGCGCTGGCGGTGTTGTTGTTAACTGGCGAGCTAGGTGTGTTGTTGCCCGCCTCGAATCGTGCGTAGAAAGAGTTCAGGTCATCAGCTAGGGAGGTGCCGGCACTCCCGGTTGAGGGGGGGGGCTGCCCTGGTAGTTAGTAATAGTCCGTAGCTCCTGCCAAAGGCGTCTGGTGTCCCGCTGCTCCATCTGTGACACCATCTTGTCCCTGTACCTCCTTTTTGTGTCCTTCACCGCCCTTTGCAGTCTGTAGGACTCTGCCTTGTAGTCATCAAAGGCCTTAAAAGCGTTAATAGAAAATCTACTCCCCTTAGCAAAGAGATATAAAATAATTGATAATGTGTGATGGGGTCTGGAACTCATTGCCCGAGTGGAAGTTGGAATCAGAAACAATTCATCACATTTTAAAAAAATAACTCCAGAACAACATTTGAAGTGTCATAACCCATAATGCTAAGGATCATAGGCTGGGAAATAGATTTAGTCTAAATGTTGCCATGTTTGTGGTCCCAACGGACCCAACAGTTTACTTATTTGCTATAAATTTCTGCAATTCAGCTGCAGTTTTTAAAAAATATTTCTGTAAGTAAACGATAACAGTTCTTCAGGGACCATGATGTTAGCCCTTCTCATTACTGGAATGTAAGGGTAGAAAACAAACTGGAAAAATAATGGAGGAAAATTGAGTGATTTATTGTCGTTAAAAATGAAGAGAGAATGAGGAAAGGGAAAAAAGACTGAGGTAAGCAGAAGAAACTGAAAGAAAAGTCAGATTATCCTAACTACATTTCTGAAATACCCAGGGTCAATTTACCAACTGTACTCATGAGTATAAATTGTTGCCTTTCTTGGATTTCAAGTTTGGATCATCAATAACTCCATACAAAAGATCCTCATGCAATGAAATAGCCCTTCTCATTTTCTGTGGCCAAGTTAAATTCCTCATTTTGTGGAAGCATAACTATCTGTTGATTCTCTCGGGAAGATTCACAGCGCTGTCCTGATTCTGCTGGGTCAATGGTGGAAATTGTCCAGCAATCTGTGGCAATTTTCAATTCATGCCTTATCACTTATCTACCACAAACATACGAGGTTTATGTGCGCTATTGTTAACAGGCATGGCATTTAATATTTTATCATTCCACAAAATCTGGATCAATATGTTGGGTTGCAGCTAGGATTGCCAACTGTCTCACTCCCAAACAAGGGACAAAAGGTCAAAATACGGGGCAAATTCCCAATGGCAATTCGTTGACTGACTCGGCCGTGGCAGGGTGAATGATGAGTTGGCCCGGGTGCTGGACTGCACACAAAGCCCAGCCGGCGGGCCAGTTGAGGAGTTATGGCCTGGGCGCCGGACTTTGCGCTAAACGTCATGTGGCCCGGGCCAAAACTCCTCAGCAGACCTGCCGGCTGGGCTTTGTGTTCTACTGCATGCAAAGTCCGGCACCCCATCCAACTCGGCCATGAGAAGGAGGGGTGGTGGTGTCGGTAGTAAGCAAAGGTCCGAAGGTCAGACAGCAGGCCGGGCTGCCGACCGGTTGGACCACGGGCGAAGCGCTGCTGCTGCACTCCGCAGCACTCCGACTCGACAGTCCCCTCGACCCAAGTAGTAGCAGTCAAATACAGGACAAGGACGGTCACATATGGGACAAACCAATTTAGCCCAATATACGGGATGTCCCGGCTATTACGGGACAGTTGGCGACCTTAGTTGCAGCTGAAGTAGTTCACACTCCTGTCAAAAACCTTATTAGCATGAAGCATTCTTGTACCCTTGAAAATAGTTAACGAGTTTCTTGATTGCAGAGATGGGAACTGTTCAGATGGTCACATAACTTTCTCTTGTCATAGTAACAGCTTAATTGTCTTCTTCTCCAGCTCGGTGCCAGATGAGAATCCTGCTCAGATTCTGTGGCTCTTTTAATTAGCAGACAGGCAGAAATTGATTTGCTTTCAGAAACACACAACCTGAAATTAAAGTGCTGTGTCTGTGTGTAATGAGAGAGAGAAGGGACAATAATGGGAGATTAATGGCCTGGATGCTCAAATTGAAAGGGGAATTTTAACTCCCTTGCACTGGCAAAAACAGAGTCAAAATCCAATCAAAAAAAATCACAGCTCACTTTCCATACTTGCTGATTTTAAATCCACTGTTTCCTTGGATGGCCTGAATCAGGCACAAGCTGAATGAAATATTTAAATTGCAGTCTTCTCTTTTGGCTGGGACACAGATTCCACTGTAACCACTCACTGAACTGATGTCTGCTTCCAATGCCTTGTTCAGCGCGGAGCTGTGAGGGCTATGGGAGCGTCAGCAAAAAAGAGTTAAGTGTGTTTCATTGTCATATGTCCCAAAACGGAACATTTAAATTCTTGCAGCAGCGCAGCAGATATGTAGACATTATACTCGGTAAAACCCATAATAAACAATTATTAAAAGTTATATATATATAGTTTACATATCTGCTGTGCTGTTGCAAGTAAGAATTTTAATTGTTCTGTTTTGGGTCATATGACAATGAAACATAATACATATATTAAAAAAACAGATACATATATATATAATATATATATATATACACACACACATGCGCACACACACACAAATATATATATGTATATATGTGTGTGTATCTGTACGTGTATATATATATGTGTGTGTGTGTGTGTTTGTTTTTTTTAATAAGTATATGTAAATATATTAAACAAACAGACAAATAAATGGACAGTAGTAGTGCAAAATCAAAAACAATGTCCCCAAGTCTACATAGTTTGGAGCCTATTTGGAGGTTGCAGTGTTTAATAGCCTGGTGATTGTAAGGAAGAAGCTGCTCCTAAACATGGATCTTACCGTTTTTATGCTCCTATATCTTCTTCCCAATGGCAGACGTGAAATGAGAATATGGCCAGGGTGGTGTGTAAAACACACCTTTGTGAAGTCTGAGAGCAGGGCTGCCAACTCTCACGCTTTGAGCGTGACACTCACGCATTTCAGCCAATTCTCACGCCCTCACGGAGCTATAGGATCTTTGCTGCACAGTTTGTCTCTTTGCGCCACATGACAGCGATCTGCACGGATTGGGGAAGCGCGTCGGTCCCGGGCAGCGGGTGTCAGCGCTTTTGTGTGCCGTCTGCGAGCGCTGAGCTTCCGGCTGCCGCGGCAACCTCGCTCCCTCCCTCCCTCCTGCCCTTCAACTCACACGGCAGCGCCAGCGCCGCCAATCCACGCTACAACGTGCCCGCCAGACGCCCCATTGGGAGGCCCGGGAAAGAGAGGGAGGGGAGAAAGAGAGAGAGAGAAAGAAAAAAAAGGAGGGATAGAGGCAAAGAGAGACAGGGGGAGGGAATGTAGTAAGGGATTGAAGGAGGGGAAGGAGAAAGGGGAGAAAGAGGAAGCGTGAGGAAAGAGAGGGAGGGGAAGAAAGAGAGAGGGATGGGGGGAGGAAAGAGGGAGGGATGGGGGGTAGGAAAGAGGGAGGAGGGAGGAAGGGGAGGAAAGAGGGAGGGGGGGGAGGATGGAGGGGGTAAGGAAAGGTGTGTGTGTGTCTGTTTCCCTGTGGTATGTCTCCTTGTGTGTGTGTGTGTGTGTGTGTGTGTCTCCCTGTGTGTGTCTCCCTGTGCGTGTCTCTGTGTGTCTCCCTTTGTGTGTGTGTGTGTGTGTGTGTGTGTCTCCCCGTGTGTGTGTGCGTCTCCCTGTGTGTGTGTGTGTGTGTGTGTGTGTGTGTGTGTGTGTGTGTGTGTGTGTCCCTGTGTGTGTGTGTGGGTCTGTGTGTGTGGGTCTGTGTCTCCCTGTGTCTCCCTGTGTGTGTGTGTGTGTATCCCTGTGTGTGTCTCCCCGTGTGTGTGTCTGTCTGTCTCCCTGTGTGTGTGTGTGTCTGTCTGTCTCCCTGTGTGTGTGTGTGTGTGTCTCTGTCTGTGTGTGTGTGTCTCTGTCTGTGTGTGTGTGTGTGTGTGTCTGTCTGTGTGTGTGTGTGTGTGTGTGTCTGTCTCCCTGTGTGTGTGTGTGTGTGTCTCCCTGTGTGTGTGTGTCTGTCTCCCTGTGTGTGTGTGTCTGTCTCCCTGTGTGTGTGTGTGTGTGTCTGTCTCCCTGTGTGTGTGTGTCTGTCTCCCTGTGTGTGTGTGTGTGTGTGTGTGTGTGTGTGTGTGTGTGTGTGTGTGTGTGTGTGTGTGTGTGTGTGTGTGTGTGTGTGTGTCTGTCTCCGTGTGTGTGTGTGTGTGTGTGTGTGTGTGTGTGTGTGTGTGTGTGTGTGTGTGTGTGTGTGTGTGTGTGTGTGTGTGTGTGTGTGTGTGTGTGTGTGTGTGTGTGTTCCTTTGTGTATCTGTCTTCCTGCGCGTCTGTTGTCACATCCTGGCCTTAGACAGGGCCGCCAACTCTCACGCTTTGAACATGAGAGTCACGCATTTCAGCCAATTCTCACGCTGATGACAGAATTCTCACGCTGTCTTCAGTCCCTGCACAATTTGTCTTTTTGCGCCATATCACAACGATCTGTGCGGTCTGGGGAAGTGCGTCAGTTGGTGGCTGTGAGTGACGTCGCATCTCTTCTCTTCTCTTCTTTGGTTGGATGTGCAGCCGCCGACAACATGAAGCAGCCGGAGATAAAACTAACCAGGTGAATCGGTTGTAAAACATGGGGAGGACCACAATGAGGCCAAACATCTAGGACAGGGTTCGGCAACCTACGGCACACGGGCTGAATCCGGCCAATAACCCGAAAAACCACGATTTTTTCAATTCGTTTTCGCACGGTCGGGGCAGGCGAGCCGACCTGAGAACTGCAGCCAGTCCCTGGGACACGAGCTGATCTGGGAACAACAGCCAGACCCTGGGCACGCAGAATGCCAACTTGATCATTATGGACAAATTGGGCCAACCATGTACATGTTGTATAACTCTGACTCTATACAAATCTGAATGGACTTAGAATGACCATTTAAGCAAAATTGCCCCCACTTTCCCCATTTTGATTCTTGAGATTAATATCCCTTTGCTCTGTTAACAGCGTTAAAGTACTTATGAGATCGAGTCAGGAAAGGGAACATGTTATTTCTTTTTAGTTTGCTTTAAGTTGTTAGCTGATTGTTTGTTGAGTGCCATCATTTCTGAAATGGTCTTAAAGTAACTTAACTGTTATAAAGCAGTAATAAGTGATTTTTGTCCAAACAATTGGAACTGGCATAAAATGATTGCATTATTAGCAGGACTGCCAACTCTCCCGCATTGAGCGTGAGACTCACACATTTCACAAAATTCTCATGCTCTCACGCTGATCACAAATTTCTCACGCTCAAAAATCTGCGGGTGCTGAAAGTTCAAAATAAAGCAAAAATTGTTTTAGAGGTGAGTAAAAAACATGAGGGGAATATCAGGTGAATGGAGTCTTTTTCCCAGGATATGTGATTCAAGCATTAGTGTTTGAAGTGGTTTAAAGCAAGGCTGTCAAACTACTGGCCTGCAGGATGATTTGGGGAAAAAAAAAGTAGTTTAGTTTCTCCCATGCAGATGGTGTGATAGGTGAGACACGGTGGCAATGGTCCCAGTACCAACCCCCCTCCCCCTTCCCCCCTGAGGCATGGCACACACCTCCCACCATTACCTCCGGCGGCTCTATGTCCGTCGGCCGCTCTGTACACACCCCATGGAGTTTTAACCCCGGCCCGGAGCCTATTATGGGAGGGGGAACACCCCTCCCACACCCTCCCCCCCTTGGTCGCTACACTCCCTCGCAATTTCTCACTCTCAACTCTCACCCAATGTTGACAGCCCTGTTTTTAGTGTCTTCCCTCACAGTGGTAAATGCTGATTATGGTCACTGCCTCCTAATGGCTCCTTAACCTCAAGTTCCTTTATCAAATCTGGTTCATTACATAACACTAAACCCTGAATTGCCTTCTCCCTGGTAGGCTCCAGTACAAGCTGTTCTAAGAGTCCATCCCGAAGGCACTCTGCAAAGTCCCTTTCTTGGGGTCCAGTACCAACCTGATTTTCCCAGTCTACCTGCATGTTGAAATCTCCCATAATGACCACAGCATTACCTTTGCTACATGCCAATTTTAACTCCTGATTCAACTTGCACCCTATGTCCAGGCTACTGTTTGGGGGCCTGTAAATAAGTCCCACTAGGGTATTTTTAGATATTCACGTCCCCCCTCGCACTGCTCACAATTAGCCCTGACCTTACTCTTTTATCCTTCTCAAATTTTCCTTCCCATTAATTCGAGAATCTTTTGTAATTTTTCCTGTAGTCACTTCCCCTTTTGATCCAGTTTGATAAGTGCTACCTGAACCACCCGACTTAATTAAATATTTACCTTGGAATATTCTTGAAGTTGAATCACAAGATCAAGTGTTGTCAGATATCTGATCATCAGCCAATCATTTATACATGAACCCCATCTATTATTCTCCCCACATTCCTATTAACTTCCCCAGTTCCACCCATTCACCCATCAACCAACTAACCTAAGACACGCACAACAAAACTGGAGTAACTCATCGGGTCAGACAGTGTCTCTGGAGAAAAGGAATAGATGACCTTTCAGGTGGAGACCCTTCTACAGACCCGAAGCATCACTATTCCTTCTCTCCAGAGATGCTGTCTGACCCACTGAGTTACTCCAGCTTTTTGTGTCTATCTTTGGCTTAAACCAGCATCTACAGTTCCTCCTGCAGAACCAACTAACCGATCAAGCTCCACATCTTTACCAGACAGGGGTAAGGTGGAGCACTGGGAGGAAACCCATGAAGTTACAAACTCCACAGAGACTGTATCAGAGGTCAGGACTGAAGCCACTTTGCTGGGTCAGTGAGGCAGCAGCTCTCTGCCAGCTGCACTACAGTGCTGTTCATGATTTTACAATATTATAATGTTTAAGTTTCTAAAATTAAAAAAAATATTTATAGTTTGTAGTGTAACGTTTTCACACAAAGGGAGGTAGGTGAATAAAACGAGTTGCCGGAGGAGGTAAGTTGAGGCGGGTGCTATCACAACAAATAAGAAACATTTAGACAGGTTCATGTATAGGACAAGTTTAGAGGGCAGATGGGACCAGTGCAGATGCGGCATGTTTGCCGGTGTGGGCAGGTTGGGCCGAAGAGGCCATTTCTCCGCTGCAAGACTCGATGACTCTAGTTATAAGGCACCTTCCCTTTCACAGAAATAGTTATGGCTAATGAAATACTTCTGAAATATTAACTTTTTGTGTAGGAATGTTCAAAAATGGCAATGAGAAAAAAACAGGTAATGTCTCCCAGAATTAGGCAGGACATCAGGGAGAATGTCCCCAATCATACTCATTTTTAAATTCCAACAAAAATCCTACAAAAAGTAGACTTCTCATTAGCTATTGAAAGATGAAGCTCCTCGCAAAATGTAACAATGAGTTTACCGCCCGCAACTCTGCTGGTAGCTACTAATGAAACTAATTAACCTTTGATTAAACCCTTGAAACCTGATTCCAATTAAATAGTTATTCAAATTTGCCAATAAAAGTTAAAATGGCCACACCCATCTGATGATGCAACTTTTTTTTTTAATCATGAAGCTTTTATTTCGTAATCCAAAAAATCTTGACATTTTTAAGTGTTACCTCGTTCTTTCAATATCCCAGGCGAACTCTTTCTGTGTTTTCAGTACAAACATACTGAAAGACAAGTGAACTTTATCAAGTGTCCACTCGATTCAGTTGCAGTATTCTTGCCTTTGATTAGGAAGAGTTGGTTGATGCTCCCAGTATTTTTTTTTTTTTTTTAATTTTTTTTTTTTTTTTATTAGAAGTACGGTAAATTACAATAACACACAACACATATATCTTAATACATTTTTTGTACCGCTTCATTTTTTTTTTTTTTAAAGCTTTAAGAAAAAGATAGAAGTAAGGAAAGTAAAGAAGGTGCGCAAGAGTTGTGAAGTGCAAGAGAGTGTTGGGAAAAGAAAGCCCCTTAGAAAAGAAGTTAGAGAAGGAAGTAAAGTAAGAAAGTAGACCCTAGAAAAGAAAGAAAAAGAAAGTAAGGACAATCGCTCTATTATAACATTAAACTCCGCAGAAAGACTACCAACCAAGTCTGTTTTTGTTGTTTTATCTCCCAATGCCAGGTCCTGATGCCATTTATTTATTTATTTATTTTTAAAATTACTATTGCACCTCATGCTTGTAATAGGTCCATAAACGTAGACCACGTCTTTTGGAATTGGTTTGCTTTATCTGCTAAGAGGAATCTCATCTCTTCCAGATGTAATGTTTCAAACATATTTGATGTCCACATTTTTATTGTTGGTGTGGGCTCATTTTTCCAGAATTTAAGTATGAGCTTTTTTCCCATTATTAGCCCGTAATTGAGTAAATTCTTCTGATACACGTTTAATTCAGGGATACCTTCCGATATCCCAAAAATGATCCATTCTGGTTTTGGTACCAGTTTTATTTTAATTAATTTTGAAAAAATATCAAATATTCCATGCCAGAATTTTTGGATTTTTGTACAAAAAACAAAAGAGTGCGCTATGGTAGCTTCTTGACACAGACATTTATCACAGATTGGTGAAACATTAGGAAAGATTTTATTTTATTTAGTTTTTGAATAATATAGTCTATGTAATGTTTTGAATTGGATAAGCGTATGTCGTACATTGATCGAGCATTTATGCACCTGTAGTAAATGATTATCCCAGCTCTCTTTTGAAATTTTTATAGCTAATTCTTGTTCCCAGTCTCTTCTAATTCCATCTGTTGTGGGTATTTCTATGTTTAAAATGATATTATATAAGTACGATATTAAGTTAGCTGATTCCGCCTTTGTCTTCATTGCTTCATCCAGTAAGTCGGAAGGCATATTATGATAGTCTTTTGTGTATTTTTTCAAATAATCACAAATTTGAAGATATTTAAAATATTGGTTATTTTTCAAATTATATTTCAGTTGTAGTTGTTGAAATGATAGTAATTTTCCCACTTCATACAGATCTTCGAGCGTTTTGATTCCCATTCTTTCCCAATGTATAAATGATTTGTCTATGATTGATGGTTTAAACGATGGGTTATTGGCTATTGGTATTGAGAGAGATAGGTTTCTTAATTTTAGATTCTGTTTTATTTGTTTCCATGTTCTAATTGTGCTATGTATAATTGGGTTTTTATTATAATTTTTATTATTCAGATTTATTGGTGAGAGGATAATCGCTCCTATATTACTCGGGGAGCAGTCCCTTTTTTCCATTACAATCCAGTCCGCCTGCTGGGCAGAATTGTCCAGCAGGTGAATCATATTTTTAATATTTACTGCCCAATTATAATACATAAAGTTAGGGAGCGCTAGACCCCCCCCCCCACTCTTTTCGTTTATTAAGGTGTGTTCTTTGTATTCTATGGGGTTTATAATCCCATATGAAATTTGTAATGTCTGAGTCCAATTTTTTGAAAAACTTTTTTGGGAGATATATAGGTATTGATTGAAATAGGTATAGAATTTGTGGTAAGAAAATCATTTTTATAGCGTTTATTCTGCCTATTAAGGACATCGGAAGTGTTTTCCAGAATTTAATCAGATTATTTAATTTCTTAAATAGGGGATTATAATTGGCTTTAAACATATCCTGGTAATTTCTAGTAATTTCAATTCCCAAATATTTGAATTTTTCTGTAGCTATTTTAAAGGGGAATTTCCTGAGATGTGTTGAGTCTTTTGGTTTTATCGACATAATTTCACTTTTGTTCCAATTTATTCTATATCCTGAAAAGGATCCAAAGTCCTCAATTAAATTTAATATATTCGGTATACTAATTTGTGGTTTTGTGATGTACAGTAGTACATCTTCGGCATATAGGGATATTTTGTTATTTGAATATTTTGTATTATAACCGTAAATATCCAGGTGTGTTCTTATTTTTTCAGCAAGGGGTTCAATTACCAAAGCAAATAACAGCGGAGATAATGAACAACCTTGTCTATTGCCCCTTGATAGTTCAAATTTCGAGGATAATATATTATTAGTTAGTATTCTAGCCGTAGGTTTGTTATATAATAGTTTTATCCATGATGCTCCCAGTATTGTCGTGCAGTACTGAGAGTGCTGCATTATGGCGATCACAATGAGAGATGTGAAAGATTTTGGTTTGCCGCCTTATCAAACAAAGCAGTAATTCTACACAGTAACTAAGGTAATATTCACTGAATCATTCAGTGAAGCAGTTTAGCTGCCCAATAGTCTTCTATGTTCGGAGGGTGTAGGAAAGGTTTGGAGGTCTATGGACAAAATAGGTCAAGTTTAGATGGGACATCTTGGCCAAGTTGGACCAAGGAGCATGTTCATTGATAACTAAGCTTCACAGTTAGACCTTGGAAAATGTTGATCACTTCTTGTAACTCAGGAGCGATCTCGCAGAAAATCAGACATCTCTGATGAAATTTACCATCGTCTTCAATGTACTAGCACAGCCTTTGGTCAATTGTGAAGGTTCTTTGTGAACTTAGACCTGGAAAAAGCTACCACACTGCAGTGATCCCTTGCATATTTTTCAAACTGGGATACAGATCATCAGATGTTTAAGATGTATCAGGTTTCAGACTCATTAACCTATACAATATATTTTATTATCAACACCCTCCTCTTACCTCCTCATTTTCACTGGCCTCTTGATTCTTCAGCATGCCAAGGATTTTGGTGCCTTCTGTGAATATAGCTTGCTACACAAGCAGGAAACATTCACAAGGATTGGTACACCAATAATGGGATTTCAAACTGAGACGTCACCCGTGCTGAGTAATGCCCCTGTCCCACTTAGGAAACCTGAACTGAAACCTCTGGAGACTTTGCGCCCCACCCAAGGTTTCCGTGTGGTTCCCGGAGGTTTTTGTCAGTCTCCCTACCTGCTTCCACTACCTGCGACCTCCGGCAATCACCTGCAACCTCCGGGAACCGCATGGAAACCTTGGGTGCGGCGCAAAGTCTCCAGAGGTTTCCGTTCAGGTTTCCTAAGTGGGACAGGGGCATTACTCCAGCACTTTGTCCTTTTGTGTATTAACCAGTATCCACAGTTCTTTGTTTCTACAATCAATGGCATGACTGCCTTGACAGCATTGATGTACAGAGGGATCTTGTGGTCCAAGTCTATAACATGCAAGTGGCATCACAAGGGGTTCGTGAATGAAGGCATATGGTATGCTTGTTTTCATAGGTCAGGGCATTGAGTATCTTCCTCGTTCGTATTGCGTGCACAGCCCAAAGTTGTTAGACAACTTGTTATGTTGGATCTTCTGTTTGTGCACGCCAGGTGCATTGCATTCATCGAAACAGGGTGGACCTCGTGAAGGTTGCAATCTCCTACCCCAGGCATTGGGTATAAGAGTCTGGAAGTCATGATGCAGCTTTATGGGACTTTGGTTTTGCTGCATTCAGAGTCAAACTCAAAATGCTGGAGTAACTCAGCGGGTCAGGCAGCATCTCTGGGGAAAAGCAATACACAACATTTTGTGTTGAGATCATTCTTCAGACTCATTTCACATTTACAGTGTTGCCTGCAGTTCTGGTTGTCCCATTCCAAGAAGGATTTGGAGGCTTTGGGAAGGGTGGAGAGGCAGTTTACCACAATAATGCCTGGATTAGAGGGTATTAGCTACAGGGAAAGGTTGGACACTTAGATTGTATTCTCTTGAAAGTCAGGGGATGCGGGGTGACTGGTTAGAAGTAAATCAAATTGTGTGAGAGACACAGATGAGGTAGACAGTCCAAACCTACTTCCCTGGGTGAAAATAATAAATAATAAATAAGATAATTTTTAGCATTAAGGTCATAAGCGATAAGAGTAGAATTAGGCCATTCAGCCCATCAAGTCTACTCTGCCATTCAATCATGGCTGATCTATCTCTCCCATTTTTAAGGTGATAGGGGTGAAGTTTAAAGGAGATGTGTGGGAGCACCTGGAGCTTGCTGGGGGTGCAGGCCGGTACAATTGTGCAAGTAAGAGACTTGTAGATGAGCATTTAGTTATACAGTAATTGGAGGGATATGAATTAAGTGCAGGTAGATAAGGGTATGTCTTGACATCATGTTCGGCACAGACGGTGAGCTGAAGAGCCAAGTCCTGTGCTGTAGTGTTCTTTGTTCTATGTAATCAATGCCTTGTGGAGAGTCAAGTTCCAAACGATTACCAGTTAGTTAGTTTAGTTTATTGTCATGTGTAAAGCTTTTGTTGTGTGCAAACTCATCAGCGGAAAGACAATACATGATTACAATCGAGCCATCCACAGTGTGTTAAAGGGAATAATGTGAATAATCTTTAGTGCAAGATAAGTTCCAAGAATCTCCAATGAGGTAGATAGTATCTCAGGACTGCTCTCTAATTGTTGGTAGGATGGTTCAGTTGCCTGATAACAGCTGGAAAGAAACTGTCTCTCAATCTGGAGGTGTGTGTTTACAAACTTCTATACCTCTTGCCTGATGGGAGAAGGGCGGAGTGGCTGGGGTGTGACATCCTTAATGCTGGTGGCCAACATACTTGTGCCACCATAGACGTGCAGTGGGTCAAGGTACAGCTAAATACCATTGGTAGCCACTATGCTAGCGACATTATGGCAGTGATATTATGGCAGTAAAAAAGTAATACAATTTGAGGACATCTTTTGGACGCGATTTTCACTCAAATATAAATACAGGTGATAAAACAAGAAAAAAGAATTGTAACTTTTAATAAAACATTTTGTCAAACAAAATCATTTCCAAAAGTGCAGTTCGAAATTGTACCATAACGGCAACATAACTAACATGAAAGTAATAGATAAATTATATTATAATGTACTCAGTGCTTTCCTCAAATCTGCAGCACCACTTTAAATGTACAAATGCATTTTCAAGCAGAAATATAATCTCTCAATATCATCTCTCTGACACCCTAACTCCCAAGGAACAGAGTTAAATAACATTGCTTAACACCTCAAAAATATACCTAATTTTGCATTTAGAACTTTAATATAACTGTTTTATATAACACATAGGGATCATGTTGTCGACCTCCCCTTGGTGAGCCCTGTCAACTGAGCTCAGTCGCCACAGCTCGGCGCCAACCAGGAGCATGCGCCCTTTTTAGGGCTGGCACCTACAGGTGTCGAACCGGTTGGCATCACCCTGCTGTAGCTAAATGCGGAAAACCTCACCAAGGCCAAGACCACCATCATTGAACATCTGCTACAGACTCACAAAATCATTGCAATCCTGCTCCAAGAGACTCACAAAAGTGATCACTCCCATCTGAAGATCCCTGATTATACCCGTGCGGCCTACACCAAGAGCGAGACCCACAGGATTGCCACTTTTGTAAGGAACACAGCAAAATGGAAAGCGATTGCAGTGTCCCCTCCTGACTCCGGCGTGGAATGGGCAGCAACGCAAGTCGAAGGTGTCACGGTCATCAATGTATACAAGCCAACTTCTACCAGGCTCCACAAAGACTCCATCTCCACCTTTGGTTCGCCCTGCATCTACACCGGAGACTTTAACTGCCACAGCACCACCTGGGGCTACCGTTCAACTAACTCAGATGGCGCTGCACTAGAAGACTGGACCTCAGCTACAGCCGTTCAACTCCTGTACGACCCAAAACAACAGGACAGCTTCCACTCTGGCAGGTGGAACACCACTACCAACCCAGACTTGCCTTTTTCAAACCTAAATGGATCATCCCCACACCGTATCATCCTGGATCACTTCCCAAAATCACAACATCTCCCATCTCTGATTATCCCGGACAACCCCATCGAGCTTCTCCCAACCAACCCTGCGAAGAGGTGGAATTTCCGCAAGGCCAGGTAGGACCAGTTCACATATCTGGTGGACTTCTGGATCGACAGCCTTCCCACCCCTACCTCCACCAATCTGGACAAAGCCTATTCAGTCTTCTGCAAACTCCTCATCAGGGCAGCGAAGAGTCCCATTCCTCGCGGCTATCATTGCCGGTACATCCCCACATGGGATGAAGAGTGTGACGCATGCTACGACGCATTCCTGGACGTTGAACCTGGCGAAGAGGCTGCCTCCAAGGCTACGGAACTGACAATCCGCCTTGACAAGAAGCGCAGAGAGCGGTGGGAAGAGTCCTGATAACATCCACCAGAATTCCTGAAGCACTGCGGTCCTAAATGCCAGGTCTGGCTCCGTGAGTTCTACTCCTCTTGCCTCATTGGTCAGTCCATTCTGAAGATCTGGTTGTAAGCCACCGTCATTGCGCTACCAAAATCAAACAAGCGTGTGTACGACCCAAGGAACCATCGGCCCATCTCACTCCTCTGTGTCCCATACAAGCTTCCCGAACGGCTTCTCCTGGCCCGGCTCGATCCGATCGTCGACCCCCAACTACCCGCTGAACAAGCCGGATTTCGTTGTGTATAAACGTATATAACCGTTTTATATGACACGTAGGGCTCATGATGTCGACCTCCCCGTGGTGAGCCCTGTCAACTGACCTCAGTCAGGCAAACGACAACAAACAGAGACAGCAGCAGAAATAACAATGAACAACAAGAGCTTGCAGCCCTAATGTAACCTCAGTCGCCGCAGTTCGGCACCAACCAGGAGCGTGCGCACTTTTTAGAGCGGGCATCTACAGATGTCGAACCGATGGCATCACCCTGCTGCAGCTGAATGCGGAAAACCTCACCAAGGCCAAGACCACCATCAATGAACATCTGCTACAGACCCACAAAGTCATTGCAATCCTGCTCCAAGAGACTCACAAAAGTGAGCGCTCCCATCTGAAGATCCCTGGTTATACCCGTGCGGCCTACACCAAGAGCGACACCCACGGGATTGCTACTTTTGTAAGGAACACAGCAAATTGGAAAGCGATTGCAGTGTCCCTACCTGACTCCGACGTGGAATGGGCAACAAAGCAAGTCGAAGGTGTCACGGTCATCAATGTATACAAGCCAACTTCTAGCAAGCTCCACAAAGACTCCATCTCCAGCTTTGGTTCGCCCTGCAACTACACCGGAGACTTTAACTGCCACAGCACCACCTGGGGCTACCGTTCAACTAACTCAGATGGCGCAGCACTAGAAGACTAGGCCTCAGCTACTGCCGTTCAACTCCTGTATGACCCAAAACAACCGGTCAGCTTCCACTCTGGCAGGTGGAACACCACTACCAACATTGACTTGGCTTTTGCAAACCTGTATGGATCATCCTCACACCGTATCATCCTGGATCACTTCCCGAAATCAGAACATCGCACATCTCTGATTATCTCGGACAACCCCATCGAGTTTCTCCCAACCAACCCTGCGAAGAGGTGGAATTTCCGCAAGGCCAGGTAGGACCAGTTCACATGTCTGGTGGACTTCTGGATCGACAGCCTTCCCACCCCCACCTCCACCAATCTGGACAAAATCTATTCAGTCTTCTGCAAACTCCTCATCAGGGCAGCGAAGAGTCCCATTCCTCGTGGTTATCATTGCCGGTACTTCCCCACATGGGACGAAGAGTGTGACGCATGCTACGACGCATTCCTGGACGCTGAAACTGGCGAAGAGGCTGCCTCCAAGGCTACGGAACTGACAATCCGCCTCGACAAGAAGCGCAGAGAGTGGTGGGAAGAGACAATCCAAGGAATCGACTTCACACACTCCAGTAGGGTGGCTTGGAAGAACTTCAATCGCCTCACTGGTCGAAGTACCCGCCCAAAGCATTGCCCTGTCACAGCCAACTCCATCGCCCACCAGCTCCTGGCCAACGGCCACATCAAAGACGCAGACAAGAATCATACTCGTTCTGTCAAACAGGAAACCACTAAGCCTTGGAAAGCTCCAGGCGCTGATGGGCTCCTGTCTGCAGCCTTTTCCTCTGCAGAACTCTCTCCTGTCATCACTCAATTGAAATGCGGAAAAGCCCAGGGTCCTGATAACATCCCCCAGAATTCCTGAAGCACTGCGGTCCTAAATGCCAGGTCTGGCTCCATGAGTTCTACTCCTCTTGCCTCATTGGTCAGTCCATTCTGAAGATCTGGTGGAAAGCCACCGTCATTGCGCTACCAAAATCAAACAAGCATGTGTACGACCCAAGGAACCATCGGCCCATCTCACTCCTCTGTGTGCCATACAAGCTTCTCGAACGGCTTCTCCTGGCCCGGCTCGATCCGATCGTCGACCCCCAACTACCCGCTGAACAAGCCGGATTTCGTTGTGTATAAACGTATATAACCGTTTTATATGACACGTAAAGCTCATGATGTCGACCTCCCCGTGGTGAGCCCTGTCAACTGACCTCAGTCAGGCAAACGACAACAAACAGAGACAGCAGAAGAAATAACAATGAACAACAAGAGCTTGCAGCCCTAATGTAACCTCAGTCGCTGCAGTTCTACACCAAGAGCGACACCCACGGGATTGCCACTTTTGTAAGGAACACAGCAAAATGGTAAGCGATTGCAGTGTCCCCTCCTGACTCCGACGTGGTATGGGCAACAACGCAAGTCGAAGGTGTCACGGTCATCAATGTGCACAAGCCAACTTCTACTAAGCTCCACAAAGACTCCATCTCCACCTTTGGTTCACCCTGCATCTACACCGGAGACTTTAACTGCCACAGCACCACCTGGGGCTACCGTTCAACTAACTCAGATGGCGCTGCACTAGTAGACTAGGCCTCAGCTACTGCCGTTCAACTCCTGTACGACCCAAAACAACCTGACAGCTTCCACTCTGGCAGGTGGAACACCACTACCAACATTGACTTGGCCTTTGCAAACCTGTATGGACCATCCTCGCACCGTATCATCCTGGATCACTTCCCGAAATCACAACATCTCTGATTATCTCGGACAACCCAATGGAGCCAGTCCCAACCAACCCTGCGAAGAGGTGGAATTTCCGCAAGGCCAGATGGGACCAGTTCACAAGTCTGGTGGACTTCTGGATCCACAGCCTTCCCTCCCCCACCTATCTGGACAAAGCCTATTCAGCCTTCTGCAAACTCCTCATCAGGGCAGCGAAGAGTCCCATTCCTCGCGGTTATCATTGCCGGCACATCCCCACATGGGACGAAGAGTGTGACGCATGCTACGACGCATTCCTGTACGCTGAACCTGGCGAAGAGGCTGCCTCCAAGGCTACGGAAATGACAATCCGCCTCGACAAGAAGCGCAGAGAGCGGTGGGAAGAAACCTGACAACATCCCCCAGAATTCCTGAAACATTGCGGTCCTAAATGCCAGGTCTGGCTCCGTGAGTTCTACTCCTCTTGCCTCATTGGTCAGTCCATTCCGAAGATCTGGTGGAAAACCACCATCATTGCGCTACCAAAACCAAACAAGCGTGTGTACGACCCAAGGAACCATCGAGCCATCTCACTCCTCTGTACGGGACAAGCTTTTGTACGGGACTCTGCATGACCCACCAAATAGTCAAGCTGAACAACAACATCGAAGACAGTTTGGAAAAGGTTTGCAAGGCAGGCGTCACATTGGTGGACCTCACTGCCGCCTACGATACAGTGTGGCACCAGGGCCTTATCTTGAAGCTCCTCCGCACCATTCCTAACCGCCATTTAGTGTGGTTCCTTGCCAACATCCTGGCCAACTGCAGTATTGTACTCAAGTTCAGCGACGGGCAATCTAGCCGACTGCAACGCCTAAGAAACGGAGTCCCCCAAGGCTCGGTACTGGCTCCCATGCTCTTCAATCTCTTTATCAGCGATCTGCCATGCACGACCTTGGGCCAGTATGGATACGGAGATGACCTGGCCCTACTGCAATCGGACAGGAGTTGGTCAAACATGGAGGATGTGCTTTCAGTGGATATGGAACTTTTCGCGGGCTGCCTTAAGACCTGGAGACTAAAACTGAGCGTGGCAAAAACCACCACAACGGCCTTTCACCTGAACAACAAGGAAGCTCAACGCCAGCTAACCGTCACCCTCAATGGGTCACCCCTGCCCTATAACCCATTTCCTACATACCTTGGTTTGAAACTAGATCTGCAGCTGACCTACAAGAAAATGTTTGAAGCTCTCCGTGCTAAAGTCTCGGCGCGGAACAACCTCCTGCGTTGCTTGGCTGGATCGTCATGGGACACCTGGACATCTACTCTCTGAACCAGTGCTCTTGCACTCGTATACATCGCCACTGAGTACACCACCCCAGCGTGATGCAGCTGCACTCATACTAGCAAGCTAGACGCCATCCTCAACGACACCATGCGGCTAAACCATATTGTTTGTTTTGTTTTTGTTTTTGTCTTTTGTTTTTACCTTGTTTGGGATGTGTTTACCTTGTGTGGGACTAAAGATGGAAATTAGCTACTGGCTACAATCTTGCATATTACATGCAAATGTTTATTAATATGCACTGTCCCTAATAAAATCAATTCAATTCAATTCAATTCAATCATCACCGGCTGCCTACGTCCTACTCCGGATCTTCTGCTGGTGCTCGCAGTTATCGCACCCGCCAAGCTTTGCAGAGAGTACTTCACCCACAGGCTGGTGTGCAAGGCCCCATTGGACGCCAAACATCCTTTGCACCACCTTGCCCAGGACTCACAGCAACTGGGACCTCAACATCTGTCATCTTGTCGCCCCTTCTCCCATCACGCAGCCATCCTCTGTGTCTCCGGTTTCAACAACTAGGAGCTTGGAGAACCAGCTGGGAACAGACTTCCCGACCTCCTCAATTCACTGTTGCACCGAACACCACAGCCCCACCTGGCTCGGACATGCCCTGCAAAGAGTGGGTGGCCCTGAACTGGCTCCGTGCAGGGGTTGGCCGGTTCAACACCAACATGCATCGCTGGGGGTTGCGTTCATACATTTCATACATTAACAACAATACAGTATTCATTTATACACGTGTTGTCAGTGTTCAACTCATTAACAGCTTTGATAAATATATTGGTGTCATTCCCATCTGTAGTGCGTCCAAAAAGTCTCGCCAGGCACATGTAAATAAGCAAATGTGGTGTCACAAAGTACGCCAAGACCAAGTAGCGTGACCTGGTCCAGGAAGTCTTCATTTTCGAGCAGTAAAGAAGCGCTTGAAGAAATTCACTCGGCTCTTCGCCTGCAAAACAGAAACAGAGGTCAATAGCTATCTAACATCAACCTAATACAGGTGTCAGAAGTTATGGGGAGAAGGCAGGAGAATGGGGTTACAAAGGAGAGATTGATCAGCCATGATTCAATCAAGGAGTTGACCTGATGGGCCAAATGGCCTAATTCTTATTCTATCACTTATGAACCTCAACTAATTAGTTGTTTCAGAATTAAACAAATTAGTAAAATACCAAGGTACAGATGTGAAGATTTGTATTTACTTATCATGTTATAAAAATCCGCATTATAATTTATGAATGGGTGGTAGCGGCTTCAATTCAATGGTCCAATGAATGCACTATTCTATGAGCAAACAAGCAATTTAGATTCCTTGGTGAACTATTGGAGGTCATGATTTTAAACATTCCTCTGTCGCAGTCAATCAGAAAGTGACAGTGCTTCCATGATTAGTCTTGGATTCTTTGGTGATGGGTGACGTATCCATTCTAACACTGTACAGCATGATAAAAGTGGGGAATGATGAATCTTCATCAGCTTTTTTCTCTTGCTCTCTGTATTCCTGGAAAGGTGTCTCTACATTTAAGATCTTCTTTTGGCTAAGATGAGATAACCAAATTTATTGCATTTATTTCGAGATTTGGCTTACACCTTGTATTCACTGCGCTCTTTCATACAGAAACAGAGAGATTAGAGATATGCATTTGAAAACCGATTTGTGTGAGTGCGACATGAGAATAATTCAAACACCTCATGTCTCCCAGGAGAGGAGGAGTTGCTGGGTGAGGGGAGGGGCACCACGTGCAGACCTCGAGGCTGGACAATGAAACCAGGCCAGGTTTTCCGTGTTGTCTGCCTGAATCACCCACTCCAAACCGATGTACTATGTATCCTATGTATTAGTTAGTAAGTACATGGAAGCAGGTTTTCCAGAGTTGCCCAGTTCACTGGGGTGGGGGTGGGGGGCAAGATAGAGAGTAAAATGTCAGGAAATTAGATTACAACTAGAAAACGAAGAATTGATTGGCAATACACACCTTCCGTGCCACCACCACCTGTTCACTGGGGTCTATCTCCAAAGCCTCCTCACATTCCTCGATTGATTCCAAACTAATGGTGTACTTCCTGCGCGCTGGTCTGACAAGAAGAGATCCATGTCTGGAAAGAAAACAGCAGTATAAACGGTAACACAGTAACCCCACCTTCTCAATGAAATGTTATAGATACCAAGGGCTGGGAAGAACACACGGCTTTCAAGGAATCTTCTCCAAGGACTTTGAAGCAGCTGCTTTCTGCAGTGTGAATTTCTCTACAAGCGGTTTGACGAAGCCGAACTGGAAAGACCATTTCTTGAATTGGATGAAGCAAGGGTATAGAAACTAGCAAAAATGCCAGGGGAAGAGGAGGAGAAATTATTTTTCACTCAGCAAACTATGACCTAGGTTATAGTCCCTAAAAAGTGGTAAAAATATACTCAATAATAATATATTTTTAAAAAATCAATTCAAGGGCGCATGTCAAAGAGGAAAGGGGGCAGCATTAAGTGGATAAATCGTTCAGTGCTATTACAAGCAGAATTCTGTAATTCCACCCACATTGTGTACACATGGTTCTTCAGATTCTATCAAGTAACAGTGGGGGCAGAATTGCTGCCTTACAGCGCCTGAGACCTAGGTTCAATCCTGACTGTAGGTGCTGTTTGTGTGGAGTTTGCAACTTCTCCCTGTTACTGCGTAGGTTTCCTCCGGGTATTCTGGTTTCCTCCCACATCCCAAAGACATGAGGGTTGGTAGGCTATTTGGATTGGTTTAAATTGTAATTTGTCCCTAGTGTGTAGGATTGCGCTAGTGTACGGGATGATTGCTGGTCGGCGCAGACTCAGTAGGAAGAAGGGCCTGTTTCCACGCTGTATCTCTAAAGTCTAAAGTAACTAACGTGTGTCTTTTAACAACCTTGGAAGAATAAGATGTCGTTAGTGCGTCCAAAGACTAATGACATCTTATTTTTCCAAGGTTGCTAAAAGTGATGGGCGAAATGGATGTGCCATTTTATTACCATGTTAGCAAACAAGCACCTACATTCAACTCAGTGACTCAATTCAACTACAAGCAATGCTTCCTCTGCAGAACCTCTCCTTAGTTCATCATCTCAAGTTAGCCAGTTTGTGAAACAGAGACAACTGGCTTTTCTTTGGATTTGGATCCAGCAGTTGTTTGACTAATGTACACTTCAAAATTTGCACTGTGCGTTCTGCTGCTCCATTTGAAGCGGAATGGTATGGAGCGACTCTCGTGTGTTTTACACCATTTCCTTTCATGAATTACGCAAACTCTTCTGAACAGAATTAAGGTCCGTTATCAGACACAATTTCCTCTGGAAATCCATAGGACGCAAACAATCCTCGCAAAATGTCTATCGTTTTGCTGGATGTATATTTGTTCATTGGAAACACCTCTATCCACTTGGAGTGACTATCAATCACAATGAACAATTGTTGTCCATCTAACTCTGCACCAGGCCACCATAGATAGCTTCTAGCTAGACTCTTTGAGACACATTCCCAAATGCTGATCAGGAGGATCTCCTAGCAATTTTACTCCGTATCTTTCAGGGATTACAACTCTCGCTCCCCACATGGCACACCCTTGGTCTACTGAGAGTTGATTCCTACGTACAAAAAATTGGTTCAGTTCTGCATCTGAATCCGGCAATTTGTTTGGCCATCCATTTGTAACATATTCCTGCACTCTTGACAAAAGTCTGTCAGTGCGAGTAGCCTTCCGAATATCCCCTGAAGTGATAGTTAACTCCTCTACATGAGAGAAATAAAACACGTTCTCTCTGTTTGGGGTAACCTCCGATTCCAAAGGTAATCTAGATATGGTGTCAGCATTGCTGATACTGGTATGCAGTCAATATCAATGCCCATCTTTGCATTCTGTCTGCTGCCAGAGTTGGTATGTGTGCTTTTGGATTTAGGATCACTTTCAGCGGCTGGTGATCTGTCTCCATTACAAACTTTCTACCATACAAGTATTTGTGAAACCTTCCTAATGCCAAAAATTAATGCAAGATCCCTTCATTCTATTTGTAACTGGGTGTACTAGACGCAAAGGCTATAGGCCTTTCCTGTCCATTTACTAGCGCATGAGAGACAGCACCAACACCGTATGGTGAAGCATCACATGCTAACTTCATTGGATTATTTACATCGTAAACATAGAAACATAGAAAATAGTTGCAGGAGTAGGCCATTCGGCCCTTCGAGCCTGCACCGCCATTCGATATGATCATGGCTGATCATCCAACTCAGTATACCATCCCTGCCTTCTCTCCATACACCCTGATGCTTTTAGCAACAAGGGCCACATCTAACTCCCTCTTAAATATAGCCAATGAACTGGCCTCAACTACCTTCTGTGGCAGAGAATTCCACAAATTCACCACTCACTGTGGAAAAAATGATTTTCTCATCTTGGTCCTAAAAGACTTCCTTCTCTCTATCCTTAAACTGTGACCCCTAGTTCTGGACTTCCCCAACATTGGGAATAATATTCCTGCAACTAGCCTGTCCAACCCCTTAAGAAGTTTGTAAGTTTCTATAAGATCCCCCCTCAATCTTCTAAATTCTAGTGTGTACAAGCCAAGTCTATCCAGTCTTTCTTCATATGAAAGTCCTGCCATCCCATGAATCAGTCTGGTAATGAACAAGTATTGTACTCTCTACCAACTGAGCTTTACATGACTTGAAAGCTTGGTCACATTCACGTGTCCACATCCATGGTACATCTTTTCTCAAGATCTCGCTCAAGGGATGTAAACAGGTAGACAGACATGGCACGAACTTCCCACAATAATGCATTTATCCTAAAAAGGATCGTATCTCAGATATGTTTCTGGGAGTGGGCGTGTTCTTGATCGCATCAACTTTACCCTTGGTGGGGTGTAGACTATCCTTGTCTATCTTATGACCCAAGTACTCCACCGAGTTCTGAAGGAACTCACACTTTTGTGCCTTCACTCTTACACTGTGTGTCTCAAGGCGTTTGAGTACCACTTCCAACCTTTCATCATGTGCCTGCCTGCCAGGGGCTGAGATGAGGATGTCATCCAAGTAACGCACCACACCTTCAATTCCGTCTAGGATTTGTGTCATAAACCCTTGAAAAATCCCTGGGGCTGATGATATGCCAAATGGGAGCCTATTGAACTGAAACAATCCCAAATGCATGGTGATAGTCAGCTTGGATTTACGTAGATTCTCCCTGGACTAAACTAATCTAAAACAAACCAAATGAAAGCCGTTCAGCCATTCAAAACTGAATGAGCTCCTCCTTTAACCAGACGGATTCTCCTTCGTCAAGGAGTTGAATAATTTGTGGCTCTACGACACCACCCTACGAAAATTGACTGCCGTGTTTGCTACCATCATCGACACTTCAAACGTTGTTTGCTGGCCAAAGCATCAAGGGATAATCCCATTTGATCGTATGGCACAATAGAAATGCAACTGATATCCCAGTCCAAGTAGAACGAAACCTTAGCTCAGCCAATTCATTATTGCAGGAGGACGGATCTTGCTCTGTGCGCTCCTGCTGTGTTGCTTACTGAAGGGTTTCCAGTTCTTCCTTTTCCTGCAAAATGAAAATAGTGCTCAATCTTTATACGCACATGAATGCAAAACAAGATTACAACATATCTTTGCTGTGTCCATCTTGGCATCTTTTAAATTAAAAAATAAATAAAAACACAAATATTTAGTCAACATATGCATCCTGAGGAACAAGTCCCATTAATGAGCAATGTCATGGCTTCATCTTTAGTACCTTGAGATTTAGTATCCTGCTCAATTTATTCATTGATGCAAGGGCTTGTTTCCGTGCGTCATTAGTAAATGAAAGTGCTCTTTTAAATAGTACCTTCTAAGATTTGTGCTTAAAAAACATTGATTTCCACCTTGAGCCATGATTGAATGGTGGGGTAGACTTGAGGGGCTGAATGACCTAATTCTACTATTCCTTATGACCGTTTAATATTAATAGGTAAAATTACCCAAACTAGATTAAAAAGTCTGGAAACACTCTGTTGCTTCCCCAACCACACTAGTTAATTCAGTAGACTTTCTCCATGTCCAAGGTGTGTGGTATTGTAGCGATGTTACAATACTTACCTTCAGTGGCTCTGCAGTTCTGCCACTGGCTGTGTGCGTGACTTTGGCGCCTTGGGGGGGGGGGGGGGGGCGTGGGATTAAAATGCCGTTTTCTCCTGCCTGTCGGAGTCGAACATCCTCAGGCTGTTAAGTTGCTGCAGAAAAATTGTTCCGACTTCCGTTCTCTGAAGTTTTTATTTAAAAATCGGGGGCCAATTTAATCCCTGGAGTAAAATATAAAGCTCCTTATAACACCGTCGACGCTTACAACGGGACGGATCTCACGTAGGGGACAAAACAAATTGTAAATCATCTATTTTACATATAAACTTGCTTCTTAGGATGACTTTAATCAAAATTTCCTTGGCGATAATGTGATTTTGGCCCCATACGAACCGGCAGTGTTTTTCCTGCCAGTATGGGGTTCAAATTCACTGCAATCGCAACGTTCCAATCGATCGCGTTGTAGTGGCCTGGTCGAGGTCAGGAAAAGACCGGACACCAGGCGGATTCTAAAGAAGCTTTTTAATGGTAGCAGTACGAGAACACACACACGACACCCTTATCTCCGCCCCTGGGGAGTCGACAGGAAACCCCGTATCTCCGCCCCTGGGGAGTCGTCAGGAAACCCCGTATCTCCGCCCCTGGGGAGTCGTCAGGAAACCCCGTGGCAGACCAACGCCCCTGTCCCTCAATCGGCGAGGGGAATGATCCAAGGAGTGGCCTACCCCACAGGGACCGCCACAGGACCCCCCCCAAGTACCCGAGGTACGAAACGGACAGGAGGGCGTACACGGCGGCCAGCCCGGGTGCACACAACGCCCGGCCCTGGAACAGGCGCCTGGTCAACAAGTGCGGGGGATGAAGTAGCCAGAGGAGGAGGTACCCTAGACAGAGGCCGCCCTCGCTTTCGGGGCAGCGCTACCAGCGCCGGCCGATCGATATCGATATGTGCTGGCTTCAACCGCGCAACTGAAACAGTCTCACGCCGACCCCCAATGTCCAGGACGAAAGTCGACGAGCCATGTTCCAAGACCCGGAAGGGACCTTCGTACGGCCGCTGTAGAGGTGTCCGATGTGCATCCCTGCGCAGAAAAACAAACTGGCAGTTCTCCAGAGCAGAGGGAACGTGCGGACGGAAGGACCCATGACGAGACGTGGGCACCGGCGCCAGCTTGCCCACCGTCTGCCGAAGACGTTGCAGAGCGTCCGAAGGCTGCTCCACCTGGCCACGTGCCGGCGGGATGAACTCCCCGGGCACCGTTAACGGAGACCCATACACCAACTCGGCGGAGGAGGAGGCCAAGTCCTCCTTGGGTGCGGTGCGTATCCCCAGCAAAACCCACGGTAGAGCGTCTACCCAGTCTGGGTCAGTGAGCCGCGCCCTCAGGGCACCCTTAAGCTGCCGGTGAAACCGCTCCACTAGGCCGTTCGACTGCGGGTGGTACGCCGTCGTGTGGTGCAGACGAACACCCAGGAGGCGTGCCATGGCCGACCACAGCTCTGACGTGAACTGAGGCCCCCGGTCAGACGTTATGTCCAGTGGAACACCGAACCGGGCGATCCAGTGCGCCAGCAATGCTCGAGCACAGGTGGTTGTTGTGGAATTCTGTAGCGGAATGGCTTCAGGCCACCGCGTGAAGCGGTCCACAACGGTGAATAGGTACGTCATGCCCTGGGACGACGGCAGCGGCCCCACGATGTCCACATGAATGTGGTCGAAACGTTTATGAGGAATGGGGAACTCCTGCAATGGCGCGTGCACATGTCGTTGCACCTTGGCAGTCTGGCACGGGATGCAAGTGCGCGCCCAATGTCCAACCTCCTTCCGCAGCCCGTGCCACATGAAGCGGGAGGCTACCAGGGCTACTGTCGCCCTGATGGAGGGATGTGCAAGTCCATGGAGCACGTCAAACACCCTGCGCCGCCAGGCGATGGGAACGATGGGTCGCGGAACTCCAGAGGAGACATCGCACAGCAGCGTGGTACCCCCAGGGCCACAGACAACGTCCTCCAACTGCAGGCCCGAAACCGCCGTACGGTAGGCGACCATCTCCTCGTCGGCAAGCTGAGCGGCTGCCAGGGCGGAATAGTTGATCCCCTCACCGACCTGGAGAACCGTGTGGACTGCAGGTCTTGATAAGGCATCGGCCACCCTGTTAAATTTGCCCTCAATGAACCGGATGGAGGTAGTGTACTCGGACACATACGCCAACTGCCTCTGCTGCCGGGCAGACCACGGGTCTGATACCTTGGCGAACGCGAAGGTCAGTGGCTTGTGGTCCGTGAATGCAGTGAATGGTCTCCCCTCCAGAAAATACCGGAAATGACGTACGGCGAGATACAGGGCAAGGAGCTCACGGTCGAAGGCGCTGTAACGACGCTGAGGACCACTGAGATGCCTGCTGAAGAAGGCAAGTGGCCGCCAGGAACCCTCAACGAGCTGCTCCAACACTGCCCCAACCGCAACCGCAGAAGCATCCACCGTCAAGGCGGTCGTGGCGTCCTCTCGTGGGTGGACGAGCATTGTGGCATCAGCCAGTGCCTCCTTAGCCCTCTCAAATGCCGCTGTTGCTTCCACGGACCAATCAACCTCCCTGCGATGACCAGCAATCAGGTGGAAAAGCGGACGCATGACTGCAGCCGCTGACGGCAGGAAGCGGTGATAGAAAGTGACCATCCCCACGAATTCCTGCAGGCCCCTAACTGTGGTCGGACGGGGGAACCTGCGGATAGCGTCCACCCTGGTCGGCAGAGGCACCACCCCTTGTGCAGTCACGCGGTGGCCGAGGAAGTCGATAGCCGTCACCCCGAAACGGCACTTGGACGCGTTGATAGCCAAACCGAAATTGCTGAGGCGCTGACACAGTTGACGGAGGTGGGTGCAGTGCTCCTGCCGCGAGCGACTGGCCACGAGTATGTCGTCCAGGTACACAAAGACAAAGTCCAATTCGCGGCACACGCAGTCCATAAGCCGCTGAAAGGCCTGCGCGGCATTCTTCAACCCAAACGGCATCCGCACAAACTCGAACAGACCAAATGGTGTGATAATTGCCGTCTTCGGGATATCGTCGGGGCGGACCGGAATCTGATTGTACCCCCGCACGAGGTCCACCTTGGAAAATATGGATGCTCCAGCAAGATGGGCATTGAAGTCCTGAATGTGCGGGACCGGATACCTGTCTGGGACGGTCGCATCGTTCAGGCGACGGTAATCCCCACACGGGCGCCAGCCCCCGTTCTTCTTAGGGACCATGTGGAGCGGTGAGGCCCATGGGCTACCGGAGGGACGCACGATGCCCATCGCCTCCATCTGGCGGAACTCCTCCCGAGCTAGACGGAGCTTGTCTGGGGCGAGACGACGTGCTCGGGCGTGCACAGGCGGGCCAGTAGTGGGGATATGGTGCTCCACCCCGTGCTTCGGGGTGGAGGAGCGGAAGTGGGGTTCGAGAATGCCGGGAAAATCTGCCAGGATGCGCGCGAAAGTCGCATCCACGGATGACAGGGGGCCATCAGGGCGTACTACCGGATCGCCAGTACGGAGGAAGACCGGCTCCAGCGTGACAGAGTGCATCAGGCGCCGCCGCTTGACATCCACGAGCAGTGAATGGGCTTGAAGGAAGTCGGCGCCCAGCAGCGGCTGGGAAACGTCTGCAATGACGAACCTCCACGAAAACGAGTTGCGGCCAAAGTTGAGCGGGATGGTGCGAAACCCGTAGGTGCGAATAGCACTCCCGTTCGCCGCGGTGAGGAGGGGGCCTTGTTTGCCCGCACGGATGTCGGCAATGGAGGGAGGCAGAACACTCACTTCCGCACCAGTGTCGACGAGGAAACGTCCCCCACTGCGGCGGTCCCAAGCGAAAACGCGATGAATCGTGCCGGCCGCCGAAGGAATCTCTGACGACCGGCCCTTCAGTTTCCCGAGAACGAACAGGGTGGTCGACAAAGCCTGGCTGCAGCTCCCCAGCGGCGATGGTAATAACACCAACCAACTTTGCTGGCGTCTGGTTGAACTGCAGGCGAATTAGGCTGGTTTGAACGCCAGCGACCTCTGCTGGCATTGGTTCGAACTGCAGGCTGGCCGTGCTGGAAGGACGTGCCTGCTGTGGAATGCGCAATGGCCGCCGGATTTTGCCGCGGGGGCCGACTGGGAGCAGCGGAGACGCGGTGGATAGCGGTCCCGACCTGCTCTGAGTCTCCAAACGCCTCGGGAAGGACGTCCACTGCTTCCAGGTTGTGATGGTGAGAATTCCACAGCTCGTCGGCTTGTTCACCCAGCGCCTGCATGTCGGTAAACGGATCCCTGGCGAGCTGCATGCGAATGTCGGGAGGCAGCTGCTGCAGGTAAGCATATTTAAATAAAAAACACGGCTCATGGTCCCCCATTAGGGTGAGCATGTCTTCCAGGAGGGCAGACGGCTTGCGGTCGCCCAGGCCGTCCATTCTGAAAATGCGAGCTGCCCGCTCGGCGTCACCCAGGCCAAACCTCCTGATGATAAATGCTTTAAGGCCATCATATTTGTTCGCTACCGGGGGGGCCCTGAGGAAAGGCTTAACTCGCCTCGCAGTTAGTTGGTCAAACGAGCCAACCACATAATAATATTTAGTCTCATCCTGCGTGATACCTCTCACAGCAAACTGTGCCTCTGCCAGCTGGAACCAGGTTTCGGGTTCTTCGGTCCATAGAGTTGGGAGCTTCAACGCAACGGCGTTATTCTCCATCACGATGCGTGATGAACGACGCGGGGTCACCAGTGTAGTGGCCTGGTCGAGGTCAGGAAAAGACCGGACACCAGGCGGATTCTAAAGAAGCTTTTTAATGGTAGCAGTACGAGAACACACACACGACACCCTTATCTCCGCCCCTGGGGAGTCGACAGGAAACCCCGTATCTCCGCCCCTGGGGAGTCGTCAGGAAACCCCGTGGCAGACCAACGCCCCTGTCCCTCAATCGGCGAGGGGAATGATCCAAGGAGTGGCCTACCCCACAGGGACCGCCACAGCGTTCCACAAAAACCCACTCGCAAGATGATTAAAATGGCCATTAATTTACGGGAATTAAACATTAAATTCCTTCCATTTGGCTTATAAATTCATGACAATGTGATTTAAAAATCATGTTATATTGTGAATTCTTGTGTTATTTGGATACTTAAGCTATTTAAAAATATTAACCTTTTCTTAAGAAATGGATAGATGTTTAGATCTAGTAATTGAATTCTGTAATTAGCTACAATTAGGTAACTAACAAATTATATGCTTTAATTTCAGGTCATCCAAGTAAGATTGTTTCATATTTGTTTCAGAATGCTTCAATCTATAATAACTGAAAATTTCATTCAGTTCTCTTAATTTTTAAGAAAGTTACGGGCTTTTGACTGTCCTCGATCACAGCTTTTGAGTTAAATCAATGGAAAAGCAATAGGGAACAACATGCTAATTTCAGAGTATGAAAATGGCCATAACTGTTTTAATATTGAATATATGAAAATGAATTAGGTGTCAAATTAAACTTCTTTTTATGCTTTATCTGATGGGATAAATTGCAGACTTGATTTTTCAAATCTCAAAATGTTGTAACATTGCTAGGTATGGCATACAGAAACCATCTGGTGTGGAAGCAAATAGCACCCCTTAGATGCAAGCATCAAGCCAAGTTCAAGTTCAAGTTCAAGTTCAAGTGAGTTTATTGTCATGTGTCCCTGTATAGGACAATGAAATTCTTGCTTTGCTTAAGCACACAGAAAATAGTAGGCATTTACTACAAAACAGATAAATGTGTCTATATACCATGATATAAATATATACACACATGAATAAATAAACTGATAAAGTGCAAATAGCAGAAAGTGGTTATTAATAATCAGAGTTTTGTCCGAGCCAGGTTTAATAGCCTGATGGCTGTGGGGAAGTAGCTATTCCTGAACCTGGTTGTTGCAGTCTTCAGGCTCCTGTATCTTCTACCTGAAGGTAGCAGGGAGATGAGTGTGTGGCCAGGATGGTGTGGGTCATTGATGATACTGCCAGCCTTTTTGAGGCAGCGACTGCGATAAATCCCCTCGATGGAAGGAAGGTCAGAGCCGATGATGGACTGGGCAGTGTTTACTACTTTTTGTAATCTTTTCCTCTCCAGGGTGCTCAAATTGCCGAACCAAGCCACGATGCAACCGGTCAGCATGCTCTCTACTGTGCACCTGTAGAAGTTAGAGAGAGTCTTCCTTGACAAACCAACTCTCCGTAATCTTCTCAGGAAGTAAAGGCGCTGATGAGCTTTTTTGATAATTGCTTAGTGTTCTCGAACCAGGAAAGATCTTCAGAGATGTGCACGCCCAGGAATTTGAAGTTCTTGACCCTTTCAACCATCGACCCGTTTATATAAATGGGGCTGTGGGTCCCCCTCCTACTCCTTCCAAAGTCCACAATCAGTTCCAAAAGGTAAGGATGATAATAGAAAAGAGCAAAATAAAAACTTACTTAAATGACCCATTTAAAAAAAAATCTGATAAGCAACATGAAATGTAATGTAATATTATATATCAGGATACTTGAGACTGTTGAATCTGTGCAGAATGCGCACACTTGGAATTAAGATTGTATGTGGATATAAATTAAATGCATCACAAATTCTCCCAACCTGGGAAGTTGCTCCCTTGGTAACCTGTTCTAATTTTTCCTGCATTTCGTGTTGTTGATCTTCATATTGCTCCAATATTGCTTGAAGATTCTCTGTAAGAAAACACGTATCACCATTTAAATACAGAGAACGAGAAAGTGTCCTGACCCGAAGCGTCACCCATTCTTTCTCTCCACAGATGCTGCCTGTCCCGCTGACCTATTCCAGGTTTATGTGTCTATCTTCGGTTTAAACCAGCAACTGCAGTTCCTTCTTACACAAGAGAATGAAGGATCTCTAACCAAATAACCCTTCCAGTCTCTCTCTCTCCCCGTCTCTTCCCCACCCTAGTCCTCTTGCTAATTTCACCATTTGTATTCCTTCATTATCACCTCATCCCCAGCCAACAATGGAACATTGTCAGCTCCAACCTACCTGAGTCATCGATGCAGGCTCTGCTTTATTCTGTACATCCCCATACCTCTAATTTCCCCCTCCCTGCCTGATGAAGGGTCTTGATCCGAAACATCACCTATTCTTTTCTCCAGAGATGCTGCCTGACTCGCTGACTCCAGCATTTTGTGTCTATCTTCGGTGTAAACCAGCATCCACAGTTCCTTCTTACCGAATTAAAGTAATACTATACACACACCATTTTGTGCCTCGACGTGTCGCAGCCAGTTCACTCTCCGGTGTGGGACTTATCATCGCCCGCCTGGGGCTTGGACATCGGGAGAGACATGGCGAGCAGGGGAGAGAAAAGACTTTGCCTTCCATCACAGTGGGTTCACTGTGATGGATGTTTGTGTGAACTTAATTGTGTGTATGTCTGTAGGACATTGTTTTTGTTTGTATGGCTGTGGAAACAAAATTTCGTTTGAGTCTCACTGGGGCTCAAATGACAATAGATTTGTATTGTATTGTACATCTTTGAGTTCCAGCAGCAGCTTCTGAGAAGGTACAAGCTGGGTAGAAATAAGTTTAGTGTCAATTAAAGCTAAGAGATTTCTAGTGGTCTGTGAAAGTCACCATTCAAATTCTAGATTAAATATTTTGCTTTATGGCTCTACAGGCAGGTAAGACTAGTGTAGATGCCCGTTGGGCAATGTGGGCAAGTTGGGCTGAAGGGCCTGTTTCTGAGCAGTATGACTCTCTAAATAATTTTAGCATGCATTATACTTTTAATGTGCCACTGCCGACAGCTCCATTCTACCACAACTATTTTATGATTGAATTTTCCTGCAGGCGCACATCTATCCCATGTCACTTACTCTTCAGAAAGGGGTTCTACACGGAATGAAGTGAGCAGTGAAATGTAGGAAAGCACTCCTTCATACAGTTGAGCCCAGATTAAAAATCTACAATGTACATAACTAACTGTGTGTAAAAAAAAAATTTGGTTCCTACAATCCTTCAACAACTCACGGTATATCATACCATCAATTTTCCTTTTTTGATAAGATGAAGTTATTTCATTCCAGGTAAATGGCAAACAGATTAATATTCAGTTAATCGTCACCAGGTGCAAGGGATTTTTATTTGGGGTACCTGTACATTGTCCAGCTCCTCTTGAATCTGTTCGATTTTCACCATGTATGAAGCTTCCATTGACACGAACCTGTCCTCTGATCTTCCCGCCTCTTGCTTCATAAGCCTCACTTGTTCTTTTAGAAAGAGAAAGGAAAAACACCCATAATGATCTGATATTTGTTGCAAAAAAAAGCAATACCTCCGCAATTTGCAATTGTTTCCACAGCAGTTAATGGCAATCAGTGAAAATCATATGTTTTACTAAATACCAGCATTTGAAATCATCAAATATCCTTGAAATGCTACAATTCATTTAGCTTGAAGATTTGTAAGGCAAAATGGTAATTCCATTTACATATTTATCCAATGATAAATTCCTTAACTATCACTAGTGAGAAAAGATTAGATGCTTGAAAAAAGCTCCACGGAAAATGTGCACCCTCAACATTTTGGAAATTAAGGTATAAAGTTGCTTAATCCCAAAACAAACAAAATGATAATTCTCCACTGGCTCCATTAAAACCCTTATTTATTTTAAATTACTTCAAATAAAATATCCTCTTCTGCTGCTGAATATAGTCTCTCTACCTTGTCCCTGGTTTCACCCTCTCTTCCGTAAACTGTCATGCAAACACAGCTCAAGACTCACAGAGATAAGACATTCATGGAGTTAATGAAGTGTCCTGGTTGCTCTGTGGTCTTCTCATTAAAAGCTATTTGAAATTAAAATACGTTGATGTTCCATTCCCAGCAAGGGCATTGTGAATGGTAAAATGTCTTCAAATTATTTTATTTAGAGATACAGCATGGAAACAGGCCCTTCGACCCACCATGTTTGTGCCAACCAATGATCCTCGCACACTAACACTATCCTGCACACACTAGGGATAATTTACCATTAACCCAAGTCAATTAACCTACAAACCTGTACGTCTTTGGAGTGTGAGGATACCGGAGCACCTGGACGAAAACCCACAGGGAGAACATACAAACTCCGTACAGACAAGCACCACAGTCAGGATCAAACCCAGGTCTCTGCCTCTGAAAGGTAGCAACTCCACCGCTGCGCCACCAGGCCACCCTTCACGATGTCATGTTTTAACTATCAGCATCCTCTCAAAATTCAGTGATAGCGATGTTTAAAGGATTCAAGAAGAGAATGTTTTTAAAAGCATCTGTACGAATCTGTCCAAATGACTGCTGTGTGTTCCTGTCAGCCATTTGGCAGACTCTCACAAATGCTTCTCAAAGAATTCTTTTCTTGAATCCTTTAAACATCATTATCTACTGATCAAGGAATCTGACCAGAATACCTGAGTGAAAAAAACTTAGATTACACGCTACTTTTTCTGATCACTGAATGTACCAACCCATTTACCAACCAATGAAGTATATTTTTAAGTGTGATCAGTGATAAAATATAGGAATTACAGCAACCAATTTGCATACAGTTCAAACTGGGCCCCAGATGTCCAGGGGAGTAATTACGAAGGCCATGAATGCCCTTCTTGGGAGGGGGGCTATTGTCTCTTCCGAGCTCGAGAGGGGAAAGGTTGAGATGATATTGAAGACCCGGGAGGATGTGGCCACAGCATTGGAGAGGGGGATTTCAATGGGGGGGTCCATATACAGGTGGACCCATGGGTGTCCAGGGTGAGACCGGTTCTCCTGCGGAGTTGCCCTACATGTATTCCGGATGCGACACTCATTCCTTACCTGTCTCAGATTGGGGAGGTGCGGTCTAAGTGCTTTAGGCTCATGCACCCCGGGGGGGACCCGGAGGAAAAAGGGATCTTCAGTTTCAAGAGGAGGGTGTTCGTGAAGGCGGGGGTGGGGGAAGGCGATGAGGGGAGCTTCGAGGTGGAATGTAGGGGTCTCCCTAGAACCGTGCATTGGAGTTGGGGAAAGGCACGGTGTCATGCGTGCGGTGGTTATGGACATCTCCGTAGGGAATGTCTTATTCACGGGGTCGCTGCTAGAACTTCTAGCGCAGCGGCTCAGGAATGCACTGCTGGCCCATCAGGGGTGGCTCGCCATGTCCTGGTGGGGCGGGAATGTATTGCTGACCTGGCTGGGGATGCCAGTTCTGCCTCGGTGATCCGTGGCGGCGGAGATAGCCATTCTGGGTCTGCAAGTTCCGCTTTGGGGACCCGGGGCAGCGAGGGCCCCCGCCCCCTACATCCTCAACCTGTGGTGGTGGCTGAAGGTGAGGCGCAGGGGGAGGGTGGAGAGAAATGGGAGCAGCAGAAGAAGAAGAAGAAGAAGAACAAGCAGCAAAGGAACACCCAAACGAGTCAAAAGCAGGCGGGTGTGCACCTGCCGAGTGTGGAGATCACCCAAGGGGCGCCTGCCAGCTCCAGTCAGGTCCAGAGTGCAACTGCCGTGGCCCAGCAAGGAGATGAGGTAGATCTGACGGGGGTAGGGAAGGTAAAACGTGTGGGTGGTAAAGTGGCTGGGGGTAGTGTGGAGGTGGAAGACCCTTCCTTTATGGAGGTCACCATACCGCCGCATGCTAGTGGGACAAAAAGGAGTTATGGCCTGGCGAGGAAGAGCAAGGAAGTGGGTCCAAAGTTAGGGGGATGTCTTTTTCCAGAACTTCCACCTGTGGTTGGAGGTCAGGAACTGGTGTCTTCCGGGTTGGATGTTGGACCTCCACTTCAGGGATCTCCCGAGGGTTTCACAAGATCAGGTGCTGGGGTTGACCCCTCTGGAGCTGTGTCCTCTGGGTGGGTGGATGTCCCGTCGTCTCAGGGGCCCTCCGAGGGAGTTATCTCATCGCGTGTTGAGTTTAGCTCCCCTGGGGGTGTGTCCTCTGGGTCGGAGGAGGTCCCCTCGTTTCAGAGGCCTACTGAGGATGTTGGCACGCGAGAGGGTGGGGTAAGCTCCCCTGGTAGTGTGGCCCCTGAGATGGGGGATGAGCAGAGTCAGCCCAAGGGTGGGGGGGGGGGGGGTTCGGGGGCAATGGTGTACCAGTCTGTGCTCCACATCTGTGCCAGTGGTGGTGCTGGGGGTGTGCTGCTTTGCCGGCTGAGTTGGCAGCGGAGAGTAAAAACCAAGTGGTGAGCCTCTGGGTGTTGCCAGTGGAGGGGGTGCTTAAGGTGCTGTGGAGGTCGGAGCTATTTCGGGTGGCGATCCTCGTTCAGATTCTGGGGGTGCCAGTGTACCACAGACCCTGGGGGTGCCTCTTGTTTTTTCTTCCCCAGGCCCAGACGTAGAGGGTGAGGGCAGAGCGCAGGAGCCCAGCCAGTCAGTGGGCTGCGTGTTGCGGATAGGGGCTTCGGGACCCTTCCCCGGCATTGATCCTGGGGGTCGTGTCATGCCGGAGGAGGGGGAGAGTGATGGGGCCAGTTTGTGTGGAGGGGTTTGCGAAATTCCAGAGAGTTCTGGTCTTTCGACTTCTGACAATGACCTTGGTGATGCTGAGCCTGTTGTGCCAGGTGCGAGTAACTTGGCCCAGAGCCCAGGATCCAAGGACGAGTCTCATGCAATTCTTATCTGTGAGGTGCGAGAGTTTCTAAAGAAAAGTCGCACCATTAGAACAAAGGCGGATGCTGCTAAGAGACAGTGGGCTGATCTGCCGGATTTGATTAAAACTCTTGAGGCTATCCTTGGCAATAAGGATAGTGATCTTCCTGACTCTGAGAAGTGCCAGTTTGGCGAATTTTTGGAGTTCCTAAGAGAGAGAGTTATGGAGCCTACGAGGAGGAGTATGAGGGTCTCAATCTAGTGTGCCTGCACATCCAAAGTAGCCACATTAAATTTAAACGTGAGTAGAGCGAGTTTTCGTAGATTTAAGCTTTTATCAGTCATTAGGGAGGGGAAGTTTGCAGTGTGTTTTCTGCAGGAGACGCATTGTTAGTGATGAACCCACCTGGAGATTGGAGTGGGAAGGGGGGCTCTACATGAGTCATCTTAGCTCAAATTCGAGTGGGGTGGCCTTTCTGTTGGCTCAGAATCTCCTGCCAAATGTTCTAAAAGTGCAAGAAGTTGTGCCAGGACGTTTGCTCCATCTGGCCGTGAGCCTGGATGGCATGCCGTTGCATTTCATTAACGTGTATGCCCCCAGCTCCGGCATGATGCAGGCCGGCCTACTTCAGGTGACTGCTCTGTTGAGCACTATTGATAGGGGAGAGTGTGTCTTCCTTGGGGGGGACTTTAATTGCACACTTGAGGTGCAAGACCGTTCTGGTACTCAGTGTGCCCCTGCTGTAGCTGAGAGGGTTGATTGATTCCTTTGAGTTGGTTGATGCGTGGCGGGACCTCCACCCGGATTCCACTGCTTTTTCGCGGAAGTCTGAGGGCGGTGGTTCCCACATTGATCGAATATATATTTCCCGATCGTTTGCTTCCCGTGTCTCAGCGGTCTCAATGCAGCTGGTGCCGTGCTCGGACCAATGCCTGGTGCGTGTGGACTTTAATCCAGCGCGCGCTCGGGCCGGATCTACATACTGGCACTTTAATAACCGGCTGCTGGAGGATCAGTGTTTCCGGGAGTCATTCAGTCGGTTTTGGCTGAGGTGGAGAGAGAGGCAGAGGTGCTTCTCTTCCCTTAGGTAGTGGTGGGATGTGGGGAAAGCCCACATTCGTCTTTTTTGTAAGGAATATACATGGGGGTCGACCGGGCGGCACGACTCAGTGGTCGAGAGGCTTGAGAGGGAGCTGCTGGACGCAGAGTCTCGCCTGGGTCGGGTTGGTGATGACTCCTGCGAATGGGGTGTGTTTCAGGAGAAGAAGGAAGCCTTGAGGAACCTGCAACTTGAGCGGTCCCGAGGCGCTTACGTGAGGGCGCGGGTCCAGATGCTGCACGATCTGGACCGAGCTTCGCCTTTCTTTTTCTCTCTGGAGAAGGGGCGGGGAGCCCGCAAACAGCTCGTAGATGATGGCTCCTCTGTCACTGATCCATAGAGGATTAGTGCCTTGGTCAGGTCCTTTTATGGGTCCCTGTTCTCCTCAGGAGGATTCAGCGGGGAGGCTCAGCAGGACCTGTGGGAGGGTCTACCGACTGTAGATAGGGAGGTGGCCGATCTTCTTGATGGCCCCTTATCTTTGGAGGAGTTGACTCGTGCATTGCATCAGCTCAGGAGGGGTAAGTCCCCCGGGCAGGATGGGTTGACGGTAGAGTTTGTTAGAGCTTTCTGGAATATTCTGGGTGGTGACTACATGTTGGTTCTGGGGGAGAGCCTGGCAACCAGGGCTGCTCAAGAAGGGCGAACTCCGCTTGTTGAAAAACTGGCGCCCGGTCTCTCTCCTATGTACAGAGTATAAAGTTTTTGCACGGGCGATGGCAAATCGCCTGGGCTCCGTGCTGTCTCAATTGATTCACCCTGACCAGTCCTATACAGTCCCTGGCCAGTCCATTCAGGATAACATCCACCTGGTAGGGACTTGATTCATCCAGCCCAGGATACTGGTCAGTCAGCTGCTTTTCTGTATCTTGATCAGGAGAAGGCTTTTGATAGGGTAGAGCATGATTACCTCTTCGGGACGTTGCAAGCGTTTGGATTTGGACCGCATTTTGTGGCCCGGGTCCGCCTTTTGTACGCGGCAGTGGAGTGTCTTGTGAAGGTTAATGGTGCATTGTTGGCTCCCTTTCATTTTGGGAGGGGGGTACATCAGGGGTGCCCTATGTCGGGTCAGTTGTACTCGGTCTGTGTGGAGCCATTCCTGTGTCTTCTTCAGAGGAGGTTGACAGGCCTGGCCCTACCTGGCCCGGGGGTGGAGGCGGTTCTTTCGGTGTATGCCAATGATGTACTCCTTATGTTCACTGATCCTGGTGACCTGCAGAGGATGCGTGACTGCCAGGAGATGCATGCGTACCCAGGTGGCGGCTCTCCGTCTCAGGACTCTGCGGAGGTATATATATGTAGAGAACCCCCCCCAGATGGCACGCTTTGGCCACGTATTTTTTCCGACAGGGTCGTTGTCTAAGGGGGGTCTCGCGGCTCCCGGTGGCGGGCATCAGTCGACCCGCCCTAAGTGGTTTGCCTGTTTTCTACCGAGATGTGCTAAAAGTGAGGAATCTGGTTGTTTTCAGCCAGCGTGTTGCTCCACGAGGGGAGGGGGATGTTGCGGCTGCGGGAGTGGCTGGACCTCACCCAGTCATGGCTGGTGTCGAGGAGAGGCGCGCGCCTAGAGTGTTTCTGAATGGGCTATTACCCGCTCCGTCAGATCTGCTCATCGGGCCTCGGCTCCGGGATATTTCTCGGGCACCGGCTCCACACAACCTGAGCCGCCTTTCTGAGAAGACTAGCATGCCATTTTGTGACGCGAAGAGACACGCACTGTATAGAATGTTCCTGCACATTCTGCACTTCCTTGCCTTAGTTTCCCAACCCAACACACCACGGCGGACGGTGTTACCACCTGAAGGCCCGGAAGGTCCCCAGTGGGGGTCCCTCTACAAGGGAGTTGTCCCCCTTTACATTGGGGACCTGGGGTGGAGAGTGCTGCATAGAGCGGTGGCATGTAATAAACTTTTGAGTCGGTTCACGGGCTCGTCCGCTGCCTGTATTTTCTGTGGCGAGGAAGAGACCGTGTTCCACGCTTATATGGAGTGTGAGAGGCTACTGCCCCTGTAACAATATCTGAAGGGGTTGTTCCTAAAGTTCTGGTTGCATTTTAGTCCTACGATTCTTGTGTTTGGACACAAGGCAGGGTGTGGGGAGAGCCTAGTGCGGGGGTGGGACTTACCTGTCGGTTTGCTCCTGGGCCTGGCCAAGATGGCCATTTGCGGATCCAGGCAGCGGGCGGTCGATGGTCAGGCTAGAGTCGGATGCCTGCCCCTCTTTTGGGCCTACATCCGTGCACGTGTGTTCATGTAGAGGGAACACGCAGTGTCCACGGGCCTTCCGCGTGGGGTTGAGAGTATTGTGAACAATGATTGCAATGTTGCATTATAATGACACATGATATAGTGTGATTTTTTGTTTATGGCTTGATCTGTTGTATCATTTATTGTGTCGAATAAAGTCTTGGAAATTAAAAAAAAAAAAAAAAGAGAGAGAGAGAGAGAGAGAGAGAGAGAGAGAGAGAGAGGGAGAGAGAGAGGGAGGGGGAGAGGGTGGGGAGGCGAGAGAGCGAGGGGGAGAGGGAGTTGAGGGAGAGAGGGAGGGAGGCAGAGAGAGAGGGAGGATGAGAGAGAGGATGAGTGAGAGAGAGAGAGAGAGAGAGAGAGAGAGAGAGAGAGAGAGAGAGAGAGAGAGAGAGAGAGAGAGAGAGAGAGAGAGAGAGAGAGAGAGAGAGAGAGAGAGAGCGAGAGAGAGAGAGAGAGAGAGAGAGAGAGCGCGCGCGCCCCCACATAGGAGATGCTCCATCGTCCTCTGAGGCAGAGAATTCCACAGACTCACAACTCTCTGTGAGAAAAAGTGTTTCGTTGTCTGTGTTCTCAATGGCTTACACTTATTCTTAAACTGTGGCCCCTGGTTCTGGTATCCCCCAACATCGGGAACATTTTTCCTGCCTCCAGCGTGTCCAAACTTTAATAATCTTATATGTTTCAATAAGATCCCCCTCATCCTTCTAAACTCCAGAGTATACAAAGCCCAGCCGCTCCATTCACTCAGCATATGACAGTCCTGCCATCCCGAGAATTAACCTTGTAAATCTATGACACAATGCTGGGTGGAAGTGTGAACTGTGAGGATACTATGGTCCCTTAATTTGAGGAAGGCCATTCTTGCTACTGAGGGACTGCAGCATAGATTTAAGAGGTTAATTCCTGGGATGGCCGGATTGTCATGTGCTGAGAGAATGGAGTAGCTGGGATTGTATACTCTGTATCAAGGGAATGTTTTTAGTTTTATGTAGGGGGGTGGAAAAAGTGAATGTTGAGTTTTCTTCTCTGCATGGTGCATTATATGCGGTGGGGCTATTGGAACCTTCATACCGTATAAGTAAATGGAAAATAAAATATTTGAAACAGTAAAAAAAAACCAACATAAATAAATAACCAAGGTATTACTGACTGCTGAAATTAATTTAAGAAGGAAACAGTGTGAAGCAACTAGCAAGGGATCATCACACGTTGCAACACGTGTCCATATTCAGAAGCTATCCATTAATGCCTTCTAGCAGTATTCTCCAATATGCTTGCTAAATAGTGATGCTGCTTCCACATTAGTTACTATCTGATTTTGCTTCATGGATTTATGACATTATACTCACATTTATAAAGTTCTGGATGCCATTGTGTATCACCAAGCCAATGATTAAGGTAATACTGGTGATTAATGGAAGATTACCATGGTTACAATTTTTCAAGATGAGTAGTTTTTAAACATCCAGAACAATGCTGCCAGTAGCAAGAAATCATTATTGATATTCTGTACCTCCAAAAGATTCCAGAGATGCTGCAGAAATGTTTCAGGATCATCTATTAAATTAGGCATAGTGGGCGACCCGTTTTTCTGAGAAAACATAGAGGCTAATTAATCAGAGCCACCAGCACCACTTCAGGAATTTTTCCAAACCACACGAATTATTTGGTGAAAAAAAAAGTTCCTCAATTTCACTTTAATCTTCCTACCAATTATCTCAAATTTACATTTCCAAATTACTGGCATATTTGCTATGGGAAATGGACTTTACTGTTGAATATTTTGCATAATTTCATACTCCAAACTAGATCTAAATATACTTTCTGTTTATTGTTAACTCCATTCAAATTCAATTTACCAAGAGGAGCTCATCAATATTTAAACATATCCATTAGGTCTGGATCTTAAGTAGCTTTTGATTGGCCACAGTTTATAAAACAATATATAAAACTAACAAGGTCCTAATAACATAAACTAAAACAACCAAAATATGCACACACATTTCTATAGAAGGGCATTAAAGCAATATATAAAGCTATGAGAATGCAGGGTGACTTAGACAGGTTGGGGGAGTGAGCAGATGCATGGTAGATGAAGTTTAATGTGGATAAATGTGAGGTTATCCAATTTGGTATCAAAAACAGGAAGGCAGATTACTATCTAAATGGCATCAAGTTGGGAAAAGGGGAAGTACAACGGGATCTGGGGGTCCTTGTTCATCAGTCTATTAATGATAGGCATGCAGGTACAGCAGGCAGTGAAGAAAGTGAATGTCATGTTGGTCTTTATAACCAGAGGAGTCAAGTATAGGAGCAAAGAGGTCCTTCTGCAGTTGTACAGAGCCCTAGTGAGACTACACCTGGAGTATTGTGTGAAGTTTTGTTCCCCTAATTTGTGGAAGGACATTCTTGCTATTGAGGGAGTGCAGCGTAGGTTTACAAGGTTAATTTCCGGGATGGCGGGACTGTCATATGCTGAGAGAATGGAGAGGCTGGGCTTGTACACTCTGGAGTTTAGAAGGATGAGAGGGTATCTTATTGAAACATTGGTTTCATGTTGGACATGCTAGAGGCAGGAAACATGTTCCCGATATTGGGGGAGCCCAGAACCAGGGGCCACAGTTTAAGAATAAGGGGTAAGCCATTTAGAACGGAAACGAGGAAACACTTTTTCTTACAGTTGTGAGTCTGTGGAATTCTCTGCCTCGGAGGGCGGTGGTGGCCAATTCTCTGGATATTTTCAAGAGAGAGCTAGATATGGCTCTTAAAGGTAGCAGAGTCAGGGGATATGAGGAGAAGGCAGGAACGGGGTACTGATTGGGGATGATCAGCCATGATCACATCGAATGGTGGTGCTGGCTCGAAGGGCCGAATGGCCTACTCTTGCACCTATTGTCTATTGTCTATTGTCTAAATACCTATTTTCTTGCTAAAAAATATTTCTAATCTAAATAAACGATAGCAGGCATTTATGGAAACTTTTCAAAAGCTAATACGTCTAGTTTATTTTGGTAGAGATAGTTCAGTTCAGTTCAGATTATGAACAAGCATGAATAAGCAGTACTTTTTGTCGGAGATAATGAACTCCATTAGTTACTCCACACAGTAATTAATATACTGCAGGGTTTGGTCAGAATTGCACGATATGCAACAAATGTTCCATTGCAACACATGGTGTTCCAGTCTGTTCATCACTGCAGGATAATGGCAGTTGACTGTGAGTCAGTGCTGGGAATATAACTGATGGGTTCCCTGCACAACGAATAACAATGAAAGGGGCTGTTGTTGAGTGCCACTGGCAGAATCCTATCATGGTGTTTGCTCTGCTTTGTGAGCAGCTAATTAGTAATTTATCAGTTGATGTGCACAGTCAAACCAGCATAGCCTTTGGAGTTGTGTCTGGTAATCAACAGCATTCCTTACCATCTTGCAGGGCCATGTAAAATTATCCTCATCTCTTCCATCAATTCCATTGACAATTTTACATTGATGGTCTCTGGCCAAACAAATTTTCGCATCACATCAATATTAACAAAACCCTTTATATTGCAGACATTTTAGTTAAATCTTTCCTCAAACTTTGCCATATCCTGAATACTTTGGATTGCTGGGCAGGCTTTTGTTGCGTGTTTTCTGGTCAGCAGAAATAATAATAATAATAATAATAATAATAATAATAATAATAATAATAATAATAATAATAATAATAATAATAATAATAATAATAATAATAGTAATAATATATTTTAATGTCATTGCACATAAGCGCAACGAGATTTGGTATGCAGCTTCCATCCGATGTCATAACTTAAATCAACATTACTAAAAGTCTGATCTTGACCGCTTTTGACCCACTGTGCTCCGAATTCCGAGAGAATGCCGCCACCTACGGCCGTCATTTTTGGCCACCTCGCTCAGAGCCCCCCTCCGCCTTCAGGGACCAGAGGATTTTTCCCATCAATGAAAAATCAGAGAGATATTAATGTTTGTTTTTAATTCCCCATTCTCTCTGCTGCCCCCGCTGGCGGCAGGGGGAGGGACTATAAAACCAGGAAGTGTAGTCCCTCACTCAGTCTCTGCCAGACCCAGGAAGCGAGAGGGTCACTGATCTCTGAGCTGCGAGTAACACTGAACGCACGTCTACTCCACGGTGAGTCCCCTCGATGCGGCTGTAAGGTGGCTGCTGCCCAATTGTTTACCTCGTCTTTTTTTAAAGTTTGTGTTCACAAATTGAATTTTGGTTGTCAGGTGGCTGCTGCCCAATTGTTTGCCCCGCCTTTTTAAAAAGTTTGTGTTCACAAAATGAATTTTGGTTGTCAGGTGGCTGCTGCCCAATTGTTTGCCTCGCCTTTTTAAAAAATTTGTGTTCATAAAATGAATTTTGGCTGTCAGATGGCTGCTGCCCAATTGTTTGCCTCGCCTTTTTCAAATGTTTGTGTTCACAAAATGAATTTTGGTTGTCAAGTGGCTGCAGCCAAATTGTTTGCCTCGCCTTTTTAAAAGTTTGTGTTCACAAAATGAATTTTGGTTGTTGGGTTGCTGAGGCCAAATTGTTTGCCTTGGCTTGGCTTTTAAAATCGTTGCAACAGTTGGCTGCCAGCCCAAGAATCCATTCAACTCACAATGTCTATACTAGCCCTCTGGAAACCAGTACCTTCGGCCTGCAACACCCATACTAGCGCAGCATAAAGCCACCCCCCCCCCCCCTCCCCACTGGCGAACAATATTGGAATTGGTGTAGAGGTGGAATATTGCGTTGGTGACCAGCCCTCCCGTGTGATGCTGGGACGCAACGGGTCGAACTTAGTCTAGTAACTAATAAAATTTAGATTTAGATACCACGAGAACATGGTTTGTAAAAAGAACATTACAACAGTAAAATAGTCAAAACAGTTCAAACAGACTAAAGTGCAGATGTGTCTGTGCGACGTGACCATCCGAGGGAGACAGTCCATGGGGGGTGGGGGGCACTCAGCAGGGTCGTTTCAGAGCCGCTATCGCTCTGGGAATGAAGCTGTTCCTGGGTCTGGAGGTTCGGGCGTAGAAGGCTTTGTAACGTCTGCCGGAGGGAAGTAGTTCGAACAGTCCATTACACGGCCTTCCTGAGGCACCGTGTGTGGTAGACGCCCTCCAAGGCTGGTAGCTTGATTATGATTACAATCGAGCCGTCCACATTGTACAGTTACGGGTTAAAGGGAATAATGTAGAGTACAAGATAAAGTCCAATAAAACCAATTAAAGATAGTCCGAGAGTCTCTAATGGGGTAGATTGTCGCTCAGGACCGCTCTTTTGTTAATGATAGGATGGTTCAGTTGCATGATGACAGCTGGGAAGAAACTGTCCGTGAATTTGGAGGTGTGCGCTTTCGCACTTCTGTACTCTTGCCTGATGGGAGATTTGAGAAGAGGGAGTGACTGGGGTGACTATGGTACACCTCTTGTACTACAGTCTGAAGAAGTGTCTCGACCCGAATCGTCACCAATTCCTTCTCCACAGAGATGCTGCCTGTCCCGCTGAGTTACTCCAGCATTTTGTGTCTACCCTCTTGTACTACCATGGACATGCTTTTTTCTAATTATGTTTTTGAACTAATGTCTTGATTTTTGCACTGTCTTCTTTCTTTTAGAAATTTTAGGCGTAATTGTGTTTGTCTGAGTCAATGTGCCTGTGATGCTGTTGCAGCAAACAAGATTGTTCAGTGCACCGACATCTCACCGTACTTGTGCATATGACAAAAAGCTCAACTTGACTTGACTGTCCTGGTGGTGAACCGTAAAACCGTAAAACTCGTGTCATTTGGGGTAGTGACTCATTTTTATGATAATGTTGACAATCTCAGCAGTAACGTGTCCATTACAGCTATTGGGCATGGAATTTGTGTTGGAATTCAAGTCAAGTTGAGCTTTTTGTCATATGCACAAGTACGGTGAGATATCCATCAAAAATGTAAAGCAAAGCTATTTATTTATTTAGTTATCTATTTGTTTGTCATTTATTTATTTATTTATTTATTTATTTATTTATTGTGTGTGTGTGTTGACAATAAATTGTAGTCTGGAAAATTAATCAACATTCTCCTCATGCCTGGGCTGTGCTCCTCAGATCCAGTGCGTGCACTCTCTTAGTACCTTCCTATCTCAAATATCCACACTGAGCTACACCTTTCACCGGTATCCTGATTTACCTTGTCCTACCTATATCTGCCTGATGTCTCCTACCATTATCCACTACTTTTATTGTCAAAATGAATTATAGAATAAAAATGATCAACCCAATAAGTTCTTCTATCTCTGTCATATTTCTGCATGTTGGAAGAAATGGCTCTATTTTAAATCACCGAGTTGCCTTGCTTATTATTGCAGTCTGTGTTATGAAGGTCGGCAAGTAGAATCTTTCACATGGAAGTGGAAGCTTCATTGCTTTAAAGCAGTGTCCCTCAAATACAAGAACTTTTCGACAAAATCATCTTTTATTTGATTGTCAACAGAGTAAGTGAAATATCGGATATCCTTAATTCCCTCTTATTTACACAAACAGATGACAAATCTCTTAACCCAGGAATTAGCCGAGTGACCTTTTTGACTTTCATGCACGAGATCTGTTCATTGGAGATAGTCTCTCCAGCCTCTCACACTTTCAGAGACTGCCTTGTGACTCTTCCTACCAATGCATGACTTCACACTTTCCCACTTTAAACTCCGATTGCAAAACATTTTGCCAGCTTTTCTTTTGGGTGGCACAGTGGTGTAGCGGTAAAGTTGTGGCCTCACAGCACCAGAGACCCGGATTCGTTCCTTACTACGGATGCTGTCTGTACGGAGTTTGTACGTTCACCCCGTGAACCATGTGGGTTTTCTCCGAGATCTTCGGTTTCCTCCCACGCTCCAAAAATGTACAGGTTTGTTGCTTAATTGGCTTGGTATAATTGTAAATTGTACCTAGTGTGTGTAGGATAGTGTTAGTGTGTGGGGATCGCTGATCAGTGTGGACTCGGTGGGCTGAAGGGCCTGTTTCCGTGCTGTATCCCTAAACTAAACTAATTCAACTTTTCTAGCCCATCTTGCAGAGCCCAAGTACTCTCATCACAACCTGTCCTGCTCACGAACCTTTAGCTTCCAAACCTTGGACACAAATGTAAGAAATCAATAAATCTTTCTTCAGTAAAATATTTCCTGGTGTGTTTAAACTCCTCAAGGGGGCGATCTCCCTGGAGCATCCCACCACAGCCAACACTCAACAAGTGTCAATTCCCTACTCAGGAACAGGTGATCTAGATTAAACCTCTGGAGCATGACAGTAGATGTTGAGATGCCAATGGAAGCTTCTTAAATAAGGGGGTGTGGCCTCCTCTTGCACCTAGGGGGCGCTGCTCTGGCAGCAGCCATGTCATGCAGCTCGTCAGTTTTTCAACTTTTTTTTATTTTTTTAGTACGTTTTAAAGTCTGTATTTAATGTTTCTTCGTGTGTTTTGTGTGGGGTGTGGTGTGGTGGGGTAAGGGGGAAACTGCTTTGGTCGCCTCCTCCATGGAGAGGCTAGTTTTTTCCAGGTCGCCTCCCCCGTGGCCTAACATCAAGGATCGACGCGGCCTTTCCCGGAGACGCGCCCGGGGCTTCAGTGGCGGGCGCAGTGCGGACTCTCGGCGTGGAGCGGGTGAGCCCTCGCTGGGGCTCGCTGGAGGGGAGCGCTCCGTTTCGCTGGCCCGGGGCAGCCGGCAGCCTGAAGTCGCAGCCTGAAGCCGCGGTCTGCAGAGCTCCAGCTGGTGCGGCGTCTACAGCCCGGGATCCCTCGTGGGGGACCCTGGGGAAGAAGAAGCCATCACTGCCGGCCCGCGGCCAACTTCTACCGCGGGCCCGGCATGGACTTACCATCACCCCTGGAGGGGAGCTTCAACCGCCGGCCCTGCAGTCTACGGTGCTTCTGGCTGCGGCGGGGACTTTAAATCTCGACCGCCGGCCTGCGGCCTACACCATCTTAAAGCCGCGGTCTCCGGTGAGGAAGAGCCGATCCTGGACTGACTCTGGACTCTGGTCCTGTACACGGGGGGGGGGGGGGGAAGGGGGGGGGACTGGCCAAATTTTTGTGCCTTCCACCACAGTGATGAATGCTGTGGTGGATGTTTGTGTTACAGTTTTATTGTGTGTTCTTTATTATTGTACTGCTGCTGACAACCCAAATTTCCACCGACCCTGGTTGTGTGGCAATAAATTATATCTATCTATCTATCTTACAAGATAAATAGGGGCTCATTAAAGACTGGGATATTGTGGAATTTCTTTTCACTAGAGGTGCGCAATCTCTGGATAAATAAAGTACTGCAGGGTGAACACAATACACTGCCGGAATTTTGAGTATAACACAAAGTGCTGGAGGATGTCAAGGGTTATGGGGGAGAATACAGGAGAATGGGGTTAGGACGGAGAGATAGATCAGCCTTGATTGAATGGCTGAGTTTGCTTGATGGGCCGAATGGCCTAATTCTACTCTTATCACTTATGTGCTCAGCAGGTCAGGCCGTATATGTGGAGGGAGTGGACCAACAAGATTTCATGTCAGGACCCTTCTTCGGACTGATGGGGTAAGGGGGAATAACTGGGGAAGAGAGGTGGAAGAGGCATAGCTTGATAAACGATAGGTGGATACTGGTAAGGAGGACTTCATTTGCAGATGGGTGGAGATAGCGACAAAGGCTAGAGGTGAAAAGGAGACAAAAGAGTTCAGATAAGGATAGAAGAGGAGTGAAATGTAAATCTGAGGGAAGGATGGAGGAGGGATTGAACACGGGGGAGGGTTTGAATGGGCAAGAGAAAGTGAAAGAGGATATAAAGGAAAATATAGGACTCGGGGATGGGAGAGGATCTGGGGCAAAGGAGTGGGTGACTAGGGTGGTGGGAAATCGTAAGAGAGATAGGTGTGCAACTTGGGGTGGAGGGTGGGGAAGGGCAAAGGCCAATTGAGAGGGGTTGAGGAGGGGGGATTTACTTGACGGAGATAATTTAGTGTTCATACTGTTGGGTTGTAAATTGCCCAAGTGGAATATGAGGTGCGGTTCTTCCACTTTGTGTGTGGCAATGGAGGAAGCCAAGGCCAAGAAGGTTGGTATGGGAATGTGAAGGGGAGTTTAAATGTTTGGCAACTGAGAGCTTTGGTGGGCAGAGCGCAAGTGTTCAGTGAGATGGTTGCCCAATCTACTTCTTGGTCTCTCTGTAAAGGAGGTCACATCGAGAGCACCAAATGCATTAGACAAGGTTGTAGAAGATAACATAAATCTCTGATTCGCTTGGTAAGGCTGCTGGGGCCCTTGAATGGAAACAAGAGGGCAGATGTCGCGCAGGTGTTGCATTTCCTACAATTGCAGGGGAAAGTACCTGGGGATTGAGAGGGTTGGGCAGGGAAGGATGATCAAACCAAAGAGTTGTAGAGATAGTGGATTCTACAGAAAGCAGAAAGAGTGGGGATATGGTGATGTGACTGGTGGTAGGATCATGTTGGAGGTGGCGAAAGTGTTGGAGAATGGTGGGTTGGATGTGAAAGCTGGTGGGATGAAAGGTGAGGACCTGTGAACTCTATCCTTGTTTCACCTGGGGGGGGGGGGGGGGAGAAGGGGAGCAAGAGCTGAACTGTGGGAAGCAGAGGAGACACAGGTGAGGGATCCACCCAGGGAGAAACAATGTTTACAGAAGGAAGAGGATATCTCACATGCCCTAGAATGAAAAGCATCATCTTGGGAGAAGATGCGGCGGAGTTTGGGAAATTGAGAGGAAGGAATAGCATCCTTGTAAGAGGCAGGCTTGGAGGACGTGGCTATGGGAGTCAGAGGGTTTGTAGCAGATGTCAGTTGATAGATCTGTCCACTGTGATGGAGACAGAGAGATGAGGTGGTGTAGGGGTGAGGAGTTGGAGGAGTGACATGATCATGGTAGCAGTGTCCGTGTGAAGGTACCCAAGCCTGGAGGCAGCCCGGGTGCACTAGAACCCAAGAAAGTCAACAGACCCAGCCTGCGGGCTACCGGGAAAGGTGTAAGAGGCAGCAATGTCGATGACCCAAGCCTAGCGGTGGTCAAGGGAGCCAGTCAGACCCAGTGAAGTCAGCGTCCCTGGCTTGCGGGTGAATGAATGAATGATACTTTGTTGTCACAAATACCTAGGCTCAATGAAATTGAGAGTAAGGAATGGCATCCTTGCAAGAGGCAGTGTTGGAGGAGGTGGCTATGTGAAGTGTACAGTGAAATGATTTATTTTGAATATAATACACAAAGTATGTAAAGAGTCGCATGTACAGGGCACTGACAACATTACATAAGTATTCATTATAGTCCCGATGGCCTTCTTTGTTCACTCGCTGGCCCCCTCACACCGGGTCCCTCTTCGTTTCTTGGTGTGTCCCCCACCAGGTCCCTCATTGTTCTCTTGGTGGCCACCATGCCGGGTCCCTCATTGTTTTGGTGCCCCCCCCTCCCCCTCCCCCCACACGCCAGTTCCTCTTTCTTCTAGGTGGTGCGTTCTCGATCGACTGCTGGGACTCACGCTGCCCCGTCCTCGACCGACCTGCCAGGTCTGGGGGGGAGGAGAAGATCGGCGCACTCAGCGTCCCAAGTCCGCTGGGCATATTCTTAATGCAATCGTCTCCACTGTTCATGACCCATCATAGCTGCATAGAGAAGCAGGCACATGAGGACAACAGGGTCCACGACCTAGCAAGAACAACCATAACAGCTCCATTAGCACCTACTAAAAAAAGTTCAAAATGAACAGAATCTTTCCTCTAGGGCTAAATAATCCATTAAATACAGTTAGAGGGAACTTTAACTTTAATACTGCTTACTATTAAATATTTCAAATATCAGCTGTTATTCACGACCAACTATCCCCACCCCTGTCTTGCCCAACCTCCACTGGAAGAATGTAGAATACAAAAACATTCCAAAATGATATTTTTATGGGTTGTGATAACAATCTATTTAATAAGCAATAAAAATATAGTGATGAGGATGGAGTAATTGTCTATTTTCTGAGTCAGCACCTTTCACAGTTGTCACAGTTTTAATTACTATGCAGCACAGATCCAGCCTTCATTTCTAATTGCTTCTCTGTTCCTCAAATTCAATAATCTGCCTTGGAAGCTAGTGCACCCTGTGTTGATGTCTAACATGGAGGGCTAGTTGATGCACAGAGCTACACGAGAGCATCAATCACACTGAGCAAGAAAAACTATACATATGTGGAGAGAATTTTAATTAATACACGTAGAAAATAGTTCAGTCTCCAGGTTACATCTGTCAGTGCAGCACAGGATCCTCAGTGCTCATTTAATGCCTAGACACAAATCTCTGCACTTCTGCTGCCTTCTCCCACCGTGCCATCGATGCATACACGCCGTTATACAAGAGATATTGCACATGTACAGAAATGTACACCTGTATTTACACATGCATCTCTAAAATGTCAACTGCAGGAACAGCAGCATTCCAATCATTAATCCATCAGTCTGAAAGAGGGTCTCGACCCGAAACGTCACCCATTCCTTTTCTCCAGAGATGCTGCCTGTCCCGCTGATTTACTCCAGCATTTTGAGTCTACCTTTGATTTAATCCAGAGCACTCGGGATTCAATTCCTTAACAAATGTTTATTTTGATACAGTGGGAATGTTGCACTGCAGGAGCTATTGAATGGATGTTCAATCACAGCCCTGTACCATCTCTTACATAGATGTGAAAAATCCCAGCATACTATTTCAAGTGAGAACAACAGAATTATCCCCAGAGCCCCGGCCAACGTTTACCCTAAACTATCAGCTCAAAAACAGATTTGGCTGTTACCACTTTGCTGTTGTTGGAGTTTACTTGGACATTGAATCTGCAACTGATGCGCTACAATGCTGAAAATTGACATTCTTCACTCTCTATCTTTCACTTCACTCTACCTATTGTACCTGAGTTTGGCTTGATTGGATATATGTAAAGTATTATCTGATTTGAGTTTAGCTTAGGAAAGAACTGCATATGCTGGAAAAATCAAAGGTAGACAAAAATGCTGGAAAATCTCAGCGGGTGAGGCAGCATCTATGGAGCGAAGAAATAGGTGACGTTTCGGGTTGAGACCCTTCTTCAGACTTTAGTTTAGTTTAGTTTAGAGATACAACACAGAAACAGGCCCTTCGGCCCACCAAGTCCGCACTGACCAGTGATCTCCGCACATTAACACTATCCTACACGCACTAGGGACAGTTTACACTTATACCAAATCAATTTACCTACAAACCTGTATTGTCTTTTGAGTGTGGGAGGAAACCGAAGATCTCGGAGAAAACCCACACGGTCATGGGGAGAATGTACAAACTTCATACAGACAGCACCTGTAGTCGGGATCGGAATTGGGTCTCCGGCACTGCAAGCGCTGTGCGGCAACAACTCTACCGCTACGCCACTGTGCCGTAGTGGATGGCATGCAAAACAAAGATTTTCACTGTACCTCAACATACACACAACACATGACAATAAATCTAAGCCTTACTGTGTGAACATTGACTATGTTTTTTTTAAGTTCAACTGTGACTACTGAAGAAGGGTCTCGACCCGAAACGGCACCTATTCCTTTTCTCCAGAGTCGCTGCTTGACCTACAAAGTCACTCCAGCATTTTGTGCCTACGCTTAACTGGCTCTAACATCCTGTGGGACAACATGAAAGTCAGTATGAAAATGTTGGTTCAATATTGCTTACCTAATGAGAAACTGATTTGTGTAACCCTTTAGACCATGCCGTCTTGTCTGTTGCACCCACCCATGAACCAGCAATGCCCACCCTATACAGTACTTACATTTACCAATTGTAGACTTTGTTGAATAAAGGAATGTTTGTATTTTTTTAATTTCTGAAGTTTAAGATTTCTTTAACCCTTCACTTCTCATCTGCAGTAAGAGGGAGGCATGGTGACACAGTGGTAGAGTTGCAGCCTCACAGCGCGAGAGACCCAGGTTTGATCATGACTACAGGTGCTATCTGTACGGAGTTTGTACGTTCTTCCCGTCGCCTGTGTGGTATTCTTCCGGGTGCTCAGGTTTCCTCCCACACTCCAAAGAGGTACAGGTTTGTGTGTTAATTGGCTAAGGTGAAAATTGTAAATTGTCCCTAGTGCGTAGGATAGGGCTAGTGTACGGGGATCACTGGTCGGCGCAGACACGGTGGACCAAAGGGCATGTTTCCGCATTGCATCTCTAAACTAAACAAATTTAATTAATTTAATTAATTTAGTTCATTTACATCTTTAAATATGAAGCAATATCATGGGACTAAAATTCCTTATTCACCAAAGTCCACAGTTTGTAAACACTGCACTTAGTAGGGGGCGGCCATGGTGGCGCAGCAGTAGTGTTGCTGCCGTACTGCGCTTGCAGCGCCAGAGACCCAGCTTCGAACCCGACTACGGGTGCTCTCTGGTCAGAGTTTGTACGTTCTCACTGTGACGCGTGGGTTTTTTTCCGAGATCCTTGGTTTCCTCCCACACCCCAAAGACATACAGGTATGCAGGTTAATTGGCTTGGTATAAATGTAAATTGTCCCTGGTGTGTGTAGGATAGTGTTAATGTATGGGGATCGCAGGTGGGCGCGGACTCGGTGGGCCGAATGGCCTGATCCTGCACTGTATCTCTAAACTAAACTAAACTAAATTAATAAGTAGCAGAATGTGGTAGGCAACAGGCCTGCAGTCCGCCAGGTAATCTGCGCAATCTGAGAACATAAATCTGTGGGCTCTGCTGAGACACAGTGTGCAGTGCCTACTAAGTGCAGTGTTTACAAACTCTGGACGTTGATGAATAAGGGATTTTGTTGCATCAAGTCCCATGATATTGCTTCATATTTAAAGATGTAAATTAACTAAATTAATTAAATGAAGATAGACATGAGGGAGCAGATGATGTGTGGCACTGACGTAAGTGGGAGATAATGGAAACCATGGTGATTCATGACAACCACTGTGATGTATCCAGAAGAGAGACAGTCATACACCTAAGAATGTGTCTACGATTTGGGTTGAGAAGAGAAGAGAAGAGGCTCAACCCTCACACTTGTCCAACAGACATGCAATTGTGCAGCTTGCATAGATAAGTGTAAAAATGGCAAGAGGATAACCAAATGGATCACAACAGCTTGCAGCACGGTGGCACAGCAGTAGAGTTGCTACCTTAGAGTGTTAGAGATCCCGGATCGATCCTAACTATGAGTGCTGTCTGCAAGGGGTTTATACGTTCTCCCTATGAACCCCGGTTTCTACACTGCTAAAGACATGCAGGTTGGTAGGTTAATTGGCTTTGGTAAAAAATTGTAAATTGTCCCTAGTGTGAGGACAGTGCTTGTGTACGGGTGATCGCTGGTTAGCACGGACTCAGTGGGCCAAAGGGCCTGCTTCCACCCTGTGTCTCTAAACAAAACTAAACCTTTTAAAATGGACCGTTCGAATCGAGGCAAAAAGAAGGAATATATTGGTAATAGTGGACATTTAATGAGGGGGACTAATCTGCTGCAGCAAATATGAGTCTCGAAGGCTGTGATGCCTTTGCTTTGCCAGTCTTAAGGACATCTTCTCTGGGCTGAAGAAGAATTTGGAATGAGAGGAAAAATATATAGTCGTTGTGGTTTATATGGAAGCCACTGACATATACAATGAAGATTGTTCTGTTCAGGGAATCTGGGGAACTAATGTGCAAATTACAAGGCAGATCTGCCAAGATGTTCATCTTTGTCTTACTACCTGAGCCTTACTCATGTCAGTAAGGTCAGAGAGTTGAAGGTACACAAAAATGCTGGAGAAACTCAGCGGGTGCAGCAGCATCTATGGAGCGAAGGAAATAGGTGACGTTTCGGGCCGAAACCCTTCTTCAGAGAGTTGAATGTGTGGCTCAAAGATTGGTATGACCGACAATGCTAGGAAAAGAGGGGATCATTCCATTGGGGCAGACTTTATTCGAATTTTGAAAGTGTCTTAACAAAACAACTAATTGGCTAAAGATAAGGCTTTAAACACAATAATCAACAGGAGGGTTCTGAGGGTTTACAAAGTTAAAGTAGAAAAACAAGCAAAGTGGGTAATGATGGCCAGAATCTACCAGGATGAAAGAGCAGGGAAGCCATAAAATAGTGAGCTAGAAATGATAAAGTGATTAAAAATGATAGGAAGATTTAATTGAAGACCCTATATCTGAATCCGTACAGCATTCGTAAGAAGACAGAAAGATCCATGGGAAAAAAATAAATAAATGCTTCAGATCAAAAAGCTATAAGAGTAATAAAGTTGGAGAAACTCAGTGGGTGAGCTGCATCTATGGAGCGAAGTAATAGGCAACGTTTCGGGTCGAGACCGTTCTTCAGACTGATGTCGGGGGGGGGCGGGAAAAAGAAAGGAAGAGGCTTTCCAGGTGAGGCAGAGGTTCACTTGCACCTCCTCCAACCTCATCTATTGCATCTGCTGTTCCAGGTGTCAACTGCTCTACATCGGTGAGACCAAGCGCAGGCTTGGCGATCGCTTCGCCCAACACCTCCGCTCAGTTCGCAATAACCAACCTGATCTCCCAGTGGCTCAGTACTTCAACTCCCCCTCCCATTCCAAATCCGACCTTTCTGCCCTGGGCCTCCTCCATGGCCAGGGTGAGTCCCACCACAAATTGAAGAAACAGCACCTCATATTTTGTTTGGGTAGTTTACACCCTAATGGTATGAACATTGACTTCTCCAATTTCAGGTAGTCCTTGCTTTCTCCCTCCTTCCCCTCCCCTTCCCAGCTCTCCCACATCCTACTGTCTCCGCCTCTTCCTTTCTTTTAGAACAAAAGGAGGAAAACACTGATGAGAATCCTGTAAAAATTCCCAAACAGTATTTCTAATGTAGGACATAGATGAAATCTGAAAAATAAGGCAAATCTAACAAGTGTAATATACTGAACATGAAGGATTTTAATCCGTATATAGACTGGGAAAACCAAATCAGCAGTTTTAATATGGATGAATTATGAAGCCAAACCTCTATTGACCTGTATTTTACAAGCTTTTGAATACCATTTTTGCTCTAAAATATAGAAAGCTGCTGAGGCCGCACTGGAATATTGCGTACATGCATGGTCTCCATATCGAGGGAAGAATATGCTTGTGTAACATTTGGTGCCACAAATGTCTACCAGATCAATTACTGGGATGGAGCATTTTGCATTTGTGGTGAGATTAGCCAGACTGGGTTTCTGGTCTCTTGAGTTTTGAAGAATGAACGATGATCTAATTGAAACATACAGGATTTGATGGGTAGATGAAGGGGAAATGTTTCCCCTTGAAGGGCTATCTAAACTCAAGTGTTCCAGCCTCAGGATAAGTGGTTGACCAATCGTCCCTGAGATGAGAACTAGAGGCTGTTGGTTTAAGATAAGAGGGGAAAGATTTAATAGCAACCAGAGGGACTTCCTTTTAACAAAGAGGGTGGTACATACATGGAACAGACTGCCAGAAGAAATGGTTGAGCCAGGTAAAATGCATTTAAAATCCTTTAGAAGTACATGGATAGGAATTATTTAGAGGGATATGGGCCAAATGTGGCAAATGGGGCTAGTTTAGATAGGGCATCTTAGTTGGCATGAATGAGCTGGGCCAAAGGATCTGATTCCATGCTGTGTGACAAGGTGAATAATTTTTTTCACCAAGTGTGGTGAACCTTTGGAATTCTTTAAACACAGGGTTGAAAAGACTCAGTTATTATGTAAAGAAAGCAATAGATTTTGGATGTTAAGAGGATCAAGGGATACAGATTTAGTGCAGGATATTGGAGCCGATGTAACGGAAACCCCTTGGTCTTTTTAAATGCTAGACCAGGCATAGAGAACTGAATGGCCTTTACTGGCTTTTAATTCAGTTATTCTTAATGTCTTGGGTTTAGTTTAGTTAAAGTTTAGTTTTTAGTTTAGTTTCAATTCGAGATACTGCATGGAAACAGGCCCTTTGGCCTACAAAATCCACATCGATCATCGATCACTGGTTCACACTAATTCCATGTTATCCCACTCCTTTAGGGGCAATTATACAGAGAGCCAATTAACCTACAAACTCAAGCATCTTTGGATGTGGGGGGGGAAACCAGAGCATTCGAAGGATACCCAAGCAGTTACAGGGAGAATGTGGAAACTCCACACAGACAGTGCCCAAGGTCAGACTCAAACCTAGGTCTTTGGTGAGGCAGCAGCTCTACCAACTATGCCACACTATTCTGCTTATTAATAAAATTTCACTTACCGGTAACTAAAACAAACTAGAGTCTAATTCCAACCAGCTATGTGGCACAGCATGGGTGTACAGCTGCATCTGCCATTGGCCAGCTGTCAGAACAACATTTGAGGCAGCATTAAAAAAAACAAATTAAATTGAGTGGTTTAGAGACGGGTTATTGAATGGCAGGAAGTCATTAGGAGGACTCAAATGTCCATACACAGATATTATTTTGGGTAGAATCTGGTAGGCCATTATTTATAGTCTATGATTGCGCTGTTGAGAATGTTATGAGGTGAGTGACTATCTTGAACCACAACTATTGATTAGGTTGAAGGTACTCCCACAGTACTGTGGAACAGGCAGTTCATATCCAGCGATGATGAAGGAATAGCAATATATTTCTGTTAGCATGGTATGCAACTCAGAGGAGAATCTGTAGGTGGTAATGTTCCTTTGCATCTGCTGCCTTTAGACTGTAGAGATACAGTGCCGAAACCGGCCCTGCGTCGACTAGCGATCACCCGCTAGTTAGGCTAAATTACATTCCTAATTTCATTCCACAGTAGAGCCAGGCTCTGATCAACAGGTGCAGCTCATGAATGACCTTAGTATATTCATGTATGGAAATCAGATTATAATACATGCTGTTATGCATATATATAGAGAAATAAAAGCATAGAAACAAGGCAAGAGGAGTCAGACTTCCATCACTGTTCTACATAAATAAATCAATCAACCTTACCCTTTGACTATAGAAACAAGATGAAAATAATGCCACATATTCAACCATATATGATTCAATTAAATTAAGATATATATGTAAAACATATATATGGAAACAGGCCCTTTGGCCCACCAAGTCCACACCGACCTGCAATCTACCATACACCACTTGTATCCTACACGCCAGGGACAATTTACAGAAGCCAATTAACCTACAAACCTGCACTTCTTTTGGATGTGAGAGAAACCAGAATATCCAGAGAAAACCATGTAAGGAGAATGTATAAATACTGTACGACAGCACCCGTAGTCAGGATCAAATCTGGGTCTGTGGAGCTGCAAGGCAGCAATACTACAGCTGCGCCACCGTGTCACCCTATTAAATTATTTTTTCTGTAATATATTTATTATGGTGTCATGTCAATAAAAATGAACACATGATTCTGATTTCTGCCCTTAGTTGGACAACACACATCTGCAGTCATTGTGTTTTATGGCTGGTTTTCAACCTCTTCAGTCTGAAGGTCTCGACCCGAAACATCACTTATTCTTTCTCTCCAGAGATGCTGCCTGTCCTGCTGAGTTATTCCAGCTTTTAGTGTCTATCTTCAGTTTAAACCACCTTCTGCAGTTTCTTCCTGCACTCTTTGTTAAACGAAACAGGTCATATTCTCATAATATTATTCACCTCAACTAAGTCTTTTCTTCACCTCCGTTGCTGCAGAGAATACAATCCCAGTTATCAAATATTTCTTCAAAGTGATAAAAAAATACAGCCCTGCCATCATGTTCATAAATCGCCCCTGGATCCTCTCCAGCCCATTGCACCCTTTCTACAGTGTGTCGTAGTCTTACAGCATGGAAACACGCCCTTCATACCAACTTGTCCATGCAGATCAAGATGTCCCATCTAAACTAGTCCCATTTATCCGCACTTGGCCCATATCCCTTTAAACCTTGTGTGTGCCAGTGTGTGTTAGATTGTGTGTGTTAGATTGTGTGTGCGAGTGTGTGTGTTATGGGGCTTTTTCAAGGGGCGACTTGACGCAAGATGTAACCAGAGTGAAGTGGTCGTGGTCTAGCACGATATCACACGATATAACGGGGGGGTAGATAAAGAGTTCCCACGGTACTCGGCATTTCTGTTATTTGTGCGAGTGACTTGTCCGTCTCCCGAGCTTTCCCGTTAAATCTTGAATGAACATTGTGAAGTGTTGTTAAATCATCACGTGGCACAAATGATGTCACTTTTTTTTCACACACTATAAATATCCTCCCTTGGTTGAATTGGCTCATTTGGAGACATGTTTTACTGTGTATGTGGGAGACACAGATGGACTGAGCACAGTACCTCGGTCTTACTGTGTGTGGGAGAGGGGGAGAAAGAGACGTACACTCACAGAGGCAGAGTCTCTCAGCCTGTGTAAGAGGGAGGGAGGGAGAGAGAGAGAGAGGCACACACAAGGTGGATGTGAAATCTCACCTGCCTGTTTCAGTGACAGACACCCGCCCGCCAGTAAATGAAGACACCCCCATCTGTCTCCCCCTCCTCTCCCTCGACTCCCCCACCTTTCCCTCCCAACTCCAGTCCCGTCCCGACCCCCTGGGAAACTGAATAGAGCAACAATCAACTGCTGCCTGTGCGCTGATATGACAATAAAGGCTACTTTACTTTACTTTACTTTACTGAGTTAAAGAGTTCCCACGGTAGACTGTAAAACTGGGACCCTGGTTCTGGACTCCCCCAACATCGGGAACATTCTTCCTGCATCTAGCCTGTCCAATCCCGTAGATACTGATTAGACCGGTATCTATTTATTTACTTTATTAATGATTTCAATTAGATAGATAAATAGATAGATAAATACTTTATTAATCCCCTTATTCAGGGGAAATTCTGATGTCCATGCAGCACACTAATAAAAAATACAACACAGTATTCATAAAAATATTGGGAACATCAGGCCGCAAACGTTATTTCTTGAGTGTTAGTGCTGGACTTTGACTCGACCTTCCTAGTTAGCCGACGCCTGAGACTGAGCCAAGCAATGTCCAGACCTGACTTCAGCACAAAGTGATGGAGGAACTCAAAGGGTCGGGCTCGTCCAACGCTCTGTGTTTTGCTCGTGATTCCTGCGTCTGCAGTTCCTCGTGTCTACAGACCAGAGTTGCCACTTGACTCCGAGATGACCATCACAGAGCATACGGAAGATAGACACGAAATGCTGGAGTAACACAGCGGGACGGGCAGCATCTCTGGAGAGAAGGAATGTGTGACGTTTCGGTTCGAGACCCTTCTTCAGAGTCTCGTCCCGAAACGTCACCCATTCCGAGGGTCTCGAATGAGGTAGGTAGTAGTTCAGGAATGCTCTGTGGTTGGTGTTAGGATGGTTCAGTTACATAAGTGCTCAAATGTAGGCACCATTTTCGCAGTGGAAGCTCCGAGACTGTGCAGCGGGCGATTGTCGTGTTGGCTGGGACTCCTGATTGACCGCAGTCTGAAGAAGGCTCTCGACCCGAAACGCCACCCGTTCCTTCTCTCCAGAGTTGCTGCCTGTCCGGCTGAGTTGCTCCAAGCAACTGGTGTCTATCTTCAAAGGACTGACCACCGGGCTGGATGTCGGGGCTGGCGTGTTGCGTTTCACAGACCGAACTGTCCAATTAATGGTAACAGATGGGCACTGAGGGAAGTCCCCCCCCCCCCTCTCTGTTTATCTGCCCTTTCTTTAACTTTTGTGCCTCTATGCAAGTATCTCGCGAGCCATCCCAGACTGCCCATTTCTGCTCCCCCTCGTCTTTAATAACTACATTTCCCTAACAATTACTATCTTTGTTAGTTATAGGAGCAAAATTAGGCCATTCGGTCCATTAAGTCCACTCCGCCATTCAATCGCGGCTGATCTATCTCTCCCTCTCAACCACATTCTCTTGCCTTCTCCCCATAACCTCCTGACAGCCGCACTAATCAGGAATGTATCTATCTCTGCCCCTATTCTTCACCCTTTTGACAGTAGTTTTGTTTTATTGGAGACGCGGGAGACAGCGGATGCTGGGATACTGAGCAAAACACGAAATGCTGGAGGAACTCGGTGCATTTGTGTTTAAGAAGGAACTGCAGATGCTGGAAAATCGAAGGTACACAATAATGCTGGAGAAACTCAGCGGGTGCAGCAGCATCTATGGAGCGAAGGAAGTAGGCAACGTTTCGGGGGAGGGGGGGTAGACCACCACCACCACCATGTCTCACCCATCACACCATCTGCAGGGGATAAACTAAACTACCTTTTTTTGTGAAATGCGTGAGTCTCACGTTCAATGCGTGCGAGTTGGCAGCCGGGCACTGTGTAAGATAGTGCTAGTGCATGGGATGATCCTGGTCGGAACATTCCCGGTGGACCGAAGGGCCTGTTTCCAGCTGTTCCTCTAAAATCTAAATAATGCGCTTTTCATTGAACTGAACAGGGTGCAGGTATCAGCAGACATCTCTACTTCCAAACTTTTGATGGAAGGTCATTGATGAATCAGCTGGAGACGATTGGGCCTAGAATACTGCCACAAGGAATTCTTGCAGTGATGTCTGCGGCTGGGCTAATGGACCTTACACAAATCAAGCACTTTTCATAGTGCAAGATATCACTTGACTTAGGCATCAGAGAGTAAAGTGATGGGTGTCTGGAACATGCTGCCAGTCAAACTTCTTGGTGGCGCAGCAGTAGAGTTCTGACTATGACTTCGATTCTGACTCCGAGTATGCTGTCTGTGCGGAGTTTGTCCGTTCTTCTCCTTGAGACCTGCGCGGGTTTTCTCCGAGATCTCCGGTTTCCTCACACTCCAAAGACGCACAGGTTTGTAAATGAATTGGCTTGGTATAATTGTAAAATTATCCCTAGTCTGTGTAGAAGGGTGCTAGTGTGCGGGGATCGCTGGTCAGCGTGGGCTCGGTGGCCGAAGGGCCTGTTTCCACGTTCTATCTCTAAACTAAAGTAGTGGTGGTGGAGGCAGAGAGATGGTGGCAGGCATTGAAGCTCTCAGACAGGCACACGGATATGCAGGGACTGGTGAGATATGGATCATTTGCAGGGAGAGGAGGTGAGTTTAACGGCATCATGTAGGGCACGGACATTGCGAGCTGAAAGGCCTGTTTCAATGTTGCGATGTGGTATTTTTCACAACCTCACTCGGGAGGCGTGTGGATTTAATCCCATTGACTGCTGTTGCCATGATGTAATGTAAGAACGTTTCCAGGGAGATGCAGAAGAACCAGAAGCCAAGAATAAACAGGCACTTGGGGGCATGAGAGAAAAATAACAAGTTAACTTCAGCACCATTAGTAACGGTATGAAATCATGAATTCATTTGCAGCTGCCGGGAACGATAATGTTGCATGAATGTCAGAGATGTGGCTGCGGCCACAGGATAGCAGTTATTGTAAGACGCGGAAAAAACAAATAAGAGTTGGTGAAGCCCTTTACCTTCCCATGAGGTAAAGAAACACACTCGGTTTGTGACCCTTGGCCGGATTAATATCTGGCACAGAAGAGTGTCTGCTACTGGTGTCCACTGCAGAAATGAATGTCATATATCATTAACTGTTGTCATTTGGGAAACATAATCACCTACCCAAGTGCACTACTAGTAGAGCACTGCGTCTCCCAGCCAAGTCTCGGCTCGCTGGCGGTCTCTCTGCCTCAGTCACTTGCTCTATTTTTAAGCGAATATCACCACCTCGCGGTTTGACGGAGCACAGTACAGGCTGCAATCTGCAAAGTAAAACTTGACCCAGTTCGAGAAACAACTCAATTTCCCTGCGAGTTATAATTCTATCCCCCCCCCCCCCCCCGAAAGAATATTGATAAATTGCAGTGTATGGGGCCAAATAAGAGCTATTTTACTGCAGTGCATGAAATGTGTAACACGAACGGGAATAAATAATTATTAATTAATCCCCAACTGTTTTACTTCTGCAACAAAAGCCTTTTGAGAATACGGTGCTTTAGAAATACTGCAATCGAGTGAATTCGGGAAAGGAATACGAAGAAACTTTGCATGTGATTCACGGTTTCCTATAGAACTGTGTTGCGACAGTCTCCGATTACAAAGACCATGCAGATACATCCTTGATATCAGGAGTTGGATGTTCTGGGGATATTGCAGGGGAGGTTTTTTTTCGTGCAATTACCTACAGCTCCCACAGCAACTGTCGGCAATTTCAGGATTTATGTGAACGCCGACACATTGACGTTGCAACACGATTCCTTCCACCGAATGTGCTCTGAGTCCTGACGTCTCACTGATACCAACAGAGGGGGCGCGGTGTCGGGAACCCCATGCAGTAATAATGTCTGCGAATCCGTGTGAATATCCTGAGCCAATAATTGTTTCTCCATTGTGTTTAATGGAGGGAAGGATTCCAAGACACCAAAATATTTGCTTTGTAAATGATTTAAATGATTTTTTTAATTTAATACGGACACTTTAATATATAATTTTAAAGCGTTTTTATTTACTTTGATGGGCTTTGCAAGTGGTTTGAATTTTTTTTTAAATTTTTAGATATTTTTGATTTTGTCCAAGCACCTTTTGGGGGGATGGGATGTCTTCTGCATTCTCTTGCCTAGACTCCACCACAAGGTCACTGAAGGGCTGAGTTGCATTAGATCATTAAAAAAGTGGATTCGAAAATTTAGCACAGTGGCCTAAGAATTTAATTCATAGATAGATACGGTGTGGACACAGGCCCTTCCACTCAATTTGCCCACATCGACCAACATAAGGTCATAAGGAATAGGAGTAGAATTAAGCCATTTGGCCTATCAAGTCTACTCCACCATTCAATCATGGCTGATCTATCTCTCCCTCATAACCACATTCTCCTGCCTTCTCCCCATAACCTCTGACACCTGTCCCATCTACATTAGTCTCACCTCCTGCGTTTGGCCCATATCCCTCATTCTCCCATGTAAACTTAATATTAGATGAATGAAGCTGATTCTCTCTCCCTGCTGAGTATATTCTGGAATAAGTGCATAAATATGGAGTCCCTCCAGACATGTATATCGATGACAAAAAGTACACTCTGACTTTACACAGAATACTCTTACAGATTTATGATCCATGAGTAGTCTATATGTAAACTCTAAATCAATTCTTTACTGGAAGTACTAAAGGTGCCCTGACATTAAGTGACTTCTTTAGGCTTTAGAGATACAGTGTGGAAATGGGCCCTTCCGTGCCAACCAGTGATCACTAACATTATCCAACACAACGGACAATTCTCAATTTACAGAAGCCAATTAACCTACAAACCAGTATGTCTTTAGAATGTGGGAGGAATCCGGAGCACCTGGAGAAAACCCACGCGGTCACAGGGAGAATGTATAAACTCCGTACAGACAGCACACCATAGTCAGGATTGAACCTGGGTCTCTGGCACTATAAGGCAGCAACTCTGCCACCGTGTCACCCCGGTGTGGAGATTTCTTCTAGAGACTGCAAGATATTTATTATTTTCCAGGTAGGTATTCTTACGCATTCACTCCTACTTCCCCTCACATTCAATGATGTGAGGCATCCACCCCAAGTGCTTTCAGATAATCCTCTATAGCTTTGAGTTACATTGCTGAAGATCTCATGTGTATTTATAGGTTTACTCAGATTGTATTGCTGGCTTTAGAGGTTTGCGTGCCTGAAGTACTAATGCCTGGAAGATGGACCAGTAGTAACTTCATCAAAGGTTTTTAGAGCCTGCTGACCTTACATGATCTGTAACGTGCTATATTTGAAAGTGCTATATGATCATGACCTATTTAGAGTCATGCAGCATGGACAGAAGCTGATCATCAATTTCCCACCTAGGCTTCATTTTTACCCCAGCACTTGGTTCATAGCTTTCTATGCCCTGGGAATCCAAGGCCCAGAATATACACTCACTATGGAGGCTCAATATTGATTAAATGAGCAATGCAAAAGGTCATGCTTGGAGCAGTATCGGCACACCCAAAATGGTGAGATGCCCGCCTTAAAAGCTGTAACCCAGTACTACATGTGTGCATTACAGAATGCAATAAGCAGAGCTAAGCAATCTCTTGACCAAAGGAAAGGATGAAAACTCTGCAATCCTACAATATCCATTCTTTAATATCATGAAGTTTCAGAAAGGCTAATGCATTCTATTATCTGAAAGGAACAAATCATGATTGTACATGAATTGTTTTTATTTTATAGTCATATAGCATGGAAACAGGCTCAACTCATCCATGCCGACCAAAATGGTCCAGATAAGCTAGCCTGCCTGCATTTGGCCCATACAAACCTTTGGCTCATCTAAACCTTTGCTATCCATGTACCTGTCCGAATATATTTTTTAATGTTGTAACTGTACCTGCTTCAATTACTTCCTCTGACAGCTCATTCCATATACCCGCCACCGTGTGAAAATGTTGCCTCTCAGATTATAATTAAATCATACCACTTTCAATTTAAACCAATGGCCTCTGGTTCTTGATTTCCTAATCCTGGGTAAAAGACTGTGTACATTCATCCCCTCTATTCCTCTCATGATTTTTTTACACCTCTATAAGATCATCCCTCAGCCTCCTGTGCTCGAAAGGAACACAATCCTAGACTGCCCAACTTCTCCCCCTACTTCAGGCCCTGGAGTCCAGGCATCATCCTTTTAAATCTTCTCTGTACTTTTTTCAGCTTAATAACATCTTTCCTATCGCAGGGTGACAACACTGTACCAAGTTTGGATTCCCAACGTCTTGTACAACTATAACATAACATCCCAACTTCTGCACTCAATTCCATGTCTGATGAAAGCCACCATGCCAAAAGTCTTCTTCAGCACCTTACCCCTCCACAAAGGCTTTTTCATGCATGATATGATTTTTCTGGATATCACGCAAAACAAAGTTTCAAATAGGAACTTGTTTCAAATAGTATGTTTCAAATAATACATTTCTCTTAGGAACTTGCGAAGTATTGATAGCCAGACTGTCTTTCTTATGCCTCAATTAATACCTGTCTAGCTACTTAGGACAATGCTATCTGCTTGATTAACACCCCATTAAACATCTTGCACAGCTATTCCATCCTCTCGGTAGATAGATGTCTTGTGCATCATCTACAAAATGCACTTAACCTACTTGCCTAGACTACTCTGACAGCATCGACCAAACCTGCAACCTAAATCAAAACAGTCACATGAGAATATGAGAGTCACATGAGAATAGCCTGCAGGTTTCTCTCTTTCCTAACTTGGAGATGTATCATATAACATAGAACAGTACAGGATAGACACAGGTCCTTCAGTCCACAATGTATTTGAGGAACATGATGCCAAGACCGACACTTAGCTGGCTGTACAGAAAATCCTATCCCTCCATTCCCTGCATATCTATGTGCCTATTCAAACATCTCTTAAATGCCACTATTGCTGTCCCTCCGTTACTGATGCATCTTATTCCTGATACTAACTCTCGGAAACACTAAAAGTGCCTTCTAGTACTAGTGAGGCTGCAGTGGTTAAAGAAGGCAGCTCATCGCATCTTCTCAGAAACAGTTAATGCTGGCCTTGTCAGTATTACCCAGATCCTGACAAGTGAACAAGAACTCACATAAATGGAAGGAAGATTATGGTCAGTGGTTCATTAATTTCCATGTTGCCCTGAGCAACTTGAGATGTAGTTCATCCAGACTAGATGGTTTTTCTGCACTGAGTGCTGAAACTATTTTCGTACTCCATCTGATGCCAGCATTATCACGTAATTACTGTACAAACTGTCTTTTCTAGTGAAGACGATGGGATGGCTCATTAGGAAACAGTAGTGAACCTTCTGATCTTCTGCTGTAAAATAATATGTCAGATATTATATTGAACAGTAGAGCATGATATTTCTAGAATTTCAATGAAATAATATAATTGTACCTAAATTATGTATTAATGATTCCTTAGATGTTGTTATGCTTCAAGAGGGTGACTCTTGGAAAAACATTTGCTACAATTTGAGTGGTTGTAACCATAACTTAAATCAGTCAGAGGACATAGGTGAGTAAGTAAATAAGCATTTTGCATCTGTATTCACCAAGGAGAAAGACATTGAGGACAGTGAGATTGTTGTGGGAAGTACCAATATGCTCGGGTAGTTTGATATCAAGAGGAAGTGGTGTTTGGGCTATTGAAGAGCATTAAAATGGATAAAGCCCCAGGGCCTGAAGGGATCTATCACAAGTTATTGAGGGAGGCAAGGGAGGAGATTTTATGGGCCTTGACAAAGATCTTTGTTTCTTCTCCAGCTACAGACAAGGTCTAGGAGGACTGGAGAGTAGCTCCAGAAGAATGTTGTTCCATTATTTAAGAAAGGAAGTGGAGCTAATCAGAAAATTACATGCCCCTGAGCCTCATCTCAGAGGTAGTGAAGCTATTGGAGAGGGTATTTTGGGATAGGATTTATGCCAGCTTGGAAGAGAATGGACTAATTAAAGACAGTCAACTTGGCTTTGTCCGTTGAAGGTAATTCTTAGGAATTTAACTGAGTATTTTGAGGAGGTGACAAAGGTGATCAATGAGGGAAGGGCTATGGATGCTGGCAACATGGATTTCATGTAGGTATTTGATAAAGTCTTTCATGGTAGGCTAACACAAAATATTAATATGATGATGAAATGGTCATTTGGATTCAGAACAGGTTTACTCATGGAAGACAGAAAGTTGTGATCAAAGGATGCTATTCTGCCTGGATGTCATGGATCTGTACTGGGCCCTCTGTTCTAGACTTGGATGTTAATGTAGATTAGCTGATTAATAAGTTTGCAGACAACATTAAAATTGGTGGAAGACTGACATATTAACAATCTCCTGCCAGATATGTAAAATATTCAGCGGGATGTAGATCAGCTACAGAAATGGCAGATGGAGTTTAATCCGCCGGCTACGAGAGACAAGATTATCCCGTCAATGGAAGGCTCAAGGCCCCGAGAGGACAAAGAAGAGATTTACATTTTTTTCACCTTCCATCACAGTGAGGAATGTGGAGGAGTCACTATGGTGGATGTTCATGTTAAAATGTATTTTGTGTGTTTTGTTGCTTTTTATTAGTATGCCTATATGGCAAATCAAATTGTTTGTATGTTGCAAAACATACTAGGCTAATAAAGTATGATTATAATTATGATGATATACAGATAATGAAGGGATATGAATCACGTGCAAGCAGAGAAAATTGGTTAACCTTGGCATTGTGTTGGCCTGGACATTGCGAAAAGCCAATTCCTGAACTGTGCTGTTCCATGTTCAGTTTGACAGAAGTGCAGAGGAAATAACATTACTTCTCTTCCATCAACCTTTCGTTCAAGCAGGTTACAAACATGTTGTGAAGTCAAAATTTCCAATAAAAGCACATTTTAAAGCACTCACTGGGAGATGTTAATTAAAGACACTGAACATGGTAATTATTTTTTACTTTGATTTTTCATCTTGTGGTCATTTTCATGAACTAGCTTGGGTACAATATAAGGCAAGTGCAATGGGGAGTGCTGACAATCTAATATAAAATAATTATCAATCTTCTGCCAGACATGTAAAATGCAAATCTTGATGATTTTTTATTACTTTGCTGCTGGTGTCAATCCTCTTTGGTTCCTCAGCCATAATACTAAATTCTTTGCTGTTCTGCTGCTTCAGACTTTTTAAAAACCATCTTCATTGTTGACCTGTTTTCTCTCCTGTTGACAACGACAGGTTTAATGCATCCAACCAGGTCAACCAAAGTGATGGATAATTCTGGATGTGTTGTAGGCTCTTTCTCAGAACAACTTGGTTCAGATTGGACAAGATAATTCCTTACTCCACAGAGGAAATTATATTAACATTGAAGAGGGGTGGTTTCAAATCCAGTGAATTAAAAGACAATGGGCTGAATTGGTGCTTTCTTTAAATCTTAAACTAAAAATAACAGTTTAATTTCCCACATTGCTATAGATGTGATTTTAAATAGAAACAGACTAAGTTGGCTGCTTTCATATATTTCTGTTTGGTCAGCACTAAACTGCAGTGACAGAATAGATATGCTAACATGATGCTTGTGGCCACCGTTCTTTGTATAATTCACTTCTATTTAACACGAACACTGCTTCGGGCACTGGGTCCAAGTTGAATTATCTTAACTAGCAGAGAAATAATAAATATGGGGGTGGATCCCCACATCTGCAGCAGAAAGCTGGAGAATCTGGCGCTGGGTGTGGACTGCTCTGTAAGTCCCAGAGAGCATCTGGGAGGGGAGGGAGGCTCCATCAACAACAGAATGTAGCTCTTACTTCATCTTAGTTTAGTTTAGAGATATAGCGTGGAAACAGGCTCTTCGGCCCACTCTGCGCACATTAGCACTACCCTACACGCACAAGGGGCAATTTTACATTTCTATCAAGCCAATTAACCTACAAACCTGTATGACTTTAGAGTGTGTGAGGAAACTGAAGATTTCGGAGAAAAGCCATGCAGGTCTCGGGAAGAATGAAACAAACTCCATACAGACAAGTACCCATAGTTAGGATCGAACCCGGGTCTCTGGCGCTGTAAGGCAGTAGCTCTACCGCTATGCCACCGTGCCACTTTGGAGAATTCAGGTGTCAGTGAATTATTGGTGAACATTTGATGCTGGCTACAGTGACAGACATCCTGATGATAGACAGAAAAAGCTGGAGGAGCTCAGCTGGACAGGCAGCATCTCTGGAAAGAAGGAATGGGTGACGTTTCAGGTCGAGACCCTTCAGTCCTGACCTCAAACGTCACCCATTCCTTCTCTTCAGATATGCTGCCTGTCCCGCTGAGTTACTCCAGCTTTTTGTGTCTATCTTCAGTTTAAACCAGCTTCTACAGTTCCTTCCTACACAGACATCCTGATGATGGCTTGGGTGAGGAAGCCATTTATCTCATATTAAAGGACATTTATCCTGCTATTCATGCCTCCTCTTATAACCAATGTCCAAAATGTTTATTTTATTTATTTTTCTTCAGCCTCCATGTTTATTTTATTTATTTTTTGAATAATCTTGATATGGCTCTGAAGACTAGTATTTATTGTCCATTGACCTTAAAAAGTTGTGTTTTCAGCCTGCTGCCTTCCTTAAACTCTGGCACCATCCTAGAGACTCTACTCCACAGTGCTGTTGGGTAGGGAGTTTCAGGCTTTAGAATGAATGACAATATATATATATGCCATCCAAGTCAAGATGGCATATATATTGCCACTCCTTCATTATCAAGGAAGCTGCAGGTGATGATGCTTCCTCGTGCCCAATGTCCTTGACCTTCTTGCTTGGTAGAGGTGCTGATAGAGCAGAAAGTACACAGGAGCCATAGCGTGCCAGTGATGGAGGCAATTAATATATTGGATGGTTCATGAATTACATGCGCACTGCCCCGGCAACTGGTCGGTGCTGGGCACTTTCTCTCTCTCTTTGCATTGTGGGAGATCTGGCCGCCATTGCTGTCCGGTCGCCACCTCGCCACGCCCGCTGAAAACCAATGCAGAATCACTCCCTGGAGCTGGAGTAACTCCCTGGAGTAACTCTTGCTTCTTGGTTTCCTGGTCCATCAAAAAGATTCCAAATGGAATTTAAACTGGAGTGGACCCTCCACCACCAAACTCCAAACTCTGAAAAATAACAGCCTATTGCACTTTATCTGTTTATTTATTGTGTATATGTATGGTCTATGGTACATAGACACACTGAACTTTTATCTCCTGTTCTGTATTATGTTTACATATTCTATTGTGGGACACATGACAATAAAACTCTCTTGACTCTTGACTTGCACTTAAGCAAAAAAGGGTTCTTGGGGAAAAAAGAGCTACCTTAAATTTAGTTGTGTCTGGTTGGGTAACTATGGTAGGGTGAAGACTATTCCATGCTTTAATTGTGCAGGGAAACTCCATGGAGCAGCCAGCATCTCTGGATAGAAGAAATTGGGTGACGTTTTGGGTAGAGGCCCTTGTTTAGATTTCCTCTGGTTTTAGTGTTTTTAGTTTAATTTAAAGATACAGCATGGAAACAGGCCTTTCGGCCCACCGACTCCATGCTGACCACCGATCACCCGTACACTAGTTCTTTCCCATACTTTAGCGACGCAAGTCAAGAGTCAAGAGTGTTTTATTCTCTCACGGCCCAGTTAGAACAATGAAATCCTTACTTGCAGCAGCACAACAGAATATGTAAACAAAGTACTCTGTAAACAATGTTATAAACAAGAAAACAAAACAGTGGATATTTATATATGAATATATAACTATATATATATATATATATATATATATATATATATATATATATATATATATATATATATATATATATATATATATATATAATATATATGTGTGTGTATATATATATATGTATATATGTGTGTGTGTATATATATATATATATATATATACCCACGCACACACAATTTCCCTCCTGGGATTAATAAAGTTCTATCATATAGTATCATGTGTGTAGGAAGAAACTGCAGATGCTGGTTTAAATAGAAGATGGCCACAAAAAGCTGGAGTAACTCAACAGGTCAGACAGAATCTCTGGACAAAAAGAAAATATTACGTTTTGGGTTGGGTCTGAAAAAGGTCCCTGCACACCTTTGGAATGTGGAAGGAGCACCCGGAGAAAACACATGCGATCAAAGGGAAAAGGAGCAAACTCCACACAGACTTCGCCCATGTTCAGGATCAATTCTGGGTCTCTGGCACTTTTAGGCAGCAACTTCATGGCCAATGTACTTCCCCATAGTCTTGAACTGAATTAAAACATACAATAGCTGTAAAGGGGGACATAGCGTCACTTAGATATTTAAGACTGAAATTGGGTAGTGGGGGCCGGTTCTCTGGATGCTTTCAAGAGAGAGCTAGACAGAGCTCTTAAAGATAGCGGAGTCAAAGGATATGGGGAGAAGGCAGGAACAGGGTACTGATTGTGGATGATCAGCCATGATCACATTGAATGGCGGTGCAGGCTGGAGGGGCCGAATGGTCTACTCCTGTACCTATTGTCTATTATCTTCCACAACACGTTTAAGCAGTTTGTTCCCATACTTCAGCTAAACTGTTTATCCATGCCCATAAAAAAAAATCAAGATCCTCTCTCACATCTCTTCTGTGTTGGCAGTGTATTTATGTGATTGCCATATTTATACTTCCCCCATTTCATCAATTCTGCTGTGAGGTCTATGGAATATCAGATTTTGCCACACTTTCAGTTCTACCAATTATATCTCCACTATTGGAGAGTCATCAATATCCATTTCCCTTTATTGTTTATTTTGTTTTATCCTTGTTGTGCTTGTTCCATTCCAAATTACCCAGTTCTTTTGAAAAGTCCTATCACTTGAAATATTTAGTAGGAATACCCAAAACTGGAGCGGCACAGTGGTGCAGGTGTGGCAGAGATGCTGCCTTGCAACGCCAGAAACCTGGGTTAAATCCTGACTATGGGTGCTGTCTATATGGAGCTTGTGCGTTTTCCCCGTGGATTTTCTCTGAGTGCTCCTGTTTCCTCCCACACTCCAAAGATATACAGATTTGTAGAGTTAATTTGCCTCTGTAAATTGTTCCTAGTGTGTAAGATAGTGCTGGTGTATGGGGTGATCACAGGTCAGTGGGCCGAAGGGCCTGTTTCTATGCTTCCACTTCTAAAGTCTAAAGTCTAAACAAAATAAGACCGTGCTACCCATCTTGCCCTTCTTTCAGACACGCACATAATTTCGCTCTCCTTTGCTCATGTGCCTGCAAGAATTTCCTTTTCAAGTATTTTTTTGCAATTCCCTTCTGTGAGATACAACTGAATCAGTCTCCACTAACCTTTCATGCTGTAATGGCTTATTCTGTAAAAAGATTTCCCCTTTCTCCCTGATTCTTTACCATTTGCAATAAATCTGGTAACTGACCCCCCTGTCAGAGTAAATGGTTTCTTCATATCTACTCTATCAGAAACGCTTGATGATGTGGAATACCCGCTCAAGGGAAAATAATCCAGGCTTCTCTACACTCAATAACTGAAGATCTCATCACAGTATCATGCCAGTAAATCTCCTGTGTGTCCTCTCCAAAGCCTTTGCATCCTTTTTAAAGTGTGGTGTACGGAGGAGAGCACAGCACTGTTCCCGCTGTGACAAATGGTGCGGCAATAACATCCACGCTTTTGTGTTCTCATTTCTAAATCAAGGAAGCCTTTAGTTTTAACATTTCAATCTGCAAAGTCATCTTCAAAGAGATGCATTTGAATCAATTTTTTTTATAAAGGAACATTAACTCTCCCTTGCTCTAAATGCTGCCTGATCTGCTATTTCTAGCATTTTCATTTCAATTTGCAGTAAACTAACGTGTGTCTCTTTGTTCCTGCAACCTTTCACTTTTAGATTGTGGTATTTAGTTTATACCAGACTAAGTGGGACCCGTTGGGTCCAAGTCACACGGGAGGCCTGATTCTCCAACGCAACCTGTTCCCCAACGCAATATCCCATCCATAGCCCCGAACTGCGCAGGTGCGGCTCATTTCCCCTCATCCCCCAGCACTCCCTCACTTCCCCTCATCCCCCGGCACTCCCTCCCCCTCCTCTGCATGTGTGGGAGGGTGGAGGGGAAGGGGGGTTGTGGGCAGTGGAGGGTGGTGTGAGCAGGGGAGGGGGATGTGGGCAGGGAGGAGGCTGTGGGGGAGGGTGTGGGGGGGAGGGGGTTGTGTGGGCGAGGGAGGGGGGTGTGGGGGGGAGAGAGCTGGGGGCAGAACCATGAGGGAGAGGACGGTATCACGGGGGAGGGGGGCAGGAGTCAGCGAGGGGGACCAGAAGGGAAGGGGCTGGAGCTGGGTGGGGGGAGGTGCACTCAGCCCCGGCCTCACCAGTGCCCGGCCCCGGTCCCACCAGTGCCCAGCCCCAGACCCACCAGCGCCCGGCTCCCTCAATCCCCCACTCTCCCTCCTCACTTCCCAGGATTTCGAGGTTGCAGCAGTGGGCCTCGCAGTCGGCCAGGCTCTGGGCTGCTCCGCACTCTGCTCGCTCCGCTCCTTCAGCTTTCCGTGTGGTGATGGTGCACCGGAAGGGGCATCGCCGTCCCGGCCTGGGCGTCGCCGTTCTGGATGACTGACAGGAGAGGAGACCAATCTCCTGACAGGGGAGGAGACCAATCTGCGCACACACTATTTATAAGATTTGTAAACCTCACTAACTTTACAATATGCCACCGATTGGAACGAAACTTGTTGCACTCGCAGCACAGGAGAACAGTGAGTCTAGCGATAAATCGTAGTGCTATCGCGTACCATTTTGGGGCAAATAGAAAAACCGTGCAAACCGGAAGAGCACAAGATCAGAGTTTTAGTTCTGTAACAGACAGACAGACAGACAGACAGACAGACAGACAGACAGACAGACAGACAGACAGACAGACAGACAGATTCCTCACTTCATTCTTACAAACTACACCATACCTTTCTGGATTATATACTTACGTACAACAACACAGTCTTTATACCTCATCCCTCAACTCCATCCAGGGACCCCGACAGTCCTTTCAGGTGAGGCAGAGGTTTACTTGCACTTCCAACTTCATCATATACACCTCTATAAGAACACCCCTCAATCCTCCTAAACTCCAAGGAATAAAGTCCCAGCCTGCTCAACATCTCCCTATAACTCAGGGCCTCGAGTCCTGGTGACGTCCTCGTAAATATTTTCTGCACCCTTTCCTGTTTAACAACTTCCATTCTTTTCCGCATCGAAGAAAGTTTGCCTTGTATTTCCAAAAATGCCAATGCACAATGGAAGATTAATTTCAAGCAATTTGATTTCCTTCGTGTAGAAGGAACTTCAAAATGACAAGTGTGTCATAATCTATGGGAAATGCCACATTTATTTCTACTGATGTCTCTAAAATCTATTAACCCTGTCATAGTGGCTAGCCATTAAAACTACTGTCAAGTTTTTGTGCTGACAGTTATGATGTCCTTCTTGCTCTTACTTAAGCCAATCTACCTTTGACAAATACGCAGTATGATAAACGAGATGATACTATTACTTAGGGTTACAAAGAATCTGAAAAAAAAACCACATTCCCTGAATTTTAAGATCCCAGTTTTATGACAAGGAATAACAATACATGCAAACTAATTCTGTCTTTTTACATTTATTGTACAATATAAATCAGAGATTATATGTTTTCCATGTTCCAGGGTGGGACATAGTTTTCATAATCTGTAAATGTATGTCCTAAGCAATGACTCAGATTTTTTTGATGGCAAAATATTTTTTAAATTCACCTCAGCAAATGAAAATATTATTAATATTCATGTTTTGGGATGAATCATCCTTTCCTCTTGCTGCTAACATCTGCCATAATCATTTTAAAATTGCTTAGAATTCATGAGAGCCCTCCATTCATTGTGTGACCAAACCTCTTTTTGACCTGAAACTATCTTGAATCACAAAGTCAGATGATGACAGTCAGTGTTTATTTAATGTGTGTGTGTCGCAATTGAGGTTTGGTCAAATGTTGCTGAATGCTGACAAGTGGTTTGTGAATGAGAAACTGAATATTCATTAAAATGAAGGTGCTAACCTTCCTTGGAAATTATGTTGATTGACTCAACACATGCAATTGTTATCAGTCCATTTTTACTTGAGTTATTGTTAAGGGACTGTCTGTTTAGAGATGATAACATGGCATACAGTTTGAAAGTATAGAAAAGATTGAGTCTCAAACTAGAAGGCCATCGGTTTTGGGCCTCAATTCCTTCATGGCATTTACTTTAGTTGTGTCAGTTTACTTTTGAACAATACGTCTTGGGACAAATAAGGAATTGGCACAAGATGCAAAACCGTTTCAGAATGATGATTACTCCTGAATTACGTCCATCATTTGACTTCTGCAAATCTGATACTTTTCTCTGACTGCTGTTAATGTAGCCAGAGCTATTATTCCCCTTAGGGATTTTGTTTATGGTCTGTGGATGGATGTAACTGAGGCAGGTTCTCATTACATACTGAACTGAACTGAACTGAACTGAACTTTATTTATAGAGCACTTTAAAAACAACCACTGTTGCAACAAAGTGCTGTACATGACTAATCATAAACATAAAACAAAACAATGAAAACATTAAAAGACAGTAAAAACAATAAAAAACAATAATAGAAACACTAAAACAAGAGCAAAGTCTCATGCAGGGGCGAAAGCCAAGGAATAGTAAAGGGTTTTAAGACTAGTTTTGAAAATGGACAGTGAAGGGGCCTGTCTAATGTGCAAAGGTAGAGTGTTCCATATGGTGTAAATACAATGTGGGTCACCTCCAAGCCCAATGTTTAAGATGATTGGCCAGTTATCCATAATGGCCTGGGACATTAGACCAGCCTGACTTGGATGTTTCATCATGAAATTTATCTTAGAGAGTTGACCCAGTTTCAAATGAGCTTGCCACTATTATGAACAGAACAAATCAAAGCCAACGACAATGATCAAAGAAATGTGGTCTATCTTTGGTGTAAAACATAATCAGCAGTTCCTTCCTACACATTATATTTCAGCCTTGTTTTGCATGCTATCCAAACAGATCAGGTGTACCATACATAAATACAAGCAAGTCAAACTCATGTAATGAATAGAGCAAAGCGGAAGATACAGAGTGCAGAACATAGTTCTCAGCATTGTGCTGCTTCAGTTCCATTGCCAAAGTCCAATGTCCTCAATGGGGTGGAAGTGAATCCTAGCTTATGGAAGTTACATTCAAAAGCCTGATAACAGAGGGGCAGAAGCTGTACCTGAGACAACTTTCAAGCTTGTGTACCTTCTGCATCTTCACCATCTCCTGATCTCCAGCTCATTACTGAATTCCACATTGTAGTTTGCAGGCACAGGATTCAGGAACAAGCTCACCCATGACGGCACAACCAGCCTGCCTGGGCCCACTCATAGTTCCCTGGTGGAATTCTTTAATTATTGAGCATGGTTACACTCATAGTGCAGAATATGTTTCTGTATAGCTGCTCAAATAATATTGTTAACTAATTGAAAATGTCTAAGGAAATGAGGTGTATGTACTCTAGGCTTGTTTAAGTATGACCTGATAGGATTATTCAGATCAATGCACGATTTAGCAGCAAAGTAGCTCCATTTGTAGACTTACTGTAAGCATTGTTGTGCCAATCTGTTGATATAAATATCAGTAAATCCTTCCGGATTCGATAATTAATTTCCTGGTTGCCTGTATTCTGATGACATTTGGTTACCAAAGTCAATATTATTGATTAACCTTTGAGAACTCTGCATTCATCCCTGCTCTAGCCTCACTCACTGTGAAGCACCAAAGCATTGGTTTGCCTACATTTGGATTGTCTGCAAATGTGTTAAATCAAGAAACAGGATTTGTGCAAATGCTGCCTTTAAGACAACAGCATATTCCTTTGTGCAGTTTCAGATCTTTTTCTTTATGTGACCCAGAGCATCAATTCCAACTTTAATCTTCCACCAACAGCTGCTGTCGCTGTTTAACTGGGCTTTGGGAATAATAACAGAAGTAAAATATACCATCCCCGAAGAACACACAAGGGGCTCAAAAACAGAAAACTGATTCATGTCATAGATTCCTGTTTGAACCAAATCACACATTGTTCCCATCAAACGATGAGGTTATACTCTCTGATAACAACGGCGTGCGAATCTTGATAGAATGTTTGTTAGCACACCATGAAGGGGAAATAATACTCCACAGATCAATATAAAAGCAATGTTGACAAAGGTAATTGGAACCGAGCATTGAGTTGGGTAAGGAAATGTAACGGTAACAACAAATTGTGATATAACTTTTAATTAGGCAGTAGAGGGAACTCAATAGAATTATTTTTGATTGAATTGTACGATAAAATAAACAAAAATTCAAGTTGCCCGTAATGCATGAGAATCAGAAGGAATAAATGTTCCAATAATGCTCCTTTAACAAGTTCTAAAATATTCCCTGAGGAATTGCAGTGAAGATCATGCAGAAACCCATCCTGTTTTAATTAATGAAAGCCCAGCAAAAGAACAGTTATGTGTAAGAAAGAACTGCAGATGCTGGTTTAAATCGAAGGTAGACACAAAATGCTGGAGTAACTCAGCGGGTGAGGCAGCATCTCTGGTGAGAAGGAATGGGTGACGTTTTGGGTCGAGAACCTTCTACAAAGTCTGAAAAAGGATCTCGACCCAAAACGTCGTGCACTCCTTCTCTCTAGAGATGCTGCCTCATCCGCTGAGTTACTCCAGCATTTTGTGTCCAAGTTTGTAGTTATGATTATTTTCTATGCTTTAGACCAAAAAAACAAATTACTCATGAATATGAACCGAGTATTAATCAAAGTATCTCCACTACATAATATTGTTTAAGATCGTCATATTGTGCATTACCATGGAAGTAATTGTTCAAGATTGGTTAATAGAAATCTGGAGGTTAGATGTTTTTTGGGGTTTTTTGCGGTGGGGGGTGGGTGGGTGAAGATGGTGATGAAACTTTGCTGATCTTTTGATTTGGTACCATCTCTGAGCATTTTCAAATTGAGTGACTAAATGTCTCCCCTTGACATTCAACAGCATTATCATTGTCAAGTCATCGAATATTAATAAGCCTCCTTCTGCAAAATGTTATAATTGATTTCTCCACTGATTTCCCACCTTTCTGACTGCCCAATTAAGTACTACTCCTTCCGTTTTCTTATCCCAGTGTCACAATGAGCATCACTTCTACTTTATAACCTAATCTCTCATTTTCATTCTATTTAATATTTATCTGATTTTACATTTCAATCACCGTTTTGTTCTCAGATTTTCAGTCAACATGTCCACTTTGTTGATGCCTAATTCATTTTCTCTTTTTAAAAAATATCATAATCATAATCATACTTTATTAGCCAAATATGTTTTGCAACATACGAGGAATTTCATTTGCAATTTCATATGCAATGCACAATTCAGAACTCCATCCATCCATCACTGGGAATTCACTTAACTCATGCAATTTCTTAATTCCTTTTTTAACTCATCAGAGTTACCCCTGAAGTCTGAAGAAGCCGGAAATATCCAACCTGAAATGTCACCATTATTTTTTCATTGACCCCATTGAGTTACTTCAGCATTTTGTGTCTATCGCCAGCATTAACCAGCATCTGCAGTTCCTTCCTATACATAATTACCTCTTTGCTCCCATATCTTTCAGTTTCAAAACGTATCCTTCATTTCACATTATCAATTATAGTTTCTTCTGTGGAACTGTTTTTCCTTTTGCTATTCCTGAATTACTGCTCATTATTGAGCAATAATTCAGAAAAAAACATTATTGAAATATTGTGTGGCTTTGTTTGTGACTACGCTTACATAACACGCATGGGCAGTTTTGTTGTTGTTGTTATTCCCCTACCAATGGGGTTGTCAGCTGCCAACTGCAGGTCTTCCACGGCAGCTACAATTGCTGGCTGCTAAACACAGTTGCTGGATCTATGTTCTTACATGTCTTATTGAAATACAACTTGCATTCTCACACTCAGCGGATCAGGCAGCATCTCTGGAGAAAAGGAATAGGTGAAGTTTTGGGTCGAGGCCCTTCTTCAGACTGAGAGTCCCTTTCCCCTGATTCCAGAGATGCTGTCTGACCCATTGAGTTACTCCAGCTTTTTGTGTATATCTTCGGTTTAAACCAGCTTCTGCAGTTCCTTCCCATACACTTATACTTTCACACCTATGAGTGGCATATTTATATGTTATTTATGTTCATAATATATCATTTTCACTCTTTTCCTTCTTCCCATGGAGCAAACTGTCTGTGATGATAGAGCTATTTTTTGTGATAGCTGCCAACTCCACCCACAGTAACAGCCACTGTTGATGTGCAGCCAGGACCCATAAACCAGCCTCCAGAAGGCTTCATACAGTAAGCAAGGATAGACACACAATGCTGGAGTAACTCAGCAGGAATGGGTGACGTTTCGGGTCGAGACCCTTCTTCATACAGTAGCCGCCAGCCATTGGCACAACAGCAAGTCACAGAGCAGTCCTAGCCCATCCATGACTTTCAAGCATCACATGATCAAACTCTGAACATACCAGCTCACTGAGAATGATCACACAATGCCTTGCTTCCCACCACATACCCATACCCATCATCAGTACTTTGATGCAATTAATCCTTTAACAAAAAAATTTGCAGCATCATATTTCCTCTTTTACTGTCTGCCTTTTGATTTTTTATACTTATTTATCATTTTGTGTCCATTTATCACCATTCCCTTACAATACTTTTAATGAAAATGTTACATTTTCAATTTTACCACTATTTTATCTCTGTTAAATATCAGTTTTATAGTGACATTTTCTCATTAAATAGTCATGTCTCATTTATCTTTGTGATCTTTCCAGTTTTCTATGTGTTATTCCCACTTTTGTTCACCTTGTACCTCAATTCTCAGTCAGCCTTCCTCTTCCTGTCTCTCTGATTTATCCAATTGAATTCTTTATCTTTTTTTAAATTATAGGCTTTAGAAGTAGAGTGACAAAAGAACGGTCGAGACCCTCCTTCAAACTGAGAGTCAGGGGAGAGGGAAACGAGAGATATGGAAGGGTAAGGTGTGAAAATGAGTCTCGCGTTTCCCTTTCCCCTGACCCTCAGTCAGAAGAAGGGTCTCGACCTGAAACATCACCCTTTCCTTCCCTCCAGAGATGCTGCCTGTCCCGCTGAGTTAGTCCAGAATTTTGTGTCTACCTTCTAATGTGGAGTTTAATTATTCAATGACCTCAAGTCAAGGGTCAAAAGTGTATAATTGTCTTATGTACTGAGAACAGAGCAATGACATTCTTGGCTTTCATGTCTTTCTTCAGCTGAAATTCATCAGCTTTACAGGCACATTGATGCAACATCACAATAATTAATACACAAGAAGGAATAATACAATAAATGATCACTAATACTAGGTAACGATACCACAAAAGTGTACGCCAATGTGCATAGCGCAACCTACACGAAGTCCATAGTAGATCGTTGCTCAGGTAGGGTTGTGGTTAGTCTTGTGTATTGTGGTTCAAGATCCTGATGGTTGACGGGAAGAAACTGTTCTTGAACCTAGAGGAAATGGCTCTCAAGCTCCTGTACCTCTACCCAAGGGCTACCATGGCGTAAGAGCATGGACAGGCTTCTGTGGGACTGATGATATTAGCTGCATTCTTGACTGAACCGGGCAGTGATGTGAACAATCAGTATGTTCTCTGTTGTACACCCGTAGAATTTCAATAGACCGTTCAATGACATGCTGCATTTCCTCTCATTTCTGAGAAATGCTGATGTTGAAGACCTTCTTTTGCAATTGTATCAATGTGCCGGGCCTAGGACAGATCTGAACCCCCTCATCCATTCTAGGTTTAACACAATCCAAAGCCCTCTCTTTACTCACAGGTCATTCAGATATCAGGAAGAGCCAGGTATATTTGAAGCTCAGAAGTATTTTACTTAACATTGAGTGGCAGCAAATTCTGTAAGTGGAGAAGTAATATGTTTACAATATGGTGGAAGAATTGTGAGATGCCACCATAGTGTTGTCTGCCACTTTAATTCTGTATCCCACTCCCAGGCTAACCAATCTATCTGTGACACACTGACTTGCTGTAATGAGGCTTTGCATGTACTTGAGGATTTGCACCTCATCTTTCACCTAGGCATGTAGTAGCCTTTCAGACTTGATACTCCACACCTTCAGGTAGCTTGCTTCCTCTGTTGGCATGAGGAGAGGCCAGGTAATCCATCCATTTCAGGATCAGTCGTTATATCTCCATTAGCACTCAGAATAGGCTTTGCTGTTAATGGAGAAAGAAGAAACGATGTAGCTATCTTTAAATCCTTTGTCTGTATTATTATGCTCTAACAGTCTTCATGGATTTTACTTCAGAGTCACGTGAGTGACTACGTGAAGAACCCCGCCAGGACGCATGCGTATCATATCGCTACACGCATTGCAACGAGTCACAGCAGGGGGGAACGTCTAGCGGCAAAATTTGAAAGCCGGGAACAGCAGGGAAGAAAACTCTGCGTTCCAGAATTTGAAAGTCGGGAACAGCAGGTAAGAGACTCTGCGTTCATTCCACTTACCTTTCAGGTGGAGACATGGACCGGATCCACGAAGGCTGCGGGAAAGCTGGCGGGGGAGAACCGCGGAGTTGCGGGCAGCCGGCAGCAAACGGCACGCTGATCTCACGTAATGGGAACAGCTGTGCCCGACTTCACTCCCGACTTCGCTCCCGCGCCGGCCCCGGCCGGTCGGGAGAGGTAAGCATAATCAGAGTCGTGACTCCGAGGAGTCCGACTCTGAATAGCCGCGAGCGGACAGTGCCCGTGCGCACTGGGGGCCGGTTGGAGCGGCTTTAGGAGCAGCCGCGAGCGGCCAGTGCCCGAGCGCACGGGAGCCGGTTGGAGCGGCTGGGAGCAGGGATCCAAGCAGCCGCGAGCGACCAGTGCCCGTGTGCATGGGAGTCGGTTTGAGCGGCTGCAGGAGGATCCAAGCAGCCGCGAGCGACCAGTGCCCGTGTGCATGGGGGTCAGTTGGAGCGGCTGCAAGAGGTACCAAGCAGCCGCGAGCGGCCAGTGCCCGAGAGCACGGGAGCCGGTTGGAGCGGCTGCAGGAGGAACAGAGCAGCCGCGAGCGACCAGTGCCCGTGTGCATGGGGGTCGGTTGGAGCGGCTGCAGCAGAAACAAAGCAGCCACGAGCGGCCAGTGCCCGAGAGCACGGGAGCCGGTTGGAGCGGCTGCAGGATGGGGCAACAGCAGCCGGGAGTGACCTATGCCCGAGAGCATAAGAGCCAGTTGGAACGGCTGCTGAAGGATATACCTCAAGTGGCAGGAGATGGAGGCTATCCACAGTGGGCAGATAGTAAGCCCCACAGCAGTACCTGGTGTAGGGCTGCACAGAATTCTCACTCATCAGAGGAGAACACCGAGAGTCAATCCTGGCAGGCTGCAGGAGCAGGAGTGGCTTCATGAGCAGCCGTGACGGCCAGTGCCCGTGAGCATTGGAGCCGCATGGAGTGGCTGCAGGAACTGGAGCAGGAGCAGCCTCAGGAGTAATGGCCAGTTCTCACGGTGCGACCTGAAGCAAGATGTCACCCGAGTGAAGTGGTCGTGGTCCAGCACGAGTTCCGCACGATATAACGGGGGGTAGATAAAGAGTTCGCACGGTACTCGGCATTTCTGTTATTTGTGCGAGTGACTTGTCCGTCTCCCGATCTTTCCCGTTAATCTTGAATGAACACCGTGGACTGTAGTGTTGTTAATCACGTGGTACAAATGATGTTACTTTTTTTCACACACTATATTGTTTTTTTTCACCCGAGCTCTTTAATGAGCTGAAGAATAATCTGTTTTTTTTTAGACAAATGTTGTTTGGTGTGATGCACCTTCTCTCAATATGTGCAAGAAGTCGTCTTTTTATTTTGTCAAATAGGAATAATGACTGTGTCTCACATTGACCGTGATGATTGTCTTATTTTATTATCTACTGAGAGGTGAAACTTTCAGTCTGAAGAAGGCTCTCGACCCGAAACGCCACCCGTTCCTTCTCTCCAGAGATGCTGCCTGTCCCGCTGATTTGCTCCAAGCAACTGGTGTCTATCTTCAAAGGACTGACCACCGGGCTGGATGTCGGGGCTGGCGTGTTGCGTTTCACAGACCGAACTGTCCAATTAATAGTAACAGATGGGCACTCCCTCTCAACCACATTCTCTTGCCTTCTCCCCATAACCTCCTGACAGCCGCACTAATCAGGAATGTATCTATCTCTGCCCCTATTCTTCACCCTTTTGACAGTAGTTTTGTTTTATTGGAGACGCGGGAGACAGCGGATGCTGGAATACTGAGCAAAACACGAAGTGCTGGAGGAACTCGGTGCATTTGTGTTTAAGAAGGAACTGCAGATGCTGGAAAATCGAAGGTACACAATAATGCTGGAGAAACTCAGCGGGTGCAGCAGCATCTATGGAAGGAAAGAGAGAGAGAGAGAGAGAGAGAGAGAGAGAGAGAGAGAGAGAGAGAGAGAGAGAGGATAGGGAGAGAGAGATGATAGAGAGAGAGAGAGATAGATATATATCTTATAGGAGCTCTAGCTATCTATCTGAGATCTCTCTCTCTTCTCGTCTTCTCTCTTATCTTCTCTCTTCTCTCTCTAGCTCTCGAGATCTTCTCGCTCTTCTCTTCGCTCTCGTCTCTCTCTCTCTCGCTTCTCTCTCTCTCTCTCTCTCTCTCTCTCTCTCTCTCTCTCTCTCATCTCGCGCTCTCTCCATCTCGCTCTCTATCTCTCTCGCTCTCTCTCTGCTCTCTCTCTCTCTCGCTCTCGTCTCTGCTCGCTCTCTCTCTCTCTCTACCGTCTCTCTCTTCTGCTCCCTCTCTCTCTTCTCTTCTCGCTTCTCTATCGCTTTCTTCTTCTACTACTCTTCTCTCCGCTCTCTCTTCTCTCTCTCTCTCCTGCTCTCTCTCTCTCGTCTCTCGTCTCTCTCGCTCTCTCTCTCTCCCTCCCTCTCGCTCGTCTCTCCTCCGCTCTCGCTCTCTTCTCTCTCTCCTGCGCTCTCTCTCTCTCGTCTCTCGCTCTCTCTCTCTCTCTCTCTCTCTCTCTCTCTTCTCTCTCTCTCCTCTCTCGCCTCGCTCTCTCTCTCTCTCGCTCTCTCTCTTCTCTCTCTCTCTCCTCCTCTCCTCGCTCTCTCTCTCTTCTCTCTCTCGCTCCTCCTTCTCTGCTCGAGCGCTCCCCTGCCTGTTTCAGTGACAGACACCCACCGCCAGTAAATGAAGACACCCCCATCTGTCTCCCCCTCCCCATGTCGACTCCCCCACCTTTCCCTCCCAACTCCAGTCCCGTCCCGACCCCCTGGGAGTTGCCTGCCCGCTGTAATTAAAGAGTTCCCACGGTAGACTGTAAAACTGGGACCCTGGTTCTGGACTCCCCCAACATCGGGAACATTCTTCCTGCATCTAGCCTGTCCAATCCCGTAGATACGGATTAGACCGGTATCTAGTTATTTACTTTATTAATGATTTCAATTAAATATTGATAACATCAGGCCGCAAACGTTATTTCTTGAGTGTTAGTGCTGGACTTTGACTCGACCTTCCTAGTTAGCCGGCGCCTGAGACTGAGCCAAGCAATGTCCAGACCTGACTTCAACACAAAGTGATGGAGGAACTCAAAGGGTCAGGCACGTCCAACGCTCTGTGTTTTGCTCGTGATTCCTCCATCTGCATTTCCTCGTGTCTACAGACCAGAGTTGCCACTTGACTCCGAGATGACCATCACAGAGCATACGGAAGATAGACACGAAATGCTGGAGTAACACAGCGGGACGGGCAGCATCTCTGGAGAGAAGGAATGTGTGACGTTTCGGTTAGAGACCCTTCTTCAGAGTCTCGTCCCGAAACGTCACCCATTCCTTTTATCCAGATGCTGCCCGTCCATGATGTTATGTCTGTCTCCAGTATTACTGTGTCTATCATCGGCGCAAACCAACATCTACAGTTCTTTCCGACATATTATGATTAGAGGATACCGTCTCGCCATCACTCGGATTACCCGCTTCATTTCCAAAACGTTGCCACCTCTCTTTACTTTGCTTACTGAAGCCTGATCCTTGTCAGACCCAGTGCTCTATCGCCCAGCCTCTCATCTTTCAATCGGGTTCGGCCAGGAAGGAACTGCAGATGCTGGATTAAAACGAAGATAGACACAACATGTAGCTCAGCGGGACAAGCAGCATATCAGAAGGGTCTCGACCCGAAATGTCACCCATTCCTTCTCCCCAGAGATGCTGCCTGCCGTCGATTTACTCCAGCATTCTCTTTAAACCGGCATCTGCTGTTCCTTCCGACACGTGCACAAGAAATAGGCAACTTTTCGGGCCGAAACGTTGCCTATTTCCTTCGTTCCATAGATGCTGCTGCACCCGCTGAGTTTCTCCAGCATTTGTGTGTGGGGGTGGGAGTTGGGGGGAGGGGGGGGGGAAGAGAGATAAGGCAGCCTGAAGAAAGGGTCGCATGTCCATTTCCCTCCGTAGATGCTGCCTGGCCCGCGAAGTTCCTCCAGTCTTAGAAACTGCTTTAGACAAAAAGAGACACAAACTGCTGGAGTAAAATAGCTCAGCAAGTGAGGTACCTGAACACTCAAAAATGAAAAAGAATGAAAATGTGATTATTTCACCTCCCTTCAACTATTTTGTGTTTCAGCATGAGAGGGATTATAACATTAGAGACATTCATCTTGTAGTGATATGTTAATGAAGAATTGCAGACATCAATCTGATAGTAAAAAATATATTTATTTAACAATGAGGTAAAACAAGCACTGACAATCAAACTGCTCAGTTACTCACCGTTCGCAGGAGTTCCCACGGTACCTGCAAGAGTTATTACGGATATCGCACGGATATCGCACTGGCCACTATGTTCATACAATGTTGCAATGCTGCTCAAGTCACTCTTGGAGAAATTCAAAAATGTTTGAATTTTCTCCCGACCTTACCAAGTCACACGACTACCTGCCGTTAGCGCCACGGAGGTCCTCGGTGGTCCACGAATGCCGTACTGCTATCGCAGAAGGTTCCCACGATGTTAAATCTTGTTAAGTCTTGCTTCAGGTCGCACAGTGAGAAAGCCCTTTAACGGCTTCAGGAGCAGCCTCAGGAGTAACGGCTTCAGGAGCAGCCGCGATGGCCAGTGACCATGTGCATTGGAGACGGTTGGGTACCCGAGAGCATCGGGGCCAGCTGGAGCGGCTGTTGGAGCAGGTAAGTGGCAGCTCCATGACATGGAGACTAGTCACAGAGGGGCAGCTAGCAAGTCCTACAACAATACCTCTTGTAGGGCTCCACAGTGTTCTCCCTCATCAGAAGGGAGTATAGGGGGTTCAATTTTGGGCTGCACTTGAACAACATACCCCTAATACACATAGGGTGCAGAAAACCTATTGGAAGACACTTACCATCAGGGAACTGCAAAACCTGAATGTTCCCAGTATCAACCAAAACATAGTAGGGCAGGGAATTGAAACAAAAGAAAGTTCTAAGTCCTAACAGCAGGACATGATCGGCCGCACTATCAACAATAGACATGACACTAGATCACCAGGATGCACTGGCCTTATATGCTAACCTGGAACCTCCCAACCTCCAATATTAAAATTTGGAGGCATTTTATCTTACACGGAGGATGCCGAAATAGTAACAACCTACTAATGGTAACCATGGAGGAACGTGGGTTTGACAGATAACAGATCTATCTGTATGCATAGAATTATTACTACCGACACTTAAATTTCAGAAGTATAGGGGTATACCTTAGAATTATTCATTACATTATCCTCCAGTTCAGCATGTACCGAACTGAACGTTCATGCTTACGGGGGAAGAAACAAACTAAAGCGCTTACTGAACTACGTACCCATATAAATAGGAGTTATGGAGGACATCCAACACTAATCACAGGAATTCGTGTCCAAAATATCCTTATCATAATTAGAGGTGGTTGCCACTTCATCTTAGGTTTGACTAATTGAATACTTCGTACTTTACAGATGGGAACCTTTGTTGTACTAAGGTATTGATCCTAGGGTACTACATGGCAAGCATCGTATCAATATATGCTTGCTATATAGTACTCATTGGAGGTGCCCACAGATATATTTAACAACAGATCATCTGCGGTTCACCGTTAACACAGTTCACATGGCAGTGACTTTGCCGTAAGAAAGGGTACAGCCTTAATGGAGGCTTGCAGGGAACTAAACTATCCATACGACTGGGAGTAGAATATTGGCATAAGGGCTGTGTGCCAGCCATATAATATCGGACCTTTACATTATCAAAATACTGAGCGCATTCACGCGTCACTCAAATATTTATGGGGGATCATTCTGACAGACTAATGAAGCAACCAACTGAGGCCACTATGGCACAAAATGGTGGATACATTCATTAGGCATTGTTCCTAACCTAACATTAACAGTTACCCGTCTATGGAACCACATACTGATGGGCCTTGGATTGGGATGCTACGTATTCCATCTCCAGCTGTGGGGGAGATGGAATGCACAGGAGGCATCACTACTACGTTGGGCATATATACCTGAGGAAATGAGTGCAAGCCATGGCTTTTAGTCATATTGTTCTGGGTTATATCACCAGTTGTTAGACTACTAATTGACTACACCACCGGGGTAGCACATGTCAACCATATGGGTAGAAACATATCGGCACCATGTGACTATCTGGCCAACACTATTTGTGAATTGAATTGAATTGAATTCTTTATTTGTCAGTCAGACCTTTCGGTCTGAACGAAATGTTGTTGCCTGCAGCCATACATGTAATAATAACAACACACTATAAACACAAATTAACATCCACCACAGTGAGTACACCAAACACCTCCTCACTGTGGTGGAGGCATAAGTCTTAGAGTTACTGTCTCTATTAATCTGGATTAATAGCATATCCAGATAGATATTTGGATATCAGCTACCAATTTACCAGGGTAACTGATATTAGTGGCAGTCATCAGGTCACGCTAGTCTTAAATCACTGTATGGATGTTGGATAAAATATGTATTGCTGGAACAGCACGGTTTGGTACACCTGATAACGACCTTTTCTCATCCATGCTCTTACCAGTTATCAAATTATGTTCTTGGGAGCCAGAGCCTGGGGCAGTGATTCAGATGCATCTTCACGGATTGGGGGATCATTTAAGCATCCATCCCTTTGCCTCATCAGTCGGGTATTTAGGAAGAAACTATAGACTCCACGTCTCGAATTTTGATAATACCTGATTGCCCTACTCAACTATGGGTCCTGGTGATATCAACAGGGGTCAGAACCATACATCACCATCCATCATAGACCTAACTTACTGGTTCTTCCCGCAACACGGGGAGTTACCCATGTCACTATTATATATTAACCTATTTATTTATTTAGAGTTGAAAGCACCTCTTCTACACCTGGGACTGACGGACCGAATGCGGAATTATTTCAGCGGGTCACAGACAGTCCACCCATACAACAGTACTTGGTATCATCTAGAAATGGGAAGTACTGTCACAACAATAATCATCACCCACCGATCTATGAACATCCCGTCTGTTCTGGAATTCCTGGCAAGCCTCCATTACGATGAGAGGCTCAGTCATAGTACCATCAACTGCGTCAGATGTGCTCTGTCAACATACCTGTCGAAGGTACAGAGCGGCATTCTGTTGGGACACACCCTGGTAACCAAACTCATGAGGGGCATTTTAAAATTAATCCCCAAGAACCAGGTACTCCCATAAATGGGATGTGAGCATTGTACTGACCATGTTAAGAAACTGGTCTCCAGCTACAGCTCTGTCCCTACGGAAACTGACTATGAAAACAGTCAAGCTGATGGCCCTGGTCACGGCACAAAGGGTCCAGTCACAACAGAAAATAAGGTTGGACAACATGATTAATTCATCTGGAATTTAATTTCACATCAATGTAATAGTCATACAGAACAGGCAGGCCTAAAAAACAGAATTCAGGGCCTACCCTACAGATGGTCGGCTCTGTATTATAACACACTTACTATCATACATGAAGTATACTAAGACCATCAGAGGGAAGAAGTGTCACTTTAATCAGCTACTAACAGCCACTCAAAACGGTGACAGTCCAGATCATCTCTAGATGGCTAAAACTAGTCCTAAATAAGGCTGGAGTGGACTCTAGCATTTTAAATCTCACTCCACTAGGGCTGCAGCTACATTGGCAGCTATGAAGTTGGACGTACCAATGGACCAAACCCTCAAGACAGCAGGATGGTCAATGGAGGAAACTTTCCAAAGACTTTATAACAAACTAGTCATTGAACCTGGAACATTTGCAGAAACAACTTTAAGTTCTGTATATAATTTACCTCATAAATAGGGGCAATAATTGGTGTTAATATTTTTACAGTTGGGTTTCAATATCGTATTGATGCCTAATGATGTTAACTCTATTCTCCCCAAAATCAAGGCAGATGTGATGCATGGACTCGTTCCACGGCATGAAATCACAGAGCTTTAAAATCTTCACGTAGTCACTCACGTGACTCCGAAGTAAAATAGTAAGATTAAACGAGAACTTACCAGTTTGAAGCTTGATCTTTATTTTATGAGGAGTAACGTTGAGGGAATACGTGCCCTCCGCTCCCACCCTTGATCATATCATGAACTGGTATCTCTTCTCTAATCTTACTATGTTTAGTCATTACAGTTATCTGTGATTTCACACCGCTGCTTTGAAGAATGACACGCATGCGTCCTGGTGGGGTTCTTCACGTATTCCCTCAACGTTACTCCTCATAAAATAAAGATCAAACTTCAAATTGGTAAGTTCTCGTTTAATCTTACTATTTTATGAACAAAGAATCACATTTTCCCTCCCAAACTGCCCTTATTAATAAATCAAACAGATGCTCCCACATACAGCTAATACCAAAGGCAACCCTGACTTCACCCCATTAGAGATATTCCCTTTGGCTTGTCCACCCCATCTCCGCATCTCCACAACTTGATAACAACTTGTTCTCTCTCCATCTCAGCTCAGACAAAGACTGCTTAACCCAAAACATTAACTCAATTTCTCTTATCACAGATAGTGACTAGAGTACTGAATATTTCAAGGAATTTCAGTTCTTATTTCATATTTCAGCATCTGTGAGGTTTTTAATTTTTGTTTTTTTAATTATTTATTGTGTTTGTACATGGTTGTGCTTTTGTACAATGTTGTTTGGTACTCATCTGCCAAGTGATTTATGTATGAAAGACAAGAAATGAACGAAATTAGAAGGTCTGACCTTACAAGGCGATCAGTCTTGATGGCCCAATGTAGAGTTTGTATCAGTCTGCTTTCACTTGGATGATAATGTAACTTGTGGTTCCAAAGTACATGAATGCTTGAGGCCTAGCCAGAAAGCCACAGGTAGTCTCTGCAATGTAGTAACATTTTAAATTAGTAAAGAACTGACAAAAGTCGAAATATTTTACACTAATAAGTCCATAAGTGATAGGAGCAGAATAAAGCCATTTGGCCAATCAAGTTTATTCCACCATGGCTGATCTATCTCTCCCTCCTAACCCCATTCTCCTGCTTTCTCCCCTTAACCTCTGACACCCATACCAATCAAGAATCTATCTATCTCTGCCTTAAAAGTATCCATTGACTTGGCGTCCACAGCCTTCTGTGGCAAAGAATTCCAGTCCATGTGGAATGCCATAATGCCATGTTCCAGAGTTATGGAGTTGGTGAGACATTAAAGTTGAGTTAAAGTTGATTTTAGTTTATTGTCATGTGAAAAGCTTTTGTTGCATGCAATATTAATTATTTATGTAAATAATTATCTGACTGGTAATTTTTTTTTAGCCCTGCCAACCTCTTTCTCTCCAATCTGCTATCTCTCTTGTCTGTACAATATAGAATGGTACAGCACAGGAACATGCTCTTAACCCCACAATGTCCATGCCAGACATTATGTCAAGTTAAGGTACTCTCCTCCAAGTGTTACACACCTATCTATTCCTTACATATCCATGTGCCTGTTTATAGGCCTCTTAAATTCCCCTGTCATGTCTGTCTCCACCACCACATACATAGCATGGTGTTCCAGGGTCCACCATGGTCTCAGTGAAAAAACATGCCCCACACATCTCCTTTAAACATTCACCCTCCCACCTTTAAGCTATGCCCTCTTGTCTTTGACATTTCCACTCTGGGATAAAGGTTCTGACTGCCTCTCATAATTTGATATATTTCTATCAGCTGTCCCCCTCTCAACTGTATCCCACTGACATTCTACAGAAATCAATCCCAATTTGTCCAACCTCTCCCTACAGCTAATACTCTCTAATCCAGGCAGCATTCTGGTAAACCTACAACTGTGATAATGCCATCGCAGGTAAGATTTAATTACACTGGGGAGGGAGAAGTTGAGATTTACAAAGATAGTATCAAGATTGGAAAAATGTAGTATGAAAAAAGATTGGGATAAACCAGCATTGCTTTCAGGCTGAGGAAAGTTTTAAGCTGTAGATTGATTAAGGCATAAAAATAACTTACAAGTGGCTTGGTTACAGTTAATAGGAAGAATGTTTCCTTTCACAGATTGGTCAAGATGAGGGGAGACAAGTTTAAACAAACTGGTAGAAAGATTAGAAGAGAGAACAAAAAAACATTTTCACCCATGTAAAGGGCCTGTCCCACTCTCATGAGTTATTCACGAATTCTCCCGACTTTTCCCCTTGATTAAAACTCGCAGAATTTTCATAACGAGTCCGTAGGAGTTCGTAGATATATCGTAGCGGCTCGTTATGCCAGCCATAGGTACTTGTGGCATCCACACATTATTAAGCTATGTTAAACATTCAACTTAACTAATTATTGTAAATGTCTTACATTTAGACAGGGATAGACCTTTTGGGTTAACAGAATCTGATAAGTCGGGACGTTTTTTCCAGCCCGATAAAAAATGTCCACGAGTTAAAATAATGGTTGGGATGAAAGAAATTGCAACTTTTTACTCGTAAGGCATCAAAATAGTCATGGGAATTTGTAGACATACTCATAGGAGTTCGTAGGAGTTTGTGAACATAGTCGTGGAAGGTCGTAGGGTTTCGTAGATTACCACGATTTTGTTTAGGTCCTTTAAACTCGGCAGAGGTTTTGAATTAAGTCGTGAAAGTGGGACAGGCCCTTTAGGGGCTTGGAACATCAACTACAATACTGCAGAGACAGAAACTCTCCTCATTAAAAAAAAAAAAATCTTAGATATGTAATTGAAGAGCATGACATGTCAGTCCATGTCCCAATGTCAGTAGTTGACATTAGGTTGGGTAAGTTTTTAAGAATGACATTAGGCAGAATTAACCAAATTAACCAAACCGGGGCGGCCCAGCCCGAGGGTGGAGCTGCGCCCAGTCGGGGCGGCCTGGCGCGAGGCTGAGACGATAACGGCACTCACGTGAGGGCGATCCGGCTCGGGGCTGGAATGGTGCTCCGGTGGCTGGGACGGTGTTCTGGCGGCGGTGGCCTGAGTCCGGGGTTCGGCCGCGGGCCAGCGGCTGCGTCAGCAGGACTGGTGGGCGGCAGCTTCGACCACCCCGGGCCGCGGTGTTTGAGCCGCGGGACAGTTGTAACATCGCCCGGGGGGTATCGCCTCAGCGTAGAGGGAGAAGAGGAGGGAAGAGACTGGAGACCTAAGACTTTTGCCTCCATCACAGTGAGGAGATGTTGGGTGGACTCACTGTGGTGGATGTTAATATGTGTTTATTGTTGTTTTTTATTGTATTGTATTGTATGTATGACTGCTTCAATTTCGTTCAGACTTCGGTCTGAATGACAATAAAGGCTATCTAATCTAATCTAAAATGACCACCTTCTGTCATCATTTTTATCAGATTCTGTTAACCCAAAAGGTCTATCCCTGTCTAAATGTTAGGCATTTAGTTAAGTTGAATGTTTAACATAGCTTAATAATGCGTGGAGACACAAGGAACTGCGGATGCCGGTTTACAATACAAAAGTGCTGGAGTATGAAAATAAGATGCAAAGTGCTGGAGTAACTTAGTGTGTCAGGCAGCATCTCTGGAGAACATGGCTAGTGACTTTACAGATGGGGACCTTTCTACTGACTGATTGTATAGGGGAAGAGAGCTGAAAAGGAGATGAGGGTGGAAATCTGGCAAGTGATAGGTGGATACAGTAAATGAGGGTTTGATTGGCAGATGGGTGGACAAATGCTAGAGATTAAAGGGAGACAAGAGTGTCACAGAAGGAGCAAAGAGGAGTGAAAAATAAAGTCAGATGGACTGACATAGGTGGCAGGGTGCAGTGGAAAGGGGCAGAATAGTGTGAGAAATGATCTGAAGAATGGTCTCGACGATGCTGCCTGTCCCGCTGAGTTTCTCCAGCATTTTGTGTCCATCTTTGGTGTAAACCAGCATCTGCAGTTCCTTCCTACACAGTGGGGAAAATGGGTAGTATATGGAATAATATGCGGTATATGGGAACAATCAACTTTTTGAGGTGACCTGGGTGCAAGGAGTCAATTATTTGTTGTCCAAGTTCTAAGCCCGTTATGTTTTTATTTGGTGATATTCCTTGGTTAGTCCTCCTCATTGGATTTTGCTATGTGCCTTTTGTTGGTGATTTTAGTTCACCTCAAGATTGGAAATTAATTTATTATTACCAAAATCTAGAAATTTAGATGCTGTGGCTTCGGGGAATGATGCCAGGAAGTAACCACACTGATGATCACAGTTGGATGAATTATACATGATTTACTTTATTTACGGTGGTAAAAAAGTCCAGGGCCACATGTACGCCAGGGTTGTACTTCGCCATCAGAGCATATGTGCGATGACACTGGCGATCTCAGGCTTGTCCCAATAGCTTAGTCCTGGTCTTTGTAGGAGGTGGCATTGCAATCTTGGGCTTCTACCTGTAGTTCACCATTTCCTCGAGAGGAGGCGCTGGCCGTACAGCTTACTTCCTGGCAGTTTAGCTTTGAGCTTGAAGAGGTGACGCTGGTGGTCTCTAGATTGCCCTGGCAGCCAGGATATCCCTGTGTGTGTGTGGGTGCAGTCCCTCATTGTTGATGGGCAGGAAGAGATTCTGAGATCTCAGGCTTGTCTTAGGCTCAGGTAGAGGTGCTGGCTGTCTAGGGCTTCTATCCCAGTTGTCCAGTCTTGACCACACACAGTGGCACTGGTGGTCTTGGGTCTGTCCCAATCACCCAGTCTTCCTCATACCTGCAACAGGGCAACAGAACTAATGGTTCAAATATTTTATTGTCACGTGTACCAATTAAGGTACAAGTGAAACTCCATTAGGAGGGAAGCATCCCGCTGTTTCTACCTGTTTCCCCCCTCTGGCTCGCACGCCTGGGTTTTATAGGGAGTAGGCTGACAAGGTTCAAGTGGACAATGTGCGGGGATCGCTGATCAGCGTGGACTCGGTGGGCCGCAGGGCCTGTTTCCACGTTGTATCTGTGAACTAAACTAAACTAAATAGCAGCCAATTGGATCCAGCTGTTACCAAAGATGCTGTAGATTGACCTCTCCTGGCCTGTCAGCCAGTTAAAAGGTTTAGTTTGACCTCCAAAGGGGCGCTGTCACGATGCCTATATTTCAGGTTTATTTAAGTGTGTGTGGGCTCCAGGAAGATTATCATGACCATCGTGGGATTTGGCAGTGAAACGATTCTTTCTGCAGAGTTTAGTGCCACTGTGCTGGTCTTATTAAAGAAACATCAATAAATCCTTCAGGATACAGTGAATGATTTCCTCTGTGCTTTTGAAGCAGAAGTTAAGCCTCAGAATGGGTGGTAGGAATTCAGTGTCATTATTACTGTTCGACTCTGGAGGACTTTGCAGTCACACCTGTTCCACCCTGTACCCAGCACATTGATCACATTCAGATTTTCTGAAAATAAAGTAAAATAAAGAAATAATTTTGGTGCAAGTCGCACATGACTGCCTTAGTCAGGCACGGAGAAGGCAAACCCCCCTCCCCCCATCCTTCCATGGCACCTTCTTCTGCCATTGGTTGCCATGGAGAGAGCTCTCCTTAATGTTCTGACAGCCTTTCAGACCAGCAGTGACATGACAGTAGTAATCATTACAGGCAGCGGCTCTCAGGAATCGCACATGAATCAAACAGAAAAATGCCCCAAAAAATTGTGCTTTAACCAGGACTGTTGGTCGCGTCCAATTTTGTTTTTGTGATTGTCCACTTGGGTGCAAGTGGTTATCATATCAAAAAGGCCGGATTACAGTTTATAGCCGATAGCTTTGTAGACAATAAGAATAAACTGCTTCGCGTAATTATAGGTCCTTTTTTAACATGGCCCAAGACGGCAATTTCAAATATAATCTCTGCGCAACAGATGGTTTCACCATTTAACCGGGCTTTGGGAAAAATAATGGAAGAAAAACAAACCATTCCTGAAGATCACGCAAGGGATGCGAAAGAAAAAGAAACCACTCTCTGCCATGTTAATCCTTCTCAAAGATAAGGACCTAGTTTGTGATCTGTTCTTTTTTTGTTCAGAATTAAGATGGTGTTCTGGGTTACTTGAGGTAAATGTTATTTGTGAAAGTTATATAACATATATAACATATGTCGTAATCTTCAGTTGTGAACGGCACAGATCAGTGTTATTGGGTTCCTCTGTGTAACATTTGAGGACATTATGGGATTCTGCACAACATTCCCATTTAAGTATCACAAGTACTTGCAAGTCGTTCAAGTGTAATACAGCAGATGCAATTCTTTTCTTTTTTTTAACAAAAATATTGATTCAAATATTAAAACATTACATACAATACAATAAAACCAAAATAGAACCCACCACCATAATACAAGACAAACAAATATACTAAATAAACTATTTTACAATTATGTTACAATCCTTGTCAAGGATGCATTCAACCCCCCGCAGTGCCCAGCAGTCCTGGAAGTCCCCCAGGTTGCCCGTGGACAGCGCGTAGTCCCTCTCTAACACCGCCCGGGCGTGGACGTAACCCTGGAAAAGGGACAGGCAGCTGGCTCGGGCAGACAGATGCAATCTTTGTAGGTAGGTAGCTCTTAAAGGGATATGCCACTGTCAAAGCAACTTTCTCTCAGCTACAATACGGGAAGGTGGAAAGGATTGCTCATGATTAAATGGACACCACAATGACAGAGAGATGGGAGAGGTTTTGTTTAGTTTAGAAATATAGCGCAGAAACAGGCCCTTCGGCCCGCTGAGTCAGTGCTGACCAGGGATCCCCGTACACTAGCACTATCCTACACACTGGGGGCAGTTCACAATTTTTACCGAAGCCAAATTAACCTACAAACCTGTACGTCTTTCAAGTGTGGGAGGAAACCGGAGCACCCGGAGAAAATCCACAGGGTCACGGGGAGAATGTGCAAACTCCGTTCAGACAGCACCCATCTTCAGGATCGAACCCGGGTTCAGGTTGCTCAGCAGTTTAAAGGAACTTGGTGGATAAAAACAAAGTGTTGAAAATACTCAGTAGGTCAGAGAAAAACAAAGGACCATTCCTGAAAGAGGCAGGCAGATTGTTCTCTGTGTAGGGGCCAAGGCAATCTTTCAGGGCCACAGCCAAACTTTCCTGACAGGAGGATATCAGGAAGTCTCTGAATGCCCGCACTTTAGTAAAAACTACAGTCCAGACTAAATGGATATGTACCCACCATATCCCGAGACGATATTCTCCTCCAGGGTGAAGGAAAGGGAGACAAGGTCTCCTTTGCTTAGATCTGGAGGTTGGGCAACTACTCTCATGCGGCAATAAGTAGAAACTCATGTGGCAGAGATCAGCAACTAAATTTGGCTACAATACACTATCCTTTCATCTCAGACATTAAAACAGATTATGAATTATTGAAGCCCTAGCACCAATCCCACTAGTTACAAATTCCCAGTCCAAAATGTGGTCTTTATTTTCTGTCAGCTGGCCAGTTTGTGATTAATGTCAATGTGTTTAATCCAACCCCATGTATTCTCAGTTTTACACTTTCATCAAACCATTGTGAATCTGCTCGTCTGATTATTTCCTAAATATCCTGCTGTTACTTCCTTAATAATGAATTACAATATTTTCCCAGTGGCAGATGTTAGGCTGACTACAGTGATTTTACGGCTTTTTTTAAAAATAAGGGCATTTGTTGTTTTCCAGTTCTTTGGGTCCTCTCATAGAATCGGAGAATGTCGGTAGATTACAACCAATGCATCCACTTTCTTTACAGCCATTTATTTTTACACCTTCGGCTGTGGCAATCGATTCAAGGGAAATACTGGTGTTTAATCCCATTAGTTTCCTGAGTATAGACACTAAAGTAACTGGAGTAACTCAGCGAGACAGGTAGCATCTCTGAAGAGAAGGAATGGGTGACATTTTGGGTCGAGACCCTTCTTCAGACTGGGTCTGAGTCAGACTCCAACACCACGTGTTCTGACCCTCCTGGGCCCCAATGTTCCCCTCCTCCTACAGGGCATCTCAGTAATGAAGGGTCTTCCCCTTCCGCCTCTTTGAACCAGGTTACTCCAACCATACCACACCCATACAATAGCCCCTCCTCCTCTCTGAACACCCACCATTCCTCTCCTTCCACCTCTGTCCACTCCCAAGACCTCGTGTGACCCCCAACCCCCACCCTTGTTGTGTCTTCACCATCCCCCTGACCTCCCCCGGAACCACCTGTCCTCAACAGAGGCCTCACTTTCATTCCCCTCCGCCCCCACCTCAACAGATTCCGGGTTTGCCACGATGTAGAGCTTACTTTCCATCGCCTCCGCCTCCATGCCTTTTCCTATGTGAAGGAATGCTCACCACCCAGTGATGACCCCTTGCTCCCGTCTCCACCGGGTCCCCCTTCTCTTGAACTCCCCAGAACGGTGCTCTACCCTCTTTACACCTTTTTATTTCTAACCGCCGGCATGACATCAACCGTCTCAACTTTTCCACTCCCCTTACATACTCTAACCTCACCCCTTCTGAACGTACAGCCCTCCGCGCCCTCTGCAGCAACCCCAACATTATAATCAAACTCGCTGACAAGGGAGGAGCCGTGGTAGTTTGGCGCACTGACCGCTACCACACTGAGGCCAGGCGACAACTCTCAGACATCTCCTCCAACTTATCCTTTGACAATGATCCCACAGATGAGCACCAGGCCTTAATCTCATAGACCATTTCTGATTCTCACTTCTGGCTGTCTGCCTCCCACAGCCACCAACCTTACCTTGGTACCCGGCTAAGTGCCTTCTTCTCTTTAATGATTTCCTCTTTCCGAGCCCCCACTCCCTCACTTTACTATATTTAGCAGTCTGAAGAAGGGTCTCGTCCAGAAACATCGCCCATTCCTTCTCTCCAGTGATGTTGCCTGTCCTGCTGAGTTACTCCAGCTTTTTGTGTCTATCTTTGGTTTAAACCAGCATCTGCAGTTCCTTCCTACACAGATTGCTGAGTACTCTGTTACTACTGTTAGGGCTTCAGTTCAAGTGCCTTTCTCTGAAGCCACTTGATTATTTATCATTATTGGGATGTTTTTTAGTTGCTTGTACCATTAAGATCAGTCCAAAGAATTACATTGGAAACCGGCAAGCAAAGAAAATGTTGTCTTGGGAAAAAACAGTCCAGGGAAACAAAATGGTTTCCATGTAACCTGTTCACAGTAATCAAACGACATTGTCTCTTTAGGACACAGCGGCTAGTTTAACCGCGCATGGCCATAGAAAATGGCAAGTGATCGCTCCTACTGACACTTGCACAATGAGACTCAATACAACAACATAACATGCAGACTTCAGTATTTAAAAAATACCTTTATCTTCAAAAATTCTCTTTGAGAAATAATTTGGTTATTGCAAGTCTTATTATCTCTGGACCCTAACCCCCTTTTCCCCATTGACACAAAGTTTTGTAAAAGTAGTTCTCTATTACACATAGTTTCTTAGGAAAGCAACCACTGCAGTCGCAGAATTATGTTGTTGAATTGAGTCCCATTGTGCAAGTGTCAGTAGAAGCGATCACTTGCCAATTTCCATGGCCACGCCCGGTTAAACTAGCCGCTGTGTCTAAAGAGACAATGATGTTTGATTACTGTGGACAGGCTACATGGAAACCATTTTGTTTCCCAGGACTGTTTTTTCCCCAGACCGCATTTTCTCTACTTGCCAATTTCCAATGTAACTTTTAAGTGGTTTGCTAGTTCCTGATCGAAATTGCATTATAACCAATTTGGTGTTATGTTTGTGCTCCCTCGTGCCTGCAATAATAGAACATATTGTGCAACATGAAAAAAATTCCGTCCCGAGCAATTTTCAATCTTGGTTGTCCCAAAAAATCAAAATGTTTACTTGTTCGATAGGAAAACACCCTAAATCTCCTGAAAAAAATCTATTTAAGACCTAAAACCTAAGTATGTTCATGTCATTAGTGTTATCCATGTCGAGTTACCTCAAATGCAGTCATATTTATGCCTCCACTCTTGATTTAATGCCATAAAGTGCCAGGAAGTAATTTCAAAATCATTCTCTTTAACTTTGTGGGCACTATTTTTGTTGTCCTAACCCACTATTATTGGACTAGAATAAGAGAGATTAAAAATGCCAAGTGTGTATTCTTGTACAATTGATCAAGCTTTCTCTGAAATGTAATCTTGTGTGCGTTATTGGATTGTGTCATTCCATTGAAAGCAACTGCTCAAGGATGATGAACATAAATGGAATGGTCAGATAAACTCAGTTGATTAAATTTTACAAACTAAAATGCTGGAAGTATGAAGTATGTCTGGCAGCATCGAAAAAGAGAAAAATAAGTTAACATTTTGGATTGATTGCCATAAGAACTGGCAATATGGGGATGACACAAAGAGAGTGGAGAGGATTGGTTAATGGCATTTGAGTATGAAGGAACAGCAGATGCTGGTTTAAACCGAAGATAGACACAAAAAGCTGAAGTAACTCAACGGTTCAGACAGAATTTTTGGAGAAAAGGAATAGGAGATGTTTCGAGTTGAGACCCTTCTTCAGACCTCAACCCGAAACATCATCTATTCCTTTTCTCCAGCGATGATGTCTGACCCGCTGAATTATTCCAACTTTTTGTGTCTATCTTAATGGCATTTGATCTGGCTGAAGGAGGTGTAAACAAAAGGAATATCTCTCTGTCCTCCGCCTATTTACGAGGCTATGTGCTTGAATCACCAAAGTGCAAAATGTAATTGTTTACATCCAAATTTAACAGTACTCAGAAATATGACATTCAGAATTACCAAGGTTCAAAGGTTACATGCAAATCTAGTAACTCCTACTTTGTGTTCTCTTTACCACACTTTTTATATTTTCAGATAAGTGCTAATCCTTTGTTGTTGATGTCTCCTTGCCTACGTAAAGATTTTTAATGATTTTTTCCTACTTCAGATTAGCTCATCTTGCTTGCTGTGTGATACAATTGCATTTCGAAGGGAGCTAATTGTTTCATTGCGAATAAAGTTTCTAAAGGCAGCAATTGGAAAACAGGGAGATGTGAAATTATTCCTGTCATGTATTCCTGTCATCGCATCTCGGCCTTTTGGATAAGATCAAGTGTAGTATCGGCTCTTATCAGTCGATGATGAGGATCGAGGATCTAGGACTGATCGAAATTGGAGGTCACGTCGGTGACCAAGAGTCCGTCAGTTGCTGGCTTAGAGGTGGATCCATGCTGGTTAGGTAACCAACCTAACACCTCATCCAGGTAGAATGGCGGCAGAAAGTGGAGCGGGAGGAAAGGGTATCCACAATACCCTGCGAGTGCCGGTGAAGGACCTCAGCGAGGGGACCCTTCTCAAGGGATCTTTTCATCAGTAAGTTCTTGTTGGAGGCCTGCAAATTTGAGGCCAAGGACATCTACTGTTTCCAGGACTTCCCGGGTAACGGATACTTCGATGTTACCTTCAAGTATCCGGCGGGATGGTAGAAGCTGCTGCAAGACTTCCGGGAGAAGGGGAACTAAACTCCGCAGTTGCTGCTGAAGGTGCAGCTGCTCTTCACCCTCTCCACCCTGAAGGAACGGATGATCACGGTGCACCTGTTGTGGATGTCCTCACCTTCCCTGCTGTTCTTCCTGAGGACATTAAAAAAGACTGGTCTGCCCCAACAGCTGCTGACAACGTTCTACCGCTGCACCACAGAGAGCATACTAACGTATGGCATCTCTGTGTGGTATCTCAGCTGCACGGAGGTGGAGAGGAGAGCTCTTCAGCGCGTCGTCAACAGAGCGCAGCGTATCATCGGGACAGAGCTACCAGCCTTGGAGGGCATCTACCACACTTATCCCAAGAGCTATAGCGGCTCTGAACCGGCCCTAATGAGTGCCCCCCCCCCCCACCCACCCCCTTTGGACAGTCTCCCTCAGATGGTCACGTCAATCAATTCAGCTTGCTTATTTATGTATTGTATTTATTTACCTTTCTTGTACATCAGTGGAGCTGCACACTAAATCTCGTTGCACTGACGTGCAATGACAATAAAAGATATTATTATTATTATTATATCGAGGGAGCAGGGAACTGTGCGGATGTGAAGATCTGGACGAGCAAGCGGCAAGTGAAGATGAAGCTGAGGGTGGAGGAGAAGGGAGCCATCATCCACCCTCCCTCTGTGTCCGCCAATGGAGAGAACCGAGGGTACATGACCTACACAGGGTAACCCAGGCTGTACAGGAAATGCAACAGACCTGGCCACATGGCAGCCTAATGCAGTGCAGTTGGCTGCAAGAACTGCAGGCTGGATGGCCTCGAGACATAAGGACTGCCAAGTCAGCAAGAACAGTAACCTGTGCAGGGAGGCAGGTCACCTCTGCATGGCCTGCCCTGAAAGAGCCAGCACCTACGCACATGCGATAAGAGGGGCTGTTGCCAACACCCCCAGGGTGGGCGAGACGCCTCCCACCACTGCCAAGACCCCAGCAGAAAGGGAGAACAGGAATGACGACAGCCCAACCACCTCCAGCCCCCAACCGCCAGACAGAGACCCCCAGCCCCCTGTCCAGGAGGGAGAGTCAATGGAAGAGGGAGAACAGGATGAGGCATAGCAGGAAGTAAAAAGGAAGAAACACCAGAGGGCTCTGCCCAAAGAACGGCATGTCCAAGTAAAGAGTCCTCTCCCGGACCGACGCCAGCAACCTCTCCTCGTCGGAGAATAAGTCGACATCGAGGACCTGATGACGGAGGTGAGGAGATCAGAAAGGGAAAGGACACGCCTGTTGTTCACTAGCTCCGTGAGACTGGGAGCAGTGCAGTGGCTAATGGGCCCCAGCTCTGGGAGACCGGGAGCAACAAACCAGTCACCGTATCCCAGCTACAGGAGACAGAGGGGGTGGTGTGCCCAGAAGCGGGTGGAACAAGGAGGGTCCCTCCGACAATATCTCCAGCTACGCCAGAGTAGACCTCACCCCCCCCATCCCCCCCCCCCCATCCCCTCCTTGAGGAAGCCAGCTCCCAGTACCTGAGCCCTGAAACAGTGCTGCAATTCAGCAAAGTGTTGGGCATGAGAGGACAGGATGATGGTCTGTGACTTTAAAGGACAATGGAGATAAAACTGGCATCTCTAAACTGCGCGATGTGTAAACGCCTTGCAGTACCTGGCCAAGGTCAAGGCAGATGTGACTTTTCTGCAGGAGTGCGGGCTGCCACACTTCCGCGGCTATCAGAGATGGTCGTGATGGTGGCCCACGGACTGTCGGTGTGGTCGGGGGGGCAATGACTGTCGCGCTTCCGGCCTGATGATCTTGCTGTGGGAAGGGAGCTTCGGCATCACTGAGGTCAGGGAGGTGGTTGGGGGCGTCTCCTGGTGGTGGATGTTATGGACCGTGGCTCTCCACTCCGGCTGATTAATGCGTACGCCTCATCGTGCGGAGCGAGCGGCAGGCCGTTCTCCAGCAGCTCCCACCACTGCTGGCCACGTCCTGGCCGCTCGTTCTGGCCGGTGACTTCAACTGCATCATCGATGCGGCTGGACGATCCGGCAGTGCCGACAACAGACTGGAAAGTACCTCCGAGCTCCTGATGGAGACGGCCAAAGACACAAAGCTGTGCGACGCCTTCAGCAACCCTGCAGGCGGGTCCCAGTCGCGGTTCACCTGATCGAGATCGGACGGTTCAGTCCGGTCCCCGATAGACTTCCGCCTCACGTCGAAGGCCTTCATGGTCAGACATACCGACCTCACGCCGGTGTTCTTCTCTGACCACTGCCTCCTTCAGGCTTCCTGTCACCTACAGGAGGTCCGGAAGGCAGCAGAGGGACGTGGAAGTTAAATGTGAAGCTAGGGTGGTAAAGAAAGCTTTTGGTGTGCTGGCCTTTATAAATCAGAGCATTGAGTATAGAAGTTGGGATGTAATGTTAAAATTGTACAAGGCATTGGTGAGGCCAATTCTGGAGTATGGTGTACAATTTTGGTCGCCTAATTATAGGAAGGATATCAACAAAATAGAGAGAGTACAGAGGAGATTTACTAGAATGTTGCCTGGGTTTCAGCAACTAAGTTACAGAGAAAGGTTGAACAAGTTAGGGCTTTATTCTTTGGAGCGCAGAAGGTTAAGGGGGGACTTGATAGAGGTTTTTAAAATGATGAAAGGGATAGACAGAGTTGATGTGGAAAAGCTTTTCCCACTGAGAGTAGGGAAGATTCAAACAAGGGGACATGACTTGAGAATTAAGGGACTGAAGTTTAGGGGTAACATGAGGGGGAACTTCTTTACTCAGAGAGTGGTAGCTGTGTGGAATGAGCTTCCAGTGAAGGTGGTGGAGGCAGGTTCGTTTTTATCATTTAAAAATAAATTGGATAGTTATATGGATGGGAAAGGAATGGAGGGTTATGGTCTGAGCGCAGGTATATGGGACTAGGGGAGATTATGTGTTCGGCACGGATTAGAAGGGTCGAGATGGCCTGTTTCCGTGCTGTAATTGTTATATGTTATATGTTATATGAAGCGGTTGACCCCAGAGAACATTGAGGAGCTAAAGAAGGACCACACATGTTGGAGAACTGTGAAGCCCCTCCTTGACTCCCCGAGACACTGGTGGGAAACAACCAAAGAAAACATCAATAGGTTCTTCATCTCCAAAAGAGTTCAGAGAGCAAGACAGTCAGACGGAATTGTGTCAACTCCAAACAGATTTGCAGCAACTGCTCCTTCTGCAGTCGAGAGGAGTGGATGTGAGGGAGAAACTTAGAAAGTTGAAGGGCCGGCAAGCTTGGCTCTTTACCTCCGAATCCTCCAAGATCATCTTCTGATCCTGGGTCCACCGCGTGGAACAGGATGAGACGTGCTCACGCTTCTTCTTCCATAAGGTCCACAGGGGGAGCTCTGTGATCAACAGCCTTTGGGAGGAGAACGGCTCGATAAAATCCTTGCAGACGGATATGCTGAGGATCTGCACATCCTTTTATATGGGTTTGTGTGATAGAAAAGCCACAGACAGCACCGCCTCCCTGAACTTCCTGTCCTCTATCACGGAGGTCTTGGAGGACAGCAAGCGGGAGAGTCTGGACCAACCACTGACCCTAGAGGGACTGACTGGCTCCATCCGTTCCTTTGACTTGAGTAAAATTCCCGGAAGCGATGGCTTAGCGGCCGAGGTGTATTCGGCTCTGTGGGACTGGGTGGGCCCGGACCTGCGTATGTGGCTGCATCAGGTGGAGCGTAGAGCCAAGGCATGTGGGCACCAAGTGTCACTACCTGCTAAGGTTCTATCTGTCGCCGGTGTTGCGAAGGATGGGCCTGGGCCCACGAAATGTGCCAGTCAGCTGGACATTGCCGCACCATCTGTCGTTTGTGGAAAGGTTTTTCCGGACCAACACCTTTGACCACAAGTCCATCGGGCAGCGGTCAGCACGGAACATCCTGCAGGCAATGCAGGGAAATGACTCCATGGGTCCTGTGGCGTCGTTCCCAGAGCAGACTGCCCAGCTTGTCTGGCAAAATGCCTCATCGCCAGAACTCACCAACAAGCACCAAGACCTGGCTTGGCTGGCGGTGAGGGGAACCCTCACAATCAGATCCTTCCTGCACCGTCGGAACCTCACTAACAGCGCACGCTGCCTTCGGGACGGCTGCTATGGGGAGGAGATGGACTTTGCATAATGTGGATTTGCAAAGAGAGTCAGAGAGGTTTGCAAGGGTCTCTGTCACGATTTACTCTGAACATCTCTGTCACAGAGGACTCTGTTATTTACGGACTATTCCCAGAGATACATTCAGAGACGGACATCGAGTGCTGCTGGAAGGTCATTGGCTCGGTGAAAGATGCTCTTTGATCTGCCCGAGTTTTGTTGACCTCCCAGCGGAGCGAGATGTCCGTCGGGAAATGTTGCTGACTGGCCCGCTGCAGACTGCAGGAGTAAGTCCTGGGGGACGCACTGAAGCTTGGTGCAGCCAACGCCAAGGCTCAGTGGGGGAGGTCTAGGGTCCTGCCACTGCTGGACATGGGGGGCAGGGTGTGGTGGAGACTTCCCTCAAAAAATAAGGGAAGGGATTCAATGCCGGTGGGCCACATGAGTGGCAAGGGTGTAGGGTAAAATTGTGTGATTTGTGTAAACAGTATTGAATGTATGCATAGCCTCCGAGAATGTCGGATGGCGTTTTGTAAGGATCATGTATTGTATATATTTATTTCAGGAATTAAATCTATTTTGAAATTAAAAATTCCTGTCATGTAATGGAAATGTTTGTGTAGCTTTTACATTGCCAGTGCAAAATGAATTAAAAAGGTTTGGAGGAGGGGAAGGTTCGATTTTCAAACAAAAAGGGACTAACATTAGGCACGAGTTTGTTCTCTGGATAATATCTGGAAGAGGTGTAAACCATTTCCTGATATGTGCCTTATTTCAGTGCAATGGTCAAGCTGTCAGCACCAGTTGTGATGGCCTGTTTATGACTTGCCTGTGCTGAAGAAATTGGATTGGATCAATGTCAGTAACTCATAATATTATATACATCTTTCAGGTCACCCCCCAGCCTCTTAACTTCCAGTGAAAACAAACCCAATCCTCCACAACTTCTCCCCATAGCTAAAGTCCTCTGATCTGGAGAGATGAATCTCCTCCGCACTCTATCCAGCACAATTATATGCTTCCTACGGTGTGGCTGCCAGAGCTACCCATAATGTTCCAAACATGCCCTAACCAGTATCTTATAAGTTGAGAGGGGAAAGATTTAATAGGAACCTGAGGAGCAACTTTTCCATACAGAGAGGTGGCGGGCACATGGAATGGGCTGACAGAGGAATTAATTGAGGTAGGTATTATAACAACACCTGAAAGTCATTTGGATGGGTACATGGATAGCAAAGGTTTAGAGGGATATGGGCAAATGGAAAGGGCCATCTTGGTTGGTACGGGCAAGTTGGGCCAAAGAGCTTGTTTTGAAGTACATAAAATTATATTGTGTTCACCAAAGAGCAGTGATTGGTATATTTGTAGATGCAGCAATGGTGCCAGTGGGTTTCTGATGGCAAACTGAACACACAACTGCTGGTTAGACACTTACACTGGGAGGAGAGAAGCAACATACTCACCATTGTGAAATGTCAGATGGATTTGAGAAAGGAAGGCTGAAAAATAAAGGTGGAGGAGACTGAATAGCCAACCGTAAAACCCACAGATCATAAACCATCCTGAGAAGGAGATTACTTTGCATTGAGCGTTATATCGTAAAAATCAGTTCACATTCTGTGTCTTTCTATAGCTAGGGTCATGAAATGGAGACAGAAGGAACTGCAGATGCCGGAATCTTGATTAAAACACAAAAGAAGGGTCCCGACCCGAAATGTCACCTATCCATTCCCTCCAAAGATGCTGCCTGACCCGCAGTGTTCCTCCAGCACTTTGTGTTTTAGTTAACGTTCTGAAATTCCTGGTACTTTCTGATTTCAGTCCAGGATATGCGAGGAGCAGAATTTGGGGAAGATTGTGATTATGTCAGAATTATATTTCTTCTTCCAATACCTCTGATGTCTTGGAATGAAAGCTATGGTCAAATGTCCTGTACTTAGCTCCATGTTAAGGCAGCATGTTTGGAGCTGTTCACTTTGGTTTGCTTTTTAATTGACCGGAATTTGCATCTGCTTAATGTATCTGATTCTCATTCTGTATTATCATAAATCAGCATTTATGTTATTCTGAGCAGAGCCATGCGGCATAGAACACATTTAAATAACTCTAAGTGAAAGTCTTCATGACTTTAAAGAGAATTGTTCTTATCTATTGATGGGTGTTGGTCATGCTCGTTCTGTAAACTCAGGAAATGTATATATAGTCACAGCAAGTGATTCAGAGAGCAAATGATGTGTCGCATTTTAATGCTCGGAGTCTAGACTTCAAAAGTAAGAAAGTCCTATTGAGGTTGTTTTGGAAAGTTTGCAAATTGAGTACTGTATGTAATTTGGTTACTTTCTTTAACCTTCCATCTAAATGATTTTGCCATTTTTGAGGTTAACACTGGGTAGAAAATGTGTTCCATTGTCCCATGTGTAGGAAGGAACTACAGATGCTGATTTACCCTGAAGATAGACACAGAATGCTGGAGTAATTCAGCGGGTCAGGCAACATCTCTGGAGAAAAGGAATAGGTGATGATTCGGGTCGAGACCCTTCTTCTTCGGTCTGAAGAAGGGTCTTGACCTGAAACGTCGCCTACTCCTTCTTCTCCAGAGATGCTGCCTGACCCGCTGAGGTACTCCAGCCCTATGTGTCTATTTCCTATTGCCCCATGTGCAGCATTGACATAATTTTATCATTCTTACAGCATGTTCCGAAAAGCAATTGCTTCGCATTGCTGCTGAATAAACTGAATCACGTTGCCCTATTTTCCATGCTAGTTTAATGATACATCTATCGTGGTCTACATGGACTTTAGCAAGGCCTTTGACAAGGTACCACAAAGCAGGCTGGACTGGAAGGTCAGATCACATGTGATCCAGGACAAATTAGCCCAGGACAAGGATTGCTTTTCAGAATGGAGGCCTGTAATGAGTGGATTGCCACAGGAATTGATGATGTTGTTGTCGTTCTTGAGTTATATTAATGATTTGGATGTGATTGCAGGTGGCACTTCAGTAAGTTTGCAGATGACACTAGAATTAGTGGTATAGTTGACAGTGAAGAAGGTTATCTAAGATTACAGTAGATTTTGGTCAACTGGGTCAATGGGCTGACTTATTCAGTAAATGGCCCTGACTAGAGTTACAGAACAGGGAGACTACACAACTGTGCAGCCTCACAGTTCCATGAAAATAGGTACACACGTAGACAAAGCAGATGAACAAAGAGTTTGTGTTCAAGAAGGAACTGCAGATGCTGGAAGATCGAAGGTACACAAAAATGCTGGAGAAACTCAGCGGGTGCAGCAGCATCTATGGAGCGAAGGAAATAGGCGACGTTTCGGGCCGAAACCCTTCTTCAGACTGATGGGGGGTGGGGGGGAGAAGGAAGGAAAAAGGGAGGAGGAGGAGCCGAGGGTGGGGGGATGGGAGGGTGGGAGGAGACAGCTAGAGGGTTAAGGAAGGGGAGGAGACAGCAAGGGCTAGCAAAATTGGGAGAATTCAATGTTCATGCCAACCGGACGCAAGCAACCCACGCGGAATATGAGGTGCTGTTCCTCCAATTTCCGGTGTTGCTCACTCTGGCAATGGAGGAGACCCAGGACAGAGAGGTCGGATTGGGAATGAGAGGGGGAGATGAAGTGCTGAGCCACCGGGAGTTCAGGTAGGTTATTGCGGACTGAGCGGAGGTGTTCGGCGAAACGATCGCCCAACCTCCGCTTAGTCTCACCGATGTAAATCAGCTGACATCTAGAGCAGCGGATGCAGTAGATGAGGTTGGAGGAGATACAGGTGAACCTTTGTCGCACCTGGAACGACTGCTTGGGTCCTTGAATGGAGTCAAGGGGGGAGGTGAAGGGACAGGTGTTGCATTTCTTGCGGTTGCAACGGAAAGTGCCCGGGGAGGGGGTGGTACGGGAGGGAAGGGAAGAATTGACAAGGGAGTTGCGGAGGGAGCGGTCTTTGCGGAAGGCAGAGATGGGAAGATGTGGCGAGTGGTGGGGTCACGTTGGAGGTGGCGGGAATGGTGGAGGATTATTTGTTGTATTTGCCGGCTGGTGGGGTGAAAGGTGAGGACTAGGGGGACTCTGCCCTTGTTGCGAGTGCGGGGATGGGGAGAGAGAGCAGTGTTGCGGGGTATGGATGAGACCCTGGTGCGAGCCTCATCTATCGTGGCGGAGGGGAATCCCCGTTCCCTGAAGAGCGAGGACATTTCCGATGCCCTGGTGTGGAACGTCTCATCCTGGGAACAGATGCGGCGTTGGCGGAGGAATTGGGAGTAGGGGATGGAGTCTTTACAGGGGGCAGGGTAGGAAGACGTGTAGTCCAGATAGCCATGTGAGTCAGTTGGTTTGTAGTGTATGTCGGTCAGAAGTCTGTCCCCTGCGATGGAGATGGTGAGGTCAAGGAATGGTAGGGAAGTGTCGGAAATGGTCCAGGTGTATTGGAGTGCCGGATGGAAGTTGGTGGTGAAGTGGATGAAGTCAGTCAGTTGTGTGTGGGTGCAGGAGGTGGCCCCAAAGCAGCCGTCAATGTAACGGAGGTAGAGGTCGGGGATGGGGCCCTGGTACGTATTGAACAAGGATTGTTCAACGTACCCGACAAAGAGGCAGGCGTAGCTGGGGCCCATGCGTTTGCCCATAGCTACGCCTTGTGTTTGGAGGAAATGGGAGGAGTCAAATGTAAAGTTGTTGAGGGTGAGTACCAACTCCGCTAGGCGGAGGAGAGTGTCAGTGGCTGGGTATAGGTTGCTCCTCTGGTCGAGGAAGAACCGGAGGACTTTGAGGCCATCCTGGTGGGGGATGGAGGTGTAGAGTGACTGGACATCCATGGTGAAGATGAGGGGGTGAGGGCCTAGAGAGTGGAATGCGCGGAGGCGGCGGAGAGTGTCTGAGATGTCTAAAACATAGGTGGGAAGGGATTTGACCAAGGGGGATAGTATGGAGTCAAGGTATGTGGAGATGAGTTCGGTGGGGCACGAACAAGCAGAGACAATGGGTCTGCCGGGAGAGCCGGGTTTGTGGATTTTGGGGAGAAGGTAAAAACGGGCCGTGCGGGGCTGGGGAACGATGAGGTTGGAAGCTTGGTCGGGCAGGGTGTGGGAATTGATGAAGTCGGTGATGGTGCTAGATATGGTGGCCTGGTGCTCGTCAGTGGGGTCATGGTCCAAGGGTAAGTAGGAAGAGGTGTCCGAGAGTTGGTGCGTGGCCTCAGCTTTGTAGAGATCGACGCGCCAGACTACCACGGCACCTCCCTTGTCGGCTGGTTTGATAACCCAATCTGGGTTTTTGCGGAGTGATTCAATGGCAGTGCGTTCGGGGGGGAGAGATTGGAGTGAGACAGGGGAGTGAGACAGGGAACCAAGAGTTTGCCAAGGTTGTTTTCATCAGTCGGCATATTAAACATAGGAGTTGGGATGTTATATTACAGCTCCACAAGATGTTGGTATGGGCACATTTGGAATATTGTGTACAGTTCTAGTTATCCTGCCATAGGAAGGATGTCATTAAACTGGAAAGTTTGCAGTATAAGGAGAGTTTTGGTAGGTTGGAATGTTTTCTCCCTGGAGCATAGGAGGCCGAGAGGAGACTTATAGAGAGGTTTATAAAATCACGAGGGACATACACAAGGTGAATACCCAGGCTTTTCCCCAGGATAAGTAGTTTAAAACTCAAGGCCATAAGTCTAAAGTGAGAGGGGAAAGATTTGTTTTTAAACCTGAGGGGCACCGTTTTCACTGAAATGCTGGTGTATATATGAAATGAGCTTCCATAGGAAGTGGAAGAGGTTGGTACAATTGCAATATTTAAAAGACACTCGGACTGGTACATGGGCAGGAAAGGTTTGGAGGAATATGGGCCAGGGTTAGGCAAGTGGGACTGGCTTGGCTAGGCAACTTGGTTGACGTGGATACGTTGGGCCGAAGGGCCTATTTCTGCGCTGTTTAGCTTTATGACTATATCAACGAGAAATGTCCTCATAGAGAAGTAACAGTTATTCTACCATTCACTGCAGTTTCTTTTACTGAAGTGAACTAAAGTTAGTCATAATAGATGATCACACTATTCGTGAGACCATGCATTAAAGAACATGTCTCACTGAATTCAGATGAAGGGCAATTATTTTCAAATGTTTACTGTTCCAAACTTGCGCACTGCAGGGAACTTCTCATGGTAATGCAACCAACTCTGACAAACATTTGATCACCTATTTGTCAAATAAATGTTTTAAATATTTATAAATCGCAGAGCTATTGAGATTCATTGTTATTCACTCTCATGGAATCATATATGAGTCTTGACCTGAATTACAGGATGAACAAAAGAATTATGAGTGAGACAGACAAGACAGAAAAGATTGCAGAAGAGTAATCTTGGCTTTTTACTAATGGCAGCAATTTGCAAAGGTCAGCAGATAGATTGGTTTCTGGAAGGGAAAACAGCTTAATTTACATAAACACTTTCTCTCTATATTTCTAAGAACATTTTATACTTGCCAATTACAGTGTTGCTTTGTGGCTTCTGCTGTGAATCAGCTGCTGTCTTTGCTTCAGCAAGGAGTGGGGAGAGATCAGGGAAGCACACGTTGACTGATGGCTGTCAGGTGATGGTGCATGGTCCTGGGAGGATAGAAGAAGGGTGTTGTGTTTATCTCTCTTTCTCTCTCATGCCTGGTTTGCAGGAGTCAACCCAACAGCACTCTGTTTTCAAGAGAGAGTTAGATTTAGGTCTTGGGACTAAAGGTATCAAGGGATATGGGGAAAAAGCAGGAACGGGGTACTGATTTTAGATGATCAGCCATGATCATTTTGATTGGCGGTGCTGGCTCGAAGGGCCGAATGGCCTACTCCTGCACCTATTTTCCTACGTCTCTATGTGCAAACCAGCACAGGACACCACTCCAGCAGCTGCCCCTATCAGCAACGGTGCCCCTATCAGTCCCTATGAAGAGGTGGGCTCTTCTAAAGATAGACACAAAATGCTGGAGTAACTCAGCAGGACAGGCAGCATCTCTGGAGAGAAGGAATGAGTGACGTTTCGGGTCGAGACCCTTATTCAGACTGATGTCTGAAGGCTCTTCTGAAGTTTGGTGGACACCAAATCCACCGTATCGCTCCATCATCTCTCTCTTTAAAATGGGCTGGCTAAGGAGAACAGAAAGGATGTGTGTGTAAAAGAGGACAGAGATTAGGCTTTTTGTGTATATAGTAGCAATGTTACAAAATTTTGAGATTTTAAAAATCAAGTCTTTAATTTATCCCATCAGATAAAGCATAAAAAGAAGTTTAATTTGACACCTAATTCACTTTCATCTTCAGTATTAAAAAGGTTATGGCCATTTTCATACTCGGAAATTAGCATCTTGTTCCCTATTGCTTTTCCATTGACTGAACACAAAAGCTGTGATCGAGGACAGTCAAAAGCCCATAACTTTCTTAAAATTTAAGAGAACTGAAAGAAATTTTCAGTTATTATAGATTGAAGCATTCTGAAACAAATATGAAACAATCTTACTTAGATGACTTGAAATTAAAGCATATAATTAGTTAGTTACCTAATTGTAGCTAATTACAAAATTCAATTACTAGATCTAAACATCTATCCATTTCTTAAGAATAGTTTACATTTTTAAATAGCCTAAGTGTCCAAATAACATTCACACAAGAATTCAGAATATAACATAATTTTTAAATCTCATTGTCATGGGTTTATAGGCCAAATGGAAGGAATTTAATGTTTAATAACTTCAAACAACTTCACTGGCTTCCCATCTCCCACCGGATCACCTACAAAATCCTGGTCCTCACCTACAAAGCCCTCCACCATCTGGCTCCTCCATATCTCACTGACCTCCTCTCCCCCTACCAACCCTCACGGTCCCTCAGATCCACATCAGCCGGTCTCCTCTCCATCCACAAACCCAACCTCCGCAGTTTTGGGGCAGAGCCTTCTCCAGGGCAGCTCCCAGGCTCTGGAACTCCCTCCCCCAACTGATTCACAATTCCGTGTCCCTCACCATCTTCCAGTCCCGCCTCAAGACCCATCTCTTCACCTCTGCCCATCCTTAGCCCCACGTCCCCCTCCCTTTTCATCTGTGCTTGAATTGCCTCATATTGTGTTTTGAATTGAATTCTGTCTTTAATTTGTGTACTAGTCATGTCTCTACTATTTATTTCATTCCCCTTACATGTTTTTCCTCTACTTGCTAAATTTTTGTAAGGTGTCCTTGAGACTCTTGAAAGGCGCCCATAAATAAAATGTATTATTATTATTATTAATACCTGTAAATTAATGTCCATTTAAATCAGCTTGCGAGTGGGATTTTCTGGAACGGGACCATTTGGAACGTTGAGGATGCGGTTAATTTATACCCCCATATCTGCAGCAAATACACTGCCGGTTCTTCGGGGGGGGAAATCACCATTTCACTACTTAAAATGTGAATTAAATACATCTTAAGAAACACTTTTATACATAAAAATAAACTACTTTCTTTTACCTGGTCCTCCATAAAATCCGTCCTCGTTGTCGGCATTGGCGGCTTCAGAAGCTGATTTTAAAATAATTCCAGCGATTAACATGTCGGGTGAATTTTTTTTAAAAACACACAGAACGGCCGTAGGAACGATTCTTTAGCAACATCTTGCACTCCAACAAATATAATTCAGGACCAGGTCGGAAAAAAACCCCGTTTTAACCCCCCCCCCTCAAACGCGCCAAAATCGCGCACACGACCAGTGGCAGAATTGCAGCGCCGCTGAAGGTAAGTTTTGTAACATACCTATATAGAGAAAGAATAAAACACATATGTGTTATGTTATCAATGACACACACTCAGCAACGAGCCACACTTGAAATAGATACCATTTGCAGCACAGTTCATAGAGCTGCTGTCTCGCAAACTCCAGCGACTTAGGTACAGTCCTGATCTTTGATGCTGTCTGTGAGGAGTTGGAATGTGCTCCTTGTGACTGTATAGGTTTCTTCCCCATCAAAAGACATGTGGGTTGTAGGTTAACTGGCCACTGTAAATTATCTCCACAGTGTTGGTAATTGGTAGAATCTGAAGAGAGATGATGGAAATGGGGAGAGAGTAAAATGTTAGCAAACCAAACCAAACTGGAGCCTAGTGTGCTTTGGTTGGGCTGAAGGGCCTGTTTCTCTGCTATATCACTCTGTTAATCTCATTTGAAAATTAGATCCTCTTTCTTCCACTCACACTCCCTTGCCTCTTAGCTTTGTAACTCTACTCTCTGTTTTTTAATATTAATCAGCAGCATCGGACCACTCTGGAGTTCATCGCCACTCTTACAAGACTCCAAAAGATTCTACCTGCCAGACATGCAGCTCCTTCTTTTCCCACAAGCACTGATGCAATCTTGGTGACAAAAATCTGAACTTAATCCAGCTATTTGTTGAAATTTCCTTCGCAATCCAAATGAGAATTTTACTCCCTCCAGAGGATTCTGTTTTAATGAATTACATGACAAGGAAGCACCAACAGACAATGAAATGGTAAAACTACACAAAAGAAATCTCGTTGCCTCTCACTTGGTTGCAGAAAATTAAAGAACAGACCATGGGAGCTGGATGGCTCCTTGATAAGTGGCAGCCAAGAGGCTCAGGGCCAAGAGCTGGGAAGTGGGATGAGATGAAACAGTTAGCGAGGAGATAATGAGCCTTAGTGTATAGGAAAGAACTGCAGATGCTGGTTTAAATCGAAGATAGACACAAAATGCTGGAGTAACTCAGCGGGACAGGCAGCATCTCTGAAGAGAAGTATTGGGTAATGTTTTGGGTCAGACTCCATCAGTCTGAAGAAGGGTCTCGACCCTAAATGTCACCCATTCCTTCTCTTCAGAGATGCTGCCTGTCCAGCTGAGTTACTCCAGCATTTTATAAAGAGCCTTTTATGTTCCTTCAGTGCTGTAAACCTCCATGAATGTGTGACACTCTATCAACCTGTGTTCTGACTATTAATTTCCCTCTTCTCCCCCCACAGCACTTACGAGAAACCGGACTATGCTTCGTCGGCTTTGCGGCCACTCAAGCAACGATGAGCACGCGTTGGTGCCAATTGAGAGGAGGCGCAAGATCAGCACCTCACAGTTAACACCTCAGGTGAATCAGTGTGAAGAATAATGAATGATCAGAGAGCTTTTAATGAATGTACCAAAAGAAAGGTTGGCAAGTGAGTGCCAAATTAAAGGACATCCTTTTAAGAAGGAGATGAGGAGAAATGTCTTTAGTCAGAGGTTGGTGAATCTGTGGAATTCTTTGCCACAGAAGGCTGTGGAGGCCAAGTCAGTGGATATATTTAAGGCAGAGATAGATAGATTCTTGATTAGTACAGGTGTTGGAGGTTATGGGGAGAAGGCAGGAGAATAGGGTTAGGAGGGAGAGATAGACCATCCATGGTTGACTTGATGGGCCGAATGACCTAATTCTCCTCCAATTCCTTATGACCTTATGAATGCCTCGACTTCCTTGATCAATCAAAAGTGGGTACGTCGACATTTGTGATCAATCGCGGGTGGAACTTTGTTGGTACTTTAACTAGAATGCAGAATACCACCTCCTCAATCTACCTATTACACTTGAGTTTGGCTTGATTGTATTTATGTGTAGTATGGTTGCATTTGCTTGGATAGCATGCAAAACAAAGCTTTTCACTCCACCTCAGTAAAGGTGACAATAATAAACTTAAATTTAAATAAATGATTAAACTTCAAATTCATTTAATTGTTCTGCTCAGTTAAAAATAGTAACTCAGCAGTTTATAGTAACGTCAGCATTCTACAGCTTTCATTCCCATGTTTATGTTGTTTATCTGACACTGTTGATCAGCAGGATTCCGTTGATCAGCAGGATTCCGCCTCGGTGCTTTTTTGCATGAATTATCTCCGGTTAATATTCAAGGAAATGTTTCTTGGACGAATGGAAATTATGTTAATGAGCGGACATAACACTTTCTTCGCTAAGCAGTGAGTTCCCTTTTGAAGGGTCACCCGAAACGTCACCCATTCCGTCTCTCCAGAGATTCTGCCTGTCCCGTCGAGTTACTCCAGCATTTTGTGTCTATCTCTTGCATTGGCTTCTGTTGAAGCGACTTTCCACCTGGTCATGCTTGCTTTATGTTTCCTCAGTAACTCCCATGGCAACATCAATGTTTAGAGAGAATCTATTTGTGATGCGCAACCAGGGTATTTGTATTATGAATCATGTTCCTGTCATTCCTTGTTTGCTTTCTAAGGAGGAGAGCATTCACAAACTAGTGGGTGGCATTGTTGATTACTACGGTCTTTTCATTGCTCTGGCTTTGGACCAGAAACCTAGACTCGTGTCAGTTGAAAACTGATAACGTAATTGTTTCCCCTTTCTTAAAATGACAGGACAGCCTATAAAATAAATCTGACCAATTTAAATGCAGTTCCCAGAAGGCATGAGTCTGCACTAAAAGATTACGCTTTATGGTCAAATGGTTGCAGTGGGGGTGATCAAGGCTGTTACTGAGAAAGAACGCTGCAAAACCCTCCAGGGCTGCCAATAGAGTATTAAACAAGACATGAGAGTCACCACATGCCATCAGGACAGAGCAAACCCCGAGACTGATGCTTGGAGGGACCACAGGAATGTTTAATATGGGAATAGGCTGCATGCATGCATCCCAGCAGAATGTATCATCCAGCGTTTGGGGACTGGAGTGGAAATGTTACTCTGCACCCATCATTTCCTTTCTAAGGAGTTTCTAAAGTTAACACACAGTAGAACATAATTGATCCACACGTCAGCAGCGTTACTCGGAAGAACATAAACTCACAATGTTTTGTAAAACAAAACAATTTTGCAGAGATCGTAGAGAAACTTCGGCATCTGAAGTCAGGATCAAACCCAGGTCTCTTACGCCAGTTTTTCCTGATTTAAGGCTGAGGAGTCGGATGCCTTTCACATGCCACCCTTCCTCCAGTCCATTTGTGCTTCACTAATATCTGAACTCCAGTATTTCCCCACTTTTGACACACATGGAGTTGAGCTAGAGATGAGCTGAAGGGATGTAGAAGATAGAACTGCAACCAAGGGCGAAGGTGAGTTGCCCGTTGAATCTCCCCTTTGATATAAATGGGAGGAGAGGGATGTTGTTGACAGTCACTATTTTGTTTGGAGAGTTCATGGAGCAGTGCAGGAAATTGGAGATGTAATGGCAGAAATCACTTAATCAAGAAATCAAGTGCTTCAGAAATGGCAATGGCATTATGCAAGTTTTCAGCAAATTTCAACTAATATGACCCAAATGCAAAATACTACAGGTGAAGGAAAATGTTTAAATATAAATCTATGATGCTGTAAATACACAGCAGCTTGGGCTATGGAGAGAGTTAATATTTCAGATTGATAATCTGAGCTCTGATGAAAGGTACACCTCTCTCCTCACAGAAGTTGCTGAGTATTTCCAGCATTTTCTATTTTTACTTCCAGAAATCAATTCCTTCTAGGTTAGTTGCTAGAGGTCTTTTACGAAAGGCAGCCTTTTAAAAAGCATTTCATTCATTTGTAATGCGTGCCAAGAACTTCAATACATTAATGCAATTTGAGTTCTCGAACGTTGAAGTGCATTTCTGGTGCCAGATAATGTAGAAGTCCGTCTGACACAACTTAATATTTCACTTCACGGAACAGGCTCCATCTAAACAGGGCTTAACAAATAGGAAAAAATGGTTGTTTTTTGAGGTAACCAATTCTAACCTTCAGTTTATATGAAGTTTTTATTGCATTATCCAGCTCTGCATGAGATTGTTTCAGAGAAATCAAGGTAGATGAGTACAAGATGCTTTCATTTGTATGTATATTAGTCTTCATCCAAGAGAAAAAGAAACATTATAGACCTAATGCAAGGCACAAAGACATGATCTAATTTTGCAGATATTTGCATAACCTGCAAGCTGTTATTGAGTGCTTACGTTTACCTCGTTGTATGTGTGGTTGGCTGAACTGGAGGGATAAGTAAAGCACAAGCACATTGATGCAGTATGTTGGTGCCACAAATCAATTCATCCACTTGGCTGGATCTCCACTGCATACATTTTGGGCACTGAAGCAGGTTAAGGTCAGAAGTCAGGTTAATTCCAAACATCTCCAAGTGAGTGAGCCAAGAGATTGACGACTTTCCCCAGCGACTTGTGATAATACAGTAAGTAGCTAATTCAGGAGGGAAAGTAACAGGGGTTAATAATTAAGGAAGGGTCAGTTTTTTAGTTTAGTTTTAGAGATACAGCGCAGTAACAGGCCCTTCAGCCAAGGGCGGAAAACCCGGGGGGGCCAGAGGGGACACGTCCCCCCCATGTTTTGAGAGGTGGGTGACATCCCCGCCAGGTTAACCTGCCTGGGCTTGCGGGAAATATGGCCAGCACGGAGAAGCAGCGCTGGTGTCCCGTCAGTCCAGACAGGGCTGTAGTTAACCCGGTGAGACAGGCAGTTGAGCTGCATTTAGCGCTGGATTGAGCCTCCGAAGCCTCGCGCGCGTGTGTGAGTGTGCGCATGCGCGCGCAGCCGCCAAAAAATGGTGTCCCCCGTCCCCTCCATGTTTTGATAGTGAGTTCCGTTCTTGCCTTCGGCCCACCGAGTCCACAATGACCAGCGATCCCCGCACCTTAAAACGACGCTCTACACACTAGGGACAATTTTTACAATAACACTAAGCCAATTAACCTACAAACCTGCACATATTTGGAGTGTGGGAGGAAATTGAAAATCTCAGAGTAAACCCACGCAGGTCTCGGGGAGAACTTACAAATTCTGTACAGACAGCTCCGCTATAGGATCTTTGGACAGCACCCTTAGTCAGAATCGAACCTGGGTCTCCGGCACTGGAAGGCAGTAGCTCTTCAAATGCCTTCATTTTTGTTAAATAATCACACTTACTGTAAAGGGCCTGTCCCACTTGGGAGTCATTTACGCGACATTCTAAAAATTGGTTGGCGCGTCGTGACGCTCGCATGACGCGCGCATGACGAGCGCTTGCCGTGCATGACGCGCACAAGGCGCATGGTGAGCCGTGGTGGCGTATGCAGTGACGCGCGGTAGCGCACGGCGCCCCAGGATTTTGGGATGCTCAAAATCCTTGCGCGCCACCTGCGTGACACGCAAATGACGCTCAAGTGGGACCGGCCCTTAAGTATCTGTGCATTATTCATTAGATATATTGGAAGTTGCCTTGAAAATGCTACACCAGGGAGAAATAGCACAGGCTATATAATGTCAACAAACTTGAAACAGGGTTCCATAAACTTCAATCAATTTAATCAAATGTTAAATATTTGTCTTTCGAATTATTTACTCAGCCATTTAGCCCAAGTAGGAACCAAATTTACTTTATCTACAGCACCCGTCATTAGTTTCTAAACATGTACAGTAGTTATCATAAAAACAAAAAAATGCTGGAAATACTCAGCAGATTGGGCCGTACCTGTTAATGTTGCAGCTTGAATTGTAACAATGTAAAGGAATCACTTTACAAATATGCCGGATATGTTGAAACCTTCTGCAGATTTAGTACCAGTGATATAAACAAGCTCGTTCTACACTCCCAACAGCACTGATTATCCTCAGGCCCAGTTCAGGGATGGATGCACAAGACGGCTATTGATTTTATGATAACTATGTTGGGTTTTTTTAACTTTTAATATGTCTATTTCTGTTGTACAGGTTGTGTAATCTCTTCAAGCGTACCAAAAAATTGAAGCAATAGAGAATCTGATACAACCCAACTCATTAGGAAGTATTTTTGAGGAATTGCAAATATTAACTTTTTGCTTTCAATCTACACAACAACAGGGGAAATACTGCTGGTTGCCACATTTTGTTTTGTTATACTAAATAGACAGCTTTTCATAAAAAATAGATTTATTTTTGTCTGTTTTGGCTGGAACGTCTTTCAACATCCTTGCTAAAGGGGAAAAGCAATGGAGCAATCAAAAGCACTGAAGCATTGCCTTGATTAAATATTCCTGTTCCGTGAAGCCTCCTCGAAAAGACCCAATGTCACTGAACAGAGATCAATGATTAAAGGGAAAAATTTCAGGCTGTATTTTTTAAATCAATGAGAATAAAACCCAATTGAATTTTGAGAAGTAAATTAAATACCAAATCAATGGTAAGATGTCTGGTTCAAAATTCGACTGGCATTAAGTTGGTGCCCCCATGCAGGAACTTGCAAGCTTATCAATAGGGAAAGGATAAGGCATGGAAAGGTGGACACCATTCCGGACAAGAATGGGAACTTGTATGCTGAGGGTAGCGTTAAATTACAAAATGAGGAGCCCGCATTGCTCTTCAACAGAGAAGACGGGTTCCAAAGTAATAGTGAAGGAGGAGATAGTTGGGGTATTGGATATAATCTATACATAACTAAAACTCTGATCTTGTGCTCTTCCAGTTTGCAGTCCTTCTATTTGCGCAAAAACGGTACTCGATGGCGCTACAATTTTTCGGCAGTTCACTCACCGTTCTCTTGTGCTGTGAGTGCAACAAGTTTCGTTCCGATCGGTGGTCTATTGTAAAAATTAGCGAGGTGTAAAAATCTTAAAACCCGCGCATGCGCAAATCGATCTCCTCTCCTGCCAGTCAGCGTTGCATTGATTGATCTTTTTTCCTGTCACTCCGCGGGACGGTCCAGCTCTTCCTGCGCCATCGCATCTTTACTGGAGCTGAGGATGGCCAGCGGAGGTTTCCAACTGGACACGATTTTCGGAGGGACCGGGCGTGGCGCGGCACGTCGCAGAGTCGGAAAGTAGACAATGTCGCTGATGTCGCCAAACGGAAAGCAGAGAATCTGATCCCGGCGGAGGAGAATGTCCAGCAACCAGTGCCCGCCGTGTGTCCCCAGCACATCGTCAGCTCCAGCCTCTCTGGTCCCCCTCGTTGGCTCCTGCCCCCCTCCCCCATGATACCCCCCCTCCCCATAACCCCTGTCTTTTCTCCAAGCTCTCCCCCCGCCCACACCTCCCCTCCCCCCACATCCACTCCACCCCCCACACACCCCCCTTGCCCCAACCCCCCCGCTGCCTCCATACACCCACATTCCTCCACAACCCCCCCTCCCCCACACACACCCCTGCCCCCACACCCCCCCCCCCACCCACACACCCCCCTTGCCCCAAACCCCACACACCCAACTTTCCCCCCCGCCCACACATTCCCTCCCCCCACAACACCCCCCGCCCACACACCCACCTCTCCCCCACCCACAACCCCCCTCCCCCCACAACCCCTCGTCCACACACCCTTCCCCTCCCACAAGCCCCCCCCCCCCTGTCCCCACACCCCTACCCTCCCACAGGTGGAGAGCAGGAAGACTTGCCTGAACTGAGGAACTTTAGTCCTTGTATGTGAATACTTTGCCAATAATCATATTCATTCATTCATTCATTCATTCATCAATAACATCGGCAGCTGAATAAAGAAGAATAGCGGAATTATGTAAGTTTATGCAGAGGGAAAATGATGCAGAGATGTATGTCTGGTAAAATCTGAGAGTAATGTACTGTCACTTGCAAAATAAGTGTTAATAAATAGCCAAGGCCACTTGGTTGAGCTTGTTGATGTAATTATGGAGAGTGTTGATGGTTAATGCCGTTGATACTATGCACATGAACCATCAATAGCATCAAAAGCCATGTATTAAACATTTTATCAGGACTAACTTCATAGATGCCAGGTTATTTATTAAACTGAATTTCACACAATAAATCCATGGAATTTATTTGCACCAAGGATTCTGAAATAAAGAGCTAAATCATAAAACCTTTATTTTTCCAGTATTCTACAGCACTAACTGAAAAATACTTTCCATGAACACAACACAGATCTTTTTTGTGATTTTATTTTAATGTCAAATTTTGATTTAATGCTCAAATTCTGTGTGATGATAGTTGGTAACATGGGTGAAGAAATGGAGTTTAAACTGAGGTGTTGTGCATTGGGAAGTCAAATGTAAGAAGAAAGTACGCTGAAAGTGGTAGAGTTCTTGGGAACATTGATGTGCAGAGGGATCTTGGGGTGCAAGTCCATAGCTCCCTGAAAGTGGCAACACAAGTAGATAGGGTCGTAAATAAGACATACAGGACGCTTGCATTCGTTCATCAGGACAATGAGTGTAAAGTCAATAAGCTATGTTGCAACTGTATAAAACCTTAGTTAAGGGTCTGTCCCACTTGCGCGTCATTTACGTGACATCATTTGCACATCACGAAGCAAGACGCGTGCGTTGTGATGCACACATGCGCGTGTTGAGACGTGGTGACATAGGCAGTGAGCACGCGGTGAGCGTGCGGCACCCCAGGATTTTGGGATGCTCAAAATCCTCGCCCACCACCTGCGTGGCACGCAAATGACGACCAAGTGGGACAGGCCCTTTAGACTACATTTGGAATATTGTGTGCAGTTCTGGTTGCTGCATTGCAGGAAGGACTTGGAGGCTTTGGAGAGGGTGCAAAGAGGTTCACTTTGCCAGGACTTTGCCTGGGTTAGAAAGTATTACCTGTAAGGAGAGGTTGGACAAACCTAGATTGTGTTCTCTGGAACAATGGAGGCTGAGGAGCAACTTGATGGAAGGATAAGGCGCATTGTTAGGGCAGATAATCAGGGTCTTTTTTCCACGGGTGGAAATATCAAATACTAGCAGGCATTGGTTTCAGGTGAGAGGGGGAAAGTTTAATTGAGATTTACAAGTCAATTTTGTGGTGGGTTCCTGGAACAGGCCATAAGGGGAGGTGGTAGAAACAGATATAATAGCAACATTTAAAAGGTATTTAGACAGGACACGTAAACAGGCAGCGAATTGAGGGGTATAGACCGCATGCAGGTAGATGGGATTAATTTAAATTGGTATCATGGTCGACACAGACATTGTGGGCCGAAGGGCCTTTTCCTGTACCATACCATATTATGTTCTGGCGGGTAGCATGAAGGACATTCCCATATATACATAAGGGGGGAAAGGGTAATTAGAGAGAGAGAATGGGACCTCTCAGGGTCGAGACTGATCGGTTTGGATCAAGACTGATCAGGTCAGTTCAGGTCCGCTCTCAAGAAGAGTCTCGTCCCAAAACGTCACCCATTCCTTCTCTCCAGAGATGCTGCCTATCCCGCTGAGTTACTCCAGCATTTTGTATCTATCTTCGTCAGGTGAGTGTGCCACTGTGGATAATGGATTCAGAAGTGATTTGGTTTCATTCTTTTTAGAATGTATAGCTTAATGGGCCTGTCCCACTTAGGCAACTTTTTAGGCGACTGCAGGAGACTCTGCGGTCGCCACATGCTCGCCACATGTTCGCGGGTGGTTGCCGGGAGTTGCCTTCATGGTCGTAAGGAGTTCCCGCATTCTGGGAACTAGTCGCAGCCTCATCATGGTCGACCAGAATGAAGCCGCCATGGAGAGTAGCGAGAATTCTCGTGCCGTAGGTGGGTCGCCAGCAGGTCCTAGTGGGTTGCCAGGAGGTCGAAGGTTCTCCTAGGTTCACACAGGTTGTAGCTGGTGCTGACCGTTGAATTTCATTGGCTCATTGGGAAAAAAAAATGTAAGCAGTAGTTTTCAGAACCAAGGATAACCGACCGGTAATGTTAAATGTCCGCGAGCTTCACAGCCGTGTATCTCTGGCTTCTTAAAAGTTGTCTCCACTCCTTCTCTCCCCCCCTCCCCCCCCCCTCTCCCCCCCCCCCCCCCCCCCCTTTTTAAAGGACACTGTACTTTAGCCGTCTTAATTACAGCGCCAACCTTCCTGTTCATCGCGGTGTGTGTCTGTATCACCTTGGCTTTGCACCGTGTGAATTTCACTCAGACAGCGCTCCCCCGCTTGCCCTGTCCCCCACCTGGTGAAGAACGTGATGTGTCAATGTGTGTGTGTGTGTGTTCCACTCTGACAGTTGCCGGTATTTCAGGCGACTGCCGGCAACTCAACAGTAGCCGTCAGTCGCCTGAAAAATCGCCTAAGTGGGACAGACCCATAACTCTGTCTTGTATGAAATGATGCATCCTGCATATTTTGCAGTAATGCACCTCACTTAGGTAATAAGTTATTATGGATATTAGCCATTTACTTGTTACAATGCACCTGCCACTTGTCTGTTTCTGCACAAACAAACCTTTCATAGAATCTACAGGAAAAGCCTGAAAATACCTGAATATGATTAATGTACACTAGAGAGAGAGAACTCAGGGGAAAACTGTCACTCAGATTTCAGGCAGTCTAATGGGATTCAATAGGTTGAGCTCTTGGATAAAATGTCAAAATATAAATTTGCTGTCAAGTGTTGAAAACTGACATGTTCAACGTTCACAGAAAGTCCTCGTTTTTACCTTGTTGAAGTTTGTTGATTCTGAAAATGTTTCATGCAAGATACAAAGGTCCCACTCACTAAAATTTGGGTTTTGTAAGGTAGATTTTCAGCTTTGACATTTGGCATGGGTATGAAAAAATAACCACCATATCTGGTGATGTTCCTTCAGTCCTTTTTTGTTAGTTGGCATCATCAATGAATTACGTGTGTTGCCACATCAGGGACCTATGTTCCTTCTGTACGTGAATGGTATTTCCACTTACTGTATACTATTCTGCTGCATTTGACCTCCCAAGCTACAACACCTCTGGATTGAAGTTAAGATTTTTCATCGATGATTTCCATACTGCTGATTCAAGGCTCATCAGCCTGTAGTTTGTTGCATTGCTCTTTTTAAGCAAGGGAACAGCACTGGCTATTCTCAAGTCTTCTGAGTCCTCGCCTGCAGCCATTTGGTGTATGTGATAATAAATGTCCTTTATATCCTTAAATGTCCTTTGTATCCAGAGAGGATACAGAGATCTCTGACAATTCACCAGCCATTTGGAGCTTGCCTAGTTTTGCATGCTATCCAATCAGATCAGATAATGTTAAACATAAATGCAATAAGGCCAAACTCAGGTAGAGCAAAGGGGAGGATGCAGAGTGCAGACTAGTCATCAGCTATAAGATCTTTGGTCATCAGCATTGTAGTGCATCAGTTCCGACAAAATTCAATGTCCTACATGGGTTAGTGGTGAATCGGACAGTACCCTAGCTTCTGGAATGGGGTAGAGGTGAAATTGGACAGTACCCTAGCCTGCAGCCTTCTGGCTGGGTGTGCTTCCATATTTAGGAGGTGCTGTTGAAAAATCCTCTCAGCTGATAGTGAAGTACATTTTTTGGAAGAAACACGTTGGTAAGAGTTGAATGTTAATGCTGGAGGGTGAGAGAAAGGCGTAAGTGGGTTGTTTCAATAGACAATAGACAATAGGTGCAGGAGTAGGCTATTCGGCCCTTCGAGTCAGCACTGCCATTCCTTGTGATCATGGCTGATCATCCCCAATCAGTACCCCGTTCCTGCCTTCTCCCCATATCCCCTGCCTCCTAGTTTCATTCTGGGTGATGTCAAGTTCTGGATGTGCTTTTGCAATCTGTACTTATCCACATACATGGAGAGTATTGACTCCTGACATATGCTTTTTGGATGACTTTGGGAAATCAAGAGGCAAGTCACTTGCTGCAAGACATCTAACTGTTGACCTGCTTTCATGCACATTTTATTTCCGTGGCTATTCCAGTTAAACTTCCAGCCAACAGTAATTGTTAAGCTACTGGTCCATGCTGTTCGGCAACATTAATACCGTGGAATATCAAAGGGACTACTCATTGCTGCGACTTGTACACCCAGAGTTTCTATTCCACTCTGTTGCAGTCACAATGTCATTTTAGCTCACAAATAAACAAGTTGGGTTGCTCAAGTTTTTCATTGAAAGAAGGATGCTAATAAAGACGGCTGCCACACATTAAAAAAGTCCCACATGGGTCTTAGCTCAATGGTTGCATTCTGGCTAATTAAAATAACACGCCATTACAATGCAAGTGACACAAGTTAATACATTTTTGCCAGAGGATAAGAGAGAATTCAGAATCTGCTGTTGCAATGAAACTAATTAAAATTCCCCCAACTTTCACTTACAATAAAATAATGACCTTTTGGGGGTATTTGGTCAGGACCTCTACGATAACCAGAATTGTATCAATCCTAATGTTTCTTGAATGGCAATATTTATAGGCAGCATTACTTAGCACCAATTTACATAACAATGTTAGCTATTGTAAAAATTGTGAAATTATTTAAATAACATCTCAAATAGATGTTAATTTCTAGCTGTGTGTCAACCACAACCAAAAAGAGTTCATTCCGAATTGAATATATGACTGCAATAGTGTATTAATTCTGGGCTATTTAATGCATTGACTTCTTTGCACCGGTTGCGTGATTTCTTTGCATGAGCTCTGTCCCCTTGAAGACCATTAATGGTGAATCACATTCTACATCACTGTCTTACACCTTTATCCTGCTCTTTTCTTTACCCAGCTGCTGGCAGAGATTATTGAATGTGTAATTGTCCTCATCTTTTATTCATGAAGTTAAATTGTAAATGTTAGTTTGTTTGTTTTGCTCATCGATGCTTATGGAATCCTGATTGGCTGCTATGTTTCTACAACGAATGAGTCAAGACATTGCTTAAATATTTAATTGGCTCCAACGTGATTTGGAACATCCAAAGGTTGTGAAAGGTGCTACGTGGAGGCAAGTCTTTGCTCAATCAGTCAGTCAGTTTGAGATAAACTATTAATCATACAATTGTAGATCTCCATTTCAACATGTTTAGCTTTGCTCAAACCTGACTCGTTTAATTGGCCAGACTACTCTGAAGAGAGCTGAACGTGATCATCGGCTGATTAATCCATGGAGAACTTTAATCCAATACCCAGAGATAAGTATCATAATGCAGCAAAGTAGGATTAATGGAATCCTTGCCAAATAAATGCTGTAGATGTGTGGATGAAACATTTTTGCACATTTTGTTCACATTATATTTCTGTATCTTTAGCAGTTTAAACCACAGCCAAGGCTATAAAATGGGTGGGAAGAAACTGCAGATGCTGGTTTCCAAAGAAGATAGGTACAAAATGCTGGAGTAACTCAGCAGGTCAGGCAGCATCTCTGGAGAAAAGGAATAGGTGACCTTTCGGGTCGAGACCAGACTGAGTCTTCAGCTTTCGGGTCGAGACCTTTCTTCAGACTGAGCTGAAGACAGTCCAAAGAAGGGTCTCAACCCAAAACGTCACCTATTCATTTTCTCCAGAGGTGCCTGAGCTGCTGAGTTATTCCAGTTTTTTTATGGTCTGTCTTCAGTTTAAATCAGCATCGGTAGTTCCTCCCTATACAATAGGATGGTGAGCTTCCTTTAACTTCCCCTATTTTGCCTTATTTTTGGCCTCAAACCACTGATTCCTTAATGTTCTAATCCAAAGGCTGGTGCCTTTATCTTTTAGTGTCAGAACCATTATATTGATCCCTAGAGTAAAATAAACCATATTAAAGGCTGTTATTCTTCAGTAATTAACAGCGATAATTAATTTTGAAAATCTAAAGTCTGGAACATAAAAACCATGAACCAGCCACAAAGACCCTCTAGCTCACTCCACAATCCAAAGGACTCATTTAGTTTAGAGATACAGCGCGGAAACAGGCCCTTTGGCCCACCGAGTCCGCACCGACCAGCAATCCTCACACATTAACATTATCCTGCACGAGGGACACTTTCTCCATTTTTACCAAGACAATTAATGGGAATAAATAACCTACAAACCTGTACGTTTTTGGCCTCATTAGTGAAATCAACTTTTTTACCCTAATCCCCATATCCTTGAATTACCTAGAAACTTAAAGTATATCATCCTTAGTTTACAACCTATTCATCAATTGATCTTGGAGCATGCATGGTATTTAAATGAAGACTTATCCAAAAATTCACAGTCATCAGAGAAAAGAAACTTCTCATTTCAGTGTTAAAAAGCTGATCTATTATTCTAAGACTATAGCGCCTGATCCTGGAAAGATGTTTATAAATCCTTAGAACCCTCTATCTTTATTCAAGACTGAGATTGATACATTTTGGGGCACTAAGAGAGGTTCGGAAGCCTACCTCTGCTCCAACGTCAATGTTCTGAATCCAGTAAAGGGAAGGGTAAAATTGGACCTGCAGAGGAACTGCAGATGCTGTCATCTTGAGAAAAGACACCATGTGCTGGAGTAACTCAGTGAGCATCCCTGGAGAATATGGATAGGTGGCATTTCAGGTCAGGTCCCTTCTTCTGACTCTTTGTAGTTTGAGAGAGAAAGTTGGAAGAGATGTGGGGATAGGAGAAAGCCAGGTGATGATAGGTGGAGAAAGAAGTAAGTGCAGATGCTGGTTCACAAAAAAGACACAAGTGTTGGAGTAACTCAGCGAGGCAGGTAGAATCTCTGGGGAACATGGTTATGTGTGTTTCAAGTTGGGACCCTTCCGACTGAAGTGGAGAGGAGGGGGAGAAATCTGGAAGAGAGAAGGGGCAGGACAGAGCCTGGCGAGTAATAGGTGGATACAGGTGAGGGGGGCGGGCTAGGGGGGGGAGGGTTGGTTGATAGGCAAATGGTTGGTCAAAGGCCTGTGATGAAAAGACAAAAGGTGTGAAGTAAGGATAGAAGAGTTGTGAATTGTGAAGCCTAGAGTAAAGAATAAAGGTGGAATGAGATGGGGGAGGGGAGAAATGGGTGCAATTCCAGTTAATGTACAGGTTAGAGAGGGCAGAAAAGTTGGGGAAGAAGTGGAGGGGGGGGTTCATTATATTGGATTGTAATCTACTCAGGTGGAAAATGAGGTGCTGGTCCTGCAGTTTGCTGATGGCATCAGTCTAGCAATGGAGGAGGCCCAGGACAGATAAGACATTATGGGAATGGGGAGTTAAAATGATTAGTAACCGGGAGAACAAGGAGGCCTTGGAGGACTGTGGCAAGTGTTCAATGAAACTGTCGCAGGGTTTACACTTTGTCTCACCAAGTGTATCTGGAACACCGGATGCAGTAATTAAGGCGTGTCTACCTGAAAGGACTGCAAGAGTCCCTGGATGGATGTAAGGGTGGAGGTATAGGGTCTGGTATTAAATATCCTCCAGTTCCAGGGAAAGTAACTGGGGAGGTGATGGTTTGGGTGGGAAGGGATGAGTGAACCAGGGAGTTGTGGAGGGAATAGTATCTTCAGGAGGCAGAAAGGGGTCGAGATGGGAATATGTGACTGGTGGTGGGATCATGTTGGAGGTGAGGGAAATGTCAATGAATTATGTGTTGGATTCAGAGGCTGGGGGGGGGGGGGGGGGTTGAAAGGTGAGGATCTCTATCCTTTTTTGTATGGGGGGGGATAAGCAAGAGCAAAACTAAGAGACATAGAGGAGACACGGGTGAGGGATCCACTTATAACAGTTGGAGGGAAGTCATATTTACTGAAGGAGGAGAATATCTGGATGTCCGAGAGTGGAGAACCACAACTTGGGAGAAGATGCAGTAGAGACGGAGGAACTGAGATTAGGGGATTGCGTCTTTGCAAAAGGCAGGGTGGGAGAAAGCATAGTCGAGTTAACAGAGGTAGTCAGTGGGTGTATAATAGATGTCAGTCAAACGGCTGTCCCAAGCGATGGAGACAGGGAGAGATTAAGAATGGCAAGTGAGGTGACAGATGTAGACCAATTGAAATTGAGAGAAGGATAAAATTGGAGTCGTTTGCTACGGACTACAGAATGGTGCAGGCACAAAGAGGAATCAATGTGACTTTCGCCAGGGATTTACTGTAAGACATTCTGAGGCATAAGCTGAAGCAAAGAGTAAAAAAAACCAGCAATTCGTAGCAGCTTTATGTTGTGTAAGAAACATTGAGCATGATTAGAAGGTAGTGATCTTCCAAACGGGACAATACAATTGCAATCTGAATTAATCTGCACCATCTGGAAGATTTATAAATCTATTTCATCATTTACGGGAACTGTATACCTCAAAGGAAAAGGAAAGTGTTTTTGTTTAATAGGCTTCACTTTTATTGTTTCCATTAATTCAGAAGGATTTGTTAAAATAATCATGTTTCAAGGACTTCTGTGAAGCCTCAGTGATTTTTTTTACCACACAAATAGTAAAGCAGTCACATTCTGAGTTAAGAGAAAACAACTCAGAGATCAAGTTTTCTTCAAAACCCATTACCTACTTGCGGATCCCTTTAAGTAATAAATAAGCTTAGCAATCTCATACCGAGCGAAGAAATAAATTACTTCAAGCACTGACTACAAAATATACCCCTCAGCTTAATAACATGCAAAATACAATTATTATGATACATTTATGAATGCAGAAATTTAATGAAGTATGTAGCTGCTGTGCTATGGTGATAGTCTAATAAAAATACATATTGATGTCTCTTATATGATGGAGACTGCCTTAAAAGGTAAAATAAATTTCCTGTCGGTCCTGTTAGATATAAACTATTATGACAATCTTTGCATGTCTCACAACTGGTATCAATAGCTTGCTCCAATTTGAATGAATGGTGCTGGCTGGATATGATTCCTATGAATAATGATCGCTTTACGTAGGAAAGTGTTTGTTAAATAATAACAGCACAAGATAAATAGTCAGTATTATAACCATCTGTTCACTGTCCCTATAAACTACATGTTCAGGAGGTTTTTAAGATGTTACTTATAAAGGCAGCAAAATTGGCAGATATTTACTCGATATGTTTATGTGACATTACTTTGACAGCTATTTTATTGCAGGTACTAACCCATTTCATTTATGTAGACTCATATAATTCCCTGCCTGAGTTGACATTGATCTGAAAGGCTTCTAGTCTCGAAAGGGGAACTTGAAGGTGAGAATTTAGTTTTAAGGGGAGTTCTCATGAGTGATAGGCATTTTTTTAAATGCGCCATTTGAATAATCTTCATTAATGTTAAATTGCTTCTCAGTTTTGATCCACACTTATGTACACTGGTTGACATTCTCAAACCATGCACCCTTGCAGTCATGGAAAACATTAATAGACACAGAGACAAAGCTAGTGTGTGATAATAGTGATCTTCAGATGTAAAGCATGCCTTCTTATCACATTAATCCAAAAATGATGGCTTACAAGGCAAAAGATAGCAACATTTTTTTTTTAAATCGTTAGAATATTGTTAGATATTGAAACGTTATTCCTAGCACTGCATGTTAGTGATAAGGGAATGCCAAAATGTAAAAGTACAATGCAAACATTAATTAAGAATGAAATTCAACAATGACAGTTAGAGGTCGTATAAATATCACCGAAGATAAAGTAACTAACCTCCCTTCACTTTTGAAATAATAAGTGGTCTGTTTGAAACTATCCATAATTAAGTCTTGTGAGTAGGCTTGGTAGTCAGCATCTTGGCTTAAATTAATGGAAACTGTAGACAGCTGTGTGAAATATTGGGTGTTCACATTCCAGACTATACATGTTTCCCATCCATGTAAAAAATAGAAATGGTTGTTGTATTGTAAAGGACATGTTCGGCACCCAATGCTGCAGAGAAAATGCATAATGACATTGTGTATACAATATGCATGAGATTAGTCCATAAATAGAATTTGTTCATGGGTGAAAATTATCTTTAGAAGTTCCATGCCCTAAATATTTGCATATAGAACGGGCACGGTGGCTGTCTGTATATTTAACACACTCTGTATATCTTTGAATAGAGCATAACATATGGTTTAGGTGATAGTCTGTGTCTGTATGCAGTCTGGTGCAGTCTGTGTGTGGAATGTGATGAATATATATGTAAAAAAACACAGATTGGTGGCGTCTTCAATCAGAAAATACAAGTCTGCTGATCTGTGCATGGGTATGCTGATATCTGCAGAAAACATATACCATACCTTTGCATCTTATTTCTCTATGCAAAGAATAAGTGTTGATGTCCCTGCATATGATGCACAGAGTGGCTGTCTGTTTCTGGAGCACAAATTCACAGCGACTTTGCATAGTGTAGAAGACACAAGGTGCTGGAGTCAAGTCAAGTCAAGAGAGGACAATGAAATTCTTGCTTGCTGCAGCACAACAGAATATTGTAGGCATAAATACAGAACAGATCAGTGTGTCTGTATACCATAGACCATACATATATACACATAAACATAAATAAACAGATAACACCATCTTAAACACCATCCATAAGCATCTGGAAATCCCCCAGACCATAGCCAGACTTCTGTTTGCAGACTTCTCATCAGCATTCAACACCATGCAGCCACATATTTTGGCTGAGAAGCTCATCACCCGCTTCCACCTCAACCACCAACTCACTCTGTGGATTATAGACTTCCTCACCAACAGATCACACATTGTCCGACACCCTCTTCACCTTCACTGGCTCTCCACAAGGCTGTGTCCTCTCCCCACTTCTCTTCATTCTCTACACTGATGACTGCAGATCCACCCAGCCAAACTGCCACTTTGTAAAATTTGCCGATGACACAGTCCTCCTGTCTCTGCTTCCCAGCCATACACAACATCACAGCTCAGCCCTGCAGGACTTTATAGTATGGTGTGAAAAGTCTTGTCTTGAGCTAAACATAAGCAAAACCAAGGACATGATTGTGACCTTTTCCCCCCAACAGAGACAGATGGCTGAGGCAGCCACCACTATCATCCAGCAGGAGCCAGTGGAGATAGTGGAGGTATACAAATACCTGGGAACAGCCTTCGACAACCTGCTAAGGTTTTCCTCTAACACAGAGGAAATCCTTAAAAAGTGCCATCAGAGACAGTACCTACTCAGGAAGCTGAAGTCATTTGGGATTAACAAAGACATTCTCACCACATTCTACTACGCATTGATTGAAAATGTAATAACCTTCTCTTTCACTAGCTGGTTCCACTCCATCACCCTGCAAAACAGAAACCGCCTGTTGAATGTGGTCAAGGTCTGCTCAAAAATCATTGAGCAGCCCGTCCGAACTCTCACTGCCCTATGGGACCAACAGTCTGTAAAGTTAACACGCAGGATTCTTCAGGACCCCTCTCACATCCTGTTTCCTGAGTTTGAGTGGCTCCCCTCAGGACGCAGACTCCGCTGTCCAGGTTGCCGGACACAGAGGAGGAAGGCAACCTTCATCCCCAGGGCTGTCCAGCTTCTTAATGCTGATCACTGACTCATGAACATATGAAATGAAATAACCTTCTATATGCACTTTTTAATTGAAGCACTAAGGAAGCCCTTTAAAAACTATTACTATGTGTTGAATGTTGATGTGCGGTGTGTGTTGTGTGATTGTGCAGTGTGTCTGTGAAATGCGTGTGTTGGTTGATTGTGCAGTATGCGTGCTGCTTATGTTTGTTGATTGTGTCCCTCTCTTTTTTTTAAAAAGCTACTGTAATGCGCCTTTTTAAATTGCCCCTCGGGGACGAATAAAGTGCTTTGAAATTGAAATTGAAATAAAGTGGAATAGGCTGTTATAGTTCAGAGTTTGTTTGAAGTTGTGTTTAATGGTCTGATGGCTGTGGGGAAGTAGCTGTTCCTGAACCTGGATGTTGCAGATTTCAGGCTCCTGTACCTTCTACTTGATGGCAGCGGAGAGATGAGTGTGTGGCTAGGATGGTGTGGGTCCTTGTTGACTTTGGCAGCCTATTTGAGGCAGCGACTGCGATAGATACCCTCGATGGTAGGGAGGTCAGAGCCGGTGATGGCCTGGGCAGTGTTTACAACTTTTTGCAACTTTTTTCCGCTCTTGGACGCTGAAGTTGCAGAACCAAGCCACGATGCAACCGGTCAGCATGCTCTCTACTGTGCACCTGTAGAGGTTCGAGAGAGTCCTCTTTGACATACCGACTCTCCGTAATCTTCTCAGGAAGTAGATGCGCTGATGTGCTTTCTTTATAATTGCATGAGTGTGCTGGGACCAGGAGAGATCTTCGAAAATATGCACGCCCAGAAGTTCCTGACACTTTCCACCATCGACCGGGATTGTGAGTCCCTATCCTACCCCTTCCAAAGTCCACAATCAGTTCCTTGGTTTTGCTGGTGTTGAGAGCCAGGTTATTGTACTGGCACCATTTGGTCAATCGGGTGATCTCACTTCTATACTCTGACTCGTCCCCAACAGTGATACGTCCCACAACAGTGGTGTCGTCGGCGACCTTGATGATGGAGTTCGCACTATATCCAGCTGCACAGTCATGAGTATAGAGTGAGTAAAGCAGGGGGGCTGAGCATGCAGCATTGAGGTGCTCCCGTACTGATAGTTATCGAGGATGACACATTTCCACCAATACGGACAGTAAGGGTCTTAACCCAAAACGTCACCCATTCCTTCTCTCCAGCGATTCGGCCTGGCCCGCCGAGTTACTTCGGCAATTTGTGTCTATCCTCTTGCTGGATTAACTCAATGGGGTCAGGCAGCATCTCTGGGGATCATGGATATGCGACGTTTCATGTGGGGACCTTCTTCAGACTGATTGTAGGGAGCGAATGAAGAGAGGAGGGACCGGACAAAGCCTGACAGGTAATAGGTTAATATAGGTGAGGAGGGTTTTGTGATAGGCAGACGGTTGGACAGAGGCCAGAGATGAAAAGACAGAAGGTGTGAGACACAAGGATTGTCGAGAGTGAATTGTGAAGTGAGAGGAAGAAACGTAGGTGGAGGGTGGGGGGGGGGGGGGGGGGGGGAGAAATACGTGCAAGTGCAGGTGGGACACAGGGGAGAGGGGGGGAAGAAGGGAAGGGTTATAGGGTGGAAGAAGGTAGTGGGGGTGGGTTATGTCGTTACCCAAAATTGGAGAATTCATCGTTCATAACATTGTAGTTGTAAGCTGCCCAATTAGAATATGAGGTGTTGTTCCTCCAGTTTGCATATGGCCTCACTCTGTGTTTTTTTGCATAGATTATATTTAGAATGTATAGTTTGGTGGTTGTGTGTAGATCATGCACAGAACTAAGTGCCCATATTTAGAACAAGGAGTGACTAGCTATAATAGTAAGATTAAACGAGAACTTACCAGTTTGAAGTTTGATCTGTATTTTATGAGGAGTTACGATGAGGGATTACGTGAAGAACCCGCTCAGTGCGCAGGCGCGGCATACTTCCAAGCAGCGGTGTGGAATCACAGATATTACTATTTGAAGTAAACATAGTAAAGATAAGGAGACATCAATTTATTAGTTTGATCCATATAATGAGGGTGGGAGCGGAGGGCACGTAATCCCTCATCGTAACTCCTCATAAAATACAGATCAAACTTCAAACTGGTAAGTTCTCGTTTAATCTTACTATTTTACTTCGGAATCACGTGAGTGACTACGTGAAGACTTCAAAGCTCTGTGATTTCAAACCGTGTAACAGTTTTATTTCACTCACTGCCGAAGTTCTTGAGGGAGGAAGTGTTATCGTAATCAACCAAAGAATCTATTTGTAGAAAAACAATTAAATTGCACCCCTGGGCTTAAATTAAATATTTGCAGTCCGTAATCTTTACTGCAAATTAAACAGGTTTTGCCAACGGCTTATTATAAAATTTCTGAAAGGTCTTTTCCCCCCACCATCCTGCTGTAGCCAGGATGTGGTCTATAGGCATGTCCATTCTTTTAGCCGTCGACATGGATGCTGCCCTGGTGGAATAAAATTTGTACATGTTAGTGTTTATCCCAGCAATTTTTGGCACCTGCTTGAGCCATCTCGCAATGGTTTGGCTCGTCACCCGACCATAAGGTTTTTATGACTGACCCACAAGGCTTTTCATCTCCCTTGAATATTTTGGTTGTGTCTATGTAGGATAGTAGGTGGGTCATGGCACATAACCGTGGTTCTGGTGGGTAAGCCCGGAATTCCACGACTGGATTAGGTGTTCCTGGTCTGCTCTGTTTGATCAGTCGCTGGATAACGACAGATCTGGTCTGGAGCTGTGATCATGTTGTCCAGTCGCAATAGATGTAGTGACTGGACCCTCTGTGCAGATACAAGTGCCATCAACATGAGTGTTTTGAGCATAGATTGTTCCAGGTTAAGGGGTCTGGCTGGTGGCCATCCCCTGAGGTATGTCAGGATCACACTGACATCCCATGTATGGGTGTACCTTGGTCTAGGGATTAGAGTTGTAAATACCCTTCATTAGTTTGACCACCAGCAGATGGGACCCCATTGCCTGTCCTGGAGCTGGTTTTAAATAGACAGGCATGGCTCTTCTAGCCGTGTTGATGGCTCTGTAGCTGAGTCCTTCATCGTGGTGAAGGTTCGCCAGGAGTTCCAGTACGTTGGTAACTGTAGCGGTTGAGTAGGTGGTCCCTTTATCCAAGCAGTACTTCTCCCATTTCTTGATGCTGGACAAGTGCTGTTTTTCAGTGGATGTTCGAAGGGATGCTGACATGGTGTCGATGGTTTGTTCTGATAATCCCAGTCCCAGAAGTGGTTTGTGCAGATCTGCAACCCAGGAGTTTGATTTTCATGGCACGGGTGGCTTGTGCCCGACACTGGGTGTAAATAACTCTGGGTCACTGGGGATACCATCGGAGTTTCAACAACCATGTCATGGAGTTTTGGGAACCATGGCTGTGTAGGCCAGTCGGGTACTATCAAAATACCTGAAGCAGAGTCCATTGTATTGTGCGTAGTCCCCAACTGATGAGGCAGAAGGGAGGAAATGCATAGAAGAAGAATTTCCCCAATCCAGCGCGAACGCATCTACCGCTGCTGCCTCAGGGTCTGGTTCCCAAGCGACATACATAGGTACATCTGGTGATTTAGCCTTGATGCAAATAAATCGATATCTGGTGTGCCATATTGCATGATAACTTTGCAAATTATTTGGGGTTTAACATCCATTGTCATTAAATTTACGTGACCTGGTGTCTGCCACTGTATTTAGCTTACCTGGCAGGTAAGTTACTGATAGCCAAATATGTCTTTCGACACACCATTGCCAAATTGTGTTGACCAACTTGTCGCATGATACCGATTTTATGCCGCCCATATGGTTAACGTAGGCTGCCACCGTAGTATTATCTATTTGTGACCGTACATGCAAGTGATGCATATTTGTGCATATGCTTTTAAACCATAAAATTATGCCAAACATTTTTTGCCCACCACTGTAGTTATGATATTGCTTCAGTGGGTGACTTCAATGACACGATCATAATGACCTGTATGTCGTTTTGGTGCCTGTACCTTTGCTCTTTGTAAGTTTTGACAGTGCAAAGGTCTGAATTGTGTAGCCGGAAATGCTGCTACCATATTCCCAATTACTCTGTTACTTGTCGAATAGTTGGGAGTACGTGGACCATTAATTGTTGCATGATTGTGCCAATTCAACTGTTTTGTCTCTTGGCAAAAGTCTCTTGGCAAAGTTCCCCTGTAAAAGAAACCCGACCTCAGGGTACTCACCTGACGGTCCGTTTCATTCTGTAGCGGGAGCGCCTAACTCCCGAGCACTGCGAACAGTAGGTCAGGTGTTTTGCCATACTACCGTGACCCTCTGGAAGAGCATACGAAAATGATAGCCGACGTCAGGGATATCAAATTCATTTATTGATATTTTGGCTTTTTTAAAGCGATGCTCAATGTACCCTCCAATAATGGTGGCCACTTTGAGTAAATGCAATTTAGGGGAAGCGTGATGAACTCCAACGCCTCATGACTACCTGTCTTGGAGATTTTTGAAAGAACAGGTAGTAAGCTGGCCATCAGTTGAGACTGAGAAGCCATCTCGCTAGTGGTGGAGCCACATAGCGGCCACACCCAGCAGCTCTTCCTGATCCTGTACCTCAAACATACTCCCGATGTTGTTCAGCCAGTGACCCCTCTTCATGACCAGCCCAGCCCCTGGTCACCCCAAAGCTAACCACACTAAGGAGGAAGTGATGGGCAGTGCCTAGGCACTGTGGAGGGTATGCCTGAACCCCCAGCGAGACTGCCCCTCACGTAGCGTGTCTCGCAGGAGCTCCTGCTCCAGGAGCCGCTCCAGCGGCTCAGGCTGCTGTCTCTCTCCCTGCGGGTGGAGAGACGTCCCCTCCAACAAGTCGGAAGCCACCGGCCGGATGCCTCTTCGGATGGCTAAACATCAAGCCTGCAGCTCAGGCACTAGCGGGACTGGGCTCGGCGCGGTGATGGGGATAGCGGAGCGCCGGGTAATTGTTCCTACCGCCTTCTTCTAGAGCTTTTGTGCCTTGTAGTAGCGAGAGCGCCCCTCAAGCAGCGCGTCTCGCAGGCACCTGCTCCGAGAGCCGCTCCAGTAGCTCAGGCGGCTCTCTCTCCCCCCGTGCGGGTGGAGAGACGTCCCGTCCCAAATCGGGAAAACACCTGCCGGATGCCTCTTCGGGTGGCTATGCATCTATGGCTCGGCACGGTGTCGGGGAATAGCGGAACACCGGGTAAACGCTCCTACCGCCTGTTGCTGCCCCCCTCCCCGACGGAAACCATTCCTCCTCGAACGGGGAACAGTTTTGTTCCAGAGCCTTTTTCTCTGCCTGTAAAACACAAGCAGAAAAAGGCTCCCCTGTAAAAGAAATCCGACCTCAGGGTACTCACCTGACGGTCCGTTTCATTCTGTAGCGGGAGCGCCTAACTCCCGTTGCAACCGCTGTTGCACTGCTGGCGTAATGCCGCGCCTGCGCACTGAGCGGGTTCTTCACGTAGTCACTCACGTGACTCCGAAGTAAAATACACAATGTTGATACCTATTTAGAAGATAATGCATGCTAACTGCTTGCTAACTGTGTAAAGAAAAGGCATGGCTTTTGAAGCATATAATGCTCTCTAATAGTACTGCTTAATATATTCGCATACTGACAAAAAACAACAATCTTTATTCAGTAGTCTGTCACCTGTCACTCTGTGTAAGAAGCAATTTTTGTCATCCATCAGAGTAGTTGATAAGTTAACAGGATCAGAACTATATTCTGGTGGCTTTGTATAGAACTTGCGGCTTATCTAAGTGCAGAACCAGTGCATGTTGCATTTGTGTCTAGAATAGCTGCATTAATGTCCGTGTGTAAAACATGCACATTTTGTAAAAAGGCTTTCATCTCCCGGTACTAAAGAAATAATTGTTCTGTGCTCACTTTAACTTCAAACCTTTTCCTGCTGATAACATCCATCTTAACCTCTGGCAGAGATGATGTGGGATTGCAGGAGGGGTAAGGAGCTTCCCACCAATGATACAGAATCACAAAATTATAGGTAATTGATGTTATCTGAATTCTAACCGTGTGTGGGAAGAGATCATCATGCACTTAGTCTCTAGTTTTACTTCGGAGTCACGTGAGTGTCTACGTGAAGAACCCCGCCAGGACGCATGCGTGTCATATCGCTACACGCATTGCGAAAGAGTCATGCAGGTGGAACGACGTTCCCCCTCAGCGGCAGAATTTAAAAGCCGGGAACTGCAGGTAAGGAGACTCTGCGTTCTTTTTCCACTCACTGTGTTACAGGTGGAGCCAATGGGCAGAACAAAGAAGAATAAGAAGGCTGCGACAAAGCTGGCGGGGGAGAACCGCGGAGTTGCGGGCAGTTAGCAGCGGCCAACGGCATACGAATCGCCCGTAATGGGAACAGCTGTGCCCGACTTCGCCCCCACACCGGCCAGATCTACACCGCGGCCGGGCGGTAAGGCAAAGCAAAAGTCTGACAAAGTCGTTGACTCTGATGAGTTCAACTTTGAGCAGCCACGAGCGGCCAGTGCCCGAGAGCATTGGTGCCGGTTGGAGCGGCTTGATGAGCAACCGCGAGCGGCCAGTGATCGAAAGCATTGGAGCCGGTTTGAGCGGCTGATGGAGCAAATGCTCCCTCCGGGAGATGGAGGCTAGTCACTGTGGGCAATTTGAAAGTCCTACAGCAGTACCTCTTATAGGGCTGCACTAGTGCTTCTCCCTCATCAGAGGGGAGTACTGGGGGTCACTTCTGGGCTGACCCTGAAGAGGGGTTTGCAGAACAATCACCAAGTGTGCGAGGGGTGCAAGAAAACGAAATTTTACTGGACATGGTGTCCCAATTCATACAACCAGACCTAACTGGCTAAAACCTGGAACCAAAACTAGCTGCCAGTATTGCCTATATGTCATTAAGCAGCTACAAGGACAGGCATTAATGGACACCACGGCAAGACACTTGCCACCAGGGAACTGTACATCACTGAATGTTCCCATTGTAAACCAGTGCATATGGAAACACGTCGGAGTAGCAATTTGAGCCAGGGACTTGAAACTCCAAAAAGTACTGAAGGTCCTAACAGCGGGAATTACAGCTTTCGCCCGCACAATAGACGAAAAAGACATGTCACAGGATCAACAGGATGCACTTGCTTTATTCTGCAACACTCAATACGAAATAAACAGTATTAGAAAGAGTGCCATCCAACCCGCTTTAGACCCTAAATTTGCAGGTCTGTGCAAACCTGGAACCCCTAAACCACCAATTCTACTATTTGGAGGTAATCTATCCAAACAAGTGAAAGAACTCGATGAGGAGGCAAAAACCCTGGGGCTCATCAAAGCAACATCAGCTAAAACCTACTTCGGCCACAAACAGCACCCTTACGCACCCACCAGTCGAACAAAACAAACTGGTGAAAGCTCGAAGGCCAGGTACACTGAACATCGGTCTTTTTTAGGCCATGGCCCAGACCGGCCTTCCTGGAAAATGCGCAAACCCCCAACACCAACCCAACCACAGACCCAGACACCGGCGCCTCAACGTCCACGAAGGATACCGAGAAAGAAGTAAACCTACCACTGGTAACCATGGAGGTAGGTGGGTCTGGTTCCTTACGAATTAAAGGAAGCATGGAGGTTGGTGGGAGATTACACTTCTATCTGGATGCATGGAATAAGTTAACTTCCGACACATATTTTAAGCAGTATCCAGGGATATACCATAGAATTTATACATAAACATAACCCTCCAGTTCAGCATGTACCGAACCGAAAGTTCGTGCTTTCAGGCAAAGAAAAATCAAAAGCACACGCTGAACTGGAGCGGCTTTTTGAAAAAGGGGTAATTGAAAAAAACCAACACGAATCAATAGAATTCGTGTCCAATATCTTTATCAAAAACAAAAAAGATGGTGGTTGTCGCATCATCATAGATTTGACTCATTTGAATACTTTCGTACAATATATTCATTTCAAGATGGAAACCTTTGTTACTGCTAAACAATTGATTTCCAAAGGTTACTACATGGCAAGCATCGATCTAAAAGATGCTTACTATTAAGTACCTATACGAGGTGACCACAGATGTTATTTAAAATTCAACTGGATGGGTCAGCACTGACAGTACAGAGCACTACCTAATGGGCTAACATCAGCCCCCAGGCTGTTCACAAAAATTTTGAAACCAGCCCTAGCGTTTCTGCGGAAACAAAAACACATGGTGATGGCATATCTAGACGACATACTTATTGTGGGCAAAACTTTGGAATTGGCTAAACAAACGGTAACAGCCACAAAACAATTATTTGAAAAACTGGGTTTTATCATCCATCCGGTTAAATCTAAATTAACGCCTTCTACCACAATGGATTATCTAGGGTTCACCATTAACTCAGTTCACATGTCAGTGACTTTGCCTAAGGAAAAGGTTACAGCCTTAACAGAGGCTTGCAGTAACCTCATTGACATTAGTAAACCATCCATCAGATTGGTAGCAAGAATAATTGGCAAAATAGTGGCTGCCTTTCCAGCCACACAATTCGGACCTTTACATTATCAAAATTTACAGAGGGCAAAAATACGAGCACTCAAAATTAATGGTGGTCATTTTGACAGACCAATGAAGCTACCAACCGAGGCCATAATGGAATTAAAATGGTGGAAAGATAACATTCGGCATTGTTCCAACCCAATCATTATCAGCAGACCGTCTATGGTACTACAAACTGATGCCAGTGCACTTGGTTGGGGTGCTACCAATTCCATCTCCAGCTGTGGAGGTAGATGGAATGCACAGGAGGCATCATTATTACAAACACTGGGCATAAACTACCTGGAAATGTTGGGTGCATTCCATGGCCTTAAGTCATATAGTTCTGGGTTATATCACCAGCATGTTAGACAACAAATTGACAATACCACCGTGGTAGCATATATCAACCACATGGGTGGAAACAAATCGACATCATGTGCCAATCTGGCCAACACAATTGGGCAATGGTGTATCCAGAAAAATATTTGGATATCAGCTACCTACCTACCAGGTGAACTAAATTTAGTGGCAGACACCAGGTCACGCAAATTTAATGAAAACACCGAATGGATGTTGGATAAAAAAGTATTTGCTGATATTGCAGCACGGTATGGAACACCAGATATCGATCTATTCGCATCCAGGCTTAATCACCAGTTATCAAACTATGTTTCATGGGAACCAGACCCTGGGGCAGCGGTGACAGATGCATTTTTGCTGCATTGGGGGAGATTGTTTATTTATGCATTCCCTCCTTTCTGCCTCATCAGTCGGGTATTAAGGAAAATACAGCAAGACTCTGTGTCTGGTATTTTGGTAGTACCCGATTGGCCTACTCAACCATGGTTCCCTGTGATACTCGACATGGTATTAGAACCATGCATCACCATCCGGCATAGACCAAATTTACTGGTTCATCCCGTAACAAGGGAAAGCCACCCATGTCATAACCATATGAACTTATTAATTTGTAGAGTTTAAAAGCACCTCTACTGCATCTGGGACTGACGGACCGAACAGTGGACATGATTTCAGCGGCCCACAGACAGTCCACCAAAAAACAGTACCTGGTGTACATCAGGAAATGGGAAATGTAATGTCACAACAACAACATCAACCACAGATCAATGAACATCCCGTCTGTTCTGGAATTCCTGGCAGGCCTCCATTACGATGAGGGGCTCAGTTATAGTGCCATCAACTGCGCCAGAAGTGCTCTGTCAACATACCTATGGCAAGCAACAGAGCAGCATTCTGTTGGGACACACCCCCTGGTAACTAAACTCATGAGGGGAATTTTTAATGTCAATCCCCCGAGAACCAGGTACTCCCAAATATGGGATGTGAGCATTGTACTGACCATGCTAAGGAACTGGTCTCCAGCTACAGCTCTGTCCCTACAGAAACTGACACTGAAAACAGTCATGCTGATGGCCTTGGTCACGGCACAAAGGGTACAGTCGCTACATAAATTAAGACTGGACAACATGACTTCTTCATCTGGAAACTTAACTTTTCACATCAATGAATTAGTCAAGCAGAACAGACAGGGGTCAGCAGGCCTAAAAATAGAATTTAGGGCCTACCCGACAGATGATCATCTCTGTATAGTAAGGCACTTACTATTATATATGGAGTATACAAAAATCATCAGATGCAAAGAAATGGCACTTTTAATCAGCCACAAACAACCACACAAAAAAGTGACAGTCCAGACCATCTCGAGATGGCTGAAACAGGTTCTAATAAAGGCTGGAGTGGATACTAACATTTTTAAATCTCACTCCACCAGGGCTGCAGCTACATCGGCAGCTATGCAGTTGGATGTTCCGATGGACCAAATCCTCAAGACAGCAGGATGGTCAACGGAGAAAACTTTCCAACGATTTTATCACAAACCAGTAATTAAACCTGGAACGTTTGCAGAAACAATTTTAAGTTCTGTAATATAATTTTACCCCATGAATAGGGGCTATAATTTGGTGTTAATAAATTTTTCGTTGATTTCAACGTCGAATTCATGTCTAATAATATTAACGCTATTCTCCCCATAATCATCAAGGCAGATGTGATGCATGGACTCGTTTCCATGGCATTAAATCACAGAGCTTTAAAATCTTCACGTAGTCACTCACGTGACTCCGAAGTAAAATAGTAAGATTAAACGAGAACTTACCAGTTCGAAGTTTGATCGTTATTTTATGAGGAGTAACGTTGAGGGAATACGTGCCCTCCGCTCCCACCCTTGATCATATACTCAACTGGTAACTTCTTCTCTAATCTTACTATGTTTAGTCATTACAGTTATCTGTGCTTTCACACCGCTGCTTTGAAGAATGACACACTTGCGTCCTGGCGGGGTTCTTCACGTATTCCCTCAACGTTACGCCTCATAAAATAACGATCAAACTTCGAACTGGTAAGTTCTCGTTTAATCTTATTATTTCTTTTGTGTTGGCTCAAAGCTTTATATCAAACTGGTATCCATTGTGATTTACAACTGACATTTTGGGCAGCACGGTGGCACAGTGGTAGAGTTACAGCCTTACAGCACCAGAGACTTGGGTTCGATCCTAACTACAGGTGCTGTCTGCACGGAGTTTGCACGTTCTCCCTTACACAGCTTGGGTTTTCCCCGAGTGCTTCGGTTTCCTCCCACGCTCCAAAGACGTAGAGGTTTGTAAGTTAATTGGCTTCGAGAAAAGGTTGTAAATTGTCACTAGCGTGCAGGATAGTGCTAGTTTACAGCGATCGCTGGTCAGCGCGGACTTGGTCTGCGCGGACTCTCTAAACTAAACGGAACTAAATTAGATTACACCAAAATTGTGGTGATTTTCTTTTTGTGAAAATCTGACCAAAATCAGAATGCACATCACCACAACATATGTGAAGTTTCATCCAAAGTATGTTAATATTAATACTGAGAATAAATCAATGTATTATAGAAGAGTCCTAACCCAAAATTGCATTTGTCCATTTCTCTCCACAGATGTTGCCTGACCCGTGAGTTCCTCCAGCACTTTGTTGTTTGATCACGATTCTAGCACCTGTAGTTTTTTGCATCTCAATAAATGTACATTCACTAAAAACTGGAAGCCAGCATGAGGAAGAAGCAGCATTTATAAATCTAGACCAGGAGATGGAATTCCACTCCAAGAAATGTTGTTAAACTCCCTGAGTGTCTGGTGAAGTTCTTCGCCTGTGTGATTTTGCTGTGTGGAAATAAACAATACAATTTAAAAAATGCAAAAGGGACACATTTCCCAGAGCCAGCAGGTGTGAAATAGTATTTTCTCAGGTTTCTTGCTGCAATGTTAGCTCTGAATAGGAGACAGACGATGGTGGTTGAAGGTGAATCACCTTATGGCATCTCTCTCCCTTACGCAGTCTGTGGAAGTACCTTGGTTGAGACAGCCAGAGCTCTGGCAGAATGTCAATGGGACCTTTTTAAAAGCTGCAGACTGAAGGAAATGGTGTACTTAAGATTTCAACACTATTTCCTTCTTGCGTAATTATGGCTGTTTCCTTCACAGCAACAGGCAATTAGATACAGAAAATACTACTGGCAACGAAACCATTATACTACTACAGGTGCACAACCTTTTATCCGAAAGCCTTGGGACCAGACACTTTTCGTAATTCGGAATTTTTCGGCTTTTAGAATGGAAGATTTTTAGCGTAGATTTTAACGGCTGGCTCAGTGGTAGAGTGCTCGGCTCATATCCGCAAGGTCGCGAGTTTGCGCCTCGATCCCGGCAGTTACTCGATCGCGAGTTTGAGTCTTCAATGTAGTTTTTTCTTGCAGAATAGGAGAGAATAGGGAGGGTTAGGCTGGGATCATTCTCTGCGAGATGATCTTAGTGCGGGAGACAAGTGTAGGAGAGGTGTGCTGACTGTGTGGGCAGAACTTTGGAAGTGATTGCCCACCATTCTCAAAAGCCGCTGTGTCTCCCTGTCTCTGGGGTAGCAGGGGGCGATCAAACAGCACAATACCCCCCTCCCCCTCCAACTCCAGAGGAACCCGCTCCCCGATGGGCCGCTACGGCGACAAGTGGCAGTTCGCCCACAGCCTGAGCTGCGCCCCCTCATCCGCCACCTCAAGAACAAGACGTACCTTGCACACCATCAGCTTTTGCCCCTACGTGTTCCTCTGGAATTGGAGTGGGGCTGGGCTGGAGTTGCAGATCTGGGATCTCCGTGCTTGCAGTGGGCTTGGGGGTCGGTGTCCCGATGAGGGGGCGCAGCTCGGGCTGTGGGCGAACTGCCACTTGTCGCCGTAGCGGCCCATCGGGGAGCGGCTTCTGGTGGTCCTGACGTCTCCGGCCACCCCCCTGTACAGGAGCTGAGACTGGGAACTGTACCGCCCTTGCAGGTGAGCAGGAGAATGGGGTTGTTTGCAGTTGCAGAGGGAGGGGGCAAGGGCGGTACAGTTCCCAGTCTCAGCTCCTGTCCAGGGGGGTGGCCGGAGATGTCAGGACCAACAGGAACCCGCTCCCCGACGGGCCACTACAGCGACAAGTGGCAGTTCGCCCACAGCCCGAGCTGCGCCCCCTCATCCGCAACCCGGGTTCCTCTGGAGTTGGAACGGGGCTGGGCTAGAGTTGCTGCTGGCTGTGAGTCTCTGGGATCTCCATGCTTGCAGTCGGTGTCCCGTTGGTCCTGACGTCTCCGGCCACCACCCTGGACAGGAGCTGAGACTGGGAACTGTACCGCCCTTGCCCCCTCCCTCTGCAACTGCAAACAACCCCACTCTCCTGCTCACCTGCAAGGGCGGTACAGTTCCCAGACTCAGCTCCTGTACAGGGGGGTGGCCGGAGGTGTCACAGCCCGAGCTGCGCCCCCTCATCCGCAACCCCAAGAACAAGACGTACCTTGCACACCATCAGCTTCTGTCCCTACGGGGAGCGTGTTCCTCTGGAGTTGGAATGGGGCTGGGCTGCTGCTGACTGTGGGTCTCTGGGATCTCCGTGCTTGCAGTGGGCCTGGGGGTCGGTGTCCCGTTGGTCCTGACGTCTCCGGTGACTGGCACTGACCTGCTGGCATCGCCGACGTGAAGACAGTGCAAAGCCCCCGCACCGGTGCAATGGGCGGGGAGCTGGAGAGGGGAGGGAAGGGGTCACACACATGGCCGGGAAGCAGAGGGGTGTAGGTGGGGTGAAACTGAAGGGAGCGACAATCTGCTGCTGCCTGCCCGCTGAGTTAAAAAGTTCCCACGCAAGACTCACGATACACTGTGTATCGTGAATCTACCGTGGGAACCTTTTAACTCAGCGGGCAGGCAGCAGCAGATTGTCAATTATTAACCCTCCCGCGCAATATACCCTCACCTTCTCTTTTATGAATGGGGATTTAGTTCCCCTTTCTTCGAGGACCGACCGGAGGTTCCGCTGTCACCTCTGCGGGCCGCCCTCGGTGAACGTCTTCAAGGACCTTTCTTCAAGGACTGAAAAAATGTCCGCTATTCTGAGCTTTTCGTTATTTGGAATTTCGGATAAAAGGTTGTGCACCTGTACCATGTTTAACGACTGCTTGATTTCAGCAACCTGAGGAAGAATACTTAAATAGCCTCGCTATCTGTGAGCACTAATTCCTTTTCAAAAAACCAACATGTATCAGAATAGTTTTGATGTCGTAGGATTACTGAGTTAAGTGATGTGAGAGAATTCTATTCACTGGTAGTCAATTGGAACAACTTGTTTTCGAAAGCACTTTGAGTGTATGTCTAATACCAATTATGTTAATTCAGGGAGTCTGGAAGTAATAGACATCCAATATCAGTGTAATTATTTAGCTTACTAATAAGATGGTAGCCCAGTGGCTTTGGTAATCCAATCGCCTTCAACAAAAAGGGCAGCACAGTCGTGCAGCAATACAGTTGCTCCCTTACAGTGCCAGAGACCCTGGTTTGATCCTGACTATGGGTGCTGTCTGTATGCAGTTTGTACATTCCCCCTGTGACCCTGGGATGCAGCATGATCGGTGCATTGCTGGTTATGTGGAGTTTGCATGTTCTCACTGTGGGAACATGGATACTTCCCCACCCACACACCCCCCCCCCCCCTCCCCCCCACCCTTACCATCCCAAGTTGCTCTGGTTTCATCCCAAACATGTGTTGACTTTAGGTTAATTAGCCATGGTAATTCTTTCATATTTAAATATGGTAATTCAATCCATATTTCATAAAGAAATATTACACATATACAAATGATATTCTCTGTACACAAGCCATAATTTCTTTCATCCTGCTGCTGCACCTAAGCAATCTGCCCATCACCACACTCACCATTCATCGTATCAATCAGAGAAAGCAAATTGACTGTGAAGAAAATAATAATTTGGCTCCCTCAGACTGTCGAGTTCATTAAGTCGACCACATCAGTAAACATAACGATTTTTATCAGCACTCCTGCTTTAATCAAAATGTAGTTGAAGAATCTACAGTGATGACTTACCATAATTCTCTGCAATGGTTTCATTTTTATGTGGACTCCTGTACACAAGGGCAAGTCTTTGTGTTGAACTCTTCGGGAGACTTAATAAATGGACAATTTAACGAGCTCATTAAATTAGTTAGAATACAGTTCTTGAGCAACAAGTGGGTGATGCGGATATGAATAGGTGATTGTGGTAGTTTGAGCAGTTATATGCCGCAAATTCTGCAGCAAATGAGATCCCTTTGAACTAGTAGGATTGTATCTCCAACATACTGATTAGGTGAAGGGGAAAAGATTTAACAGGAATCTGAGGGGTAATGTTTTCACACAAAGGGTGGTGGGTATATGGAACAAGCTGCCAGAGAAGGTAGTGGAGGCAACAAAGTTTAAGAAACAGTTAGACAGGTTTGGTGGGATATGAGCCAAACGCAGGCAGGCGGGACTAGTGTAGTTGGGACAGTGTGGGCAAGTTGGGCCGAAGGGCCTGTTTACACGCTGTATCACTTTATGACTCTATGACTCTGTGGGACTGCCTTGTGTGGAAGAGGGTTAATTTGGTAAATATTATGTATATATAATAATTTTCAGCACAGCAGTGAGCAGCACGCGTGACTGAAGGAAGGGATAGAGGAGGGAAGAAGGGCAAAGATTCTCAAGGTTTTCATAAACTTTCCTTGGACTAGTGCAATAAAGATGGCAGTTAGGACTGTTGTATGCTCTGCCTGCAGAATGGGGGAGGCCAGGGAGTCTACTGATGTCCCTGAAGACTACACCTGTGGGATATTGATCCAGCTGCAGTTCCTTATACAGGTAGATTATGTTAGGGAACTGGAGCAGCAGCTGGATGACCTTTGGATCATCTGGGAGACTGAGAAAATAATAGATTGGAGCTGCAGTGAGATGGTCACATCTCGGGTAGGGGTAGAAAGAAGATGGGTGACCACCAGGAAAGGGGGTGGCTACAATAGTACTGGAGTCCCCTGGGGTCAGTTCCCTCGACAAGAGGTCGAGAACTGTGCAATTGGTTGGCACGGTGGCGCAGCGGTAGAGCTGCTGCCTTACAACACCAAAGACCCAGGTTTGATCTTGACTACGGGTGCTCTCTGTATGGAGTTTGTACGTTGTCCCTGTGATCTGTGTGGGTTTTCTCCGAGATCTTCGGTTTCCTCCCACACTCCAAAGAGTTATAGGTTTCAGATTCAGATTCAGATTCAGAAAACTTTATTGTCTGTCGTTACAGAAAATCTTCTTTGACGTGGCTCAACATACAAACAGGACAATGTACTGATAAGCAGTCATACAACACAGATTTCTGCGAGCGCACACAGTGTGTATAGATCTGTTTGTTGGTTACTTGGCTTGGTCTAAATGTAAAATTGTCCCTAGTGTGCGTAGGATAATGTTAATGTGCGGGGGTCGCTGGTCGGTGTGTCTCCGCACTGTATCTTTAAACTAAACTAAACTAAACTAAACATGTATGCTCCTTTGAAAGCTGTTGGGGGGTGGGAGGGGGGAATGTCCTGTCAGTGGAGAACAGCAGCAGCCAGGTTTGTAGCATCAAGCCTGACTCTCAGGCACGGTGGGGAAGGGTGGTCAGGCAGAGCCATAGTGATAAGAGGCTCATTAGTTATGGGCACAGGCAGGAGGTTTTATGGTAGCAAACGAGATTCCAGGGTGGCGTGTAGTCTCCTTGGTGTCAGGGTCCAGGATGTCTCCCAACGGCTATTTCCAAGGGAAATTTCCAAGGGCTATTTCCAAGGAAACGAATATTCCCAAGGGAAGGGTGAGCAGCTAGAGGTCATTGTGCATGGTGGCACAAATGACATAAGTAGGAAAAGTAATAAGGTCCTGTGAAGTGAATACAAGGAGTTAGGTAGAAGTTTACAAAGCAGGACTCCAAGGGTAGTAATCCTCAGATTGCACCTGGTGCCACATGTTAGTGAGGGTAGGAATAGTAAGATAGGACAGATGAAAGAATGCTTTCATGACGGTGCAGGGGGCAGGGATTCAGATGTTTAGACCATTGGGATCTCCTCTGGAGCAGAGGTGACCTGTACTAGAGGGACAGACATACAATCTGAAGAAGGGTCTCGACCCGAAACATCACCCATGCCTTCTCTCCAGAGATACTGCCTAGCCCACTAAATTACTGCAGCTTATTGTGTCTTTCGAGGAACAGACATTATAGGCCGAAGGACCTGTTATTTTGATGTACTGTTCTATGTTCTATGTAACCGTTTCCATTCTAGCTAGAGTTTGTGCCGCTATTGCAATTCACTTTGATTTCCCTACACAGACTCCCCATAATTAGGCCATGCGATAGAAATATTGGTGAAGATTTACATCCCAACTGCAAGGCAAGTGATGGTGATAGCCAAAGTAGAGAGCGGAAAGTAGACCAGTTGCAGATAAGGGTAGATAGATAGAAGGTGCAGTTTAATGTCACCAAGTGTGGTGTCATAGAGTCATTCAACATGGATCCTGGCCCTTTGACCTAACTTGCTGACCAAGATACCCCATCTACACTACTCCCACCTGCCTACATTTGGCCCATATGCCTCTAAACCTTTCCTATCCATGCACCCGCACACATGTCTTTGTAGTATGGTGTGTTGTGCTTTTGGAGATCAAATGTAAGGGGCAACTGTACAGTTAATGGCAAAACCCTTCACAACATTCATGTGCAGAGGAATCTAGTGGTCCAAGTCCAGAGCTCCTTGACAGTGGCAGCACTAATACATAGGGTGGTAACAAAGTCATATGATATGCTTGCCTTCATCAGTCAAGGCGATGAGTATAACAGTTAGGAGGTCATGTTAAAAGCTTTATAAACCTTTAGTTAGGGCACATGTACAGTTCTGCCTGTTCCATTACAGGAAGGACATGAATGCTTCGAGAAGGTGCAGGAGATGTTTACTAGAATGCTGCCTGTGTTAGAGCGTATTAGCTATAAGGAGAGGTTGGACAAACGTAGATTGTTATTCCTGTAGCATCAGAAGCTGAGGGATACATGAAGGAAGTGTATAAAATAATGAAAAACATTAACAGGTAGACAGTCAGGGCCTTCTCCAACCGAGGAAATGTCAAAGACTAAAGGACATAGTTGATGGGGATGGGGGAGAGGGGGGGGGATTAATGTAGATGCGCGGGGCAGGTTCTTTTGTACACATAGAGTGGTGGGTGCCTGGAACACACTGCCAAAAGTGGTGGCAAAAATAGACGTGATAGTGTTTAAGAGTTGTGTGGCATGGTGGCGCAGTGGTAGAGTTGCTGCCCTACAGTGCCAGAGACCCGGGTTCGATGCTGACTACGGGAGCTGTCTGTACAGAGTTTGTACATTCTCCCTGTGACCTGGGTGGGTGTTCTCCGGGGGCTACGGTTTCCTCCCACATTCCAAATGTGTTAATCCTGGCCAAATTGGAGAGGCTAGGACTTTAAAATGGAGTAAAAGCTTCAGGGCTGCTGGGAGATTTGGTCAATTTGGAATTGCTCTCTGCAGAACTGGGACAGCTGTGAAGTGGTGCCAGGGTGTCTAGAGCCTAGATGCAAGCTGCACGGAAAGAATAAGAACATCTGCAGGCCCTGTCAATTAGGTGCAAAATGCATAAAATGGATTGGATGACTGCAAACCAGACATACACCTTGTAAATAATTGTAAATAATGTTGCAGAGTTCCACTATCCCATCGAACCCGCGGTGGGATAGGTGGTTGAACCGTAATTGTGTTTTGTTAAAATAAAGATTAGTTGTTCAAGTGCTTGATTCAGTGTTTTTGACTGAAACTAGACTGGGGGGAGCTTAGAACAAGCAATTTACAAAAGCATATACGTTTGTAGGTTAATTATCTTTGGTAAAATTGTGAATTGTCCCTGGTGTGTAGGATAGTGTTAGTGTGCGGGGGTCGCTGGTTGGTGTGGACTCGGTGGGCCGAAGGGCCTGTTTCCGCATTGTATCTCAAAACTAAACTGAAAGCCTTTTAGATGAGCACATAACTTTGCTGGAATGGAGGGATATAGATCACATGCAGGCAGCAGAGATTAGTTCAACTTGGCATAATGTTCACTACTGACATTGTGGGTCACAGTGTCCTGTGCCGTGTACTCTAGGACAGTATTCAAAGTATAATTATCATCTTCATTTGAAATAAGTGGCCTAGGAACCTACAGGACACGGTTGGACATGTCATGTAGACCTGGGCCCTATGATGTTTATTTTAAATCAATGCAATTTTGTAGTAATGTGCAACAATTACTTGATTCTAATACAAATGTATTTGAGATATTTTGACGTGATTAGATTAAAACCAAAGGATTAAAATTACTGCTAGCAATGTTTCATTCAGTGTCGCAGGAGAGAGCGAGAAGCTTCGTACACCATCTGTGCGGAGCTGTTATTTTTATGGTCTTGTTCACATTCTGAGGGTAAAGTGGAATGATACGGAATGATACTGCCAACATGATCTGAGTACAAATAAGATAGGTGTCTAATCTATTTGGGTGCAACACGCTAAGGTACCACTATTTGATGTGCAAGACTCTCAGACAGGAAGAATATAGACATAGATTAAAATATAATGTCTCAGATGCCGCACATTGATCAATTAAAAATATTATAGATTGACTTTTGTATAAGAGAGTCAAGAGTATTTTATTGTCATTTGTCCCAGGTAGAAGAATTCAATTCTTATTTGTTATTGAAGCTTAATTTAATGTTGAACATATTTTAATCTGCAGGTAAAATAAGACCGAGTGATTTAATAAAACATATGAAAACACTTCTAATACATAACTGAGTGGCAATAGATATTCATGAGCACTGAACACGTGAAGTGAGATATTGGATCATTCTGACATTAGCATTACCAGGATAGAGAGTAGAAATACCAGGCGTTTACAACAAAGCATTATCAGAGATTAGATGGTTTTTATCCCAATCAGATTACTTTGTCATAAAAAAGACATTAGCTGTCAGATCCTTTACAAAATTTGATGGCAGACTGTTTGTGCCGTCACAGACATTTACAGAAAGAACTATCATTTATTTTCTGTTTGTTGTTCAGCTTTTCTCCAACTTCCACAACAGTGTGTTCAAAAGGGCACATCTAGCCTCTTTCCCCACTCACCACTGGGTCCAACAGTGAAGCGTAGATGTGTTGAGCAGAGGAGGAAGATCCATTCACTGTAACGTCGTCAAAAAAAATTAATCTGTTTCCTTATTTTACTATTTTGCGGGTGGTTCTTTGGGAAGGCTTCCTGGGAACCAATCTCCTGCGACTTAGTTGCCAATTACGACCATATCACTTTACTGGAATGACGTTGGGTACAGAGAGTCAGATGTGCCCACTGCAGGGCAGCGGTAGAGCTGCTGCCTTACAGCGCCAGGGACCCAGTTTTAATCCTGAATATGGGTGCTGTCTGCGCAGAGTTTGAACATTCTCCCTGTGACCAAGTGGGTTTTCTCCGGGTGCTCCGGTTTCCAAAGAAGTGCTGGTTTGTAGGTTAATTGGCCTCTGTAGATTGTGCTAAGTGTGTAGGGCAGAACTATTGCACGTCATCGTTGGTCAGAGCGTTCTCAGTGGGCTGAGCACCTGTTTCCGTGCTGTATCTCTAAACTAAACTGAACTAAATACTATAAGGTGGGGGGTCCAGGAAGTGGACCAAGTAGGTTCTGCATTATGTAGGCAGATGGTTGGACAAAGGCCAGAGATGACAAAATTAGAGGTATGTAAGTTAAAGGTAGAAGAGTTTGCGAATTGTGAAGCCAGAGAAGGATTGCAGGTGGAAGGGGGTTGGTTAGTTACCTAAAATTGGACAATTCAATATGCATATGGTCAGCAACAGAGAGATCCAGTAGATCTTGGAGGATCGAGTGCAATGTTTAGTGAAATGAGTCTACCCTTGGTCTCATCCATATGAAAGGATGCCACATTGAGAACAGAGGAAGCAATGGATGAGGTTAGAGGAGTTGCTTGTGAGCCTCACCTGGGAATGAATGCTGGGGGCCCTGGATGGATGTGAGGGACTAGGTAGAAGAACAGGTGTTATATCTCCCATGCTCGGTCTGTCAAGGCCTACTGGACCTTCTGGTTACTGACTATTCAAATTCCTTTTACCCATTTCCAAACTGATCTTGCTGGCCTGGATCTCCCCAGAGTGAGGCCACATACAGACTGGAGGAATAGAACCTCGTATTCTGCTTGGGCAGCTTGCAAACCAATGGTATGAACATTGAATTCTCCAATTTTCAGTAACTTACCAAGACTCCCTCCCCCCCCCCCCCCCCTCCCCCCCCCTCCCCCCCTACCCTCTTCCCGCTGACCCATCAGGACTTGTATCTATTTCTCCCCTATCCCTCCCCTTCCACCTACATTCCTTACTCTGGCTTCACAAATCGCAATCCCTCTATTCTTATCTCACACCTGTAGTCATTTCATTACTGGCCTGTGTCCAGACATCTCCCTATCCAACCACCCCCCCCCCCCCCTTCACTTGTATCTACCTATCACTTGCCAGGGTTTGTCCTATGCCTCCTCCCTTCCAGCTTTCTTTCCCCCCACCTACCACATTCAGTCTGAAGAAGGGTCCCATTCCAAAAGGTCACATGTTTAAGTCCTCCAGAGACGTGGCCTGACCAGCTGAGTTACTTCAGCACTGCGTGTCTTTTTATTTGTAAACCAGCATCTGCAGTTCCTTGTTTCAAGTTGTTCTTTGTCATTGAGCTGGTGACAGTCTGTGCTTCATCTCACGGGTGCTGCTTAATGTTGAACATAAAATATCACTGTTACCGCTGTATCTGTCAGGATTAACATATCATTTGAAAGACAATGCTGGAGATTGTCAAAGAACAATCAAATAGATATTAATTCCTCCCACTGATGTGTACAAACACCTCTTCGTACCTTCTGAATCTGAATTATTTTCAAAGTAACCCAAAATGTCGATTAATGCAAAGCCATAGACGCTGTCTAGATGGGCTTCAGCAAGGCATTTGATAAGGTTCTGCAAGGTCGGCTGCTCTGGAAGGTTAAATCACATGGAATCCAAGGAGAGCTCGCCGAATGGATGGAGAATTGGCTTCATGGAAGGAAGCTGAGGCTGATGGTGGAGGGTTATTTTTCGGACAGGAGACCTGTGATTTTCGAGCATTGCCAGGACATTAGCATTGTTCCGTGCTGTCTGATTCCATTACTATTATTGTCCATCCGTAACTGTCCTTGAGGAAGTGCTGGTAAACTGCTGTGTGCACTGTTGCAGTTCTTCTGGTGAAGGGGCCCTTATAGTACTGCCCGGCAGGGGGTCTCAGGAAATAATCCCAATGGCAATGGAAGTGTAGCAACAATTTTCCTGATTCAGGTGGTGCACAAGTTGGAGGGGAATCTTTCAGGAGGTGATGTCCCCATGCATCAGCTGACCTTGGCCATCTTGCTAGGAGAGATTGTGAATTTAGGAAGTTCTCTCAGAGAAGCCTGGGCAAGTAACTGCAGTGCACTTTAGAGATTAAACACATTGAAGCTACTGTGTACTGGTGGATTTGAGCCTCTTGAAAGTTTCTATCACTGGACTTGTTCAAATAAATGGATGGTATTCCATCACACTCATGCATTGGGCCATGTGATAGATTTTGGAAAGGTACTGGGTTGCCACAGAATACCAAGCCACTAAACTACTCTTGTAGCTATGCTGGACCGGCTGAGTTCCAGGTCAGTGCTGATACCCAGGATACTGGTGTTTAAGAAAGAACTGCAGATGCTGGAAAAATCAAAGGTAGACAAAAATGCTGGAGAAACTCAGCAGGTGAGGCAGCATCTATGGAAAGATGGAATAGGCGACTTTCAGGTCAAGACCCTTTTCTTATACCTGATGGATTCCAGCTTTGGTTCCAGACCACCCAATTCGGATCCCCCTCCCCCCGACATCAGTTTGAAGAAGGGTCTCGACCCGTAATGTCGCCTATTCGTTCTCTCCATAGATTCTGCCTCACCCGCTGAGTTTCTCCAGCATTTTTGTCTACCCAGGATACTGGTGGTCGTTATGCCGCAGAGTGTCATAAGAGCGTTGACTCCCTCTCGTGTTGGTGATGATCAATGCAAGACACCTGTGTGGTGCAATTGTTACTCACCATTTATTAGCCATGTTTGAGCATGGTCTGCCCAGTGGAGCCCAACTGAATGTAATAACACCAGAGCCAGATTATTCCGTCTTGTTTGGCTAAATCCATAGCTACAGTAGTGTCTTGCACTGGATGTTTGGTTCCCAGCAGATGGGAGAAATGCAGTGCAGCACAGAACTTGTCTCAGGGTAAGTGGCTGATTGTACTGACAGATGTCATTGGATGCAAATGGATTGCTCCCTCAGGCTTACAGGCTGTCAAACCTGTGAAATCTGAAGTCCCCACATTGAATTCATCAGTCACTACAGAATCCACAGAACTAGAGAAAAATGAAACATGGAGCTGCACGATGGCACGGCGGTAGAGTTGCTGCCTTACAGCGCCAGAGACCCGGGGTTCGATCCTGACTACGGGTGCTGTCTATACGGAGTTTGTCCGTTCTTCCCGTGATCTGCGTGGGTTTTCCCTGAGATCTTCGGTTTCCTCCCACACTCCAAAGATGTACAGGTTTGTAGGTTAATTGGCTTGGTATACATGTATTTAAAAAAATGTAAAATTGTCCCCAATGTGTGTCGGCTTGTGTTAATGTGCAGGGATCGTGGGTCGGTGTGCTGTTCCTCTAAACTAAAAACCAAGAACAGAAGCAAGCCCTTTGGTCCATGGTGTCTCTGCCAGTGATGATGCAAATTAAAGTAATCCCTTCTGCCTGCACCCATCCATAATCCATCCATTCCATGCACATTTATGTGCCTCTTAAAATACCAATATCATATCTGCTTCCTCTGCCATACCAGGTGATAGGTGATAGTTTCAGGCACCTATCACTCTGTGTAACAAAATCTGCAATGCACATCTCCGTTACATCCCTCATCCCCCTTTGCAGCCTTAAGGCTATGCCCACTAATATTTTATAATTCCGTCCTATAGTTGGCCAAATTGCCAGTGACATATCATGCCACATCTCTGGAGAGAGGTTGGGGGTTAATTTTCAGAACTGATGAATGGGCATTGTGCTGAAAAGTTAATTCTGTTTCCGTCTTTGCACTTAATGCCTGACCTGCTGAGATGTTCTCTTGTTATTTTGCATTTCCATCATGTGCACTCTTTTGCTGAGTGTAAAATGGGGAGAAGGGTGTAGGAGGAGTCTAGAAATTGTACCATCCAGGTTCAGGAACAGCTTCTTCCCAACAACCATCAGGCCATTGAACACTACAAACTCCAACTTAACTCCAATCGAGGAACTGCTTTGGTTACATTAAGGACTTTGGGCTTGATTTGTTTTTGCACTATATTGTGTTTTTTAATTTATTTAACTTGTTTTGTTTGTCTATTCTATTATCTATTGGGCACTGTGATCACAGACCTGTTGTACTGCTGCAAGTAAGAATGTCACTGATCTGTTTCAGTAAATATGACTATTAACACATGACTCTTGACTCATCTTTAAACAAAATCTCCTTGCCATCCATGGGAGATTATCCCTTCCCCATCCCTTCCCTTGTTTGAGGGGTGTCCCCATCAGACTCTGACCCTCAATGTTCAGCAGTGCAAGGACAGTAGATTGGGGTCCAGCAGTTGATATAAGACCACACAATACCACTGTGAATAGGATTAAAAGTGAAAGGAAATGTCAGCGCAGAATTTATCAACTTAAATCTGTCCACAGAGAACAATCACCAGCATCAGTCTGATAAGCAAAACAATTACATGTGGCACTTACCAACCTTCCTGCTCCTAAAACAAAATGACCTTCGAATGGACAAAGTATGTCATGTGGAAAACTCAACCACTTTGCAAATGTTTGTCAGTCTGCAAATCTAATACGTCAAAAATCATCAAAGATTAAAACAATTTGAAGCCAATGTATAGATGAATAATCATTGTAATAGTCTTATGCCTGCAAGGTGAACATTGCAAATGGTGCTGAGTGTGCCCAGAATCTTGTGACAAAGAAACCAATCAACCATTGTATTCCATCATAGTTCGGCAGCAAGTCTGCATAACTAATCACAGGTGCAAAATCTAAACATTGCAGCTTACACCAAGCAGATGGACTATATGGGGGATGAGAGACAATGGCTTTAACATTCCAAATGTTTCGTTTTGTTTTAGTTTAGAGATACAGCGGGGAAACAGGCCCTTCGACCCACTGAGTCCGTGCCGACTAGCGATCCCCGCACTCTACCACTATCCTACACACATTAAGGACAATTTACAATTATACCAAGCCAATTACCCTGCAAACCTGTACGTCTTTGGTGTGTGGTAAGAAACTAGAGTGGAATTAAAGGGGTCTATGGGTGTAGAAAGGTTGTACAGTGGTTGAAATGTAGCCATAATATTATTGATTATTGAATCTGGCATGAAGGATAGAATAGCATATTCCTGCTTCTATTTTCAATGCCTTTATGTTCTTCACATTTCCACTGCTTTACTCATGTCTCACCCTCATTCAAGAAGCTTGGGGAACAATTTTTGAAAACCTTGAAAGCTCTACTATGCTTAATTATTTGCACTCAGCGGTTCAGAATTAAAAAATTATTTTAAAACTTGCATTGCATTCCTTTCACAACATTTTAATTCTTTGCAATGTCACATTTTGAACAGATGCAGTTCCTGGTGATGCCCCTCCATCATAGTAAAGATCTTTCTCCTGCAAACAGTGCAGGGATATGCTTCAATGGATAATAATCACTGTGCCTGATACTTACTGCCTCACAATAAGGAAAAGCAGCCACATACTGCCATCTAGAGAAACAAATGCATATTTATCAAAAGAACCAACCTTGCAAGAACTGAAGCAAAAAAACAATGAATAAACCAATCACTATTTAAAAATATGATGCTATATATATTGTACAGGTCTCTGGCAGAAGTATATCACCCATAATACAGATTGGAGAAGTTCTATAGGTCATTGGATGTGGAATGGTCTTAGAAACGATACTTACATTTCAGAAGCTTATTCACATGAGGCACCGCAAAATGGTTTACTTCACTAAATTCCGACTTACAAAAACCTTGGGTTACGGACAGTTCTCAGAACCCGTACGTGACTCGGGGAATGTTTAAACTTAAGAGGATCAGTTCGTAAGTTCAGAAGTTCAGAAGTGATAGGAGCAGAATTAGGCCATTTGGCACATCTATTCCGCCATTCAATCGCGGCTGATATATCTCTCCCTCTTAACCCCATTCACCTGCCTTTTCCCCATAACCTCGGACACCCGTATTAATCAAAAATCTATCTAGCTCTGCTTTAAAAATATCCCTTGACTTGGCCTCCACAGCTTTCTGTGGCAATGAATGCCACGTTCTCTTGCTCAGACAGAGGAGGACGACTGGTGGAAATTTCGGCAGTTCACATATTCTGTGATCTGGCAGCAGTCGGGTCAGATGATGCTGGACTGGAGAGTTTCAACCTCGATTATTTCTTTCTCTCGCTCTCTGCTCGATAGTGCTTCGTGATAATTTGGATTTCCATCAATATCTATATTACTAAAAGTCTGATCTTGACCGCTTTTGGCCCACTGTGGTGCGATTTCTGAGAGAACGCTGCCACCTACGGCTTTCATTTTTAGACACCTCGCTCAGAGACCCCCTCCGCCTTCCTGAACCAGAGTATTTTTCCCATCGATGAAAAATCAGAGAGATATTAATGGGGTTTTTTAATTCCCCATTCTCTCTGCTGGCGGCAGGGGGAGGGTCTATAAAACCCGGAAGTGTCATGCCTCAGTCAGTCTCTGCCAGACCCAGGAAGCAAGAGGGTCACTGCTCTGAGCTGCGAATAACACTGAACGCACGTCTACTGCACGGTGAGGCCCCTCGATGTGGCTGCAGCCCAATTGTTTTCCTCACCTTTTTAAAAAAGTTTGTGTTCACAAAATTAATTTTGGTTGTCAGGTGTGGCTGTTTTTGCCTCGCCTTTTAAAAAACGTTTGTGTTCACAAAATTTATTTTGGTTGTCAGGTGTGGCTGCAGCCCAATTGTTTCCTCGCCTTGGCTTTTAAAATCGTTGCAACATTTGGCTGCCAGCCCAAGAATCCATTTGGCCCACAATGTCTCTACTAGCCCTCTGGAAACCAGTACCTTTGGCCGGCAACACCCATACTAGCGCAACAGACAGCCCCCCCACTGACGAGCAATATTGGAATTGGTGGAGGTGGAATATTGCGTTGATGACCAGCCGTCCTGTGTGATGTTAGGACCTAACGGGTCCCACTTAGTCTAGTTGTTTATATTGCTTTATCCATAAAAGGCTGCGTTTTTATTTACGGATAATTGACCTTTGAATATAATATTAGCTCTGTTACATTTGTGCCAAAATGCAAGTTTCAGTCTGTGAATTATTTGCCTGAACAGAGGGAAATATAATTATAGCAATTTACTTTTGTGTGATAGTTGGCAAAATTGATATGCAAAATATATTGAAGCTTTTTATATCTTGCTGATTCTGTTATTCATTTATGTGGAAATCATGTCTTCAGTCTATTCAGGGAATAATTAAGTAAATTTTTTTTAATTCCTACGTTACATTGAGATCACTCAGTTAAATTTTCTTTGCAAAGGGGATGATCCTTTACTTAAAATATTATGATGATAGTTGAAGATTTACAAGAGATTATGTGACTGATTTTCAAAATACCTAGATCATGTCGAAATTTGTGTTTAGGTACAATGGGTGGTGCATGAGGAAAGTCATCAATACCTTATATTCAAATCTTTATTTGATTTTTTTAAATCTAGAGATACAGCCCGGAAACAGACCCTTCGGCCCACCGGGTCCGTGTCGAACCAGCGATCCCTGCATATTAGCACTATCCTACACCCACTAGGGACATTTTTTACATTTACCAAGCCAATTAACCAACAAATCTGTACATCTTTGGAGTGTGGGAGGAACCCGAAGATCTCGGAGAAAACCCACGCAGGTCACGGCGAGAACATACAAACTCCGTATAGACAGCACCCATAGTCGGGATTGAACCCGGGTCTCCAGTGCTGCATTCGCTGTAAGCCAGCAACGCTACCGCTGCACCACCGTGACTGCCCTTGTGGTCTTAGCAGAGAGCAGCAGACAGCAAGCTTATGGCTTTGCAAGGATTGCACGTACATTGGACTGCACAGACTTCTTGTATATAGAGTTGCAAAGTCACACAGAGACATACAGCGGAGAAACAGGTCAGACGGCCCACTAAGTCAATGTCAACCTTCAACCACCCATTACACTAATCCAACAGTAATTCCATTTTTATTCTCCCCGTTCTCATGAACTCCCCTTGGATTCTACCACTCATCTCCACACTAGTGGCATTTCACAGTGGCCAATTAACTGAATAACATGCACATCTTTGGGATGGGGGAGCATCCAATTGAAACCCCTGCGATCACAGTGAGAATATGCAAATTCCACAGAGATAGCATCTGAGGTCAGGATTGAATTTTGGTGTTGGGTGCTGTGAGGGAGTGGCCTGGCTCGCAGTGCCATCCTAAATGGTGTATGTAAAATCCTAGATGTGGTGTAAATCCAAAGCAATTACACTCTTTGATTCATTAGCTATTCTGTAAACATAGCACACAATAATAATAAGCCAAAGTCATGATGCAAGTCTATGTTTTGTTGCACGTCTGTGTCACCTGGATTGTAGTTGGATGACATGGAAGACTCACTGATGATATAGTTCATGATTGCGGTCTGAAATCCCACTAAACAATTAAAGCGGCACATTGGCGCAACGGTAGAGTTGCTGCCACACAGCAGCAGCGACCCAGGTTCGATCCTGACCACGGGTGCTGTCTGTACAGACTTTATACGTTGTCCCTGTGACCATGTGGGTTTTCTCTGGTTACTCCCGTTTCCTCCCACACTTCAAAGACATACAGGTTTTTTAGGTTAATTTGAATAGGTAAATTGTATAGTGTAGGATATACAGGATGATCGCTGGTCGACACACAGACAGTGGGCTGAATGCCGTGATTCCACCCTGTATCTCTAAAGTCTAAAGTCTAAAATGAGCTGCAGGTAGACAACAAAGGTCATGCTGCAATGTAAAGTGTGAGAGGAAGAACATTGGCATGCTAAAAACAGTGCTAATTCCCAGTCCTCTGCCATAGTCCTGCACTTTGTTTTCATTGCACTCACCCTATTCCATTTGCAACACCGTAACTGAATCTGCCGTCATGATACGATAGAACTTTAATTATCCCAGGAGAGAAATTGGTCTGCCAAGAGTCATAAAACACAACAAGATACATGAAACATGAAATTAAAATGACGAGCGGAAATTCTAGGATTTGCGTTGTGCAAAGATTGGGGGGTGGGGGGGTGGAGGGGAGTCAGTCTACCCCACGACAGAAGAAGGAGGAGTTGTACAGTTTGATAGCCGCAAAGATAAAGGATCTCTTGTGGCGTTCTGTGCTGCATCTTGGTGGAACCAGTCTGTTGCTGAAGGTGCTCCTCAGGTTGACCAGTGAGTCATGGAGGGGGTGAGTTATATTGTCCAAGATGCTCCGCAGTTTGAGGAGCATCCTCCCCTCCAGAACAATTGAAAGCACTACTGCCCCCAGCACTGTTGTCCAAATTGTAACCACCAGCTGCTTGATTTGGTTCAGACCTCCGAATATGCATCCATTCCCTCAAATAGAAATGTAGTTAAAAACAGGTTTCACTGCTTGGAAATCACACCAAAACTGCAGATGAAAAAAATTTGAATGAAAAACATAAAGAACACCTCAGAAATAGTTAATGTTATGGGTCCAAGACTCCTTGTCATTGTTTCACGACTTGAAATCAATTTAAGTTTTGGTCAGAATTTTCCTTAGCTGAAGTACATTAAATGCATCATAATGCTCTGGGAATAAAGGTATACACAGGCATCCCACAGTTAGACAAAGTGCCTTTTGTTATCTTGTTCGATTATTCCTATTTGGCCTATCAGTCACTGGTGGGATTAATCAGAATGAACAATTTTAGTCATGTGCGATGTCTTTTTGAACTGACACTTTATAGAATTGAGTGGATGAATGAATAGGTGATAAGGAAGACAATATTTCAAAGAAAAAATGCTGGCATCTTGGAGAAAACACCAATAGAATATTTAATGACATATGGACACTGAATTCAAGAAGAACAGATGTGAATCATATCAGATGGTGCATTCTGCAAATGCTCATTACAAATTATAACCTTGGTGGCTGTAATTTGCCTCACTCTTGTTTTCTCCAAGAGCTAAAGCTATCACAAAATGTACTGAATACCAAGCAGCTTTGTACAAAGGAGTTATGTCTCAGCAGAGTGGTAAAATGAAAGTGATAGGACTTATCGCGCTATGCCTGAGCCTTTTAATAATACACTTCTCTCGTACATTTTGTTTGCAGTTGCATTCGCATTCTTTTCACAACACAAATAATATCCTCCTGGCAAATGATGCACAGAGTTAAGTTGCATTTCTGGTGCAGAAGTTCTTTATGTATTACAGATTTTTTATATGTTTAGTTTAGAGAAACAGACCCTTCGCTGACCAAGTCTGCGCCAACCGGCGATCTTCCATACACTAACACTCTCCTACACATGAGGGACAATTTGCAACCTTTACTGAGGTCAATTTAATCTACGAAACCTGTATGTCGTTGGAGTGTGGGAGGAAACCAGAGCACCCAGGGAAAACCCACGGGGTCCCAGGGAGAATGTACAAACACCATATAGACAGCACCCACAGTCAGGATCGAATCCGGGTCTCTGGTGCTGTAAGGCAGCAACTCTACCCACGGTGCCACCCTATGTTCAAATTTTCTTTTTATAGTATATGAGGTAGCATAATAATCCATACGGAACCATTTTTAATTCCCCTCCAGCATCCTTCTTTCTGCCACAGGGCAAGAAAGGATGGATATGGTTAAAATGGACCAGGTATGGTATACTTACTAGCTTAGTGTCTCTCTTCCTGTGGTCTTATCTTGTGATAGTTTGGAAGCTTGTCCTGCACTGGCATCTCACTGCAAACAGGTTCAATCTACTGAATGTCACGGTTCCTTGAAGCAATTTGGACTTTGATGTAGGAACAACACAATCCCATGCAATACAAAGCCCACTAAAGCTGATCACTTTAGTTGACTCGGGACTCTGAAGAAGGGTCGCGACCCGAAACATCGCTGATCTAATCCCAGCACAGATTCTGTCTGCCCCGCTGAGTTCCTCCGGTACTTGGAGTCTTGCTGCTCACCTTTGTTGCAGGTTAGGATGCTAACTTGTTGTCATTTTGTACTTTGATGGATTTCTGCGCTTTCTATCCGCACCTCTTCTCAATTCCTGCTGACAGTTCGGCCGCTGCTGCGACTACATTACCTGGGACCAGCAGGAGGAGGAAAGAGACCTGCAGGAGAGCAGGGTGGAAAGAGGAGAGACGTGAAGGAGGCTGCTCACAGTGTGCCCCATTCACTTCACAGGACCACAACTATGGAGTGAGGTTTGTCAAGAGTTTGTCACGATGGCCAAGACAGATATCAGCAAACTCTGCGTCCTGATTTGGGGTGACAAGAGTCAAGAGTTAAGAGAGTCAAGAGTGTTTTATTGTCATATGTCCCAGATAGAACAATGCAATTCTTACTTGCAGCAGCACAACAGAATATGTACATATTGTACACTGTAAACAATATAATAAACAAGAGAGAAAAAAAGTTCAGTGTGTATACACATACTCATAAATACGCAGATATATAGATCATATATATATGTATATGTATATGTACAGTATATATACACATATACGTACACACAAAAGAAACCCAATAATAGTGCAATAATAACAATAATAGTCCTTGTAGATCAGAGCTTATATGAGGTTGTAGTGCTTAATCGCCGAATGGCTGAAGGGAAGAAACTGTTCCTGAACATAGACGTTACAATGTTCAGGCTCCTATACCTTCTTCATGATGGCAGGGGTGAAATGAGTGTGTGGCCAGGGTGATATGGGTCTCTGATTATGCTGACTGCCTTATTGAGGGTCAGACAGCATCTCCAGAAGAAAGGAATTGGTGACATTTCGGGTCGAGACCCTTCTTCAGACACCACAGATTGGTTTGGCAATTGCTCTGAACAAGACAGGGGGAAAGTGCAGAGAGTTGTGGATGTAGCCCAGTGCATCACAAACCAGCCTCTCCCCATTGACTCCATCTATACTTGATTGCACTGCCTCGGGCATGTAGACATCATAACCAAAGTTCCATCACACCCCAGTCATTCCCTCTTCTCGCCTCTCTGATCTGGCAGATGATACAAAAGTTTGGAAGCATATACCAACAGAACCAAGAACAGCTTCATTCCTCCTATTATCAGGCTCTTGGATGGACCGCTCATGGGCTAAGAATATATTCCCGATCTCCCGATCTACTTCATTGCAGCCTTTGCATGTTTTTGCATGTGCTCGTATGATTTGTTTGAATGATTTACCTGGCTAGCTAGCATGCAAAACGACATGTCTCCGAACATATGACAATAAAAAAACAATACCGATGCCAGGAGGGAAGCTGAGACCTAGGGCACATCAACCATGATCTCATTGAATGACATATGGCCGCCTCGCCAACAGTCTGTCGCGTCCCTTCTCTGTTTTTATTATTTTAAGTATGTCTTAAATGTATGTTTAAATGTTTCTTGGTATGTATTATGTGGGGTGGTGGGGATCGGGAAAATCTTTTTCAGCCACTTTCCTCGACGGCGATGCGTGTTGCATTTCCGTTTCCTCCCCCCCCCCCCCCCCAACCACCTGCGGCCTACAACATGGACTGGTGCAGCCGTTCCTGGAGACCGGCCCGGAGCTTCAAGCCGCGGATGCAGTGCAGACTTACCATCGAGGAGCCAGCGATCCTTTGCTGAGGAACGCCAGTGAAAGGGCTCCGACCGCGAGGCCTGTGGACCATGAAGCAGCGGTCTCCGGTAAGAAGAGGCCGACTCGGGAGCTCCATGCTGCGAAGTGTCCCGATGCCGGAGTTTCGATCATCCCGACGCGAGGGCTTGGACATCGGACCGTCGGCAGCGGCAAACTGGGGAGGATTCAAGGGCCCCGACCACGGGTGAACGAAGGAGGAAGATGACTGAACTTTATTGCCTTCCATCACAGTGGGGTATGTGGATTCCACTGTGATTGATGTTTACATTAAATTTTATTTTATGTGGCTGTGTGCATTGTTGCTTTTCACTTAGTATGGCTGTATGGTAACTCAAATGTCACTGTACCTTAATTGGTTAAGTGACAATAAACACGAACTTGAACTTGAACTTGAAGACAGGTAGAGTAGCCAGATTATCTGTCGGAAAGAACTGCAGATGATGGTTTAAACCGAAGATAGACACAAAATGCTGGAGTAACTCAGCGGGAAAGACAGTATCTCTGGAGAGAAAGAATGGATGACATTTCGGGACGAGGTCTGAAGGAGGAACTTGGTCCGAAACATCACCCATTCCTTCTCTCCAGAGATGTTGCCTGTCCCGCTGAGTTACTCCAGCATTTTGTATCTAGCCAGATTTTCTCCTTTAATCTGCGTCCTTGTGCCTAGGTCCTCTGACGCTGTTGAATCCGCTCTCGCTGAAATGTGATGGGTAAATTGGTATGAACACACAAGAGATTGCAGGTGCAACAATCTCGAGCAAAAAAACTAACTACAGGAAGCCTCAACAGGTCAAGCTGAATACTTCCAGCAGTATGTTTCTTGTGATGGAAGGTCACCTGTGTCGATCCAGTTAGCCACTTTAAAAATCCCATCAGAGCGTTTGAGCTGCTGCATGAATCCTGTGATAGTGACCCGCAAAATCACATCCCATGTGGAATGGACAATGGCCTGCTTTATATCTTGCATGGCATTTGAAAGCACTGTGGGAGATTAAGGACGTGAATTAGAACTGTCAAGGTAAGAATAATTGGAGTCATTGTTATGCACATGATTATTTTTCACTTGCTTTCTGACTTCATTTCAATATGAATAAGCGCTACTTCAATGTGGGTGGATGATATTTAATTATGACAGGGTAGCTCTTTCTTCTTATCACCCATAGCTATGCATGCATTCTAGTGTTATTCAGCAGCTCAGCAATTACTCTGCAGATCAAGGGGCCAAATGTGAGGAAGGCTTTATTACAATCTTTGTGTCTGTAGGGTTTTCCCTTTCGTTAACTGTCTTAGGTTTGTGCCACTAGAATTACAAGTAAATGTCATGAGACAAGGACAAAACAGGTTGTCTCATCAGTCTAAAGTTATGATACTTACGTTACAGCAGCGATCTGGCTGTGTTGGACATCTGTGTTATTTAATCGAGTTGGCCTGTTCATAGGTCAGTAGATTTTGAAATTGTGACCACTCAGTTTCATCCTTGTAACTCCTATAAGTAATAGGAGCAGAATTAGGCCATTCAACCTTCTAGACTACTCCCCCATTCAATCATGGCTGATCTATCTTTCCCTCCCAGCCCCATTCTCCTGCCTTCTCCCCATAACCCCTGACACCCACACTAATTAAGAATGTATTCATCTCTGCCTTAAAAATATCTATTGACTTGGCCACCACAGCCTTCTTTAGTTTCCTAGTTTTGAGATACAGCACGGAAACAGGCCCTTCGGCCCACCGAGTCCACACCAACCAGCTATCCCTGCACATCAACACAATTCTACACACACTAGGGACAATTAACAATTTACTGTGGACAATTAACCTACAAACCTGTACGTCTTTGGAGTGTGGGAGGTAACCGAAGATCTCGGAGAAAACCCACGTGTTCACAGGGAGAACATACAAACTCCATATAGACAGCACCCGTAGTCAGGATTGAATCCTGGCCTCTAGTGCTGTAAGCACTGTAAGGATGCAATTCTACTGCTGCGCCACCGTGCAATGAATTCCACAGACTCACCATCCTCTAACTAAAGAAATTCCTCCTCATCTCCTTTCGAAGGGTACGCCCTTTTATTCTGAGGCTATGGCTTCTTGTCCTCAACTCTCCCACTAGTGGAAACATCCTCTCCGTATCCACTCTATCCAGGTCTTACACAATTCGGTAAGGTTCAATGAGGTCTCCCCTCATCCTCCCATTCTCTTTTTTCTCATTTGATTCTGGAGGGAGTGATGGGCTCTGCAGTTGTGGTTTTTAATCCCTTTCTTCATGCACTGGTTGAAATGTCTCTAATCCTTTGCCATTCGGGAGTCCTGCCACTCACAAGATACTTGGTTTCATCATCCTTATGTGCCAGCATGAATGTCCATGTAAGATCAGTGATTAATTCTGTAAATAAGTCCTGCACAAAAGCTACCTTAAGGGGGAAAGACTTTGAACTTATTGACACGTTGCCTGTAGCCTTCTTAGGCAGGACTACCACGTATTTCTCTCAGCATGGTACACTCCTGTCAAGTATTCCATCCTTGCTGCCTTTTACCTATCATTAACAGATAGCTGGGGATTATGGGGTTGTAATTCAGTATCAGTGCAACTTGCAATTCTAATGATATTATCTCATTTTAGAGGCTCACATTAGTTTAGCATCTCGAGTCCGAGAAAGACTTTACTCCAAGAATAAATATGGAAAACTCATTGGTCAAATAAATTCTTCTAACACTCCCCCCAAGAATCTCAAGACATCTTGAGTCTCCGGTTTACGTACACATTCTAAGCACGCACATTGTGATTATTTAGCCATCTAAGAGGCCTGGTGTTGCAGTTTTCTTTCATTTCATGCATGTAAAATAGAATCGCATTATGAACAAATGTACAGTGATAAGCAGTTGTACATGTGCTAAAACATGTGAAACTATATAAATGATTGGTGGGATTTCTATATCCTCTCCAATGTCCCATCGTGATAGTCTGTCTATATCATTTATTTTACTTTAGAGAAAGAGCACAGAAACAGGCCCTTTGGCTGAAATTCCTTCACCCATCAAGGCCACGCTGACCAGCAGGGCCCGTACACTACTTCCATCCTACACACTCGGGACAATTTACAATTTTTACAAAACCCAAATGAGCATACAAACTTCTAAGTCTTTGGGGTGTGGGAGGAAATCAGAGCTTCCAGAGAAAACTCAAGCAGGTCACGGGGAGAATGTACAAACTCCATAGAGACAGCACCCAAAGTCAGGATTGAACCGGGGTCTCTGGCACTGTAAGACAGCAATTCTACCACTGCGCCACTGTTCTGGCCACTGTGCTCTTCTTTTGAAGAGTCAGAAATGGTCACAATTTAGAGAAGCAATAATTTCCTTTAGATTAAAAACTGTGGGCCCTTGGTTGTGATATTTACCAGCAGCATTCCCTTTTCTCAACCCCCTTCTTTTTGCACGACACATGAACAGCCACTTGTAGGAAAAGAAGAATAAAAATAAGGAAAGTAATTTGCCAAATTCTCACATGCAACTCAGTGATCAGAGTAACTTACTGTCACCAGCAGATGGCCCAGTCAGCTTCTCATTCACAGAGTGCATGTGAATCTTCCAATGAAATCCGAGAGTCCACAGCAGATTTATCCATTTATCAACCCACTGCATCTACACCAGTCAAAAAATAGAACTCGCAGTTCCTGTGGTCCTCATTTTATCATCTTCATCTTCTAGATTAAGGTCTTCAAGTGCTCCTCGATCTAGCCTATGTTTTGTTTAGTGTGGTTTATTGTCACGCGTTCCGAGGTACAGTGAAAAGCTTTTGTTGCATGTTAATCAGTCAGCGGAAAGACTCGACATGATTACAATCGAGCCATCGTCAATGTAAGATACATGATAGAGGGAATAACATTTAGTGCAAGATAAAGTCCAGTAAAGTCCGATTAAAGATAGTCCGAGGGCCTCCAGTGAGGTAGATAATAGTTCAGGACTGCTCTCTAGCTGCTGATAGGATGGTTCAGTTGCCTGATAACAGCAGGGAAGAAACAGTCCCTGAATCTGGAAGTGTGCGTTTTCAAACTTCTGTACCTCTTGCCTGATGGGAGAGGGGAGAAGAGGGAGTGACCGGGGTGAGACTCGTCCTTGATTACTCTGATGGCCTTGCTGACTCGTCGGTGACAAGTATTTCTGCTGCCACTTCCTTTCAGGCAATTTGTTCTGGATTAATCTTTGGGTGAAGAAAAGTAATCAACAAATAATTTAAATCTATATTCCCTGGTTTATTCTCTGCTGGGAGTTATAATCCCCTCATGTTCACTATCTTCGACTTCTCAATGTTTTATGCACTTCAATTAAATTTCCCTACAACATCCTTTGTTCCAAAGTAAACAACCCCACACACTCCTTGTGACTCAAATTCTCCGATCATGGCAGCATCTTGATAAATCTCCTCTGCACCCGGCCTTGTGCTATCATATCTTGTGGTTTGGGAACCAGTTCAGTCACTCTACTTAAAGCCTAATCGAAGTCGGATCTCTATTTTCAGATATTCAATGCTTTGGGTGAAGAAAAATTCTGGCTTCCTGCAACTCCTCTAAGCAATTTATAATAGCTTGATCAATATTTATCCTTAAACAAATATCAGCAAAAAACATATATAATCTGGTTGGAGTCATATTATTATTTTTAATGGGACCCTGCAGAGTGGTAGGCTTACAAAAAATACCTCTTAGGTGCGTTGAAATTCCTTCACCCATTAGGTTGTGAAAGGTAAAACACAAATTTGGTTTAGTTTAGTTTAGAGATACGGTGCGGAAACAAGGCATCTCGGCCCACTGAGTCTGTACCAACCAACAAACACCCCATACACTAGTTCTATCCTACATTATAGGGACAATTTACCGAGGCCAATTACAGTGGCTTGCAAAAGTATTCATACCCCTTGAACTTTTCCACATTTTGTCACGTTACAACCACAAACGTAAATGTATTTTATTGGGATTTTATGTGATAGACCAACACAAAGTGGTGCATAATTGTGAAGTGGAAGGAAAATGATACATGGTTTTCAAATTTTTTTACAAATAAAAAACTGAAAAGTGTGGCATGCAAAAGTATTCAGCCCCCTTTACTCTGATACCCCTAAATAAAATCCCGTGCAACCAATTGCCTTCAGAAATCACCTAATTAGTAAATAGAGTCCACTTGTGTGTAATCTAATCTCAGTATAAATACAGCTGTTCTGTGAAGGCCTCAGAGATTTGTTAGAGAACATCAGTGAACAAACAGCATCATGAAGCCCAAGGAACACACCAGACAGGTCAGGGATAAAGTTGTGGAGAAGTTTAAAGCAGGGTTAGGTTATAAAAAAATATCCCAAGCTTTGAACATCTCACAGAGCACTGTTCAATCCATCATCCGAAAATGGATAGAGTATGGCACAACTGCAAACCTACCAAGACATGGCCATCCACCTAAACTGACAGGCCGGGCAAGGAGAGCATTGATCAGAGAAGCAGCCAAGAGGCCCATGGTAACTCTGGAGGAGCTGCAGAGATCCACAGCTCAGGTGGGAGAATCTGTCCACAGGACAACTATTAGTCATGCACTCCACAAATCGGGCGTGTGGGGGACACAGCAAACATGTGGATGAAGGTGCTCTGGTCAGATGAGACCAAAATTGAAGTTTTTGGCCTAAATGCAAAACGCTATGTGTGGCGGAAAACTAACACTGCACATCACCCTGAACACACCATCCCCACTGTGAAACATGGTGGTGGCAGCATCATGCTGTGGGGATGCTTTTCTTCAGCAGGGACAGGGAAGCTGGTCAGAGTTGATGGGAAGATGGTTGGAGCCAAATACATGGCAATCTTGGAAGAAAACCTGTTAGAGTTTGCAAAAGACTTGAGACTGGGGCGGAGGTTCACATTCCAGCAGGACAACGACCCTAAACATACAGCCAGAGCTACAATGGAATGGTTTAGATTAAAGCATATTCATATGTGTTAGAATGGCCCAGTCAAAGTCCAGACCTAAATCCAATTGAGAATCTCTGGCAAGACTTGAAAATTGCTGTTCACAGATGCTCTCCATCCAATCTGACTGAGCTTCAGCTATTTTGCAAAGAAGAATGGGCAAAAATTTCAGTCTCTAGATGTGCAAAGCTGGTAGAGACATACCCCAAAAGACTTGCAGCTGTAATTGCAGCGAAAGGTGGTTCTACAAAGTATTGACTCAGAGGGTCTGAATACTTTTGCATGCCACACTTTTCAGTTTTTTATTTGTAAAATAATTTGAAAACCATGTATCATTTTCCTTCCACTTCACAATTATGCACCACTTTGTGTTGGTCTATCACATAAAATCCCAATCAAATAAATTTACGTTTGTGGTTGTAACGTGACAAAATGTGGAAAAGTTCAAGGGGTATGAAAACTTTTGCAAGCCACTGTAAACTACAAATCTGCACGTCTTTGGAATGTGGGTGAAAACTGGAGCACCTGGACAAAACCTACATGGTCACATGAAGAATGTGCAACTCTGTACGGATAGCAACTGTAGTCAGGATCGAACCCAGGTCTCCGGCGCACTAAGGCAGCAGCTCTACTGCTGCGCCACCTTGCTGCCTTGTGTTTCTTGCTTTGTCGCCTTCACTATTGTGAATCGTTATGAATCATGAATACATTTCAAATCCTCAGAATTAACCTCCAAATTTAATTGTGGAACTTCAACAAAATAAAATAAATTTGGTTCTATCACCCTATCTTTTTCATCCCTTGACTGGGATCTACTTTTCTTTAGCACCATGATGCGTTTTGTCTCACTCGTCCTTTTAGTCTGTGCCTTTGTTTAAAACTTCTTGTATGCGGAAGTACCTAAGCTCAGCTTCCTGATCTACACAAAGCTTTATTATTGCTTTGATCACAATCTCTTTTGGCCACAGTTTCAAAGCAACCCAAGACCTGTATTCCTCCAAACACAGAACTATTATTTTAATTAAAAGTTTAAATTGAAATCCTGTAATTGCACATTACGGTATGATTAACCAAATTAAAAGAAAGTGTGTGTAATTATGTGTCATACAGCACAAAAATAGGCCCTTTGGCTCAGCTCATCCATGTTATCTACATTGATCCTATATGCCCACATTAGCCCGTTTCCCACTACTACTCTCCGATATAATTAGCTGCCCAAATGCCTTTTAAGTGCTGTGTGTCTGCATCTAACACTTGCTGTAGCAGCTCATTCCAAATAACCACCAAAGTGAAGAAGGGATATTGATCAGCAGCAGAAATGGGCAGAGAAATGGCAGATGGTGTTTAATCCGATCAAGTGTGAGGTATTACACTTTGTGAGATTGAATGTAAGGGGAGAGGATACAATTAATGACAAGACAGAGGGATCTTGGAATCCAAGTTCATAGATGACTGAAGTTGACAGCATAAGCAGATGAGGGGTGGGGGGGGGGGGGGGGGGTGTAAAAAACGCATATGGTATGCTTGCCTTCATTGCTAGGGACATTGAATACAAGTCAGGAAGTCATAATGCATTTCTATAAGGCTTTGGTTAGGCTGCAGTTACATTATTGTACGCAGGTCTGGATGCACCATTGCAGGAAGGATGTAGAGGCTTTGAAGAGAGTGCAGTGAAGGTTTACCACAATGGTGCCTGGGTCAGAGGATTACAGCTACAAGGAGAGGCTGCATAAACTTAGATTATTTTCTCTGGAACATCGAAGGTTGAGGTGAGACTTTAGTTTAGTTTTGTTTATTACTGTCACATATACCAAGATACAGTGAAAAGCCTTTTGTTGTGTGCTACCCAATCAACAAAAAAACTATACATGCTTATAACCAAGCCATCCACAGTGTACAGATAAAGGATTACGGGTATAATTTTTAGTGCAAAGTAATGTCTGATAAAGCCTGGTTACAAATTGTTCAAATATTTTCCATGAGTTAGAATGGATGTCCACACTACACTCTAGCTGCTGAGAGGACAGTCCAGTTGCCTGATAACCACTGGGAAGAAACTGTACTGAAGAAAAGGAATAAATGATGTATATCCTTTCAGACTGAGACCCTTCAGACTGAGAGGCAGGAGTCAAGGAAAGTAGAGGCATGAGAAGGTACAAAAAATAAATGAATGAAAGGTATGAAAAGGACAAATCAGAGCCAGCAACGATGATCGAGGAAAGGTGGAGCCCACAATGGCCCATTGTTGGCCTGGAAAAGGTGATAAAGAGGGGATACGCACAGTGAAACTAAGTAAGTGACAAGGGTGGGGGAGGGATGGAGAGAGAGAGGGAATGCAACGATTACTTGAAATTAAAGAAATCAATACTCATTCTGCAGGGTTTTAAGCTGTGCAGGCGAAATATGAGGTGCTGTTCCTCCAATTTGCATTTGGCCTCACTCTGACAGTGGAAGAGGCCCAGGACAGAAAGGTCAATATGGATGGGAAGGGGAGGTAAAGTGTTTAGCGACCGGGAGATCGCGTAGGCCAAGGCAGACTGAGTGAAGGTGTTCAACGAGCAAATATTTGCACCTCATCTACTGTATCCGCTGTTCCAGATGTGGACTTGCTGATGCAGTCAGTCACGGCAGATAGAAGTATATAAAATTATGAGAGGCACAGATAGGGTAGACAGTCAGAACCTTTATCCCAGGGTGGAAATTTCCGATACTAGAGGACATAGCTATTAGGTGAAAAGGGGGGATGTTTAATGGAGATGTGCATGGCAGGTTTTTTTTATACAGAGAGTGGCGGGGGCCTGGAATGCATTGCCATGGGTGGTGGTGGAGTCAGATATGATAGTGGGGTTTAACAGGCTTTTAGATAGGCAATGAAGTGCAAAGAATAGAGGGATATGGATCATATACAGGCAGATAAGATCAGTTGGTTTGGCTTCATGTTCGGCACAAACATTGTGGCCTGAAGGGCCCATTCCAGTGCTGTATTGTTCTACCCTGTATGTTCTGTCACCACTCTGCTCAACTTTCTAGCTGATCTATGTGCCTCTGCATCCTTTCCTGACCTTCTTCGTTATCTACCATTCCACCAAAGGTAGACAAAAACGCTGGAGAAACTCGGGGTGAGGCAGCATCTATGGAGCGAAGGAATAGGCGACGTTTCGGGTCGAGACCCTTCCTCACCCACTGAGTTTCTCCAGCATTTTTGTCTACCTTCGATTTTTCCAGCATCTGCAGTTCTTTCTTATACTATTCCACCAATGTTAGTTTTGTCAGCAAACTTACTAATCATTTCATCCACATTCCCTTCCTAGTCATTTATATATAAAGGCAAACAACAATGGCTACAGGACTGATCTCAGTGTCATATACTATATTGTATATAGACTACCAGTCAGAAAAACACCCCTCAAACCTTCTGTTTCCTGTCACTAAGCCCCCAATTTTAGTTTGCTCACACCCAAGTGCACTAACCTTCTGGACCAGCCGACTGTGCAGCTTTCAAAGGTCTTGCTAAAGTCCAAGTAAACCGAGTTTGCTGTTCTGCCATCAGCAATTTCCATTGTTACTTCCTCAAGAAAATATAATCAAAGGTGAAAGACAGGGTTTTCCCTTCACAAAACCATTTTCACTCCTAATCAGTTCCTGCTTTCCAAATGAATTTTAATCCTGTCCCTTCGAATGTTTTCGAAGACATTTTTATTTAAATATATTAATTCCAGTGATATGGGTTTGGCAGGCAATCCCAGCGTTTAATTGCCTAGTCATAGTTGCCCCCGAGAAGGTGCTGGTCAGCTGCCTCCTTAAATCACTGCAGTCTTCAGGTGTCCGCATGCCCACAAACTCAGTTATGGGGAGAGTTCCAGGATTTTGAACCAGTTTTGAAGGATCAGCAATATTTTTCCAAGTCAGAATGGTGGATGGCTTGGAGACCACCTTCTAAATGGTGGTATTCTCGTGGTTTTGCTGTCTTTGTCCTACAAGGAAGTAGAAGTCGTAGAACTCAGTGGCCTATTATTACCCGTCGTTTCCCAACAATCCTTTTGAAAAAGGAAACAACAATATCTACCCTACAATCTTCTGGTATCTCACCCATGGCTGATAAGGATTCAAAAATACCTGTCAGCAATCTTCTCCCTTTCACAGTTAGATCATGTGAGGCCTGGGGTTTATCCACTTTAAAGAGTACCAGTATGTCTAACACTTCCTCCTTCTTGACACAGGCATTACTTTGGACTTTAGAGATTCAGTGTGGAAACAGGTCCACCGAGTTCGCCTATCCAACACACGCTAGGGACAATTTTCAATTTACAGAAGACGATTAACATACAAACCTGTACAGTCACAGGGAGAATATGCAAACTCCATACAGAAAACACCCATAGTCAGGATCGACTACCATGACAGAATGAAAACAGAACTTCAACATCGATCCCGGCCTCTAGCTCTAATCTACTGCTGCGCCACTTGGCCTCCCAATGTTTCAGAATTTCAGAACTCCATTCAGAATTCAGAAATTCAGAAATTCAGAACTCTGGCTTCCATGTCCTTCTCCCTGGTGAATATTAAGTAGAAATATATTAATTTAGGATCTCACTCCTATCCCCTGGTCATTCCACACGTTGATTACCTGGTTTCTGAGTTTATCTCTCTCTTTGTTAGCTGCACTCTTCCTTCCTTTTATACTCGGGTCGGGAGGGAAGATCCCCCCGCCACGGGTACCATGTAATCCCGTGCTACCTGCTCCATGATCGGATAGCCGGCGACTAAACTGTCTCCCCCACCTGGTTTGCTAGGTGAGGAGGGGGTTGTGGACCCCCAGCATGACCAAAAACAAGACCTGTCAAAGGGCGGATGAGCTCCTAGCGAGCTAACGGCCATGCACACTTCAGTAGAGGTTGCAATCACTGACATTTTTGGATTCTCCTTAATCCTACTTGCCAACCTCATTCCTTTGCCATCGTAATTTATTGCTAACATTTTCTCTTCATGTCCCCTAATAAACTATTAACGACCACTCAATACCAAATGCCTATACCTGACATAGATTTTCTTCTTATTTTTGATCAAATCTTCAAATGTTTTTTTTAACCAAGATTCCCAATTTGTACTTCTTGCATCTTGCCTTTGCAGGAACATGCTGACTCTAAGCCTCTGCCACCTCGCCTTTAAACTGTCACTTATCAGATGTAATTTTGAGAAAGGTTTGTAAAAATCTCGTTCGATGTTGTTTCAGGGTGACTACCATGACAGAATGAAAACAGGACTTCAACATCAAATACAACTATAAATACCTTCTCACGTTGAGACAGGCTGTATTCTCCACCTTCAGTGACAGGCCTAATGAGTTATAGTTTATAGGGGGGGGGAGGGTGAGGCATTGGACAAGAATGTCTGGAATAACCACTGTGATTAGCCTTCACACCATCAACTACATTGCCAAGGCCTATTTAAACAGCTCATTAAAATGAAGTGCCGTTTAGGAGGGATATTGTGAAGAAATTCCTCACACAACCCCTCCCTTCACACTGGTGAATGTTTTGTAATGCTCATTTTTAACAGTGGAGCAAAAGCTCCCACCCCACTGTCTCCGTGAGAAATCTTATACAATTCCATTGTCACAAAATGAATCATGTCCTTTCATGATCAATTTCACGTTTCAATTCAGGTGAAAATTTGCATGAAAGAAAATTGGGTGTGGAGTCTGGCGCTGGGAACCTGCCACATAAAAATGTAAACAACAAACATAAAGAAGAAAGAGTAGAAACAGGATTAGCTCACCAATCCCCCTTTTTTGTTCGCCCTTCTATTGAGGGAAATCACGGCTGAGCATCCACCTCAACACTACTTTTGGACACAACCCACAAAAAAATGTTCTATGTCCCTGGAAGTTCTCTGCACCCCCTCACAATCCACACTGGCGCCATGCGTTGCATTGCTGGCAAACTCAGATGTTACACAGTCTACTTATCCAAATCGTCATTATATTATGACACAGAAGAGGCCATTCAGCCCATCAATTCCATGCCAGCTGCAAGAAGAGCTATCCCATTAGTCCAAATCCCTCCTTTATTTCCATGCAGTCCTAAAACCTATTCTCCCTCACATACACACCCTGGTAGTGAGCCACTCTCCACCTTCCCCAGCTTAACGTCCCTCCCACCATCTCACTGCCACCAATTTATTAATTTGATCGCCCATTCAACTTTCATGAGCAGGTGAGATATCAGGAATCCTCGGCAAGTGACTCATATCCTAAATTCCCCAAAGCCTGTGCATCGTCTACCCTAAAGCTCGAGTCAGGATGGATGAATGTAGCATCAATAACATTGAAGAAGCTCAACATCATACAGGACATGGCAGCCGTTTGAAAGGCAGCCTATCCACAAACCACTCACTCATTCCATTATTGACTCACAGAAGCAGCATTGGTAGCATCCACAGGACGCAATCCAGCAACTCACCAAGACTTCACCTTACAAACCCACAACCTCTATCAGTTTGAAAGACAAGGGCAACAAAAGAAAGGAACCAACAGCATCTGAAGGTTGCCCTCCAAACCATGCATCATTCTCACTTGGAAACATATCACCATTCCTTCACCTTCGCCGAGTCAAAATCCTGGAACTTCCTCCCACAGAGTGGATGTGCCCACACATCAAGGACTGCCGTGGTTCAATAAGGCAGCTCACTGCCACCATCTCTAGTGTAATTAGGGCTCCTGGCTGCTGGCTCAGACTGAAAAAATTCACATCCCTTGAATAAATAAAAAAACACACCCAATGATAACAACGATGACAATAGTCAGACCTCCTACTTGATATCAAGAACAACCTCCCCACTCACACCCTCCTGTGATATCATGTCCTATCCCCCCACCAATCTTCCATCCTGAAGAATGTAAAAACCTACAGCGTCTACTCAGCTAAAAAAACCTCGACGTTGATCTTTTGCTAATCTCTCACCCTAATCCTCGACCTTGATCAATGACCTACCACCTTCCACAACCCCTGATTGATCTCCCACCTGACCGTTCCAGCAATCCCTCTCCCCAACCCCTCTAACAATTCCTCCCAACACCCCCTCCAACAATCTCCTACTTGACCCATTTATCTATCCTCGCCATCACCCCTCAACTGGTCTCACACCTGAACCACTTCTTTCTTAGTCATAATTCTCCACTCCCCCCACACACTCCCCACCCATCCTCCCACGTGCCTCTTTACTTCTTCCCACCCGCCAGCCCTCGAAACCAACCTTGTGCCCTGAATGTTTTAATTTTCTAGTGGCAGTCCATCAGTTAAATTGTTCATTTGTTTGCTGCATGCCATTGGATTTACACATACAAGGGTGGGCCATTTAATTTCTAAGCATGGACAGGTTTGCATAGCTACAGGTAAATAGCTCCAGGTAGCAGCAAAATATTATTTTTTTCTCTTCCACGATTTATCTTTATCCTCAATCAGCTTCTAAAGATAATGTCACTCTTACTACGTGCGTAATAAATAACTTCACACTACCCACGCAACACTATTGGGATCAAGAGCCTGGTTGTTGCAGCAATGAGTCAAGATTTGCCATGAGTCGATGGGAGTAGCTGCAGAAAGGGGTGTTTCTGAGTTTTATCATTCAGAGTTACTCTTCCAACACTGTTCTTCATTACAACCTTGACACTGGGTGTGCTCATTTCAAGTGAGTAATTGCGCCCTTAGGCGATGAAAGTTGTACAGAGAACATATGGCATGGTATTGCATCAGGAAACTAAAATAAATAACCACTTTGGAACAGATGTCCTGTTCCTTCAATTGAACTAGATAAATGTCCCTCCTGGTCTCTACATTCCTCTCCATATGATCTTCCCATTTCCCATTGCCTCGTCCACTGTCCAAGTGAGGCCACATGCAAATTGGAGGAACAGCACCGCATATTTCACTGGGGCAGTTCACAACCCAGTAGTATGAACGTTGATTTCTCTAATTCCAAGTAACTACTCCATTCCCTCCCCTCCCTCGCATCCCCTGGCTGTCCTACCAGTTCCACTTTTCACATCCTTGTATCACTCCTTGTTATCTCACCTTCCCCAGCCAACAATGGGCCATTATGGACTCCACCCTTCCTGAGGTCATCTACTGCTGGCTCTGATTTGTTCTGGCCTTTTCTCGCCTCCAGTTTATTTCCACTCCACCCCACTCCCACCTCTACTTTCAGTGTGAAGAAAGGCTCCAAATTGAAACAAAACCATTCTCTTTCTTCAGAGATGCTGCCTGACCCATTGAGCCACTCAACCATTTTATGTCTATCTTTGATATAAACCAGCATCTGCAGTTCCTTCCTTCATATTCCTATTTTCCTGGTGAATTCACTCAACACACTTTGGTGCAGGGAGAAAAATGCTTCTCAATATATACTTAGCTATACTTAACTATAAACAGCTCAGTTGCTTCATGTTTTTGTTCGTTCTAACCTTAATCATTTCAAGGATCCATGGTTAGCATTCCCTCATATTATAGAATTAGTGTGAATGGGTGATTGATGGCAAGCATGGATTCGTGGGCCAGATTCCATGCTGTATCTCTACGCTAAACTAAACTAATGGCCATGGTTTTCACATTGGAATATAGCAACCAAACAAATTGCACAAGAAATTTTCATAAAGTAATTTAGTTGTGGAATCACAACTGGGATATTGAGTAATGGGCAAGGCCTGAGGCTGGATACAGGGCCTGGAGGATGGGGTACAATGGAGTGGGCCATGGAGTTGTGAGAAGTGTCAGGAAAGAGGGTTTTAGATTACCATTAGAAGGGTAGTGTTCAAGCATCATTTGGTTAGTTTTGGAAGAATGAACTCTGCTAGCTACCATTACATCAGGCCCCCCCCCCGATAGCATGTCAGCCTGGGTGAAATAATTTTGATTGGTGAAGGCTCATCAGGTAAATGAAGATAGCATACCGCACACTAGAGTTCAAAACCGTCTCGACTCAGTCCCCAGTAGATTGAGACACTACTGTTGAATTCACATGTCAGGATGGGAAAGGTACAGTGGCACCTTCTGATTGCAATCACTGACCATATTAAACTTCACCCCATGCTCAAAATCGATTGGAGTTGGCTTTAGCCACAAGTCATTTAATAATGATGCTTACAGTAAACAAACAGGTGCTTGGGCAAGATGGCCAGACATATTGGTCAAGTGGAACTATCCCCCGAAAGAAAGTAGTGTTCAAATAAGCATGGGTTAATTATGTGTGTGAATTCCAGCATGATCCCACTCGTGGGAACCAACAGCACTGTTGGTAGAGGAGTAACTATTCTCAAATTTTGCACATAATTATTAATAGTCTGATACTATCTGAGTTGGTTGCAAGAACACTGGTGCAGAGAAATAAATGCACCAAAAATCAGAATAAAAGGACGTGCCTTTGGAAAGGAGATGAGGAGGAATTTCTTTTGGCTGAGGGTGGTGAATCTGTGGAAATCATTGGCACAGATGGCTGGGGAGGCCAAGTTAATTGTTTTTTTTAAGGCAGAGATTGGTAGGTTCTTGATTAGTAAAGCCCCTGTCCCACTTACGTGTCCTTGGCACACTAATTAGGCGACCTCGTGGTCGTATTGAGGCGCGAGGGTCCCGCGAAGGTCGTGCGTGATTACATGCGCCCGCACAGCCGTCTGGAGCGCATGATGTCATTTGAAGATGGACACAAAATGCTGGAGTAACTCAGCGGGACCGGCAGCATCTCTGGAGAGAAGCAATGGGTGATGTTTCGGGTCGAGACCCTTCTTCAGTCTTGACCCGAAACGTCAAGAAGGGTCTTGACCCAAAACGTCATCCATTCTTTCTCTCCAGAGATGCTGCCAGTTCCGCTGAGTTACTCCAGCATTTTGTATCTATCTTCAATTTTCTTGGCCCCGTTCTGGGAGTAGAAGTGGGGGCGGATCCGGACCGTAGCGGCCATGAGCCCCAGGCTGAGCTCAGCGATCGTTTGCCTGCTTCTGCTGCTGTTGGAGGTGAGACGTTGCATTGCGCCAGTGTCTTGGGTCTGTCCCACTTTGGCCGTCAGTTCAGCGACAGGCCGGAGGCGCGCGAAGATTTTGTTCGCTACAAAATTTCGGAGCCCCGCGCGATGTCGCGCACAACATCATACACCTCCACACTTCTCAGTGTGACCGGCCCCACAAGGCCACACGATGCCCATGTGCCTCAACGCGACCACGAGATCGCGTAATTTGCGTGCCAAGGACACGTATGTAGGACAGGGCCTTAAGGGTTACAGGTTACACGGTTACAGGGAGAAGACAGGATAATGGGGTTGAGATAGATCAGCCATGTTTGAATGGCTGGGTAGACTCGGTGGGGCGAATGGCCTAATTCTGCTAAATGACATGAAATGTATAAATAACATTTAGCTGACCAGTTAATATATGCTGCAGATGGAATCTAATGAGTACAAGAGTAAAGAAGCGGAGATGTTTGTGCTGGTGACTCAGACCTCACAAAGTGTCAGCATCAAACAAAGGACAAAGGGAGGCATTTATTCAATACTGCAAAACCATATTATCAGGAATCAGTGAGATGGAAGATTGATGATTAGTGCAGGTATGAAATAATGAAATACATTTAAATAGATCTTTTAATAGTGAGGTTTAAAACACAATGCCAAATTCACACCTGTTTGTAGGATGTGAAATGGCTCCTGCTGACTTTTATACTTTTACAACAGTACATCATAACATCTGTAATTCTACACCATTTAAAGCCTGTTCTATCTATTGAATAACTTGCAGCATAGTGCACTGAGATTTGTTTACAAGTGACTAGCAAGTCATGTGTAACCCAATACTGGAGTCATTCACCAGTACACAAACACTAAATCCACCATTAAAATGAAATGTGCCTGCATTTTTGCACTAATGCTTACCTTTTTGGACTTTTCACCTGACCAAGAATGTGTGGTCTACAAGAATCCATTTATTCTTGCTAATTCAATGGAAGTTCAACAATAAGTCTTTAACAACACATTCAAGCAGGACTACGTTTTGTGCTTTGGTTTGAAATCATTCATTCATACTGAGTTGGTGTTATTATACCTGACAGGGAGTTGACAGAGATTGAATACCGGAGTTTCGATCGGGGTGACATGAGTAAAAACTAAAATGTCAACATAATATGCAGGTGGGAAAGGAAAAGCCAAAGGCCAACTAACATTAGAGGTTTGTTGGTAAAAGCATTTTCTTATCTCAGTCTCACAGTAGCTTTTTAAACTTCCGCAAGTTTGCAGTAATTCATTTTTCCAGTAGTTTGCAGGGATAAGATTACCCTTACATGCAGATAGTACTACATCCTCAGGAACCTTAAAGCTTATGACCACTATTAAAGTGTAGGCACTGATTTAATGTTATACTCAAACAAGGCATGGCACCCCCAACTAACAATAATCATGCTCCACACACTGAACTGAACTGAACTTTATTTATAGAGCACTTTAAAAACAACCACTGTTGCAACAAAGTGCCGTACATGACTAATCATAAACATAAAACAAAACAATAAAAACATTAAAAGACAGTAAAAACAATAAAAAACAATAGAAACACTAAAACAGGAGCAAAGTCTCATCGAGGGTCGAAAGCCAAGGAATAGAAAAGTTTTGTTTTATTAGTTTTGAAAATGGACAGTGAAGGGGCCTGTCTAATGTGCAAAGGTAGAGTGTTCCATAATGTCGGAGCAGCAACAGAGAAGGCTCTATCCCCTCTGAGCTTCCGCTTAGACTTCGGTACCTCCAGGAGCAGCTGATCAGCTGACCTGAGGCACCGAGAAGGAGCGTAGGGATGAAGCAGCTCAGAGAGGTAAGGCGGGGCGAGACCATTTAAAGATTTAAAAACAAATAAAAGAATCTTAAAATGAACTCTAAAGTACACAGGCAGCCAGTGGAGGGAGGCCAGAATAGGCGTTATGTGCTCCCTCTTACGTGTTCCAGTTAAAAGGCGAGCAGCAGCATTCTGAACCAACTGGAGACGTGCAAGGGAAGATTGGCTAACTCCAAAATAAAGTGCGTTACAGTAATCCAGCCTAGACGTGATGAAGGCATGGATTACTGTTTCAAATGCTGTCGTTCAAGAATGGGCTTCACCTTTGCCAGCTGCCTTAAATGAAAGAAGCTGGACTTAACTACTGCGCCCATTTGACAATCTAATTTAAAATCACTGTCCATCTTAAAACCCAAGTTCAAAACTGTTGGCTTCACATACAGTGCCAAGGGACCCAAGTCAACAGGGGGAGGTTCACGGGAGCCATTGGGACCAAACACTATCACTTCTGTTTTCTTTTCATTAAAATTTAAAAAGTTTAGGGCCAACCAGGATTTAATGTCATCAAGACATAACAGAAGTGGTTTGACTGAGAAAGCATCTTTCTTCTTCAGCGGCACATATATCTGACTATCATCAGCATAACACTGCCTCATCTTATTGAATCAATCCTTCCTTTGGGAGAGATGGATAAGCCATGATTGAATGGCAGAGTAGACTGGATGGGCCAAATGGCCTAATTCCGTCCCTATCACTTATGACCTTATGCATCATTCCCGTGAATCTTTTCTCACCTTTTCCAATGCCCCTAAAACCTTTCTTAATTTGCATAGTACTTTGATCTGGTTTAATCAAAGAGCCATGAAAGCTTAATTTCTCCGCTGTGCTTTTCCTATCTGGTCTGGTATTTGATTAGCTCTGCTGGCCTTATTCACCTGTGGCTCTAATCCTCATGAAGACACGAGAAACTGCAGTTGCTGGAATCTTGAGCAAATAACAAAGTGCTAGAGGAACTCAGTGGATCAGGCAGCATTAATGGAGAAAAATGGACATATGACATTATGGGTCGGGACCGTTCTTCTGACCCAAAATATCATCTGTCCATTCCCTTTACAGATGCTGCCTGACTCACTGATTTCCTCCAGCACTTTGTATTTCGCTCCTTCCTTTAATGACCTACATACTTGTAATTCTAAATGCCTCTGGTCGTGTATCTCATTTGGAATTACTAGTTGAGCTTGTAGCCTTCGTATAAATGTGAACCAGCTCACAGTTAATGGTTTTGACATTACTTTGCCAAAATACACCTGGATCCCACTAGTTCATTCATGCCGTCTTTTATTTTGCTGCATTCTTCCCATTAAAGTACACTCCAATATTGTTCAAAACAAACCTGACACTTTGTGTAGGAAGGTAGACAAAAATGCTGGAGAAACTCAGCAGGTGAGGCAGCATCTATGGAGAGAAGGAGTGGGTGACGCTTTGGGTCGAGACCCTTCTTCAGACCGAAAGTCACGGGAAAGGGGAACAAGAGATATAGACGCAAATTGGAGGAACAGCATCTTTTTATTTCCCTTGGGCAGCTTAAAACCCAGGGGTATGACTATTGATTTCTCTAAAACTTCAAGTAACCCATGCATTCGCTATCTCTCCATCCCTCACCCACCCAAGTCACACCAGCTTCTCGAACTGACGTTATTCTGCACTTCCATTTCCAAGGATTTTATCTTAATGTAAATTGTGAGCAATAGTGGACCTTGTTTTGATGCAGTGCTTGACACAAAGTGAGTACTTTTTTACCAAACTTCGTTAGCCTTAAAATTTGTTTTATGTCTTTTCATCAGCTTGCTTTAATTCTGTTGCCTGTCCCATGTCAACATATATTCTGAACCCATCTCATGACTTATCATATTCATAATCATTATCATAATCTTAATTTATTAACCAAGTATGTTTTGCAACCTACGAGGAATTTGGTTTGCCATACAGTCATACCAAAAAAGCAACAAGACACACAACTAACCATATAACCATATAACCATATAACAATTACAGCACGGAAACAGGCCATCTCGGCCCTACAAGTCCGTGCGGAACAATTTTTTCCCTTAGTCCCACCTGCCTGCACTCATACCATAACCCTCCATTCCCTTCTCATCCATATGCCTATCCAATTTATTCTTAAATGATACCAACGAACCTGCCGCCACCACTTCCACTGGAAGCTCATTCCACACCGCTACCACTCTCTGAGTAAAGAAGTTCCCCCTCATGTTACCCCTAAACTTCTGTCCCTTAATTCTGAAGTCATGTCCTCTTGTTTGAATCTTCCCTATTCTCAAAGGGAAAAGCTTGATCATATCAACTCTGTCTATCCCTCTCATCATTTTAAAGACCTCTATCAAGTCCCCCCTTAACCTTCTGCGCTCCAGAGAATAAAGACCTAACTTATTCAACCTATCTCTGTAACTTAGTTGTTGAAACCCAGGCAACATTCTAGTAAATGTCCTCTGTACTCTCTCTATTTTGTTGACATCCTTCCTATAATTGGGCGACCAAAATTGTACACCATACTCCAGATTTGGTCTCACCAATGCCTTGTACAATTTTAACATTACATCCCAGCTTCTATACTCAATGCTCTGATTTATAAAGGCTAGCATACCAAAAGCTTTCTTTACCACCCTATCTATATGAGATTCCACCTTCAAGGAACTATGCACGGTTATTCCCAGATCCCTCTGTTCAACTGTATTCTTCAATTCCCTACCATTTATCATGTACGTCCTATTTTGATTTGTCCTGCCAAGGTGTAACACCTCACATTTATCAGCATTAAACTCCATCTGCCATCTTTCAGCCCATTTTTCCAAATGGCCTACATAACTACATAAACATTTGACATAAACATCCACCACAGCGGCTCCTCCACATTCCCCACTGTGATGGAAGGCAATAAAGTCTTATCTTCTTCCCTCCTTTCTCCGTCGAGGGAGTCGCACCATCCGCAACTGGCAATTGAGCTCCCACGTCAGGGCGGTCTAAGCTCCCGCATCAGGGCGGTCGAACTCCTGCGGCTTGGAGGCCCCGAAGTCGGAATTTAATTAAATTTAAAACAGGCTGCGTTTAGATGGGGCACTTTGGTCGCAGGGGCAAGTTGGGCCAATGAGCCTGTTTCCATGCTGCATAATTCTATGAGTGGTGGAAACCTGGAACATGCTGCCAGAGGTGGTGGTCGAGACAAAGACAATAGACGCATTTAAGATTCTTTTAGATAGGCAACTGAATATGCAGGGAATGGAGTGTTATAGATTTTTTGAAGATTGTAGATTAGTGATGACAGTTTATGTGGATGAAATCAAAAAGGCTGTGAATTTGGTACCTGTTACAGAATACCAAAACCAGAGTACTTAATGGCAGCGCTAGTATATTTTGTTTATTACTTGTAGCACTGATGTAAACCTAGATTTTTAATGCAACAGATTTGTTATAAAGCTATATTTTACTTCAGTTTGTCATTTAACTGAGCATTCGAAAAATTATGGAACAATGTAAGGGCAAAAAGTGCTAGAGTGGATGAATTCAGTCACATAAATAACCTTAAACATCAGTTGTACTATGTATTTTCTGACTGATGCAAGATCCATTATTCCTTATTTTAAAATATTTCTCTGTGGCACCTTACATATAAATGAGAGTTAGGACTTAGGACTGGAAATGTTACGTAAAAGCTTGCTTGCTTTCCAGAGGTGTTGTGTTTTGGCTTGAGTATTATGATGGAGTTTATATATCTTAAAGCATTACATGAACATGATAGACAAAATGCTGGAGAAACTCAGCGGGTGAGGCAGCATCTATGGAGCGAAGGAAATAGGCAACGTTTCGGGACAAGACCTTTCTTCAGTCTGAAGAAGGGTCTCAACCCGAAATGTTGCCTATTTTAAATCTTGCTTATTCAAGTGTCTGTCTAAATACCTCTTAAATGCAGTAATTGTATCCCACCTTCACTGGCAAAGCATTCCAGATATCAACGATTAGAGTCATAGTCACAGTGTGGAAACAGACCCTACAGCCCAACTTGCCCACACCGGCCAACATGTCCCATCTAGACTAGTCCCCACCTGCCTGCATTTTAAATATAAATTATGATGTTTTTATAAGTGATATACCAAGATTTTATATGTATTTATGATATTTGATATGCAATGCATTTTTAATGTAATGTTGCCCCTTGTCTGGACCTTGAGTCTGTAATAAAGTTTATTATTATTATTATTATTATTATTATTTGGCCCATATCTCTCTAAACCGTCCGAGCTATGTACCAGTCTAAATGTTTTTAAACATTGCGTTAGTACCTGCCCAACTACCTCCTCCGGCAGCTCATTCCGTACACCTACCACCCTTTGCGTGAAAAAGTTACCCCTCACCTTAAACTCTACACAGAAAAATCTTAAATCTCAGATCTCCGTTAAAACTCTACACAGAAAAATCTTAAATCTCAGATCTCCGTTAAAATCCCACCTCTAACCTTAAAACTGTGCCCTCTTATTTCTGCTACTCCTACGATGGTTAAATAATTTTGACGGTCTATTCTATCTATATCCATCTATATATATATCACATTGTTTATTACAGAACAAATGACAGATGATGAGGATATTTATAGGCAACAACGTATAATAATAATAATAATAATAATGGATGGGATTTAGATAGCGCCTTTCTAATACTCAAGGCGCTTTACATCGCATTATTCATTCACTCCTCAGTCACACTCGGTGGTGGTAAGCTACTTCTGTAGCCACAGCTGCCCTGGGGCAGACTGACGGAAGCGTGGCTGCCAATCTGCGCCTACGGCCCCTCCGACCACCACCAATCACTCACACACATTCACACACATTCACACACAGGCAAAGGTGGGTGAAGTGTCTTGCCCAAGGACACAACGACAGTATGCACTCCAAGCGGGATTCGAACCGGCTACCTTCCGGTTGCCAGCCGAACACTTAGCCCATTGTGCCATCTGTATGCTGTATGCTGTATGCACAGACGAATATTCTCTCATGTAAATTTGGTGCATGTACAGATGTGGTGAAGATGTCTCTGTTTAGAGCATATTCCACACCTGTGGAAAGACAAGTTTACAGAGACTAAATGTGGCTTATTATAATGCCATGAGAACAACGCTAAGGAAACCTCAATGGTATAGTGCTAGTGAAATGTTTGTGGCTGCAGGAGTCAGTACTTTAGAAGCTATGCTAAGTAATCATATGTATAAATTAATTTGCAGGAATAATGATTGAAAATTTAATAATCGTGGTCTTATCAAACATAAGGTTTAGCATTACACGCTGTGAATCCTAGTTGTGGAGACATTGTTATTTTTGTTTCGTTGTAGGACACTGATCTTTCTTTTAATTCTGGATTTTAAATCATGTATTGTGTTTTTGTATATAATTTATGATGCTTTTATAAGTAATTTACTAAGCTTTTATATGTATTTTATGGTGTTTTTATATGCAATGTATTTTATGTAATGCCGTCCCTTGTCTGGACCTTGAGTCTGAAATAAAGTTTAATAATAAATAAAATAATATATCTCTCGTAATCTTATATACCTCTATCCGGTCAACTGCTCCCTCTCAGGAAATTGGATAATTATCCAAGTTTATCTAATCTCTCCCCAAAACTAAAGTCTAATCAAGGCGACATCCTGGTCAATCTCCTTTGCAATCATATATGTATGACTTACACTCATATTTTTAATCTGTAAATTAGCGTGTAAGTGACACGATCACAGTGGCTCCCAAAATATTCTCAATTTATGTGCTGCAAAGTTTTAATCATCACTAATTTCCGATGCAGCCTGTGGCTATTTATTTAGTCCAAGCCCTGGAATACTTCTCTCAAATTAATTAGCAACTCATCCACTTGCGGAGTGCAAACATGACCTCCAGTTAGCAGTCAAATGAATTCTCCATCCCAATCACACCCCTGTGTTCTTAAGCCTCTGATGTAGTTCTATTGAAGATGATTGCAAGTATGAGGAACAGTACCTCAACTTACACTGAGACACATCATACACCTAGCCTGCCAGATCCAACAATTGAATTCAAAATGTTCAGCGATCATTCCATTTGCATTTCCAGCATTCACAGTTTTTCTTTCTTCTTCAGGTATTTACAGATTTCATTTTTCAACTCCTATTTAAAACTCCCCCAGACATACCTTTACTTAATCTCTTAACTGGTACCACACCATTCATGTCACAGGATCTCTCCCACCCTCCACCTGTTCACGAGCCTTCCCCGTTATCTTTTCTGCTCCTCTCCCCTTTCTCCTAAAGCATGGTTTAACTCTATGAGGATTCACGAGGATGTTGCCAGGACTTGAGGGCCTGAGCTAGAGGGAGACGTTGAGCAGGTTAGGGCTCCATTCCTTAGAGCGCAGGAGCATAAGAGGTGTTCTTATAGAGGTATACAGAATCATGAGAGGAATAGACGCACAGTCTCTTGCCCAGATTAGGGGAATCGAGAACCAGAGGACTTAGGTTTATGGTGAGGGGTGGGAAAGATTTAATAGGAACCTGAGGGGTAATATTTTCACACAATGTATGGAACAAGCTGCCGGAAGAAATAGTTGAGGAGGGTACTATAGCAATAAACAATTAAACAGGTGCATGGATAGGACAGGGATGTGGGCCAAATGCAGGCAGGTGGGACCACTGTAGAAGGGACATGTTGGCTGGTCTGGGTAAGTTGAACTGAAGGGGCTGTTACCATACTGTATGACCATGAATCCTACTTGCATTCCAGGAGGCTGGAAAAAAAACACGTCCCAAGGCATTCTCAAAATCTCCATGAAAAATGTTAAACATCACCAATTAATGGGAATCTCTGACCATTGGCTGCTTCAAATGGCGAAGGACAACCTGAGAAAACTTTGAACATTTCGGTCTCCGGAGTAGGGGAAATCAACTGAAGGAGAACACCACATCCCACCCAGTCAAGTATCACCAGCCCACCCTGTAACATTGTCTGCAGTTCTCAGAAAAGACTCATCAGATACCACAGAACTGAAAAATAGGGAGTGGAAGGGTGTCATCCTTGACTCTGAGAGACTGTCTAAGAAGAAGGAGAAAGAGAATGGTAATCTGAAATCACTACTGAACCAATCAGTGATCTGTGTAGGAAGGAACTGCAGATGCTGGTTTAAACTGAAGACAGACACACAAGGCTGGAGTAACTCAGCGGGTCAGGCAGCATCTCTGGACAAAAGGAATTGGTGAAGTTTTGTGTGGGTCAAGACCCTTCTTCAGTCTCCTGTCTCGACCTGAAATGTCACCTTTTCTTTTCCTCCAGAGATGCCCCCTGACCCCCTGAGTTACTCCAGCCTTTTATGTCTGTCTTTGACTGAACCAGTCAGCATGATTAAGCAGATTTGACAGCACAATCCGAATCCCATAAATATCAAAGAATTGACAGAAAACGATGCCAGAACAAATGAATAATTAATTACCTTCGCTGCCAGTGAAAAGAACAATACTGCAGTCGGGGAAAACACACTTTCATGAATCGTATTCAGTAAATACAGTAACTTTGTGGTAACCAGTTTACTGTGCCAAAGAAGTAGATATTTAAAAACAACATATACGAAAGTGTAAAGAAGAATGATGAGTTGCATTTTCTTATGCACACTATTCAGAACAAAATCAAAATTGAACGAAATCCCATGAGCTTCCAAAAAAATGCTTCTCGTTTCTTTGCATGCTCAATATTTAATATGAAGCAAATAAGACTTTTGCCTTGACTCCCCGCCTCATATTTATGAAAGCTTTGTTCATGAACTGTATATTTGTGCAGCTGCAGCAGGGACATGTGCAGACTTGAAAATGGATGGCAGCATTCTTTGCCTTGCCTTTCCGGTCTTTACATTTAAATTACATTGTCACATTCTTTGTTTCTCAATCACCGTCTCTCGTCCACATTCACCTCCTTTGTCAGACAAAGCGGCTAATTTTAAAGTAACTAAACACACCTAGTTACTGCATTCTACAACATGCCGCATGAAACTGCCTACTGCACTTCACCTTAAATCTGAGTGCACATTAACATCCTTTTTTTACCTTCAAGATACATTACTTCACAATTTTCACCATCAAACCACATCTGCCACTGGTCGCTATTCAAGTAACTGCTCTTTTAATTTCCTTTTTTACTGTGATCCTGAACAAAACTTTAACTTTTGTTTCATCAGCAGATTTGCACGTTAAGATTGTGATATTGCAGCTATCTACAGAATCATGCCTCCAAAAGCACACGTTTCAAAATTAAACTAGCATTAATGGAGTATTCCTTTGCAATTTTAATATAAGCCAAGGGATTATGTAACAAAATTGATCTTTGTTTGTACTGTGCAGTGGAACATGGCCAGGACACTAAATTTGAACAGGCACTGACTATTCCATAGTTTACAATACTGCATTCAGGGTTTAACTGTGTTCAACATGTTTAAACAGGGAGATAGAATGAGAGGAATAGTTTGGGTGAATACACAGAATGTTTTACCGAGAGTATGGGAATCAAGAACCATAGGACATAGGTTTAAGTTGAGGGGGGAGAAAATTTAATAGGAACCTGAGGGGCACATTCTTACACCAAGAGTGAAGGCGATATGGAACAAGCTGCTGGAGGAGGTAATTGAGGCAGGCACTATCTCAATGTTTAAAAATCATTTGGACAAGTACATGGATAGGAAAGGTTCAGAAGGATATGGTTCAAAGGCATGCAGTTGGGACTAGTGTAAATAGCGCACCTCGGTCGGTATGGGCTAGTTGGGCCGTTGGGCCTGTTTCCACACTGCGTGGCTCTATGCCCAGACAAGTGCAGTGGTGATCAATAGCAAACAACTCACGGTCTGTGCTACATTTAGGAACTCCACTCCTTGTGTGGCCTGGGGGCTATTCATTATGTAGCAGGCCTCCACTACAAATATGAGGCCTGCCTCATTGCTCCTTCAAGGGGATTTGCCTGTGGAAGTTCCATTACTGGAGTCACGGAATCTGTTCACGTAGGTCCCTGTTAGATTAAAGACTTACCACTTGCAATAGGTCTCCCTCTGACCCCAAAACCAATATCGCAAACTCAATAACATCCCCAACTGCCCCACTGCTACTTTTCAAATCCACCCCACCCTCCAACCACCTCTTCCATTACCTGATCCTCCTCACCCACCCACCCCCGGCATGCCTCGATGGTGATCTCCTCACCTCTGACTCATTTTACATACTTGTGTCTATTTGGAGCAAACAGAGCAAAGGTTTTGTGCATGTTATATATGCAAGCCAAGGTTGATTGTACAAAGCACCTATGGACACTATGGATTTGTGTGTAAAATCATGAGAGGAATAATAATAATAATAATAATAATAATAATAATAATAATAATAATAATAATAATAATAATAATAATAATAATAATAATAATAATAATAATAATAATAATAATAATAATAATAATAAACTTTATTACGGACTCAAGATCCAGACAAGGGGCAACATTACATTAAAAATGCATTGCATATCAAATATCATAAATATATATAAAATCATGGTATATCACATAAAAACATCATAATTTATATATTTTTTAAACCCACAATACTTAAGTTAAAAATCCAGATTAAAAGATGATCAATGTCCTACAACGAGACAACGATACCAGTGTCTCCACAACTGGGATTCGTAGCGTGTAGTGCTAACCCTTATGTTTGTCAAGGCCACAATAAGTACATTTTTAGAGTCATTTATCCTGCAAATGAATTTATACATGTGGTGTCTTAGGATAGCTTCTAAAGTACTGACTCCTGCAGCCACAAACATATTACTGGCACTACACCATCTAGGTTGCCTTAGCAGTGTTCTCATGGCATCGTTATATGCCACCTTTAGTCTCTGCATACTTGTCTTTAAATAGTTCGACCACAGGTGCGCAGTGTAGAGGGGTGTGCAGTATGCTCTAAATAGCGACATCTTCACCACATCTGCACACGCACCAAATTTACGCAAGAGGATATTTGCCTGTACATACAGCATGCGTCGTTGCCTATAAATATCCTCATCATCTGTCATTTGTTCTGTAATAATATGCCCTAGATATTTTATCTTATTACAGACACTAAGATTGTTGTCAGACAATTTAAAAACAGGATATTTTAGGCATTTATCCTCAATGGTTCTACAGACCATAACAACACTCTTACTAGCATTATATTTAATGTCATGTTCCACACCATACACGGAACATATAGTAAGGAGCTGCTGGAGACCAGCGCTGGATGGACTAAAGACCACAAGATCATCTGCATACATAATATGGTTCACTAAAATATTACCAATCACGCACCCAGTGTTACAGGCTTTCAATTGTTTAGACAGATCATCAATATATAGATTTTACTTCGGAGTCACGTGAGTGACTACATGAAGAACCCGCTCAGCACGCATGCGTGTCATTACGCTACACGCATTGCGAAACGTCAGACGCGGTGGAAGGACGGGTCAGGGAGGACCGCGAAGCAGCTTCCCCCGCGGCGGCAATTTCAAAAAGCCGCTATTGCAGGTAAGATTTCTTACTCTGTCGTCTTTTTGCCCACTACAGGGAAGGCAAAAAGTAAACGGGGGCTGCGACGAAGCTGGTCAGGGAGGACCGTGAAGCAGCGGACAGCCAGCAAAGCAGCCGTCGGCACAACATCACCCGCAGTGGGATCAGTTGTGCCCTGTGTAGCCGCCGCGACGGCCAAATCAACGCAGCCGGGCGGCAGGCAAAACACAAAACAAACAGAGTCGTGGACTCGGAGGAGTCCGACTCTGATACACCACGGGAGGCCAGCGACCGAGAGCGCTGGACCCGCATGGAATGGTGTTTGGAGCATCTGCTCCAGCGTGACCGGCTCCGGGAATTGGAGTCAGGCCACTGTGGGCATATATCAAACCCACAGCAGCACCTTTTCAAGGGCTGCACAATGTCCCCACCTTATCAGAGGGGAGCACCTCGAGTCAGTTCTGGGCTGACTTGGAAGAGGGGACCGCGGAAGAAAACACCAGTGCATGCATGGGGTGCAGGGTGAAGATAATTTGCTGGATATGGTGGTAAGCTTCATGCAGCCAGACCAAACAGGGGCAAACCTGGAGCCTAAGCTTGCAACAAGCATTGACTACATGTCACTGAACCAGCTACAGGAACAGGCTGTGCTGGATACAACAGAGACATTTAACACCAGGAAACTGCATTTCCCTGAATGTGCCAATTGTAAACAGCTGCATCTGGAAGCACATCGGCCACGGGCAGAAGATGGATGTGAAGTTTAAAAAAGTCCTGAAGTTACTAAACTTCAGGAATAACCGCCTTTGCCCGTACGGTGGCACCACGGCCATGTCCCAAGGCCAACAGGACTCGCAGGCACTGCTATGCAACACTCAGCACAAATTAAATAGCATTAGAAAAAGTGCCATACAGCCAACGCTAAATCCAAAAATCCATGGGGCTGTGTAAGCCTGGAGCCACCAAACCGCCTATTCTCCTGTTCAGGAGGCAACTTGTCTAAGCAGGTAAAGGAGCTGGACGAAGAAGCCAGAACTTTGGGGTTAATCAAAGGATCAACCTACCCTGCCAAAAACCCACCATAACCTACGACAACACCCCTACGCACCCACTGGCAGAACTGGAGAAATTCGAGGGCTCGGCACTCTAAACATGAGTCTTTTAGGCCATGGCCCAGGCCGACCCTCCTGGAAGATGCGGGTAACCCCAATAACACCAGCAACCAACCCGAAGAACCAACCACCAGCACAGCAACGGAAGAACGTCAGGAAGAAGTTGTCCTGCCACTGGTAACAATGGAGGTAGGGGGTCTGGTTCCCCAAATAATATGGGAAGCATGGAGGTTGGGGGGAAGACTGTACGAGGTTTTAAATGCATGGAGCATGCTAACATCCGATACTTACGTCTTAAGCAGTATCCAGGGATATGCCATAGAGTTTGTACACCAAAAACAGCCCTCCAGTTCAACACAAACGAAACCGAGAATTTGTGCTCTCTGATAGGTAAAAAACAGAAGCACAAGTTGAACTGGAGCGACTTTACATAAAGGTGTAATTCAGACAACACAACACGAACCATTAGAATTCGTGTCCAATATATGTACTAAAACCAAAAAAGATGATGGTTGTCACATCATCATAGATCTGACAAATTGAATATATTTGTACAATATATTCACTTCAAAATGGAAACCTTTGTTACTGCTAAACAACTAATTTCCAAAGGGTACTTCATGGCTAGCATCGATTTAAAAGATGCATACTATTCAGTACCCATACGAGGTGACCACAGACGTTACTTAAAATGTAACTGGATGGAACAACTCTGGCAATATAAAGTGCTGCCAAATGGGCAAACATCAGCCAAGGCTGTACACAAAAATTTAAAAACCAGGCCTAGCGTTTCTACGCAAACGCAAACATATGGTTATGGCATATTTGGATGACATACTCATGTGGGCATAACTTTGGAATTGGCCATACTAACTGTAACAGCCACAAAAACAGTTGTTGGGGAAAACTGGGATTTATCATCCATCCAATTAAATCTAAACTAACACCGTCCACTACTATGGACTACTTGGGATTCACCATTGATTCAGTTCACAACGGTGACACTACCCAAGGGAAAGGCCAGAGAAATAATAGAGATTCTAGCAACCTCATTGACATCACAAATCCATCCATCAGATTGGTAGCCAAAATAATTGGTAAAATGGTGGCTGCTTTCCCAGCCACACAATTTGGATTACATTACCAAAGATTACAGAGAGCTAAAAATCAAGCTCTAAAAATCAATGCAGGTCACTTTAACAGACCTATGAGACTACCAATTCAAGCCAAAACGGAGCTAAAATGGTGGATCGATAACATCTGGCTTTGTTCCAAACCTATCATTGTCAGTAACCCTTCGATGGTACTACAAACGGATGCCAGTGCACTGGGGTGGGGAGCCACCATTACCATCACCAGCTGTGGAGATAGATGGACAGTGCAGGAGGCATCCTTCCTACTGACACTGGGTATAAATTACTTGGAAATGTTGGGTACAGTTCATGGACTTACACACCACCAGCATGTTAGATTACAAATAGACAATACCACTGTGGTAGCATACATCAACCACATGGGCGGCAACAAATCGATATCATGTGACAATCCCGCTAATTCAATTTGGCAATGGTGCATCCAGAGAAATATTTGGATATCAGCCACTTACCCACCACGGAGACTAAGTTTAGTGGCAGACACCAGGTCACGCAAATTTAATGAAAACACCGAATTCATGTTAAACAAAACAGTGTTTGCTGAAATCACAGCAAATACAGGAAACCGGATATCGATTTTGTCGCATTTAGAAGATATCTAACTATGTTTTATGGGAACCAGACCCTGGGGCAACGGCAACAGATGCATTTTCGTTGCATTGGGGGAAATGGTTCATTTACGCATTCCCTCCCTCCTGCCTCATCAGTCGGGTATGAAGCAAAATACAACAAGACTGCGTCTGGTATTTGGGAGTACCTGATTGGCCTACTCAACCATGGTTCTCAGTGGTGCAAAACATGGTATTCGAACCATGTATTACAATCCCACACAGACCAGATCAACTACTACATCCCGTGACGGGATAGCCATCCAAGCCATAAAGCTGGAACCTGCTAATTTGTAGAGGTTTTAAAAACACCGCTTCTACAACTGGGACTCACGGACTGAACAGCAAACATCATCTCGGAGGCCCAAAGAGAGTCAACCAAGAAGCAATATCTGGTCTACATCAGAAAATGGGAAACGTACTACCATAAGAACAAAACCACCAACAGAACTATCAACATCCCATCTGTTCTGGAATATCTGGCAGGCCTCCACTATGATGAGGGGCTCAGCTACAGTGCCATCAACAGCGCCAGAAGTGCCCTGTCGACATACCTATGGCAAGGGACAGAGCGTTACACGGTAGGGACTCACCCTCTGGTAACCAAGCTCATGAGGGGAATATTTAACACAAACCCCAAAAAAACAGGTACTCCCATGTATGGGATGTAAGCATTGTCCTGAAAGTACTCAGGAACTGGTCACCAGCATCTACCCTGTCCCCATACAGACTAACGTTTTAAAAAACAGTCATGGTAATGGCATTGGTCACGGCACAGAGGGTTCAATCACTGCACAGACTGGACAACATGACCTCCACACCTGACGATATTACGTTCCATATTTACGAACTAGTAAAACAGAGCAGACAGGGATCAGCAGGCCTCAATATCCAATGTAGGTCATACCCTGCAGATGACCGCCTCTGTATAGTTAAACATCTATCACTATACATGGTGAAACTAAAATCCTGAGAGGCATGAGAATGGACTGCTGATCAGCCATAAGAAACCTCACAAAAAAGTGACGGTCCAAACGACCTCGAGATGGCTGAAAAAGGTACTGACGCGGGCTGGGGTGGATACTAATGTGTTCAAATCTCATTCCACCAGGGCCGCAGCTACATCAGCGGCAGTACGACTGGATCTGCCCATGGACCAAGTCCTCGAAGCAGCAGGATGGTCAGGGGAAAGAACTTCCAGTTATTTTATAACAAACCAGTTAGAGAGACTGGAACATTTGCAGAAAGAAATTTAAATTCTGTAAATTAATTAAAACCCATAAATAGGGTTATATTTGTGTTAATACATTTTATGATTTCAATAACGAATCATGTGCAATTGTGTTAACACTATTCCTCCCACAGTCAAGGCAGACGTGTGCATGGACGTTTCTACGGCATGAGATCACAGAGCTTTGAAGTCTTCACGTAGTCACTCACGTGACTCCGAAGTAAAATAGTAAGATTAAACGAGAACTTACCAGTTTGAAGTTTGATCTGTATTTTATGAGGAGTTACGATGAGGGATTACGTGCCCTCCGCTCCCACCCAGGTCATATATACTTAACTGGTACCTCTTCTCTAATCTTACTATGTTTAGTCATTACAGTTATCTGTGATCTCACACCGCTGCTTTGAAGAATGACACGCATGCGTGCTGAGCGGGTTCTTCACGTAATCCCTCATCGTTACTCCTCATAAAATACAGATCAAACTTCAAACTGGTAAGTTCTCGTTTAATCTTACTATTAAAAAGGACTGGGGACAAAATTCCCCCTTGTCTAACACCATTGCTAACCCCAAATGGGGCTGAGACCCTATTGCCCCATTTTATTTGCATAGTCTGGTGGGCATACCAGTAGGCCAGAATTCTAACAATGTATTCAGGCACCCCTCTTTGACTCATTTTACCAAACAGCTTTCTGTGATTAACACGGTCAAAGGCTTTGGAAGCATCAATAAAGCACATAAGGATTGAAGAGTTTTTGCCTCTATATTTGTTTACAATTTCCTTTAGGGCATATATGCATAAGTCAGTGCCATGTTTAGCTTTAAAGCCAAACTGGTTATCTGTGGTTAACAAACTCATTTATTCTATCCAGCAGAACTCTTTCTAAGACTTTTGACAATATGCTGGCTAAAGCTATGGGCCTGTAATTATTTAGGCTGCCTACTTTACCAGCTTTGTCCTTAATAACCGGCACTAACAGGACAGACAACATTGAGTCTGGTAACAAGCCATGAATCATAAAGCCAGTAAAACAAATAGCTAGGAGAGGAGCTATCCTCATACTCGCATACTTAAGATGTTCAGCAGAGATATGATCCAAGCCACTTGCTTTGTTGTTGGACAGCTTGTTCATGGCATGATACACCTCATGTGACATAATCACCATCGAGTCATTACTCTCAATATTTTCCACCCTATACAAGTCACCTTGGACACAGTTGAATAAAGTGCTATAATGTTGTCGCCATAACTCCGCGATATTAGCTGTTCCGGAGATTCCATCTACAGTACATGGTAGAGATGTTTTGCAACTGCTAAGAGCTCTCACTTCCTTCCAAAAATCTGTAGCATTGTTACTTAGCAGCTTCTTAGCCATGGAATCAGCCCTCATAGCTTGCTCATTTTTACAGATGAAGCGAACAGCATACTTATACCTTGCATTAGTGAGCTTCTTGTGCTCAAACACAGGCCCCTGTCTGGGTCTACCTGCCATAGCCCATGATTTGGTGGCTTCACGGGCTTCAGTATGATACTCAGCTACATACTTATTCCAGCCAGGTCTGATGTTATGTGTCTTATTTTTATGCTTGCAGTAGTGCTTACTGCCTACATATAAGGCACTTACTATATCATTATACATGGAGCAGATATCTCTCCTATGCTTCATATCTTTACAATTAACATTACTACATATCACGACACGACTGTGGTGGGACTGATAAACAACAACGACGAGTCTGCCTACAGGGATGAAGTCCAAAAACTGACTGACTGGTGTACCAAAAACAACCTGGTACTCAACCCATCAAAGACAAAAGAACTGGTTGTCGACTTCAGGAGGAAGAGGAGAGAGGAACCTGCTCCCTTATACATCAAAGGAGACATGGTGGAGAGAGTCACTGGCTTTAAATTCCTGGGAATAAACATCTCCCAGGACCTCAAATGGCAAATGAACACCGTCACTCTCGTGAAGAAGTCACATCAGAGGCTGTATTTCCTGAGGTCTCTGCGGAGAGCAAACGTCTCACAGCCGCTGCTGCTGTCCTTCTACCGATGCGCCGTGGAAAGTATCCTCTCCTATGGAATCCTGGTGTGGTTTGCTAGCTGTACTGTGGGTGAGAGGAGGGCGCTGCAGGGAATTATAAAAACTGCACAGAGCATTACAAACGCTCAACTGCCCTCCTTGGATGATATACATAGGGCCACAAATATCAAGCAGGACACATCCCACCCTGCCAACCACCTTTTCACTCTGCTACCGTCTGGGAGGCGATTCAGGTCTCTGAAGGCTCGCACCGGTAGACTAAAAAATAGTTTCTACCCATGTGCGATAAAAGAGCTTAATTCCAACAGAGAACACTGGGGAAGCAAAATGTATTTCCAAGAAATGCCGCCAAATTCTTTTTAATTCTTTTTAAATACTTATTTATTATTTTACTAATAAGTGTACATATGTGTCAATGGTTGTCGTGTTTGTATTTTTTTAACCGGAGGAGATGTAATGGAATTTCGTTGCACAGTATTGTGCAATGACAATAAACGTATTCATTCATTCATTATATTATTGCATCTTTAGGTAGATGAATATTGCTTAAGGATTTATTTGTATGGGCATAATAGGCTAGGATGTCTTCCTTTGTAAGCGTTGACCAGTCCAGTTTTTCTGTATTAAAGCTATTTCTATCTGGATACCACAGGTATGTGTTCAACATTTATTGTCATAGCAACAGGTATATGATCAGTCATTGCTGCCCCGTACAGAATGCTCATACACCCCAATGAGGCATGTGCATCAGCTGTACTAATACAGTGGTCCAGCCATGATGTGGTGTGCCAGGCCTCACTAATATAAGTATAGCTATCTGTAGATAAAAGCACTTTGCTTGACAATATTAAATTAATATCTTGACAGAACTGAGCCATATGATTGGCAAATAATGAGTTCCTATCTGAGATATCTGCATTCATATCCCCAATGACATATACACTACAATAATTATTGTTTTGAATGAAAGAATAGATGAAAGCAAGTCTATTTAAATATTCATCTTCATTCTGATGGCATTCATAGGGTGTATAGACATTCAGGATAACAAATTCCTTGTCGTTGTGAGTAAAGTGTATGGCAATGCACCAGTCAACATCAAGCCGAATCACATTTACTGATGAGTCAAGCTTCTTGTTCCATAGAATAGCCACACCACCTGGTATCCTACCTCTGACTATTCCCATGCCAAGGTCAGTTGTAGACTCCCCAGCCCCATGAAAGTTGTCATTGAGAGAATTGAGTTTATCCAAGTCTTGCTTCGCTAAGAATGCCTCTTGCATACATAGTATGTCACAGTTCTCCAGGAGGTTGTCAACAACTGGGCGGCGAGCTTTATCCCCTGCGCTCTGGCCCAAACGCAGGCCACGACAATTGTACGATAGTACTCGAATGTTCATTTAGCGAGAATAGTGAGTGCCCCTAGCACCAGCAGGTATACTCATTCCCCCCGCGGCAGGCGCGGTGCTTGATCCGATGACTCAAACCCTGCGCGGCTCGTAATAGCGCCGGACAAATGCCCCTTCTGGCCAGAATAGATTGGGTAGATGCACAGAATATCTTTTCCAGAGTTGGGGAATCGAGGAGCAGAGGACATAGGTTCAAGGTGAAGGGGAAAAGATTTAATACAAACCTGAGCGGTAACTTTTTCGCACAAAGGGTGGTGGGTGTATAGAACAAGCTGCCAGAGGAGGTATTTGAGGCTGGGACTATCCCAATGTTTAAGAAACAGTTAAACAGGTACATGGATAGGACAGGTTTGGAGAGATATGGACCAAACGCAGATAGGTGGGACTAGGGGCTAAGACCTGTTTCCACACTGTATCACTCTATGACTTTATGACTCCATGACACCTTGGGAAATTGAATTTTCTAGTAGCTCTCCACATAGAACCCTAGGACCTCTTGCCTGGACCACATGCCATACATTTAATATACCTTTCTTGGCCATTAACTGACCTTGGATACAATTGCACCTGTTCTTGGACTCAGACATTACATCAAGTTTTGACTTCCTGCCTGGAGTACACCGAGATAACGGAGCAGGCGACTTGCATGTTAGATTTCGACTTCAATTTTATCAGTGCCAATGTTACTCAGGCTTCTAAGACAATGACCCACAACCATTGCTACACCTTGATGGATTTATTGAAATCCAATTGCTTTAGTGACCCTGTAGTGTCAAATTCAGTGACCTACGTGTCAGATCAAACCATCCGACATTTAAATTGGGAAGATCCCAGCTAATGGTCGTCTTATTTGTTACAGTCTCCTTGCAATTGGGGACTTCGGAGATTCTTTTCTCAGGACCTCCTTCCTCTTACTCCTTCAGTAATTATCACCAAACCATACTCCCCTGCCCCTAACTCCACCTTGTCGCTTTCTATTTTAGAGTACAGATTATTCTTCAGTTTCTACCAGAGGTCACCCCTTGTTAAATGACTGTTCAGTCTGAAGAAAGGTCCCGGCTCAAAACGTCACCCATCCTTTTTCTCCAGAGATGCTGCCTGATCCGCTGAGTTACTCCAGCACTTTGTGTCTATCTTCGGTACAAACCAGCACCTGCAATTCCTTTCAACACAGTCTAGCTGAATGTTAATGGCCAATTGATATCTTAATCAATAAGGCAGCCAATGGTGTAATAATAACTGGCTGACCTTCTTGTTCTCTGTTGCTGGATGGTTAGGCTGATTGCTCAGAAATAATTTTACCCAGATGTACAAACAAATGCCATGATAAAAGATGAAAAGTTAACATTTGATGAAGTTTGGTGTGAATTCAAGGAGGTTAACTGAGTCCAATAATACATTCAGTTGTTCATTCAGGATAATACATTCAGTCAGCTCGCAGATTAGCCTCTGAATTTCATGAAATAAATAATGCCTCCATTCCACCAACTATAAAAGATTCTGCATCCTGAAAAGTTTAATTACTTTCAAGTTTGTTTGTTCCTCGTCTGACATATCCTTATCCTAATCATTGGTTGAAAAATTCTGTGTCATTTTGAACTTCTGAGCAGGATCGGAATAGTTTGTGTGAGGCCTTTGAAGACTAGATTTCTGTGCAAAATTGCACTATTGTTATAACCCTCCCACTTATATTTCAATGTGCCTCAGTGTCATATCACGTCTTGGCAATGGAAATGCAAAGGGGGGGGGAGTGGGGAGGAGGGTGTCCCCCTCCCATTGGTACAGAGCATTTGCATTTTTCAGCTTGAAATTGCGCAATATGGTGCATACTGTAGCGAGTCTTTTAACTTACACTTGAATGCAATATATATGCTTTAAATTGGATTGGAGCGTTTTGAAAGGGGGGAGGCTGTGCGATCACTGATCACTGGCCTTGGGGGTACCCGGTGAGGGAGTGGAGCAACCGAGTGGGGAGAGGGTGTGGAAGAAGGGTGTCCCCCCTCTCATGTTTTAATGCACTGTAGAAGTATGATTTCAATGTTTTTTGTATGAAGTATTTTTAAGAGGTAACTTTTTAAGGGGTAACTTTATCCACACAATGGGTGATTGGTGTATGGAACAAGCTGCCAGAGGAGGTAGTTGAGGCAGGGACCATCCCAACATTTAAGAAAAAGTTAGACTGATATATGGATAGGACAGGTTTGGAGGTATGGACCAAAAGCAGGTGGAGTAGCTGGGACATGTTGGAGGGTATGGGCAAGTTGCACCGAAGGGCCTGTTTTCACACTGTATCACTCTATGACTACATTATACCTCCACCATGGATCGGCCCTTCGAGCCAGAACTGCCATTCAATATGATCATGGCTATTCATCTAAAATCAGTACCTCTTTCCTGTTTTTTTCCCATATCCCTTGATGTCGTTAGCCCCAAGAACTAAATGCAACTCTCTCTTGAAAACATCCAGTGAATTGGCCTGCACTGCCTTCTGTGGCAGAGAATTCCACAGATTCACAACTCTCTGCGTGAAGAAAGTTTGTTCTCATCTCAGTCCTAACTGGCCCCCCCTTTATTCTTAAACTGTGACCCATGGTTCTGAACGCCCCCAACATCAGGAACATTTTTCCTGCAGTTACAGTAAGTGAAAATCTAGCAGGCAAGCAGGATGCTTTCACCAACCACCCCCATTTGAACACTATCTTCCACCGTATCTACCCAGTGCTTGGTACTTATTTCCAGCAGCCACTGGTTGTCCTCCAGGATGCACCGAGCCGCAGCCAGATCCATGCCGGGCCCCTGGGCGAATTCGGCACAGAGACTCTCACGGCAGCGGCGCAACGCTTCAACGCCTCCGACAGCCCGGGACTCTTGCTCTGAGGCTGCAGTGAGCGACTCGCCAGTCCAGCAAACACTCGCCAGCCCCGCTCCCCGTCCGCACCTGTCCCCGCCGCTGCTTCTGCTTCCAACACCCGCGGCCCATGCAGTTGATATGGGTTTTGAAATTTTCGTTGATCACAGAATTTCTCACAACAGAGCGAGAGAAATTTGTGATCAGCGTGAGAATTTGGTGAAATGCGTGATTCTCATGCTCAATGCATGGGAGTTGGCAGCCCTGTCTATCCCAATCTCCCTCTCCCCCCCTCTCTCTCTCTCTCTCCCCCTCTCTCTCTCCTCTCTCTCTCTCCCCTCCTTTTCTCTCCCCTCTCTCTCTCCCTCCCACCTCACTCTCAACCCTCTCTCCCCTCTGTCTCTCCCCCTCTCTTCCGCTCTCTTTCCTCTCAACCCCCCTCTCTCTCCCCTCCCCCTCTCTCTCTCCCCTCCTCCTCTCTCTCTCCCCTCCCCCTCTCTCTCTCCTCTCTCCCCTCTCACCCCTCTCACTCTCTCCCCTTCCCTGTCTCTTCTCTCTCCCCCTCTCTCTCTCTCCCCCTCTCTCTCTCCTTTCTTCCCTCTCACTCCCCCCTCTCTCCCCCTCTCTCTCCCTCTTCCCCCTCTCTCCCTCCCACCTCACTCTTCCCCTCTCTCTCGCCCTCTTCTCTCTCTCCCCCCCCTCTCTCTTTCCCCTAACTCTCTCTCCTCCCCTCTCTCTCTCTCCCTCTCTTTCTTCTCTCTCTCGCCCTCTTCTCTCTCTCCCCCCCTCTCTCTCTTTCTCCCTCTCTATCTCTCCCTCTCTCTCCCTCTCTACACACTCTCCCCTCTCTCTCTGTCTCTCACCTCTCTCCCCCCCCCCCTCTCTCTCTCATCTCTCTCTACCTCTCTCCCCCATTTCTCCTTCCCACCTCACTCTCCCCCTGGCTCTCTCCCCTCTCTCTTTCTCTGTCTCTGTCTCCTCTTTCTCTTTGCCCCCCCATCTCTCTCTCTTCCCCCTTTCCCATCCTCTCCTACCCTCTCCTCCCTCTCCACCCCCTCTCTTCCGTCTTCCCTCTCACCCCTCTCTCTCTTCCCTCTCTCTCTACCCCCCCTCTCGCACCTCATTCTCACCCCTCCCTCTCTCTCCCCCCCTCTCCTCTTCTATCTCTCCATTCACGCCCCCTCTGTCTCTCCTCTCTCTCTCCTCTCACCCCCCTCTCTCTCACCCCACTGTCTCCCTGTCTCCTTCCCCTCTTTCTCTCTCCACCGCCCTTTGAGAGTCTGTTCCTTTGGCACAGAGACTCTCGCGGCAGCGGCGCAATGCTTCCGACGTCTCCGCGGCCCGGGACACTCGCACTGTCCGGAGTGCTCCATGGCCAGAGCTGCAGCGAGCGAGTCGCCAGCGCCGCAAACACTCGCAGCCTGGCAAACACTCGACAGTCCCGGCTCCCCGCATCTGTTGCCGCCGCTGGTTCCGCTCCCATCCCTCCCGCAGCCCCGGCTCTCCAACACCCGCGGACCATGCAGTTTATCCGAGTTTTGAAATTTTCGTTGATCACAAAATTTCTCAACACTGAGCGTGAGAAATTTCTGATCAGCATGAGGGCGTGAGAGTTTGCTTGAGGGCGTGAGTCTCACGCTCAAAGCGTGAGAGTTGGCAGCCCTGAAACATCCTTGTTTCCATTGTCCAGCTGGTAATCTCTTATCTGAAGGGGGCTTTGAGTAGAGTGAAAATGTTCACAATAATAGTAAGATTTCCCCTTTATCTGAACTCCAATCCCTTTGCAAAAAAGCCCCACATGCCATTTGCTTTCTGAACTACTTTTTGTATCTTCCTGCTAACATTTAGCAACCTCATGCACAATGCCATTTGCAATGTCTCTCCATTCACATGATCATCTGTCTCTCACTTGCATAACTTCCCCATATTAAACTCCCATTTTACAACTTTACACTCATATAAGAGCGATGAATGTTTAATTGTCATATGTACCGAGAAAAGTGAATAATGAAAACAACAAAACAATTAAATTCCTTGCTGAAATTACAGAGATGTAAACATAGCACTTAAAGAAAAGTTCAATGTTAAAAAATATATATTTGTGCAAATAAAAGCCCCAAATCCCAATAGCAGGAGTGAAATAAGAGTGCAGCCAGGGTGATGTGAGTCTTTGTGATGCTGGCTGCGTTTTGTGGCAGCGCATCTTATAGATCCCGTTGATGGTGTGGAGGAAAGTACCTGTGAATGTTCGGGCAGTGTCCACCACTGTTTGTAATCTCCTTCATTGCAGGGCATTTGAAGTTCAAGTTCAAGTTCACATATATTGTCACATGTACCAATTAAGGTACAGTGACATTTGAGTTACCATGCAGCCATACAATAAAAAAGAACACAATACACAATCGAATCCAACATAAACATCCACCACTGTGGAATCAACATTCTTCACTGTGATGGAAGGCAACACTGTTCAGTCAGTCTTCCTCCCTTGTCCACCGTGGTCGGGGCCATGAACCCTCCGTAGTCGCTACTACAGACGGCCCGATGTACAAGCCCTCTCGTCTGGATGATCGAAACTCCGACGTCGGGACGGATCGGAACACACACTCTCTTGGATTTCCCGAATCGGCCACTTGCTTACGATGTTATAGATTGAGTTAACAATGGTGTGAAAGTCAGAAATTAAATAAAGATAAGTATCATCTGTGTATTGCAGCTTAGTGAGTAATATTGGATTGACTTTTTTGACACCTGAGCGGAGGCAGAGTGGGTTGAACATGTTCCCACTACCCCTATTCATGAAGGAATGCTCTCATTTCTAAAACTCGCCCCACCCAGGATATCATGCCAGGACAAATGTAAGGCAGGTTCCTTCTCAGATAGAAACACAGACAGATGAGTTTAAATTGTGACAGACTATCAAGCAAATTGCTGGAAAACATATGCTGATTTTTATCTTTGCAGGTATGTGAAAAACTGCATTATGTGTTAAACTAGAGCAGAATGCAAAGGACATCATAGTGAATGTTACAATAAGAGCTTTCAGATCGAGAACGGGCTTTGAGGTGTTGATGAAAGGTAAAATAAAATTTACTGTGATTTTTTTTCTTTGGCCAGATGGATATAAACTGCTTGAACTTTGATTATTAATTTTAAGAAGTGCCCAGGAATGAATTAGAACACAGAATTCAGCGCATATGTTTATGACTTAGAATTGTTTCTTTTGTAAGACGTTATGGAAAACTGGATTTCATGGGAGCAGGGACATGTAAACACATCCATGCTATTCCTTTCCTATAAATGTATGTCTGCATCTGATGGATCAACTAAGAATATGAGAAATGCTGATGCATATTTGATCTCTAAATAACGTTTATGGAAAGTGATGGATTTATAAAAGCCAGACATTTTAAATATTTAATTCATTCAGGTTGCAAATGTTAACTACTTTTGTGAAGATGGGTAGCAGAGCCTAACTAAGTATTATAACGTTGTTGGAATGAACTGCCGTCAATGAAGCAGTTCTTTGACTGAATTTAGAGTCATGTCATTCGAATTACCGATTAAATCCCATGGCGGTCTTGTTCTTCCACAAAAAAAATACTTTCCCAACATATGAAGTAACTTGCTTCACCCTTGAAAGATTTTTCTGCAGAGCAACCTATCATGTCATCCATATGCCCAAACCTGTACATCATTTATGATCCATTTCTTCTCCAGCCCCTGGTCAAACTATGCATTCTCCCGATCAGACTGGAAAAGGAGTATTTGGATTCTGTTTAACTGAAGCAGCTTATCATAAAAGTAGTTAAGGGATATTTTTGTTTTACTTTGTCTACTACTAAAATAAAGAGAAGATGCAAATGCACCACAAACAGAAGAACAAAGAATAGAACAAACTGCAGAAACATGCCCTTGGAGCCTGTTCTGCTATCATGTATCATGGATAATACGTTGTCTTGTCTGCCCTTAAAATTACTCACGGATAGTAAATAAGCAGATTTTTCAAAAGTAAAGCATTCATGAAAGGAGGAATTGTGATTTAGTATTTTTTTAATATAGGGACAGAACAAAGAAGTGAGAAGCTAATTTTCTTCCCAATTTATTGCATTTTTAGATAGTTTTATCTAGTTTGCCAGCTGCTCTTGGTAATTTGAGTGATGATAGCCTCCTTTTGTGACCATGTCAGTTTGAAAGTGAACAAGACGCATTGCTGACTGCATTTAAATTAAACCTTGTCTTTGGGGAATGTCTGCCCTTGAGTGCATTTCCATTCCATTTTCAGATCATGCCAGATTATAAAAAAATATAAACACGTGTGTGTAAGTGTCCATAAAATGTCCACATTGTTGGCCTACAAGGTGTGTGGGTTCATTTAACAGAGAACTTTAATTCCTGAATAAAATGACAATACCACAATCTGTTAAGTAAGGCTTGATGCTGAAAGATTGATGGTTTTACACAATCAATACTGCATCGTTGGAGATGTACACTCTGCCTGGAAGAGATTCATCTCTGTATCTATTTTTGATGTGTGCCTGCTTGAATATGGTTTCTGTCAGACATTTTACAAATAAAAATTATTTCTGCATCACTACAGATCATCTCTTGCACTATCATGAACTAGTTTTATAATTGTGTATTGCACTAATATCTTAATCTTTTGCACAGTGTTTTCTTTTCACTCTCTTGCAGATTGATGTGTATATTATGTACAATTTATGTTTGTGTGTGTTGTCTATGATTATGTTCCTGTGATGTTGCTCCAGGCAAGGTTTTCACTGGACCTCCCCCTCACCATACTTGCGCATATGACAATAGGCTCAACTTGACTTGCCCAGAAAAAAACATCCCCCTTAAAGTACAGGAATCTCACATGATATTTACTTTTTCATTTTTTCATGTTTTGAGCTCCAAAAGAGATGATGCCTTGAAAATGTTCAATCAAAGACCACAATTTAGGCGAATTTGTTGAGAAAAGTCACAAGGGCATAGATTATATGACCCAATTTTGCATAGGTTGGGTTATTCTCTGTAAGAGGGGCTTGGGAATGCAATATGCTCACATGTCAAGGTCTGAAAGAGATGTTAACTTCTCAACTCTCCTTATGTTTGATCCCCGATTCCCATCCAAACCTAACAGAAATAACCGCTTGGGATGGAAGCAGATATTTCTACTGGATAGTTAGATGACTGGTAAGGAGAAAAGGTGATTTTGAAGCAGGTCAGGGTAAATTAGCCATGGGTCTTCCTGTGAGCCTAGCAATACCACTTTTTCCAGGAAGCAGTAAGACAAAAAAATTGTTTTATTGTCTTTTGGGCAACATTTGCCCTTTGGCCTGCTCTGAAAGTCATCCATTCTTCCTCTATAATTAAGATGACACACCAGGTCTGAGGCATCATCAGACTCTGAGCTGTCTATTTAAGGAGGATCTTGCAAACTCAAAATGGATGTTATTTCCGCAGGAAGATGTAAATCATCAGATATCCAGTTTATTTCCCCATCTCTAATTCCACTTTTTCTAGCTTTCTTATGCTGACCTTCTTTCGTTAATCTATAGTTACCCTCCACATCAAGGTATAATGCTTCTTGCAATGTTCCCTTCTTCTCTTGGTTAAATGGATCATGTGTCCTTAAAAATGCCAGAATCACTCAAAACACCATAAAGTGTAGGTTCCCATGAATTGGAAGGGTCATATATTTACATGTGAGAATATATTTGAATGGGTAGATATTAGATCTTAAAACTGTTTACAATAGACACTGCTATGTGGAAAATATTATGAGAACTGCTCTTATGAGTACAGATTTGAATCTATCTTCTCCTTTTCATTGACTTGACAAGTCAGGGAGAATCCACAGGATATGTTTAGCAGCAGTGATGAAAATCTGTATTGCTTAAATCTATGGCAACAGAGTAGCAGATGATTCATTTTAGAAGCAATGTGATCAATGTGATTTTACAAAACAACAGAATCATAGAATTATTATGACCATAATGGACAAACTCGACAAGTGTTCTTGGTGGTGATTCCAGTATCTCTTTTCAAAAGAGGGTAGGAAGTACTCCACGATACAAAGCTTAATTTGCAGATGGAAAGCCAGATCTGCACATTATACAACTCCCTTTCCTATCACTATCGTTATATACTCCCACAGTCTATAACCGGGCTGTTGGCTCATTTAAGTTGGGTTGATTAAAGAAATTCCTTCTCATCTCCTTCCAAAAATAACATCCTATAATTCTGAGGTTATGACCTCCCACACCAGAAAGACATGCGGGTTTGCAGGTTAATCGGCCTCTATAAGTTGTTCCTAGTGTGTGAGTGTGTGATTAAAAAGTTTGGATAATATTGAAATCGAATGAACAGGAGATCAATGATCAACGTGGACCATAGGGCCTTTTCCCTATGGTATCTATCAGTGATTCAATGATAATCATTTGGCTCTTCGTGCTCTATAAGCACCGGGTGCTCCGATTTCATCCCACATTCCAAAGACGTGCAGATTTGTAGGTTAGTTAGCTTTTGGTAAATATTGTGTAGAATTGTAATGTGTAGAATTATGTTACAGTGCAGGGATCGCTGGTCAGCACAAACTTGGTGGGCCAAAGGGCCTATTTCCGTGCTGTATCACTAAACTAAACTAAACCTTTGGGTGCAATTCACCAGAGCCTAGATGCCACTTGCACACTTGGAGAACATCTAATGACAGGGAGGCCCCTTTGAATTGCATCAACAGGAAATGGTTGTCAGACATGTTAACAACAGGCTATGGTTTTCACTTACAATAAAACAAAGAGCAAACCCCAGTAAATCAGCAAAGCCAATTAAAGGAACCCCACAGAGATATCTTTGTTTTACTCTTAGTGGCTGCTAAACTCATTCTTTAGTGTTCCATGTTTGCCCAGTACCCCAAAACCTCATCCATGATAATGGACTCGAAATGTTACCAATCATTGAAGTCACACTAACTGGGTTGTAATTTCCTTTCTTTTTCCTCACTCCCTTCTTGAACAGTGGAGTTGCATTCACAATTTTCGAGTCTTCTTGAAAGATCGCTACAATGCCTCCACAATCTCAACAGCTACCTCTTTCAAACCATGGCCTATAGTCCATCTGGTCCAGGTGACTTATGCCCCTGTACCACTTAGGCAAATTTTTAGGTGACTACAGGCGACTAGGCAGTCACCACATGGTCGCGGGGTGACGCCTGTATGGTCGTGAGTAGTCTCCTCAAGTCGCCCAAAGAGTCGTAGCGTTTATCTGGTCGCCGCTGGATTTTGAAATGTTCAAAACTTTTTGGTGACAGTCGGCGACAGTGGGCTTGTTGCCAATGACCGTGACGTAGGTGCTGTCGTAGGTTATCGCCAGGATGACGTAGGTTGTTGCCAGGTGACGTTGGTTGTCGCTGGTGCTGACTTCGGTCAATTCGATTGGCAACTACCATCGTCAACCTACGTCAACCGGCGACAGGTACCGGCGACTGAATTGTCTTACCTTGTCGCAGTTTGTCGTGGGTGGACGGAGGTTGTCGTAGGTGTGGTCATAGGTGGACGTCCTAATGGGTTGCTGGTTGTCGGTAGCTTGCCGTAGCTTGACGTCGGCTGGGTGGTAGGTTGTTGTAGACATTGTTGTAGGGGGGCCCAGTCGCCGGTTTTTCGGTGACCTATTACGACTATGACAGTTGCCAGCAGTTGCCGAAAAAATCACCTAAGTGGGACAGGCCCATTATACACCTTCAGACCTTCTCCACAATAATAACGACTGCATTCACTTCTGCCCCTGAATTTCTGGCACATTGCTGGTGTCTTCTACTGTGAAGACTGATGCAAAAAACTTATTCAGTTCATCCGCCATTTCTTTGTTCCCCTCTACTACTTCCAAGTCACATTCATGGTCGCACAGCGGTAGAATTGCTGCCTTACAGCGAATGCAGCGCCGGAGACCCGGGTTCAATCCCGATTATGGGTGCTGTCTGTACGGAATTTGTACGTTCTCCCCGTGACATACGTGGGTTTTCTCCGAGATCTTCGGTTTCCTCCCACACTACAAAGACGTACAGGTTTGTAGGTTAATTGGCTTGGTAAATGTAGAAATTGTCCCTAGTGGGTGTAGGATAGTGTTAATGTGCGGGGATCGCTGGTCGGCGCGGACCCTGTAGGCCGAAGGGCATGTTCCGTGCTGTATCTCTAAACTAAGTGCCATTTTCCAGTGATGCAAGTTCACTCTTGCCTCTCTTGAATATTGTATTGAATGCAGGGCAGGCTTGAGGGTTTAGTAGCCTATTCCTTTCTCATTTTTTAATATTCTTTTATTTTTATAAGGTAATCTGATTGTGCCTTAACATTACATGTAACATCCTTTTATTATATTAGAAAAAGGTGAATTCTATAGTGAATGTATAGTGAAATACAAGCTGTTGGTTGCAAGCAGAAGTTCCCACAGTCTAAATTCAAAACCGTTAAAATGGTCTTCAAATGGACAGAATTATCTGCAGATCCACTGAGTACCAAGTAGATATCCCAGTAAATAGAAGCAAAGAACTGCTGATGCTGGTTTATACCAAAGATAGACACAAAGTGGTGGAGTAACTCAGCGAGTGAGGCAGCATCTCTGGAGAAAAAGGATAGTCCCGACATGAAACGTCACCTACCCTTTTTCTCTGCAGATGCTGCCTAACCCGCTGAGTAACTTCAAGTAACCTTCAAGGGAAAGGGAAACGAGATATATAGATAGTGATGTAGAGAGATATAGAACAAATGAATGAAAGATATGCAAAAAAAGTAGTGGAGATAAAGGAAACAGGCCATTGTTAGTTGTTTGCTAGGTGAGAATGAGAAGCTGGTGCGACTTGGGTGGGGGAGGGATGGAGAGAGAGAGAATGCAGGGGTTACTCCACCACTTTGTGTCTGTCTTTGGTAGAAATCCCAGTAACATTTGCTTCCAAGTATGCCTGAGCATGGAGGACCAGCTGCATCTTATATAGCTGTAGGCATAGAAAATCATGGTGTCTGGCTGAAAACCCGTGAGTCAACCAGGAATTTTGGAAAACAGAAAGATAGTGAGTTTTGGGAGACAGTCAGGAACCAGAACAAGACATGCCAATGCATAACAGGACTTGACATGCTCCTCAGATACTGACTAAATTCCTGTGGATAAGCTGTTTATTCCAGCCAAGAAACTGCATGTTGGGACAATAGAAATATTTAGCTAACTTTTAAATTGGAGATATTTACATTCAGATTCTGAAAGTTAAAAACTGATACCCAAATGATTGCATTACTAACTGATGGTCTTATCCATGCACGAGAATTTCAGGAGTTGAGTGTCGAAAGTCAAAAGTGTTTAATTAGTCTAGCAATACAGTGCGGAAACAGGCCCTTCGGCCCATTGAGTCCGTGCTGATCAGCGATCACCCTGTCAACTAACACTATCCTACACACAGGGAACAATTTACAATTTTTACCGAAGCCAATTAACCTACAAACCTGTACATCTTTGGAGTGTAGGAGGAAACTGGAGCACCTGGAGAAAACCCTTGCAGCCACGGGGAGAACGTACAAAACTCTGTACAGAAGGCAGCCGTAGTAAGAATTGAACCCGGATCTCTGGCATTGTAAGGCAGCAGCTCTACCGCTGGGCCACCGTGTCACCCAACAAAACAATGGAATTCGTACTTGCAGCAGCATAACAGTTCTGTAACACAATTTATTCTGCCCCAGTGCGCAGCGAGCACTTTAACAGGGTTACTACCTGTTGGGATGGGGAAGGATGGAATTTGTTAGCCTCCTGGTTCATTCGTGGCTTGAATCCAGTTATAGTACAGTAACTTGCAAGTTAATTTATATAAGCTAGCAGACATCTCACAGGTGCCATTGAGGCCAAATCGGTTCCACTCTGGGGTCCAGTAGACACACTGACATGTATTGCCCAAGTCAGAATTTCATATTATTGAGACTATACAACAATGATTGCGAGTTAACGCTGACATTCTGGGCTCTGCACACTGGCTATCGTGCTTCCTTCTCATCTCACTGCTGATTACACATTCAACAGCCGCAGGTTACCTGCATGGTCACCTGCCTTCACTCTGTAGATGCCCATCAAAGCTGTTCACTTCTCTATAAAGAAATACAAAAGTCAACACAAACTAAATATACCAAACCAAATTTATAAATCAAAATATGGCAAATAATGTTGAATCATCAGCTAATCACTCATTTAGTTTATTAATATATTTTAGAGATTATCAAAATGTGACCTTGGCATGTTGTCCTTGTGGTCTCTTGGAATTGTGTGTGCTGGGACCACCAGGAGAATTTGCTGCAATCTTTGTACTTAGAAGCACACACAGGTTTCATGCAGCACGTTCCTACACGTTCCTCCAGATTCCTTGGTTTGTGTGTGACTCTGGAGTCACCAATGTTGCTACTCCATACTTCCTCATCAGTCCAGAGATGGTCAATAAATATTGTCATTCCCAGTGACAATCACATCTTATGAACAAATAAATGAAAAATAATGATCATCCTTCTCAAGGTTTATCAATGCAATTTATCTCAACTTTTCCATTCTTCCAGTCATTAGGTAATGAACATTCCCCTGCTTCCTTTATTTGATTTATTGATGACCATCATAGTTAGGCCTCCTAGTCTCACACATCCGCATATGTGAGAATGTCCCCATGAGTATGAAAGCTTCTTGTAAACTCAAAGATGATCTGAAAATCAACTATCTGTCTTCTCATTTTTTAGAGGAAAATTATTCAGCTTTCAATTTATTCTGGAAATAATTTTGGCAATACATTTATTCTTTTTCCTGACCCAAACTTTATTCATAAAATTTGCAAACACGATACATTTATATATCACCACTATTAGTACAGGACGTACCATTCTATTTACTTATATATGCATTATACCATAGTAATATCAATTTTTAATTTGTAAACATAAGGACTAAACCTATGCAACCAACCTGGCTACTCTTACACCTTACAATTCGATTAGTGATTGCATTCACCCAAGTTAATCAGTCAATATTATGTTCTAAAGCGAAAAAGACCAGAATTAAAATGCCACTCATTCTGATGATCAAATTGACTTTTCATATAATCATTAATGTATTTTTCTAAAGGTTTTGTTCCTTATTCTACTGAACGTAATTCCATAAAACTCTGGCTCCCTTTGTTCTTTGTTAATTCTGCCATAGATTAAACTAAGCTTTTAATCAAGATATTTATTCTAAGAGGTTTAATCTTTTAAATTACAAAAGTTCTTCCCAGCAAACCTGGGAAGGTGAGCGATGATCCAGTGGGGTGGCTGTGCCCGAACTATTATGGAACTAGCTAATTGAATAAAGAGGTTTTAAAATAAATGGGGGCCGGGTCGGCAAAGAGGAGAGGAAGTACTGATGGAACAATCATGAATGCTAAAGGGTACGAAAAACATGGAAGCAGTGCAGCAAAATGGTCGGGGTTGTAATAACTAAATTGTGTAAGGAAAAGACAGTTCAAATTAAAAAGTGTACTTACAATTTTGAACAAAAAAAGGTAACAAGACAAGCAGGCCCATAATAACTCGACATGACAATGTCAAAAAAATGTTAACAACACAAATTTCGAGGCGCTATATCTGAAATTGCAAAGCATTCGTAAAAATGTAAATGAATTGACAGCACAAATAGATGTAAATGCATACAATATAATTGACATTACAGAAACATGACTGCAGGGTGACCATGGATGGCAACTGATTATCTAAATATATTGTATAGTCAAAGAGTCATAGAGCCATACAGCATGGAAATAGGCCCTTTGGCCCAACTAGCCCACCCCAACCAACATGTCCCATCTACATTAGTCTATCTGCCTGCAGTTGGCCCATATCCCTCTAAACCTGTCCTATCCACGTACCTGTCTAATCATTTCTTAAACATTTCAATAGTTCCTGTCTCAACTACCTCCTCTGGCAACTCGTTCCATACACCCACCACCCTTTGTGTGAAAATGTTACCCCTTAGATTCCAATTCAATCTTTCCCCCTTCACCTTAAACCTATGTGTTCTGGTTCTCGATTCCCCTACTCTGGGCAAGAGACTGTGCGTTTACCCAATCTATTCCAATCATGATTTTATACATCTCTATAAGATCATCCCTCATCCTCCTGCACTCCAAGGAATAGAGTCCCAGCCTCCTCAACCTCTCCGTACAGCTCAAACCCTCGAGCCCTGGCATATTTGTAAACGGAGAGGCAAATATGTAAAAGGTGTTAAAAGGTGTTTCCCATCTCCACACTTTGGTAGGGTATCTTTTGGTATATTTTTGCTTTTTTATATACGTAAGAGATTGGGGTTTTCCAACAGTTTGCTTTCCAATAATTCTGGGTGCTATTATTGTTTTTCTGTTTGATTGAATTCCTGCATCTTTCACAACTCTCCAGCTGTTCTGCACCGGTGATTTCTCATAATTCACATACGACTCCCAAAGAGGTAGTGAAAGCAAGTTGGTAACTGACTCAGGGCTGTGCCTAATATCAAAATCGATGCTGCCTGTTACACCAGCATTTTGTGTCTATCTTTGGTGTAAACCAGCATCTGCAGTTGCTTCCCACTAATGATCGACCGTCTGATTGTTAATCACTATTTCTTGGTATGACTAGACTTCTAAGAACGGTTACTGAAACCAGGAAAAAGGAAACTCTTCAAATAGAGAAAAGGTCTTGGAGAAGAAAAGTATTTCAAAATGCAACTTAGTTTTTCCAATGTTTCCCTACTAAATACTCAACCACCCACTTATTGATGTATTCCTTGGGAAACAAAGCCAGTATCTGATTACTGAATAAATATAGAAATATGTTGATGCACAGTAAACCCTCATTATAATGGTCCAGCTAACCTTACATTGGTAGTGGGGAGGATGCTGGAGTCGATAATTAAAGATGTTATAGCTACGCATTTGGAAAGCAGTGATGGGATCGGTTAAAGTCAGCATGGATTTATGAAGGGGAAATCATGTTTGACTAATCTTTTGGGATTTTTTGAGGATATAACAAGTAGAATGGATAAGGGAGATGGATGTGGTGTATCTGAACTTTCAAAAATCCTTTGACAAGGCCCCACACAAAAAACCTTTGCCAAGCCCCCACACTAGTGTGCAAAATTAAAGTACATGGTACTGGGGGTATGGTAGTGACCTGGATAGAGAACTGGTCGGTGGACAGGAAGCAAAGAGTAGGAATTAACAGAATGGCAGACAGTGACCAGTGGGATGCCATAAGGCTCGGTGCTGGGATCCCAGTTGTTTACAACGTACATTAATGATTTAGACGAAGGAATTAAATGTAACATCTCTAAGTTTGCAGATAACACAAAGCTGGGTGGCAGTGTGAGCTGCGAGGAGGATGCTTTTAGGCTGCAGGGTGACTTGGATAGGTTGGGTGAGTGGGCATGGTAGATGCAGTATAATGTGGATAAAGGTGAGGTTATCCACTTTGGTGGCAAGAACATGAAAGCAGATTATTATTTGAATGGTGTCAGATTAGGAGAAGGGGAGGTGCAACGAGACCTGGGTGTGCTTGTACATCAGTCACTGAAAGTAAGCATGCAGGTACAGCAGGCAATGAAAAATGCTAGTGGCATGTTGGCCTTCATTGCGGAAGGATTTGAGTTTAGGAGCACGGAGGTCCTGCTGCAGTTGTACAGGTCCCTGGTGAGACCGCACCTGTAGTATTGTGTGCAATTTTGGTCTCCTAATTTGAGGAAGGACATTATTGCTATTGGGGAAGTGCAGCGTAGGTTCACCAGGTTAATTCCCGGGATGGCAGGACTGACTTATAATGAAACAATGGGTCGACTGGGCTTGTATTCACTGGAATTTAGAAGGATGAGAGGGTATCTTATAGAAGCATATAAAAATTCTTAGAGGTTTGGACAGGGTAAATGCAGGAAAAATGTCCCCGATGTTGGGGAGTCTAGAACCAGGGATCACAGTTAAAGAATAAGAATTTAGGACTGAGATGAGGAAAAACCTTTTCACCCAGAGAGTTGTGAATCTGTGGAATTCTCTGCCACAGAAGGCAGTGGAGGCCAATTCACTGGATGTTTTCAAGAGAGAGTTAGATTTAGCTCTTAGGGCAAAAGGAATCAAGGGATATGGGGAAAAAGCCAGAACGGGGCTACTGATTTTGGATAATCAGCCATGACCTTTTTGAATGGCGATGCTGGCTCGAAGGGCTGAAGGGCCTACTCCTGCACCTATTTTTTATGTTTCTATGTCTATAACGGTCCATAGCAGTTATAACAATATCCATTATTGCTGATTGTCCACTATAACCAAGTGTAATATATGGCATTTCATGCGTAGAGGACCAACTATACAATTTAGGATGAGCAAGAACTGCATTGACAGAGGTGCCTTTTTTTAAACTAAAATATCAAAGCAAAGCCTTACCAGCCATAAGCTCCAAAGCTCCAAGGTCTCAATGCAGCAATACAGGCGGTAGTGGCAGGCGCGGTCAAGAAAGGTGCGTGGGTCAGGGGCCAGAATCTGCAGACACGGCTGAGGAAGCGGCAAGGGGTGGCATCCGGCACTGCGGCCTCACGGTGAAGTTTGGGAGATCTATCCACTATAAATGAAATCTGTTACCTGTCCACTGCAACTGAAATCCGTCTGCAAAAAAATTAATGTTTCACCATGGTCAGTGGCTCAGCGGTAGAGGTGCTGCCTTATAGTGCCAAAGATCCGGTATCAATCCTGACCATGGGTGCTGGCTGTATAGAGTTAGTACATTCTCCCCGTGACCTGTGTGGGTTTTCTCCAAGAGTTCCGGTTTCCTCTCACACTCCAAAGACGTACAGGTTTGTAAACTAAATGGCTTGGTGAAAATTGTAAATTGCCCCTAGCATGTGGGAAAGTGTTAGTATGCAGGGACCACTGGTTAGCGCAGTGGGCCAAAGAGCCTGCTTCCACGCTGTATCTCTAAACTAAGCAAAATTTTAAAAATTGTTTTTAAACTTCTTTTTCTATATGGTTTTAAAATCTGTTTATGTCCATTAATGTTTCATTATGTTTTGTTCCCTTTGAGGTGTTATTGAAGACCTTCAGCAACAATGAATTGGGGTTCTCTGCAAGGCATCCTCAGTGGGGTGAATAAATACTCAACAGGATTCGGTCGGATATGGCTATCCGTCGTCTTCCTCTTCCGAGTGATGGTTTATGTGGTGGCAGCCGAGAAGGTCTGGGGTGACGACCAAAAAGATTTTGAGTGCAACACCAAGCAGCCTGGCTGTGAAAATGTCTGCTTTGACAACTACTTCCCAATCTCCCACATCCGCCTGTGGGCTCTCCAGCTCATCTTTGTCTCCACTCCGTCCCTGCTAGTGGTCATGCATGTAGCTTACAGAGAAGATAGAGAGAAGAAGAACAAGAGGAAACACGGCGAACAATGTCACAGTCTCTACCAAGACACAGGGAAAAAGAAAGGTGGACTCTGGTGGACTTACATAATGAGTCTTGTGTGTAAAGCGGTAATTGATGTAGGGTTCCTGTATATCCTTCATAAAATCTACAAAAACTTTGACTTGCCTCGTCTTGTTAAATGTGAGTTGCCGCCTTGCCCGAATGTCGTTGATTGCTACATTGCCAGGCCCACTGAAAAGAGGATCTTCACTATATTCATGGTTGTGACCGCAGGCATCTGTGTTCTTTTAAACATTGCTGAGTTTCTGTACCTCGTGAGTAAAAGAATCATGTCCGAGTGCTGTGTGTCAGGAAGGCGAAAGCACGCAAATCACTCCACAAAAACGTCAACTGTCTTACTTGACAAGTCATCTGACGGAGCCTTTAACTCAGAGAGTAAGCCTTACTCTTTAAACTAAAATCCAAGCCTCATTTTTCACTTGAATTCATGAAAGATCCACTAGAAATACTTATCTAGTGGAATATGCAGGACTAATTAAACATTAGTGTTGAACTTTGTATTTTCTTCACCTGGCACTCAATGGAGCTTAACAAACCATGGCCTCTCAAACTCTCAAACTCGGTGAAGGTTGTCTAGTTTTGCTATAAAGTTGAGTTAATTTAGGTGGATCCACACATCTGAACTCCACTCTTTCTCTCGATCAAACTAAAGCAATACTTCACTTTCCACTTTTATATTAGCAAATGCTTATCTGATCTGATTAAATTTAATGGGTCACACTTTGTTTGCGTCAATAGGCCCATGCTAAGAGCTTCCAGGCTCCCGATATCAGAGTATGTAAATAAAAGCAACGTAGAAAGTAGACAGAGTGGGACGGAAAATGAAGCTATACTAAAGGGAAATACCATTTGAGGGGGATCTTACCACCAAAGACCATTTAAATGAACATCACAACTGATCCAATATATAAATGCCAAACAACGATCATGTTAAACAAAAGATATTCCCATTGATGCTGAGTCCCTCAACATCAGTATCCTGTGAGTTATCATTGACAAGGAGCTCACCTTTGTGTATCCCCTGACTACTGGAGCCGGCCATAGGCTGGTTATGCTGTAATAAGAGGTTCTCCTCTTGATTGCACAACTCCTTTTCATCTACTACAAGTATTATGGAATACTCTCTAGTAGCCTGTATGTGTGTAGCATAGCAAGAGTCAAAATAAACCAAGGCAAAGCAACTCGCTCCTGAACTCATTAACTTTCCCACTAAACATCTCGTATTTTTATCTGGACTCACCCTGGCTGCAGTGGTCATTAATATTTAGGCCACTACTTTATACCTACTGTAGAAAATGGTGGTAATTTCTACCTCAGGGAAAGCGCACAAACTCCAGACAGACAGCACCCGTAGTCAGGATCTAACCCGGGTCTCCTGCACTGTAAGGCAGCAACTGTAAGGCTGCGTCACTGTGCCACCCTGTTTTTGACAATAATGTCATACAATCCCTCACAATAACCCACCACTTTATAAGATTCTTGAGCATGATCATGGAGACTAATTCCCAGTCACCATTTTCAACTGATCAGTTAACATACCACCAACAATTGACGGTAGTCCTGGTACATGTTCACAACCCAAAATGCCGATCATCCCTCTGTCCCACAAATGCTGCCTGACCCGCTGAATTACTCCAGTAGTTTGTCTATATTAACAAGGGAAGTTAAACTTAACTCAATGCAATATTACGAAGTACATAACTCAATAGAACAATATTGAGGATGGCAATATTATAGGAACATTTAGAAATGTCAATGGTAGAAGCAGACTATCAGCAGCACACTTGGGTTCAAGAATATCTAATCTTAGAAACACGGTTAAAGACCTTCACTGAGCTGGGAAGGTCCTTCACACAGAGGTTTGGAAGCTCTGGAATTCACATCCATGAATGAGTACATGGATGTGTCAAAAACTTTATCTCGGGTCATTCCCCTTGGAGTAAAGGAGATAAAGAGCACAAGTGATGGGGATGTATTAGGTCAATACTGGTTCAGGGAGAGTACATTGAGAGATGTTGTCTCACAATAGCTGTGGATAAGGAAATTAAATTGTGGGCATAAAGGAGGACTTGAGAATTTTTATTTTGCACAGAGAGTAGTTACAACCTGTAACTAGGGTCAACATAGGAAAAGAGAATAATTTACAGAACTATGAGACCAATTGTGTAGCTCCACAAAGGAGCCAGCTTGGACTCAATGGGTTAGAATGGTCTCCCTTGGTGGCTTCATAGCTATATGATTCCATGATATCTACATTTAAAATTTAAGATTAGATTGAGCAGGTGGCATGATGGAAAGAGGTTGCAAGATATGGAAACGGTGGAGAAATGCCACAAGAAATATTTGTGCATGTTCATGTTTGTTTAATGCCTTCATGAATTTAACATGATTTATTTCTTGTATTTGTTAACTACTTGAATGTATTTGTATTTTTATGTTGATATTGTTAATTCAAATGTTGTCATGGATTAATTGCAATGAGCTGGAGTCAATGCAGTTTTACATTTGTTACCTATAGCTTGCTGGATAATTCATAGTCTAATGTCTGCCCCATGGAGATATCCCAAAGTCTGAATTTAATTTCATCGTTTGAATATTTTCAGTGATTTGTGGTTTTCAATTATGCATTATTTACAGCAATAACTATTCAACATAACTTAATGTGGAATGTGGATATTTGATATACATTATATGTGCATTCACAGAAATAGATATTTTAACATTATAACATTGCTATTCACTTTACTAAGGAGATTATATGTTGGTTTCATCCTAGGGTCTTATAAACCAGTATGCATTTTCATGTCTTAAGAAGACGGTGAATGAATGTATGTAACAATGTCACAGTCTTGAGATATTGAAATTTTATTGAGACCCGATCATGGGTCAAATGAATGAACATATCTTAATTAAAGACTTGGATATGTGAATGAGTAACACATATGTGGTTACATTCTTTGGAGAATCGGATAAGCTTTACTAACAATATTAATTCCTTGCACATTAAAGGAGCACTGCCACTTGGGAAAACAACTAGCAAGATCATTTTTTCAATAAATGTACAGTTGTTGTAATGATTGAAAAAAGATTGCTGGAGTCATTTGTGTTCAATAAAGTATACTTATGTTGAAAAATAATATTTAAAGAGTTTTTTTCTTGTTTCTAAAATCAGGAAATTAATTTGAGTCAACAATACTCTAAGCAATGCCTGTTCTTTGTTTCCTGCATCAGTGAATGATCTAATTTAAAAAGTGTTGTATTGCAAAAAGTCATAATAAAGATTTAAGATATGCAAATTGATTGTGGTTAAAATTGTATTAAACTTGCTTGGCTTTAAAGGTGTGAATAAAATGATCAGTCCTTTTGGGTTATAAATCAGCGCGGTGCAACAAAGCATCTTTGAGACTGGACTTCATCATTCTTCAGACCTGTTGCCAAAACCACTCCAAGGGTCACCTTTATGTTTTGTTGTCCCAGGAGTTCAAATATCCCCCAGCTCAATACCACAGCCATGACTTTTTGTCATGGCTGTGGTATTTCTGTGGTTGAACATTTCTCAAGCTACAACTAGGCCTGCTCCTGTTTCTTATGTTTGAGTATAGACATTAACTAAGAACATTAAAAATGAATAAAATAAAGATTATAAAACATACAATCACCTGTACTTACCCTCACTATACAGTTCAGTCAAATAAATTCCATTCAAATAAATGGGACCATGTTAAATATACCTGGTTTGTGCAAGATGCGAAGAACTGTGGTGCAGCTGGTACAGCTGCTGCCTCACAGCGTCAGAAACCCAGGTTCAATCCTGACTTTGGGTATTGGCTGTGTGGAGTTTGCACGTTCTCCCTGTGACTGCGTGGGTTTCCTCCGCATCCTCTGGTTTTCTCATAACATCCCAAAGAAATGCTGGTATGAAAGTTAATTGGCCTCTGTAAATTGCCCCTAGTTTGTAGGGGTGAATGAGAAAGTGGGATAACACAGAAACAGTGTGAACTGGTAATCGATGGTCAGTGTGGATTCGGAGGGCCGAAGGGCATGTTTCCATGCTATATCTCTAAACTATTCAAAGTAAAATAAAAAATAAAAACACCTAAATCATGATGCTAATCATTGAAAAACAGCCCAGTCTTTAACACCATAATTCTGAATAAGCTGATTTCTAAACCACTTGACCTAGGCCTTGAGGCCTTCATCTACAACTTTCTTATGGGCTTCTTCACACACAACCTCTGTTGATTATAATTGGTCATAAGATTTCCTTCACCTTAACCCTCAACACCAGTGCTCTTCAGGGTTGTGTGAATAACCCCTTGTTCTATTCCCTGTACACATATGACTGTGTGACTAAATACAACACCAACTTGATCCTTCAGTTTGTTAACTGCTGGGGGTTGGATCCGCAAAACATAAAGTTATTTGTTGACCTAAAGAAACCAGGGGGTTAACACAACCCTGTCTTCATTAATGGAGCTTCTGCAGAAATGGTCAACAGCTTCAAGTCTCCAGGCATCCATATGTGGGCGGCGCGACTCTCGTCAACAGCGGCCTCTGCAGTCCGTCTGCGTTTTTATTATTTTATGTCTATGTTTTTATGTAGTTTTTGTTATTTTTTGTTGGGGTATGTGTGTGGGGGGGTGGGGGTGGGGTGGGAGGGAGGGGGTAACTTTTAAATCTCTCCCTGCACGGGAGACCCGACCTTTTCTTTGTCGGGTCTCCGTTGTCGTTGGGGCTGCAACGAGGAGCGGCCTCCAACAGGAAGACCGGGGGCTCTGGTGCCGACTACTCACCTCGCCGTCGCCGAGCAGGCCGGGTCCGGAGCGGGTGGAGCGGTGGTGGGCGCTGCTGCGGCTCGGCCTCCGGGGGTTCGGGGGCTGCAGCTGCGGGTCTGGCGGGCGGCGGCGCCGGGGGCCCGCGGGTCCCTGGAGGGAGACCGCTTTTCAGGGCTCCCGCGGCGGCGAATTCTCCCGCCCGAGTTGCGGGGTTGAGGAGCTCCTGGAGCGGGGCCTTGCAGCGCCGCCCCGCATGGCTTGGAGTGGCCGCGGGACTCTGCGGGCGCACGCCGGGGGCTCCGGCAGCTGGACCCGGTGTGCGACCTTGCATCACCCGGCGTGGCTTTAATGGCCGCGGGACAATTCGCCATCGCCCGCCGGGGGCTTTGACTTTGACTCTGACATCGGGGGGGAGAGTGCAGTGGAGAGATAAGTTTTTTTGGCCTTCCATCACAAACAGCAGTGTGATGGATGTTTATGTGAATTATGTTGTGTCTTGGGTCTATTTGTTTGTAATGTATGGCTGCAGAAACGTCATTTCGTTTGGACCTCAAGGGGTCCAAATGACAAATAAATTGTATCGTATCGTATCACCAGCAGCCTTGCCAGGTCTCTTCACAATGGTATAGTAATGAAGGCATGTTTACTTTCTTAGACATCTGAGAAGATCTGGAACGTCCACAAGATTTTCTCATACTTCAACAGATGCGCTACAGAAGCTATTCTGTCAGGATACATCCCAGACTGGAATAACAACTGCTCTGCTCTACGCAGCCTGAACCTGCGGAGTGCGGTCAACACAGACCAATTCATTAAAAGCTCGACACTTCCTTCCATCTAGTTCATCTTCACGGTCCGTTGCACCAGGAAGGCTGGAAGTATCATCAAGGATGACTGTCACTCTCGCAATCCCCTTTTCTCTCTTCTAACTTCCAGGAGGTGACACAGGAGCTTGTAACCTCAGATGTCCAGACATAAGAACAACTTCTTCTCCACTGCAATCCTACACCTGACCCAATCACATAATTTATACCCCATTCTCGGAAATGCTGCCATGTGTTCTTGAACTTAACTCTACCTCATTCAGTCATTCCATTTTTATCTGATAAGGTCATAAGAAATAGTAGTAGAATTAGGCCATTTGACCCATCAAGTCCAATCCACCATTCAATCATGGCTGATCTATCTCTCCCTCCTAAACCCATTCTCCTACCTTCTCCCCATAAACTCTGACACCCATACTAATCAAGAATCTACAGTGTCTATCTCTGCCTTAAAAATAGCAACTGACTTGGCCTCTACAGGCTTCTGTGGCAAAGAATTCCACAGATTCACCACCCTTTGACTAAAGAAATTTCTCCTCATCTCCTTTCTAAAAGAACATCCTTTAATTCTGAGGCTATGACCTCTAGTCCAAGACTCTCCCACTAGTGAAAACATCCTCTCCGCATCCTCTATATCAAAGCCTTTCAATATTCTGTATGTTTCATTAAGGTCCCCCCTCGTTCTTCTAAACTCCAGCGCGATTGGCAGCCATGGCAACAGTCTGTCTGTTTCTTCGTCTTTTAAAAAAAGGTTTAGTGTGTTTTAAAAGGCTGTATAAATGTTCTCTGGTTTGTTTTATGTGGGGGAGGGAGAGTGGGCCACGGGAGAGCAAAGAAGGGAAAAGATGTGGAGGAGTCACTGTGATGGATGTTTATGTTAAAATGTATTTTGTGTGTTCTGTTGCTTTTTATTTGTATGACTGACTTGGCAAATTAAATTCCTTGTATTTTGCAAAACTAATAAAGTAGTATTGTGATTGTGATTGTGAGTACAGGCCCAGTGCCGAGAAATGCTCATCATAGAGGTTAACCCACTCATTCCTGGGATCATATTTTAATATTCTTTTGCACTTCTCAGATTTTGCAGACACAAAATGCTGGAGTAACTCAGTGGGTCAGGCAGCATCTCTCGAGAACAAGAATAGGTGATGTTTTGGGTCAGGATTGATGAAGGACCTGAAACATCACATATTATTTTTCTCCAGAGATGCTGCCTGACCTGTTGAGTTACTCCAGCACTTTGTGTCCAACATTGCAAGTTTGAAAATGACATGAAAGTGGGTGGCATCGTAGAGAGTGAAGATGGTTATCAAAAATTGCTGCAGGAACTTGATCAGTTGGGCAGTTGGGCTGAGAAATGGTTAATGGAGATCAATACAGATAAGTGCAATGTTTGAAAGGCTGATGGGTTATCTTATAGACGTATAAATCAAGAGGGGAATAGATAGGATGAATGCATAGGGTTTTTTTAAATCTAGAGTAGGGGAATCAAGAACCAGAGGACATAGGGTTATGGTGAGAGGGGAATAATTTAATAGGAACCTGAGGGGCAACATTTTCACACAGAGGGTAGTGGGTATATGGAGCAAGCTGCCAGAAAATATGGTTAAAGCAGGTACTATAACAGCATTTAAAATACATTTGGATAGGTACATGAATAGCAAATGCTTAAAGAGATATGAGCCAAACACGGGCAATGGGACTAGTGTAAATGGAGCATCTTGATCAGCATTGACAAGTTGGGCTAAGGAGCCTATTTCCGTGCTTTATGACTATGAGAAATCATAGGAAGATGAGTCAGTGCAACATGGTATGATTAACAATAAACTGTAGGGTGTGGATAACTTTAAGTTTGCACGGAGTGAAACAATTGAGGACATTTCTACATGTGCATTGGGATTGTCAAATGTAAGAAAAATGAAGGCAGATGAGGGTTTTAGCAGCACATCAGTTGAGATCCCAAGTTGAGATCCCCAGTTGAGGGTGGAGTCCCTCAAGGATACAGAGTGGAAATAGGTAGTGTTAGTAATAGCATTGGTTCAGGATCCAAATATCAACTCAATAGGGCAGGAGGGTTGTGAACACTGGTTCAGTTTCCGATGAAAATCAGAAGGTCCTTTTGGATGTAGTTGAAGACTGAAGATCAGAGATTGCAATGGGAACAAAAAACAATGGTTTTAGTCTTTTCAATGTTAAGTAGAAACAAGGAACTGTGGATGGTAATTTAAAAACAAAGAGACACAATGTTATGGAGTAACTCAGTGGGTCAGGCAGCATCCCTGGAGAACATGATGGGTGATATTTCAGGTTGGGGCTCTTTTTCAGGATGAATTTAGGAGAGATGGGGGGGGGGGTGGAGCTGGAAGAGAGGGTTGGCAGGACAAAACATTACAGGTCATAGGTGAACACCAGAGGGGGCGGGGGTTGATTGGCAGATGATTGGACAAAGACCAGAGGGGAAAAAAACAGATGATGTGAAACAATAGGATTGAGGAGTTGTGAACTGTGAAACTGATGAAGGTAGAGAAAGGTGGAGGGGTAGGGGGAGGGAGGAATTGGTTGCGAGTCAACGTGGAGCATGGAGGAAGGGAGGGCGGGAAGAAAGGGGTTGTGGGGGAGAAGGGGGAGAGGGAGGTGGGGTTGTTAGAGTTGACCTAAAATTGGCAAATTCAATGGTCATTCGTTTGGGTTGCACCTATTTCTCCCCTCCAGCCCCATTCCTTCCTCTGGTTTCAGAATTCATAACTCTTCAATCCTGTTGTGTCACACCTTCTGTTTGTAGGCAAACCTCACTTGCCTATATTTACATATCACCTGCCACATTTTATCCTGCAACAATCTCTCCCTTCCAGCTTTCCTCCCCCCCCCCCCCCCCCCCCCCCCCCCCCCGAAGAAGGATCACGACCCGAAACGTCACCTATCCATGTTCTCCACATATGCTGCCTGACCCACTGAGTTACTCTAGCGCAGGGTGCTGGAGGTGGATATGATGCTTTGGATGCTATTGGACAGCACATGGATATGCAGGGAAGGGAAGGATATGGGTGATAGACAGGCTGATAGAGTTTCTCCTGGCATCATGTTCAACACTGACATTGTGGACTGAATGGCCCGTTCCTGTGCTCTACTGTTCTATGTTCCAGGTTCCATGTTGCAGAGATGGTTAGGAAAGGATCGCTTGGACAAAGGGAATAACTCTGATAGGTTAAGACCAGGGTGGCCATTTCAACCTTACTATGGAGCTGCAGTGAGGTGCTTGAAAGCTGCAGGATATTACATTAGTTGATTTCTAATATGATAATTGAACTGCTGTTTGGCTAATGAAACAGTTATTTTGTTTTGATGTAGGATGGAACTGCAGATGCTGGTTTACACCAAAATGGACGCAAAATTCTGGAGTCACTCAGAGGGTCAGGCAGCATCTCTGGAGAAAAGGAATCGGTGACGTTTTGGGTTGGAACCCTTCATCAGACTATTTTATTTCTCTTTCCACAGCTGCTGTCGACCTGCTGTACTTGTACTGAAATGTTCTGTTTTTGTTCCTGATCAGCAGTATTCTGCTTCTGTCCACTAATTCCCATTAGTGTCCATTGAAGATATAGTTTGGAAATAACTTTAATAAAATATAATTACAACAACAGGCTTTTAAAAAAAATAGACCTGAAAACCAATGAAGATAAGGGGAGTTATTCTGAGAAAGCCAATAATGAGTTCTTCCAAGAATTCTGATCAAAAGTTGTCGCTTTTTGGTGCAAAGTCCACCTCTATCTTCCTTACTCTTTATTTTTCTGGTTGTTGATTTGTGAAAATCCATGCAAATCTGTCCTTTTCTCTATCTAGTTATCGAACAATCATTAAACATCATTTTTTAAAGATACACCCCCTTTCCTTGGTTATCACCTTATACTTACAGCAACGTTCTGGGCAGAACAATTTCAAGTTGAACGGTGCAAATAAAAGTCTATTTTGACTGCAAGTTGGAGGTATAGTTTCCAAACCCTTAGATCCCTTGCAACCCCTTGGCGATCTCGGCTGAGAAACATTGCTTTACTTTGCACTAACCTTACGATAGCACGCAACAAAAGCTTTGCACTGTACCTCGGCACACGTGACAATAAGCTAAACTGAAACTCCCTTCCCCATTTTTAACCATATCTCCACTTTCCGCTAAATCCAGCAAAGCAAGGCGGACTCACATTGAGAAGGTAAAGGGGCTGTCCCACTGCGGCGACCTAATCTGCGAGCTCAGAAGAGTTTGCCCTCGACTCAAACTCGCAGCATAGTCGACGCGTGGCCCGAGGAGGTCCTGTGAGGTCACTGGAACTCTCCTTCATGCTCGAGGGAAGTTCCAGCATACTCGCGGCCTCAGTTTGGTTGAGAAAATATTTCAGCACGTTGAAAAATCTTCCGCAGGTAAAAATTGATCGGCATGGTTATTTTGAACTCATAGTGCAGTGGAGTGGGGTCGCTATGTGGTTATAGGCAGTCGAGGTCGAAGTTTGCGCGAAGTTCGCGCATGACGTCATTTACGCATATAAACGTGTTGTTATAAACCACAGATATGCACTTCTAAGCACCAAGCCTTCACTTCATTCACACAAAAGCAACGGCATTTTGGACTGGAAATTGTATTGGTGATTTGGTTTAGGCAAAAATGAGCTGTTATTGTGGACTGTGGGATGGCTTTGAAAAGTGGTGCACTGAGGTTGAAAATTCTAATCAACTGGGTGTAACACGAGAGATATTGAGAAATTCACAAATTCGGGTCATGACACTTAATTAACAATAAAGAGTGCGGGTGGATTTGGCTGCCTGAAGCAGTCAGTCAAGAGTACTGTGGCCATATTCAGGCTCGAACTTTGCCTGTGTGATTAGAATGAGAATAATGGCTTCAAAAGTGCTGACAGATTTTGGGCGTCGCATGGCGTCGGGCGGTGACGTCATCAAGCAACGCCACGCGCTAGGCGTACGCCGTCAAGACGCTGCATATGCCCGCAATGCGCCTGCGTGCGTATGCAGGCTGACAGGCCGCTGGCGCACAAAGATTTCGGTCAGTGCAGGAATTTCGGAGCACGCGCGATGTCGGGACCAGCCCTGCACAACTCCATACCCCTCCGCTCTTCTAAGTGGGACCGGCCCTGCGCGGCCATATGGTGCCTGTACGCTTCAAGCGACCACGAGGTCGTGTAATTTGCGAGCCAAGGCGGGACAGGCCCTTAACATGTTTGAAGAAAATGAATGAAATATACAAATCTGTTTTAATATCACTTCACTTTTATTCCCAGTTTGTGTACTGATATTCTAACGATCAGTGTTCGTGCAAGAGCCCCTTGAATAATTCTAAGGGGTGACAGCACTCTGATTGTGCACGTATGTACAAATGTTGCTCAAGCAGAACAAATTGTTTGGAAACTATTCCTCCACACCCTCCTCTCTCTCCACCCTTCACTGCTTAAATTTATTCTTCCATTTAAATGTTTGCACTCATTGTTCCACAACTTTAACCCTCGTTTCACCCCTTTGTCAAATGAATTTGCATTTAATGATTTAGTGGATGGGTATTCCTGTCATTTATAGTCCTCAGGAAATGGTAACAAGGAAAGTAATTATCACACTGGTTGATCCAGTCCAATTGGATTTCAATGAGATTAGTATATTCTTCCATAATTTGCTTTTTCTTCATTATGCTTAAATGCAATCCCACACCCACAGCCATTACGGCTGTTTTTTTACAACTATTTTATGGGATGGTGGAAACAATGGCAATGTAGCCCATCCTTACTTGTCCATGAGATTGTGGTAGTGAGCTGCCTTTTAGTTGCAAAATTGTACACAATTCATTTTATATCTGCTCCAAAATAAAATTGGAACATTTTATCGTGCATATATCACAATCAAAATCCTGATTGCCTATCAGAACACATGAGTGAGTACAGATCAGGCCAACCCTGTTCATATACAATGTGAAATACCAAAGATCAGTTCATTGTCACATGTGCCAATTAAGGTACAGTGTAACTCAAATTACGAAAGGTGCAAATAGAAGCTGAGAACAACTCTATTCTGAGCCGGCAACCCAAGTAAAACATTTAAAAAACCTCAAAACATACTGCCAAGCAGAAACAAATCATTCAAAACTCGGTGCAAATTTGGGCAAATGGTGAGCTAATGTAGAATGTGTGAACTGACAGAGGCAGACATTCTACTTCCTGCACTCGTAATAAACTTATAATTAGCAAGTACTAAGAATTAGCCCAAAGTGCAGTTGAGTCAAATAACAATACAGTTACAATGACACAATCAAGCTGATGTGGTATTGTTTCAGAGAATAAATAGTGGGACCTGAGTTAAGAGGGTCTCTCAGTGTCAATTTTGTTTGAATCAAATGTTTATAAGAACACAAAGTTACAAAACTTTCATTGAATAGTTTTTCAAGTGGTATATTAGGTCATCTTATCTTTAGACTTTACATTAGACTTCCGAGCTAGAGCTGGTAACAGGCCCTTTGACTCACCGAGTCCACGCTGACCAGCGATCACCCCATACACTCGCACAGTCCTACACACGTGAGACAAACCTGCACATCTTTGGAGTGTGGGAGGAAACCGGAGCACCCGGAGGAAACCCACGTGGTTACAGGGGGAATGTACAAACTCTGTACAGACAGCATCGGTAGTCAGAATCGAACCCGGGTATCTGGCCCTGTGAGGCAACATGGCAACTGTTGCGCCACCGTGCCGTCCTAACATTATCTCTTGGGCACTCCCAACCTGGTCACATTTAACCAAGTGTGGTGGGCAGTTTTCCTCATGAATCAAACATGACAAAAAAGGAAATTCAGATTTAAAAATCTTCTTTCATTTTGTCACGGAGTTATCAGGTGCAGAACTACCATTGAAGTTTGGTCTCTTTTATGATTTAGGAACGCAAACTTGCAAACTTAAAGACCACTCAAATAGACAATGAACAGGTCATCTGTCTTAATGGCGTTGGTTAAGGTTCAAAAGGCACTTTGGGATCACTTGCGCAGATGAGCAGAAGATACTTCCATTTAATATTTTCAAAAATCACTTGGGTCATTACAACAGACAAGCTTTTTGCACATATTTTTCTGAGAATATGAACTGATGACTTCAGATTTAATAGGATTGAATTTACGACATAGGAATTTTGTTTTCCATCAACCATGTACTTATATTGGGATTTTTGTGTCAGCAGTTTTATTTCCACCTTGTTCTGATTGCACTGGACTTAAATCTGTTACACAATTTTCAAGAAACATCAAGCGAGTGCTAATTGGGTTTTGCACAACAGAGTTTGGCCATAAGTAATATTTTTCCGCATGTTATTCTAATTGAGCAACAACTCAAAGCTACTTTTAACTCTGTTCTGGAAATTGCTGGTTTGGCATATATCTGACCACCAATAAACGATAATATGGTCAGCGTTTTATGACTCCAGTATGGTACTTACTGTATGTGTATCCTATTATTTCGGTGGGCGGCTCGACTCTCGTCAGCAGCGGCCTCTGCAGTCCGCCTGTGTTTTATTATTTTTTGTCTCGTTTTTATGTAGTTTTTGTTATTTTTTTTGTTGGGGTATGTGTGTCGGGGGGGTGGGGGGGAGGGGGTAACTTTAAAATCTTTCCCCTGCACGGGAGACCCGACCTTTTCTTTGTCAGGTCTCCGTTGTCGTTGGGGCTGCAACGTGGAGCGGCCTCCAACAGGAACGACCTGGGGTTCCAGCTGCGGAGCTGCCGACTACTCACCGTCACGGGGCTGGCCGAGTCCAGAGCGGGTGGAGCTGTGGTGGAGCGCTGCTGCCACCCGACCTCCGGAGTTCCGGAGGCTGTAACTGCGGGTTTGGCGGACGGCGGCACCGGGAGCCCGCGGGTCCCTGCTGGGTGACCGCTTTTCGGGGCTTCCGCAACGGCGACTTCTCCCGCCTGAGTTGCGGGGTTGAAGAGCACCTGAGCGGGGCCTTACACATCGCCCCGCGCGGCTTGGAATTGACTTTGCGAGCGCACGCCGGGGGCTCTAACACCAAGACCCGGTGCGTGACCTTGCATCACCCGGCGTGGCTGTAATGGCCGCGGGACAATCGCCATCGCCAGCCGGGGGCTTTGACTTTGACTCTGACTCTGACATGGGGGGGAGAGTGCAGTGGAGAGATGGGTTTTTTTGCCTTCCATCACAACGATGTGATGGATGTTTGTGTAAACTGTGTTGTGTCTCGGGTCTTTTTGTTTTGTAATGTATGGCTGCAGAAACGACATTTCGTTTGGACCTCAAGGGGTCCAAATGACAATAAATTGAATTGTATTTTATTGTATTGTATTGTATTATGAGTAGTTTAAGGAGCGGCTCACAGTCCAACTACAGGATAGTGAATTAATGAAACCTTTCCAAAAATGCCCACACCCTAAAATAATTGTGCAAAAATAAATTCACATCTGCAACCTATGCACCTACTGTAAGTATATAATTTTTAGTGTTGATTAAGACAAGTTGAGTTTGTTGTCAAATGCAGAAGTACAGTGAGTTACAGATACAATGAACATCTTGCGTCACAGGCAGAAAGACTCAGACAACACCCAAAAATATGAAATTATACAGAAATCATACATAAGTAAGTTGTGCAGGACAAGAGAAAAGAAAAAGACTGTGCACAATGGCACAGCGGTAGAGCTGCCACTCCACAGCGCCAGAGACCAAGGTTCCATCCTGATGACAGGTACTGTCTGTACAGAGTTTGTACGTTCTCCCTGTGACCACGTGGGTTTTCTCCGGGTGCTCTGGTTTCCTCCCACACTCCAAAGATGTACAGTTGTGTAGGTTGATTGGCTTTGCTAAGTTGTAAAATTGACCCTGGTGTGTATAGATTAGTGTATGGGGTGATCACTGGTTGGCATGGACTTGCTAGGCTGAAGGGCCTGTTTCCAGGCTGTATCTCTAAAGTCTAAAGACATTGTGGACCAAAATGCTTGTTCCTGTGTTATACTTTTCTATGTTCTAATTTCTAACACAAATTTAAAAATGCATCCATGGCAGGGTAAGGAGGGATCTGTAGTTACAAAGAACTGCAGATGCCGATTTACATTGTGTTTTGATGCTGAAGTAGGATTTGGATTGTGCAACTCGGTTGAAGAGCATCAAAGCTGTAGAAAAGCAGCTGCTGCTGAAACTGGTGTTGTGGGACTTCAGACGTCTGTACTTTCTGCCTGACAGTAGCAGCAAGTTGAGGTCATGGCCCAGATGGTGGGGATCCTTGATGATAGGTAGCTATGATATAGAGTCGCAGAGTCATAGAGTCGTACAGCATGGAAACAACCCTTTCGGCCAACTTGCGCACACCGGCCAATATGTCCCATCTACACTTGTCTCACCTGCCTGTGTTTGGCCCATATTCCTCCAAATCTGTCCTATCCATGTACCTGCCTAAATGTTTCTTAACCTTCATGATAGTACCTGCCTTGACTATCTCCTCCGGCAGCTCATTCCATACACCCACCATCCTTTGTGTGAAAAATCTGTCCCTATTAAATCTCCCCCCCCCCCCCCCCCCCCCCCCCCCCTCACCATAAACCTATGTTCTCTGGTTATCGATTCCACTGCTTTGGGCAAAATACTCTCTCAATGGTACTGAGGAATCTTCACTAGATGGACCAAGCTGACTCCAACACTCTCTGCAGGGGGAATTATTTAGCGGAAATATTTGGTAAATACTCGTATTTATTGTGAGATGACTGACCTGCAGAGTATATTAGATTTGGTTGAAAAACAACATCCTGAACTTCCACATTTATTTGTACGTATGTGCCAGCTCTGCAAGCTGCTGTCAGAGTTCCTCCAGTGGATTGATGAGAGCCTCAGCAATATTCCTCATTGCATACTCCATGAACACATCACAACTGAAACTCTCATACTTCTCCTTATTGTTATGCAAAACCCAGCTGTAGAAAATGTATTAAATGGATATTTACGACAGCTTAGCTGGATGAATTATGGATCTCTTCGACTTGAAAATGTTTTTCTGTCATTATGTAATGACACCAATGTACCAGATATCTTCCACATTGCAAATTCTTACTAAGATCACCATCAATGGACAGATTACTTTACTTTAAACTTGAGACTATAGAGTTACAGTACAGAAACAGGCCATATGACCTACCGACTCCGCGCCAATCAGCGGTCACCCCTAAACAAGCACACTAGGCACAATTTACGATTTTACAGAAGCTGATTGGCCTACAAACTTGTACGGCTTTGGAATGGGGGAGGAAACCGGAGCACCCGGAGTAAACCCACGTAGTCACAGGGAGAACGTACAAACTCCGTGCAGACAGCTCCCGTAGTCAGGATCGAACCCAGATCTCTGACGCTGTAAGGTGGCAACCCTACCACTGTGCCACTGTGCAACCCAACTTGTTTCAATGTTGTTATGCCACAATGCAAGAGAAATCCCTACTTTGTCAAGTAAGGTCATCAGATCTTTCATGTTTACCGAGGTTTGTTTCATAATCTCTTCCAGAAAGATTGCACCTTTAACTGTGTTGCAATTTTATGAAAGGGGGACTTTTAATGTTGATTCTGAGCACAAATCTTTTACGGCAGTCATGAACTTCTCAGCTTCTGATACAAAGACCAAAGTGCTACCTGTAACACCACAAGTATCCTATTCCCTAGATGTTTTGCTGAATATGAATAATATTTGGTAATATATTGCAGGTGGAAAACCTTGGATCGATAAGACAGTGTTACATTCAACCCTGAAAGTGTTGACACAGCATGCAAACATGCTGTACATAAAAAGTACAAAGTTAGTAAACATTGTCATCTTGATCTTAAGTTGAAGACTTATATTTTATATTTTGTGATCAAATTCTCTCAGGTCAGACTTCACATTTGGGAATCACTATGTCTCTTTTGATCAAAGGCACGGAAAAATATTTGTAGGGAAGGGCATGAAATGTTACATTTCAATCAATGAATCAATCAATCAGTTTTATTCATCACATACACAATAAAGTGCAGTGAAATGAACTTGCCAGCAGTGGTACAATCAAAAAAGAACACACAATGCACAATAAAAGAGTAAGATTAAACGAGAACTTACCAGTTTGAAGTTTGATCTGTATTTTATGAGGAGTTACGATGAGGGATTACGTGAAGAACCCGCTCAGTGCGCAGGCGCGGCATACTTCCAAGCAGCGGTGTAGAATCACAGATAGACACAGTTATTTTGAAGTAAACATAGTAAAGATAAGGAGACATCAATTTATTAGTTTGATCCATATAATGAGGGTGGGAGCGGAGGGCATGTAATCCCTCATCGTAACTCCTCATAAAATACAGATCAAACTTCAAACTGGTAAGTTCTCGTTTAATCTTACTATTTTACTTCGGAGTCACGTGAGTGACTACGTGAAGATTTCAAAGCTCTGTGATTTCAAACCGTGTAACAGTTTCATTTCACTCACTGCCGAAGTTCTTGAGGGAGGAAGTGTTATCGTAATGAACCAATGAGTCTATTTGTAGAAAAACACAATAATAATAAATAATAAATTTTATATTTAATGGGCGCCTTTCATACAAAATCTCAAGGACACCTTACATAGTAATCGAAATTAAAACATATAATCGGAGTAAAACAAGTAATTAAAGACATCACAATGACACAAATTAAAAACAGAATTCAATCCAAAAACAGAAAATCAAAAACACAGTGTGAAGAGAGAGCAGCGGCAACCAATTCGTGCCAGCGTCCACTCTCCCTTCACGGCAGCCATCTTGGACACAGACTTACAGGACTACAGTTAGACAAAAAAAAAATCATCCCCCCACAGTGGATAGCACTGTGGAGGAAGGCACAATGTCCAGTCCCCACCCCATGTTCACCCCAAAGTCAGGCCTATTGGGGCCACCGCAGTTGCCTCTACGGAGGCCCGATGTCCCTGGCCGTTCTCACCGGGTGGTCTTGCCCCGGCGTCGGGAGAGTCCTTTCGGCGGCTGGGCCACTTGGAACGGCCGCTTCTTGGTTGGAGCCCGCGGCTGCCGAAGCCGACAAGGCCGCGCCGGTTTGGCGCTCCTAGGCTCCAGATGTTAAAGTCGGCGCCCCGCTCTCCTCACTGCAGCCTTGCCGCCTCTACGCACGCCGTCTCTCCGCACGCCGCCTCTCCGCTCCGCAAACCCGCAGCCCGGAGATGTTGCTTACGGCGGTCCAGCTCGCCAGAGCTCCAGCGCGGCGACCCAGGCAAGGCATCGCCCGCTCCGCTCCGCTCCGCTCCAGCGCTCCAGCGCTCCAATGCAGTGCCGCCACGCAGGCCGAGGTGCTGGGTGGTTCCCGCCAAGAAACGGCGCTCCAATCCCGCTGGTAGGCCACGACGACGGGTCGACGGGCAGCCCGGAAAAAAGGCTGCCACACCGACCAGGTAGGGACCTATAAATAAAGTAACACCTACCCCCCCACATTAAAAGACCATATCCCCTACAAACAGAAAAACAGGACTCACTAAAAACTAGAAAAAAAAACGAATTTAAGACGGACGGCTGCTGCTAGCAGCCGTTCACCAAGATGGCTCCTCCTCCTAATGGAATTTTTTGGTAAAATGGTATTTTTTAAACAATAACAACAAAGAATTAAGTTGCTCCCCTGGGCTTAAATTAAATATTTGCAGTTCGTAAATCTTTACTGCAAATAAACCAGGTTTTGCCAACGGCTTATTATAAAATTTCTGAACGGTCTTTTCCCTTCCCACCATCCTGCTGTAGCCAGGATGTGGTCTATAGGCATGTCCATTCTTTAGCCGTCGACATGGATGCTGCCCTGGTGGAATAAAATTTGTACATGTTAGTGTTTATCCCAGCAGTTTCTAGCACTTGCTTGAGCCATCTCGCAATGGTTTGGCTCGTACCCCACCATAAGGTTTTTGTGACTGACCCACAAGGCTTTTCATCTCCCTCGAATATTCTGGTTGTGTCTATGTAGGATAGTAGGTGGGTCATGGCACATAACCGTGGTTCTGGTGGGTAAGCCACGACTGGATTAGGTGTTCCTGGTCTGCTCTGTTTGACCAGTCGCTGGATAACGACAGATCTGGTCTGGAGCTGTGATCATGTTGTCCAGTCGCAATAGGTGTAGTGACTGGACCCTCTGAGCGGATACAAGTGCCATCAACATGAGCGTCTTTAGTGTAGCTTGCTCGAGGCCGGGGGATCTGGCTGGTGGCTGAGATATGGCTGGTGGTCCCTGAGATATGTCAGGACCACACTGATATCCCAAATATGGGTATACCTGGGCTTAGGGCTTGATATTGTAAATGCCCTTCATCAGTTTTACCACCAGTGGATGGGATCCCATCGCCTGTTGTCCTGGCGCTGGTTTGAGATAAGCAGAAAGAGCACTCTGCGCTGTGTTGATGGCACTGTAGCTGATCCCTACATCGTGGTGTAGATGGCCAGGAACTCCAGTATGTTGGTGGCTGTAGCTGTTGCGTATGTTGTCCATGTTTCCTGACAGTACTTCTCCCTTTTTTGATGCTGGTTAAGTACTGCCTCTTGGTGGATTTTCGAAGGGATGCCGACATGGTGGTGATGGTTTGTTTGGACAATCCCAGTTCCAGGTAAGGTATGTTCAAACTTGCAACCCAGGTGTTTAATTTTCTCATGGCATGGGTGTTTAGCTTACCTGGTAGGCAAGTAGCTGATAGCCAAATATGTCTTTCGACATACCATTGCCAAATCATGTTGACCAATTTGTCGCATGATAATGATTTTATGCCACCCATATGGTTAATATAAGCCATCACCGTAGTATTTATCAATTTGTAACCGAACATGCAAGTGCTGCATATTAGATACATATGATTTTAAACCATAAAAGGCGCCCAACATCTCTAGATAGTTAATGCCCAGTGTAAGCAGTAATGATGACTCTAGTTTAGTCCATCTACCACTTGTGCTGGATATGGAGTTAGTCGCTCCCCAGCCTTGAGCACTGGCATCTGTTTGAATAACTAAAGTAGGGTTAGTGATAAAGATAGGGCTGAAACTATGCCAAACGTTTTCTGCCCACCACTGTAGCTCTGATATTGCTTCAGTGGGTAAGTTCATGACACGATCATAGTGACCTGTATGTCGTTTTATTGCCCGTACCTTTGCTCTCTGTAAATTTTTTTGATAGTGCAAAGGTCCGAATTGTGTAGCCGGAAATGCTGCTACCATTTCCCCAATTACTCTTGCTACTTGTCGAATAGTTGGTCGCTCGTTGACCATTAATTCAACCATTTTTGCCTTTGGCAAGGTAACAGTCATATGGACTGAGTTAATTGTGAAGCCCAGGTAGTCCATGATAGTGGATGGCTTCAGCTTAGATTTATCTGGATGTAGGACGAACCCCAGAGTTTTGAGGAGCTGTTTTGTAGCTGATACTGCTGCCACAGCCAATTCCATCGTTTTCCCTACTATCAGAATATCCTCCAGATATGCCATGACAATATGTTTTTGTTTTCTTAGTATTGCCATGGCTGGGTTCAATATTTTGGTGAATAATCTTGGGCTGAAGTTCGCCCATAGGGCAATGCTTTGTACCATCCAGATAAATTTTAGGTATCTGCGATGATCCTAGTATATGGGTACTAGATAGTAAGCATATTTAAGATAAATGCTTGCCATGAAGTGTCCTTTGGAATTCAGTTGTTTGGCAGTAACATATGTCTCCATTTTGAAATGTATATACTTAACAAATTTGTTTAATGATGTTAAGTCAATGATGATGCGACAGACACCATCTTTTTTGGTTTTAGTGAATATATTCGATACAAATTCCAAAGGTTCATGTTTGGTCTTTTCGATGACCCCCTTTGTGATAAGTCTCACCAGTTCAGCTTGTCCCTCACGTTTCTCTTTGACGGAGGGAGAAATACCCTTTGGGGCCATTGTTGAACTGGCGGCGTTTTTTCTGACATGAATTGTATTTTATATCCTGTAATGTTGTTGAGTATATACTTGTCACTCGTGACCATACCCCATGCTTCTTTAAACAAGTGTAATCTCCCCCCTGTTAATAAAGCACCCTTATTCTCTATATGCTGGTAGGGACCAGACCCACCTACCTCCATGGTTATTGGCGATTCTGTTTCTTCATTTTCCTGAAGATTTTGTTCTAACGTGCTGGCGATGTTGGGGGGAGGCGCATTTTCCAGAGGGTCCGCTGCGGGCCCTGATCTAAAAGATCTTTGGGGATAATGTGCGGACCCCAAGCGTTCACCAGTCCCATATTGCGGACGTCGACTGGTGGATGCCGTGGGGTGCTGCCGCTTGGGTATCGGAGGTCTTGGTTTGCTCGTCCCGGGGCCTGCCCTAATTAGGCCGAAGGATTTTGATGCTTCCTGCATCTCCTTCAGTTTTTTATTGAAATCTTTCCCAAATAGCAGCGCGTACGTCTCCGCAGCTGGGGCTTTACACAAGCCAGCAAATTTGGGATTGAGGGCAGGTCTTATGTTTCCCTCCGGAGATTGTTGATCTCAAATTGTGTGGTACACATTAATGCCAGCACATCCTGCTGGCAGGTATCCATCTCCGTGGTCTCCACGGAACGAGCAAAGGCTGTGATGGCTGACGTCAGGAGCCTTAGGATCCGCTGTAGCTTGAGTTCTTTGGTCTGGATGTGTGACCCACATGCCCCCAGATTTGGCTGTTGACACTTTTTACTTTGAGGGCCTCACCGTTTTCTGGTGCTGTGTTGTTTCAGCACCTCAGCGAGCACCTTTTCCAGTAATGGTTGATGCTGGCCGCCATTCTTGGTTCCAGCGGTGCTCCAGCCCGTGGGGTTGCTACAAGCGGTCCATCACACCCAACAGCTCTTCATGTTCCTGCACCCCTGGCATACTCCCAAATTCGTCCGCCTGCCCCTGTTCCAGACCAGCCCAGCCCTGGTCACCAATGCTAGCCTCCAGTAATGAGGGAGCAGAGGGCAGTGCATGAAGCACTGTGGAGGGGGTGCCTGACCTCCCTCCGCGAGAGCGCTCTTTCTGCGCATCTCGCTGGAGCTGCTCCAATTGCTGTTGGATGCAGCTCAGGCGGCTGTCTCTCCTCCATTTAGGTGGAGACATGTCCCCGTCCGACGAATCGGACGCCACCGGCCGGATGCCTGTTCGGATGGCTAGACATCCATCCCGCAGTTCAGGCACTAGCGGGACTGGGCTCGGCACGGTGATGGGGATAGCGGAGTGCCCGGTAATTGTTCCTACCGCCTGTTGCTGCCCCCCCTGCAATGGAACGCTCCTCCGCTGGAGTCGAGCGGGGGACAGGTTCTTCTGGAGCTTTTGTGCCTTGTAGTAGCGAGAGCGCCCCTCAAGCAGCGCGTCTCGCAGGCACCTGCTCCGTGAGCCGCTCCAGCGGCTCAGGCGGCTCTCTCTCCCCCCGTGCGGGTGGAGAGACGTCCCGTCCGACATCGGGAACACCTGCCGGATGCCTCTCGAGTGGCTATGCGTCCAGCCCGCTGCTTCAGGTACTAGCGGGCTGGGCTCGGCACGGTGTCGGGGAATTACGGAACACCGGGTAACGCTCCTACCGCCTGTTGCTGCCCCCCTCCCCAACGGGAAAACGAGGGACAGTTTTGTTCCAGAGCCTTTTTCTCTGCCTGTAAAAAACACAAGCAGAAAAAGGCTCACCTGTAAAAGAAAACCCGACCTCAGGGTACTCACCTGACGGTCCGGTTCATCCTGTAACGGGAGTGCCTAACTCCCGTGGCAGCCGCTGTTGCACTGCTGGCGTAATGCCGCGCCTGCGCACTGAGCGGGTTCTTCACGTAGTCACTCACGTGACTCCGAAGTAAAATTGAACACAACATCCACCACAGCATTCTTCACTGTGGTGGAAGGCACAAAGTACAGTCAGTCCTCCTCCATTGTTTCCCCCTTGGTCAGTGCCATAAACCTCCGCAGTCACCGCTGTGGGCGGCCAGATGTACAGGCCCTCTCGTCAGGACGGTAAGTCCCAAATCGGCGCTTCCCTACCGAAGACCACGGCTTCAGGATGTTGTAGGGCGCAGGCCGGTGGTCGGAGCTCTTCTCCGAGGATCCCCGGTGAGGGATCCCGCTCCGGATGTCCTAGGCTCGGAACGCCGCGCCTGCAGCTAGTAGCTCCGCAGACCACGGCTTCAGGATGTTATAAGCCGCAGGCCAGCAATCGGAGCATTCCTTTCTGGCAACTCGGCAAGGTCTCGCCTGCACCGCATTGAGAAGTTCACACTGTGCCCGCCGCAGAAACTCCAGGCCCGACTCCGGGAAAGGCTGGACAAATCCATGGTGTTAGGTCGCGAGGGAGGCGACATGGAAAAAGTCGCCTCTCTGTGGAGGAAGCGACCAAAAGCGGTTTCCCCCTTACCCCCCCCCCCCTCACCAGCCCCCACACAAGACACACCAAGAGACATTAAAACACATATTTGGACACTAAAAAAACCCCAAAAAAGTAGAAATGACGAACACGCTGCTGGCAGGGCAGCCGACTCGCAACGCCCCCAACGACCATTTTAAGCACGTTACACATTTTTTTTAATATGTGGGGGGAATAGACTTGCTAAGAGTAAAAGTTTAATCTGTAATCATCTCAGGAATAGATTGCAACATTTTTGACTGGTAAAGCTAAAAGTGTGTGAAGTATAGACTGTCAACGCCTTGAAGAATAAAGCAGCCATGACCTACATAAATGGTGGAAATGGTTCAGGAATCTGAATGGCCCATTCCATATTAAAATCCCCTACTATGACAAGTCTAACGAAGGGTCTCGACCCAAAACATCAACCATTCCTTCTATCCAGAGATGCTGCTTGTCCTGCTGAGTTACTCCAACATTTTGTGCCTACCTACTATGACAATCTTGCATCTGCCTGCAATCTTCTGGTACATTTATTCTTCTAATTCTAATTCCCATTGACTTTTTGGGGGCATATAGCACACTTCCAGCAAAGTGATCATCCCCTTTTTATTTCTCAGCTCCACCTCACTATTGCTGTGACATTCTCCTTATTCATAAAGGCAACCCCCCTTCTCTTTTATCCATATCTCTGTCTCACCTTTGGCATCAATACTCTGGAACATTAAGGTGCCAATCTTACCCCTCCCTTAGCCAGATTTCAGTAATGGCTATAATGTCCATGCCACATGTACCTATCCATGCCCTGAATTCATCCCTCTTACCTGTCAGGCCTCTCGCATTGAAATAAACACAACTTAAACCAACCGTCTTGCCTCACACCCTGCCATACTCCTGCCTATCCTGTCCACTGAACTTGCTTTCATCGCCTTGCGCACTGACTTCCCCCTGTCATACTCCTGCATCGGACCCCATCTCCCTGCCAATCTAGGTTAAATCCACCAGTTGTAGCACTGACAAATCTACCCACCTGGACAATGGTTCTCCTCCAGTTCAGGTGCAACCCATCCCTCTTGTAAAAGTCTCCTCGGCCCCAGAAGAGATCCCAATAGTCCAAAAATATGAATACCTTTTGCCTTCACCAAATCCTCATCCCCAAATTCACCGTCCAATCTTCCAGAAGGGTTTCGATCAGAAACATCACCCATTCCTTCTCTCCAGAGATGCTGCCTGTCCCGCTGAGTTACTCCAGCTTTTTGTGTCTATCTCCCAGTTCCTACCTTCACTAGCACTTGGCTCCAGGATTAATCCAAAGATTCCAACCTTTGCGGTTCTGCTTTGTCACTCCCTGTATTCACTCTGCAGGACCATATCCCTTTTCCTGCCTATGTTGTTTTGTTAAACATGTACGATGACTTCTGGCTGCTCGCCCTGCCCCTTTAGAATGTTCTGCAGCTGCTTCATGGTCCCCAAAATTCATCTGGACATCAATGCCGTAAAGGGTCTTGCCATTAACTGTATATTTTCGCCTTACATTCGGCCTCCTGAAGTGTAACACCTCACACTTAAGGGCCTGTCCCACTTGTGCAATCTTTTCGGTGACTGCTGGCACCCATCATAGGTCGCCAAAAATTTTCAACGTTGAAAATTCAGCGTCGACCAGAAAGATGCTACGACTCTTTGGGTGACTAGCAGACCTCTCACGACCATACAGTCATCCCCTGGCAACATGTCACAGTTGTCGTGGGGTGTCACCAGGGGGTCGCCTGTATGATCATGAGAGGTCGCCTGTATGGTCGTGATTGGTCTCCTAGTCACACAAAGATTCGTAGCGTCTTTCTGGTCGCCGCTGAATGTTCAACATGTTGAAAATTTTCGGCGACCTATAACGGGCGCCGGCAGTTGCCGAAAAGGTCGCGTAAGTGGAACATGTAAGTTAATTGATCCTTTACTTGGATCAATTCTCCAGTAATAAATATGGAACATATCATAAATTTGCGTGTCGTGCTTGGACAGGGTCCATGCTAATCCTCCCTGTATTGTTCCAATTTTAGTATATATTGCTGCCGAAATGAAGACTCATATGAGCCAGCACTACCTTTTATGCGGGTACTTCAAACAGGGGCATCTCCAGTAGTACATGTTTAGCTCTAAACTTTGGTACTTGCCTCTGAAGGGAGTAAATATAATATAAGGCCCTGCATTGGTAATGCTCACATACATGGAGCAAAGCACAATTTACTCTTTAGTGTATTAGTGCGACCCTAATCTCCCATCTATCACATTGGAGACATTTGAAATATCTTTAATCGGACTTATTGGACTTTATCTTGCACTAAATGTTGTTCCCTTTATGTTTTATTTGTACACTGTGGATGGCTTGACTGTAATCATGGATAGTCTTTTCTTTGACTGGATGGAACACAACAAAAAGCACTGCACTCTACCTCGGTACATGTGACAATAATATACTAAACTAAGGTACTTTTAAGAACTTCAACACACGAAGGGCATAAGATGGTGCTGGAAACAAAGCGACACTTTGTGTTTAAGAAAGAGCTACAGATGCTGGAATAATAGAAGGTAGACAAAAATGCTGGAGAAACTCAGCAGGTGAGGCAGCATCTATGGAGAGAAGGAATATACAACGTTTCGGGTCGACACTTTGTGTGCTGTCTTGGTAAAGTCTACCAGTCTGATACCACAATCATATTTTTGTATTTATTAATGACTGGTTATATTTAATGTGATTTTACTGAATCACATACAAAACAAATAATTTCATTTTATCTAGCTACATGTGACAATAAAGTTTTATTGAATTCCATTTCTTGTGCAAAGTACACAAGCATCTTAATAATAAAAAGGAGATCAATTGGAAAAAATATGCTGCTGTCATTTGGTGGACTGGGAGGAGAGGTTATCTACTAAGAGTGTTTCTCTCTCCATGTTACCACAAGTACAGTTCATTCCTTGTATTCTTTGTTTTATTTCAAATTTCCGGAACCTATCCTATTTTGCCTCTAGATTGAAGTGGGAGGAACATAAACATGAGAGCAACCAGTTGAGTTGAATGACATGTTTTTGTTTACATTTGTCGTGAATTTCTGCACTATTGATAATCACTGCTTAAATCTGGAAATAAAACTGCAAGCAAAACAGATATATTTTTTGTATCCAAATCAAGAAACAAAGCAAGTGAAAGATCTTAATTCTAGCAACTACCCATCATACTTCCCGGACAAGGGATATGAAGTAGTATATTAATGAGCAGGAGTGGAATGTACCTGTAATTAAAATAGCCTATAAATCAGACAAAATAGAAGGGCTTTTACAAGCAGCAACTTGCACACTGTTCCAATGTTGCCCTGTGCAAACATGCAGCTGGACTGATTCTGAGAAATGTATGGGCTGATAAGCACTTTGTTGCACTTGATGAGATGCTATTAAAGTATGATTTTTTATTAATTTAAAATTTGGCATTCAGACTTTTATGCATTAAAAAAATTGAACTTGCTCCCTAAGGTACTTCTGTGCTGTTGAACTGGATAAGTGTGTGCAATGGTTGACAATTACCTCAATAATGTCTCCCATATGTTCAGGTTATGAGATAATGTGAAGCCGTTCTTGTATTCTCATGATGCACCTCCTCTTCCATCCAGACCTTCCAATATCTCCTGAAGCATTTATAGTAGTGATATATAGGACAGTCTTTCTAAAGGAGTGAAAAATAGTTCATGCTATACAAGTCGGCTGCCAGTGGCTAGAGGAGTTCTGCAGGGGTCAGTGCTGGGGCTGCTACTCTTCACGTTGTATATTAATGATTTGGGCAAGGAGATTGAAGGCTTTGTGGCCAAGTTTGCGGCAAGATTATGAAAATAAATGGAGGTGCAGGTAGTGTAGAGAAAGCAGGGACACTGCAGAAGGACATGGGCAGGTTGGGAGAGTGGGCAGAGTGTGAAAGTGTGGAGTCATGCATTTTGGTAGTAGGAATAAAGGCGTAGACTATTTTCTAAATGGGGAGAGAATCCAGAAATTGGAGGTGCAAAGGAACTTGGGAGTGCTGGTGCAGGATTCCCAAAAAGTTAATCTGTAAAGTCGAGTCGTTAGTAAAGAAAGCAAACTCAATGCTAGCATTTATTTCAAGAGGGCTTGCATACAAAAACAGAGATGTAATGCTGAGGCTCTATAAGGCGCGGGTGAGGCCGCCTTAGCAATATTGTGAGCAATTTTGGGCACCATATATGCAGAAAGGGTCCAGAAGAGGTTTACAAGAATGATCCCAGGAATGTCTGGGTTAACATATAATGAGCGTTTGACGGCACTGGGCCTGTACTCACTGGAGTTTAAAAGAATGAGGAGGACCTCATTGAAATGTACCGAATAGTGAAAGGCTTGGATGGAGTGGATGTGGAGTGGATGTTTCCAATTGTGGGAGAGTCTAGGACTAGAGGTTATAGCCTCAGAATTAAAGGATGTTCCCTTAGGAAGTGGATGAGGAGCAATTCATTAGGCAGAGGGTAGTGAATCTGTGGAATTCTTTGTCACAGAATGCTGTAGAGGCTGTCAATGGTTATTTTTAAGGCAGAGATAGATAGATTCATGCCTTATTCTTGATTAGTACAGGCGTCAGGAGTTATGGGGAGGAGGCAGGAAAATGGGGTTAGGAGGGAGAAATAGATCAGCCATGATTGAATGGCGGAGTAGACTTGATGGACCGAATGGCCTAATTCTGCTCCTATCACGTATGACCTTATGACATGGCCTATACCAATTTCAAGAAAACAGCTCTAAGATCCAGATAGGTATGATATGTTTGGTAAGTAGTGAGTAAAAAATGAGTTTAAATTTGCTAACTGGGAAAAAGGCTATTGTGAATTAATGAGTGAAGGAAAATGATTTGTTTAAGATATTGATCATTGTATAGTTCCGTGGGATATATTAGAATGTCAAAGTCATGAATGGTTGCACTTTTAAGTACAGCTGATTTTTTTTATAATGTCATGGGTCACAGTTTTGAGATAAGAAGGTTTTGAGTTTTCAGTCTGAAAAATTAGAGTATGTCTGTCAAAATTAATGTAGTGTGTTGAATACTCAATGTTCTGCTTGGTGTATATCAATATTTTGGTAATCATTCCTCAGGCACACCAAATGACAGACGTGCCCACACAAACTGCACTTAACAGACAGGCAGTAGATACAATGTTATTGTGTAACATGTAGAAACTCATTGCTGCACGGCAGTCTTTTGCGATTTAGCCCTATGTTCTGAAATGAAGGCATGTAAGAAGATTACGAAATGTGGTATAGTGAAGTTTAAGTCTTACATCATACTAAACAGCAAACTCATGTTTCTTAGTGATCAATTTATAGCTGATATCAGGGCAAGACTTTCTTGGAACACATAACTGAGCAGTGAGTTAAAGACAAAACTGTTTGAATCATTTAATAAAAATCAATATACAACAACGCAGGTGCTGCAAAGGTTTATGAATGTTGACTTAAAATCAGATTGAAAAGCCTCCTTACACAAATGTTTTGCATGGAAGAGATTAATGGTGAAATGAATTCCTACTGTGTGAAATGTTTTGAAATTAGGCTTTATTGTGCATGCAAGAATACGTATCAGTAGAAGTGGGGAAAGAGATGATGTTTCCAAATCTGAAGTTAGCGAATTCTGAGTTCACTATCAACTGTTGCTGGCAAAATTAGCAAAACAAAATTAATTGAACTCCTATTAAATATTACAACACAATAAATAATCATTTTTGGCGGATCCCCGGGATTTTGGATGGCTTGATTTCAGTTCAGTTTTATAAGTTTGATCTGAATGGTAAGTTTGATGTGTGAACAAGCGGACTCATGTACAAATGGGACAGCAAGTGCCTAATAGGGTGCATGGGTGGGTTTTTTTCGAGATGATATGCCGCTTCTGCTGTTTACATCGGGGTTCTTGGTGCTCCTGATGTCTGTTTGCAAGGTTCTCAAGAAGTCCTGGATACTTCTTCTTCACATTGGATGATCATGTGGCAGGGATTCGTAGAAATCTGTGGAGATATTACAATTTAGCAAAAAGGCTTTGAGCACATCTTTGACTCTTTTCCTTGGTCCATTGAGGTAATCTGTTCCTAAGGCTGACTGAGATAGAGTTTGGTATCAGTTACGTGAATGGCTCCCAACCCAGGTGTAAATGTAAACCTTTAGTTCACTTTTTTAAGTGAGAGCGGTGCATTTTCCTGCTAATATTTGTCAAGTCAAGTCAAGTCAACTCAAGTTTATTCATCACATATGCATACGAGATGTGCAGTTAAATGAAAAGTGGCAATGCTTGCGGATTGTGCAAAAAAACTACAAAACAGAATGGAACAGAATCACATATTCACATATTACATATTTATGGGAGGGAAAAAAAGAAAAAAACAGCAATTTAAAAAAGACACCATACAACAGTAAATTGTGTTTTTGGAGTACAGAATTGTTTGGAGTTTACTGTGAGAGTGTATCGTAACTGTCTCATAATTTTTTTAGTGCTGCCATCAAAGATTTTCCAAGATCATGTATTTGAAAACCTGGAATTTGTTCTGATAATTCTAACGAGTTATCAACCATGAACACGCCAAATCCAGATTTAGTAGACTTCATCTCTTATTGCTCCTCATTTGACATTAAATAAACAATCTTTCTCAACTGGTCACAAGTCTCCAATCAGAAAATCAACGCTCCACAACTATCCTTTGGCTCCTTCCAAGCCAATTTGGAATCCAATTGCTAGCTCACCCTGTAATGTTGCTAAACCTTTCAATTTCTCCATCAATCTTTCTTCAGGGTTGTAACGTCCCTGCTTATTAAGTTGTTCTTGCCACTCTAATAATGTGAGTTAACCGTAGTTGCTCTTATTTGATGAAATCGCAAAATCATATCATATCTTCTTCATTTCTTTATTTGTCGGTCTGGCCAATGTAAATTTTTTAACTATTAATAACAACTAATTCTTGGAGTTCAATACTGGCACACACTGATTAACTCCAGTGCACCTCTCAAAATGTATCTACATGAGCAGGGAATAGTTAACCACCAATCACCCTACCCCACCTCAATAAGCCGTGACTTTGCTCAGACCTAAATATCAAAGGAGTATTCAGTGCATTGAACGTGGGTTACGTGGTTGACTGAACTTGAGAAGAAATTTAAAAGGTCCATTTGACACACGTGTCAAACACTCTTTGAAGTTCAAATTATTTTTGCAACTCTGCGCTGTTGAGCCTAATCTATGAAACGCAAAGATTACTTTTGTGCCCACACCCAATGATTAGGCATAATGACATTGTGTTCTTATTATTTGGAAGGGAGAGACAGATACAATCTATGAGCTGTTAGTTAAAATGGCGAGGCGATTTTAGTGATATAAGTGTTTGTCATCGCTGAGGAATTGCATTTATTTTGTTGTGATTTTTTTTCATTTTACGAGTTAAAGGGAAATTAAATGAATCACCTCAATTAATATTTAAAGCCCATGCCACGTGTAAGCAGTGCTTTGATAACTATGAGGAATTAATCATTCAGAGAGAATGTCAAAGATTGCAAAATATATTATTGCTGGATATGGTGGAAGAACTCTTAACACCACACCCCAAACGAAATACAGCAGAGGCCAGACATTTGAGTAGAAACAGACAAACCAGCACGTATCAGGCACACCCTAAGGAGAAAGCACCAGAAGACCCTGTAATTTAAATTCTAAACTAGTTTCAGTCACTCCATCTGAGGACTTCCTGTCATATAGTCATAGAGTGATACATTGTGGAAACAGGCCCTTCGACCTACTTGCCCACACTGGCCAACATGCCCCAGCTACATTAGTCCCACCTGCCAAGTGTTTGGCCCATATCCCTCCAAACCTGTCCTATCCCTGTACCTGTCTAACTGTTTTGTCAACGTTGCTATAGTCCCTGCCTCAACCACCTCCTCTGCAAGCTTGTTCCATACCGCCACCCCCCATTGTGGGAAAAAGTTACCCTTCAGATTCCTATTAAATCTTTTCCCCTTCACCTTTAATCTATGTCCTCAGTATTTTCTATTTTATTGTTTAACATTTTAAGAGATGGGTTGGATCATATAAGAAAGGTTAATTAGCAGTTGCAGTAAAATAACAAAGTAAATGAATGCCTTAAAAATCACAAGCTTCCAATGAATCAATTCAATGATGCAATAGTTCTTTGCTGGCACGTACGCTGGAGGCAGGAAACATGTTCCTGATGTTGGGGGAGTCCAGACCCAGGGCCACAGTTTAAGAATAAGGAGTAAGCCATTTAGAACGTTGACGAGGAAACACTTTTTCTCACATAGAGTGATGAGTCTGTGGAATTCTCTGCCTTAGTGAGAATTCCACATGGGCGGTGGAGGCAGGTTCTCTGGATGCTTTCAAGACAGAGCTAGATAGGGCTCTTAAAAATAGTGGAGTCAGGGGATATGGGGAGACGGCAGGAATGGGGTACTGAATGGGGATGATCAGCCATGATCACATTGAATGGCGGTGCAGGCTCGAAGGGCCGAATGGCCTACTCCTGCACCTATTGTCTATTGTCTATTGTCTATTGTCACAGCAAAATTCTCAATCACCATTCACAACCCATAATGCTCAGTCACCGTATTTTGGTGCCATTTGCAAAGAAAAAGGGCAAACTCCAAGTTTCACTCACTCCACCTGATATGCTGAGGTTGCCAATGTTGGAAGTACAGGACACCCCTGATCCATGTAAGCGCAGGTTGCTGCAGGCCCACGAAGAAGGGTCTCGACCTGAAACATCACCCATTCCTTCTGCAGAGATGCTGCCTGTCCCGCTGAGTTACTCCAGCATTTTGTGTCTACCCACGAGCCAATATCCCTCTCCTCACCCGATCACATCTGTGTCCCGGGGGGGGGGGGGGGGGGGGCTCCTGTAGCCGAACCTGAACCATCAGTACATTGCATAGCTACCTGCATTTCAGCACCGCATGCTCACAGACCTGGTGCCAGAGGTTATGAGGAGAGGGCAGGCGAATGGGGTTAAGCCAGATTTGTTGGCATTGTGTTACTGGAGGCAAAATTGATTTACTGGCACTAGGCAGACAGAATTAAATGCATTTGACAAGAATCTTTTCATTAATCAGGAAAAACGTTTTAAACGTTTAGAACTACAAAGTAATCAAAGGTTTTGGGATGGGCTGTAAAGGTTACGGGGGAAGGCAGGAGAATGGGGTTGAGAGGGAAAGATAAATCAGTCATGATTGAATGGTGGAGTAGACTTGATGGGCCAAATGGCCTAATTCTGTTCCTATTAGAGACCTAAGACTTTTGCCTCCATCACAGTGAGGAGATGTTGGGTGGACTCACTGTGGTGGATGTTAATATGTGTTTATTGTTGTTTTTTATTGTATTGTATTGTATGTATGACTGCTTCAATTTTGTTCAGACTCGGTCTGAATGACAATAAAGGCTATCTAATCTAATCTAATCTAATCTAATCTATTACTTATGAACATACATTAATCCCCCTTCATATTTAAATAAATCCACTTAAACTTGTGGATTTACTTGCTTGCTTGGGCTGTTTGCTTCTGTTCTAGAATGCTAGTGTGACCCTTTGTTGCCAAGCGCTGCAATGCTGTGAAATTAACATGAATCCCTGTCCTCGCCTGGTCAGCATTGAGACGTGGTGCTTGGGCTGGCATTGTGAATGTAGTCTGCAGGTATTGGCAGTGATCATTCATTCCACATGTTGATGGATCCCCTCCTTCCGCCGACCCCCCTCCCCTGGATCCTAGAGCCTCATTCATCCCCTCATTGTTGAATGTGATGGAATTGTCTCTCTCTCCCCCACTCCTTGTTTGGCTGCACAGCTCTTCCCAGCCAAAGGCAGATGTCTGCTTCCATCGCATCCAACATGTATAGATGAGAGAGACTGTAGGATCCAGGGGTTCTGCTGACACACAGAGCAGGTACATCCAAGACGCACAATGCCCACAGCCGCCATGCCAGTCTGACACCCACACCTCACTGCTGAATGGTTGCACCTAACTGAGTTACTACAGCATTTTGAGTCTATCTTCGTGCCCTCACAGGCAGCCTCTCCACTATAAACTGTAGGACAATTCATCGCTGCAAACCATCAGCTGGGCTCGGGAGTTATTTCCAAATTCCAAGCACAGCAGTGCTGTGGGTAATAATAATAATAATAATAATAATAATAATAATAATAATAATAATAATAATAATAATAATAATAATAATAATAACTACTTTATTGATCCCCTCAGGGAAATTCAGATGTCCAGAAGCCCCCAACCAACAAACCCACAGATTCAAAACGAACGCAGACAGAAAATACATAGAATACAATGTGGACACTACCTGAGAGCAATAAATACTTAAAAAGACCAATAATTAACAATTCAAAATTCAAAATTGCAAAATGCATCCCCCTACAGCCTAGCGGTCCGAATTATAAAATCTAATGGCTGCAGGGGTGAAGGATCTCCTGAACCGCTCCGTTCTACAGGGCAGGGAGAGGAGCCGGTTGTTGTTCCGAATGCTCTTTTGACTCTCCAGAATTACATGGAGGGGATGCCCGGGGTTATTCAGGATGGCCTGCACCTTGTGCCTCATACGCCTCTCAAGCACATCCATCCCAGAGTCTACTCTCCCCTCCAGCACTGAGCTAGCTCGTTTAACCAGTTTGACCAGCTTCTTCTTGTTTTTTGCTCTAATGCTGTTGCCCCAGCAGACAACAGCGTAGAAAATAACACTTGCAACCACAGTGTTGTAAAACATGTGCAGCATCTCATTACACACATTGAAGGATTTGAGCCTTCTGAGGGTAATGCATCTGTCTGCATGTAAAGCTGTAATGATTACATCTAGCACCAGTCCCTGTTCTGGGAATACATCGCACATGCTAAGCAACCCAAGGTAACTTCTCAGTTAATCTTTCGAACTGTAATGGTGACCTATTAGAGAAAAATATGATAGTGTTGTTGATCCAACTCGGTCTGGGGAGTTGGGGAGTTTCCATCCCTGTTGGTAGGTAAGTAATAATAATAATAATGGATGGGATTTATATAGCGCCTTTCTAATACTCAAGGCGCTTTACATCGCATTATTCATTCACTCCTCAGTCACACTCGGTGGTGGTAAGCTACTTCTGTAGCCACAGCTGCCCTGGGGCAGACTGACGGAAGCGTGGCTGCCAATCTGCGCCTACGGCCCCTCCGACCACTACCAATTACTCACACACATTCACACACATTCACACACAGGCAAGGGTGGGTGAAGTGTCTTGCCCAAGGACACAACGACAGTATGCACTCCAAGCGGGATTCGAACCGGCTACCTTCCGGTTGCCAGCCGAACACTTAGCCCATTGTGCCGTATACAGTAAGTCATAGAAACATAGAAACATAGAAATTAGGTGCAGGAGTAGGCCATTCGGCCCTTCGAGCCTGCACCGCCATTCAATATGATCATGGCTGATCATCCAACTCAGTATCCCGTACCTGCCTTCTCTCCATACCCTCTGATCCCCTTATCCACAAGGGCCACATCTAACTCCCTCTTAAATATAGCCAATGAACTGGCCTCGACTACCCTCTGTGGCAGGGAGTTCCAGAGATTCACCACTCTCTGTGTGAAAAACATTCTTCTCATCTCGGTTTTAAAGGATTTCCCCCTTATCCTTAAGCTGTGACCCCTTGTCCTAGACTTCCCCAACATCGGGAGCAATCTTCCTGCATCTAGCCTGTCCAACCCCTTAAGAATTTTGTAATTTCTATAAGATCCCCTCTCAATCTCCTAAATTCTAGAGAGTATAAACCAAGTCTATCCAGTCTTTCTTCATAAGACAGTCCTGACATCCCAGGAATCAGTCTGGTGAACCTTCTCTGCACTCCCTCTATGGCAATAATGTCCTTCCTCAGATTTGGAGACCAAAACTGTACGCAATACTCCAGGTGTGGTCTCACCAAGACCCTGTACAACTGCAGTAGAACCTCCCTGCTCCTATACTCAAATCCTTTTGCTACGAAAGCTAACATACCATTTGCTTTCTTCACTGCCTGCTGCACCTGCATGCCCACTTTCAATGACTGGTGTACCATGACACCCAGGTCTCGCTGCATCTCCCCTTTTCCTAGTCGGCCACCATTTAGATAATAGTCTGCTTTCCTGTTTTTGCCACCAAAATGGATAACCTCACATTTATCCACATTATACTGCATCTGCCAAACATTTGCCCACTCACCCAGCCTATCCAAGTCACCTTGCAGTCTCCTAGCATCCTCCTCACAGCTAACACTGCCCCCCAGCTTAGTGTCATCCGCAAACTTGGAGATATTGCCTTCAATTCCCTCATCCAGATCATTAATATATATTGTAAATAGCTGGGGTCCCAGCACTGAGCCTTGCGGTACCCCACTAGTCACTGCCTGCCATTGTGAAAAGGACCCGTTTACTCCTACTCTTTGCTTCCTGTTTGCCAGCCAGTTCTCTATCCACATCAATACTGAACCCCCAATGCCGTGTGCTTTAAGTTTGTAAACTATTCTCTTATGTGGGACCTTGTCGAAAGCCTTCTGGAAGTCCAGATACACCACATCCACTGGTTCTCCCCTATCCACGCTACTAGTTACATCCTCGAAAAATTCTATAAGATTCGTCAGACATGATTTACCTTTTGTAAATCCATGCTGACTTTGTCCAATGATTTCACCACTTTCCAAATGTGCTGCTATCCCATCTTTAATAACTGACTCTAGCAGTTTCCCCACTACCGATGTTAGACTAACTGGTCTGTAATTCCCCGTTTTCTCTCTCCCTCCCTTCTTAAAAAGTGGGGTTACGTTTGCTACCCGCCAATCCTCAGGAACTACTCCAGAATCTAAAGAGTTTTGAAAGATTATTACTAATGCATCCACTATTTCTGAAGCTACTTCCTTAAGTACTCTGGGATGCAGCCTATCTGGCCCTGGGGATTTATCGGCCTTTAATCCATTCAATTTACCCAACACCACTTCCCGGCTAACCTGGATTTCACTCAATTCCTCCAACTCCTTTGACCCGCGGTCCCCTGCTATTTCCGGCAGATTATTTATGTCTTCCTTAGTGAAGACGGAACTAAAGTAGTTATTCAATTGGTCCGCCATATCCTTGTTCCCCATGATCAACTCACCTGTTTCTGACTGCAAGGGACCTACATTTGTTTTAACTAATCTCTTTCTTTTCACATATCTATTAAAACTTTTGCAGTCAGTTTTTATGTTCCCTGCCAGTTTTCTTTCATAATCTATTTTTCCTTTCCTAATTAAGCCCTTTGTCCTCCTCTGCTGGTCTCTGAATTTCTCCCAGTCCTCCGGTATGCTGCTTTTTCTGGCTAATTTGTACGCATCATCCTTCGCTTTGATACTATCCCTGATTTCCCTTGTTATCCACGGATGCACTACCTTCCCTGATTTATTCTTTTGCCAAACTGGGATGAACAATTTTTGTAGTTCATCCATGCAGTCTTTAAATGTCTTCCATTGCATATCCACCGTCAACCCTTTTAGAATTAATTGCCAGTCAATCTTGGCCAATTCACCTCTCATACCCTCAAAGTTACCTTTCTTTAAGTTCAGAACCATTGTTTATGAATTAACAATGTCACTCTCCATCCTAATGAAGAACTCAACCATATTATGGTCACTCTTGCCCAAGGGGGCACGTACAACAAGACTGCTAACTAACCCTTCCTCATTACTCAATACCCAGTCTAAAATAGCCTGCTCTCTCGTTGGTTCATCTACATGTTGATTTAGATAACTATCCCGCATACATTCCAAAAAATCCTCTTCCTCAGCACCCCTGCCAATTTGATTCACCCAATCTATATGTAGATTGAAGTCACCCATTATAACGGTTTTGCCTTTGTCGCACGCATTTCTAATTTCCTGTTTGATATCATCTCCAACTTCACTACTACTGTTAGGTGGCCTGTACACAACACCCACCAGCGTTTTCTGCCCCTTAGTGTTTCAAGTCCAGGTGAGGTACTGCATGAACTGACCTTTAATGAACCAGCTTATCTAAGCTTCAAAGCACAACCCTTCTGCTCAAAGTTCCCATGATATTTGATTCTAAGATGTTTATCTACTTCCAGTTTGAGTCGTGGAACTGAATAAAATAATCTAAATCAATCATCCAAAGAGATTTATAGTCAGCAGAGATAGGTCATCCCGTTTTTTTGACCAAATTTGAGTCCATAACTAGAGTGGGACCCTCACCTATTCCTTCTAGGGTTACAGGGATGGGGATATGACTTCCTCGCATGTGTAATGTGAAGCCATGGAAAGCATTTTATCAGGATGCATCGTAGCATGGTTTGGGAACAGATCCATTCAAGGACCCAAGAAATTGCAGAGAATTGTGGACGTAGCCCAGACCATCACGCAAACCAATCTCTCTTCCATGCACTCCATCTACGCTTCAGGCTGCCTTGCCAAGGCCACCAGCATAATTAAGGACCAGTCTCACCCTGGACCTCATCGCTCGGGTCGAGCAAGAGAGAGTTAGATACAGCTCTTAGGGCTAACGGAATCAAGGGATATGGGGAGAAAACAGGAAAGGGGTACTGGTTTTGGATGATCAGCCATGATCATATTGAAAGGCAGTGCTGGCTCGAAGGGCCGAATGCCCTACTCCTGCACCTATTTTGTATGTTTCTATGTTTCTCTCCCTCTTCTCCCCTCTCCCTTCAGGCAAGAGGTACAGAAGTGTGAAAACGCATACCTCCAGATTCAGGGACAGTTTCTTCCCAGCTGGTATTAGGCAAATGAACCATTCTTTCAACAACCAGAGAGCAGTCCTGATCTACTATCTACCTCACTGGAGACCCTTGGACTATCTTTAATCAGACTTTACTGGACTTTATCTTGCACTAAGCGTTAATCCCTTTATCTTGTACCTTGTACATTGTGGACGGCTTGATTGTAATTATGTATAGTCTTTCCACTGAATCAGTTGGCAACCTTGTTCTGCATAGGGGCCAGGACCCATGTCTGTGAGCGGATGGCGGGCAACATCTATCGCCATAGTGTGACACTGTTTTTTTTTCGCATTAGTTTTCACGTGTTTTTCAATTCATTTTCTGCAGTTCCCAGGTGGGCTCGCCCGCCTCCAGGACTTGCTGTAGCACTCAGGTCGCCTGTGTGCCCCGGGATGAGCTTGCAGTTCCCAGATCAGCTCGCGTGCCCCGGGACTGGCTGTAGCGCCCAGGTCGCATGTGTGCCCCGGGATGAGCTTGCAGTTCCCAGATCAGCTCGCGTGCCCCGGGACTGGCTCTTGACCCCAGATCAGCTCGCGTCCCCGGGACTGGCTGTAGCGCCCAGGTCACCTGCGTGCCACAGGTCTAGCTGCAGTTCCCAGATCAGCTCGCATCCCCGGAACTAACTGCAGTTCCCAGATCAGCTCCTGTTCCCAGGACTGGCTACAGTTCCCAAGTCGTGAAAACTAATTGAAAAACAAATATGCCTGCGGGCCGGATGATTCGGGTTACGGGCCGCGTAGGTTGCCAACCACTGCACTAACTGGACATAAACAAAAAAACATTTCACTGTACTTCGGTACACAGAACAATAAACTATAACTAATTAACAGTTGTGTGCTCAAATGTCATGAACTCCAGAACTTCCTCGCCTATCATAGAGGGGCTGATTAGGATTATCTGAAGATGAAAGATCGGAGATGGAGGTGGGCAATCACTGCAACTGATGGTCAACTAGCAACTGTAGTTGAGGCAATATAGTTTCTCCACCACATAATCATACTCCAACGTTTCACCAACAATGTAATATCTGCATTGGACGTACCCTGAGCGTAGTTCACAACAGAACATTGCTAAAGAATGGTTTTCATGAACAGCACCATTAAAGTAAAATGGCAAAGCAACCAAAGTACAAAGCCAAAGGCTCTCAAGAAAATGCTTTGTCCAGCTTGAAATAGTTTCAGCCTCTGAGGCAAAAAATTCGAGCAAAGTCTCTGTTTGTAACTTTTAACACTGTATTGCAGTATTTTGCAATCATGCCAAATAGCACCATAGCAACATAATATTTTGTGCTGATAAATGTGCAATGATAATATACAGTAAAGTTTAATTTAGGCCATTTATTCTTTATAGATCTTTTAGTTGTAAGAATTACATAATGTCAGATGCAAAGCCAAGGACATGACATTGGCCAGATGAAGGGTTTTGACCCAAAAGATCATCTGTCCATTTCTCTCCACAGATGTTGCCCGACCCACTGAGTCCCTCCAGAAGTTTGTTTCTTGCCCCAACACTGGATAGATAAGATTATCAATATGTTGATGGAAAAATTTCGTTAAGATTTTAGAGTCAAAAGGACGCAAAGTGCTGGAGTAACTCAGCAGGTCGGACAACATCGCTGGAGAACATGGATAGGTGACGTTTTGGGTCGAGCTCCTTCTTCAGACTGATTGTAAGGGGAGAAGAAAGCTGGAAAAGGGGAGAGGTAAGGCCTTTGTGGCAGGTAATAGACTCTAGAGTCACTCTGTTCAAATCACGAGAGTTGACCTCTGTTAATCAGATGCCTAGTGTAATGAAACGATATTGACATTTTATCTATTTCCGTTGTTCCAAAACACTTGCTCTCTCCAACAACTTATTGCTTATTGCATGCTAAGCTTATCACAAAGGCACCTTGTTTACCATCTTCCTCTTTTTCCGTCCACTGCCATATAAAGTGGTGAGCCCCTGTTGAGAAAGGTGATTTTATCTAATGTATGTTTGATCCTGTAGGTAAAAAAAACACAAAGGCCCCAATACTAATTTAGGGACCACTATTCACCTTCTTTTAGTTTGAGAACAATTATTCACCACAGCCCTCTGTTGTCCGTTTTTCCACCATCAATGTATCAGTGTTATCAATATCTGTCCTCTCCCTTGCACTTTAGCTTTGCTGATAGCCCTGTTAAGCAGCACCTTATCAAAAACAAGTCCATCACACCATATTGACGGAATTACCTTCATCGTCTTTATTACTTCATCAAAAAATATTTTTAATCTTTCCTTATAGGTTCTTGTTGGCTTGAAATGATTGGGGGATTTTTTGGCCTCCAGGTGACTATTAATTCTGTTCCTTATCATTGTTCCCAAAAGCTTTCTCACAACTAAGGTTAACCTAACTGTCTGGGATTCATAATTTATTCTCTTTATAAACATTTAGATTAGATTAGATTAGATTAGATTCGTTTTATTGTCATTCAGACCTTTCGGTCTGAACGAAATTTTGTTTCCCTGCAGTCATACATATAATTTTTAAAAATGGCAAAAACACACAATCAACACAAATTTAACATCCACCACAGTGAGTTCACCAAACACCTCCTCACTGTGGTGGAAGGCAAAATCTTAAAGTCTCTGTCTCTGTCTCTTCCCCCTTTGTTCTCCCTCTGCGCCGAGGCGACGGTTCAAATATTTGCCACTCTCTAGTCCTCTGCACCAGTTGCAAGTTCAAAGAACATTGGATAATTATGTTTAGTGTCCCTACAATATCTTCCCATTCTTCTCTCAAGTACAATCATCTGGTCCTAGTGACTAGCTCTCTTAAAGTTCAACCAACTTTCAGAATTGTCCACTGTACCATTAACTTTTAACATATAAACTATCTCAACTGTCGCCTGCTTCACTATTACTTTGGAGGCACCCCTTTCCCTCATGAATTTGAAAGCAAAATCCCTTCATTTTCAATTTCTCTGTAACATGTAGAAATAAGGTTGTAGGGACAAAGTTCTGGTAAGTGGATATGAAGGAGATTGGTTCACGGGAGACACAAGGGACTGCAGATACTTGATTACAAAAAAAGACATAAAGTGCTGGAGTAAATCAGCAGGTCAAGCAGGGATTTTGGAGAATATGGATAGGTGATGTTTCAGGTTGGAACCCTTCCTCAAACTCAGAATCAGTTCAGATTCAGAGCCTGAAGAAGAGTCCTGACCCAAAATGTCACCTATCCATGCATATACATTTAAGAATTTGGCTGGTGACAAAAATTGAGAATCACTATTCGAATCATCCAACATTTAATAAAGATATCATTTTTTTTATCAACATGCCTTCCATGGTCAGTAGAAACCTTGCAATTTGAGTTGAATTCATTTAGAACACTCGTACCATGACCCTACGACCACACCTAAAATGAATAGTGTTCCTTAGTTTATTTTGTTCTGAAAATCAGACGACTTGACCATTTACAGTGTTAATTATGAACAAAAAGGTCAATGGTTCAACAAATACTCTTGGCCACGACCTTCTGCTCAGCTACTTATCGGGTGAAGTTAATTATCCTCGTCTTTAATTGCTAAAAACAAACCTCCCTAGTTTACCACAAGACAGGTTAACTCCGAAAGCGATCGCAAACTTCACACCTTACAAGAGCTGATCCACTTTATCTCCTATATCTACAACTTGACAGCAACAGTTAAAACATCGAACATAGAAAAACACTGCGTTGGTACAGGACCTCTGCCCACAATGTCCGTGCCGAACGTGATGCCAAGATAAACTAATTTCATCTGCTTGCACATAATCCATCCCCCTCTATTCCCTGCATATCCATGTACCTATCTAAAATCTCTTAAACAGCACTATCATATCTGAATTCACCATCAGTACATGCAGCATATTTCAGGCACCAACCACCCTGTGCATGTGTGTGTGTGTGTGTGTGTGTGTGTGTGTGTGTGTGTGTGTGTGTGCGTGTGTGAGAGTTAAAACTGTCCCTTTCACTTTAAAACTATGCCCTCTAGTCTTTCATATTTCAACCCTTGGAAAAATGTTCTGACACTCTACCCTACCTACGTCTCTCATAATGTTGTAGACTTCTATCAGTTAATCCACTGAAACCAATTCAAGTCCCCACAACCTCCCTTATAGTTAATACCCAACTGTTGATCTCGCTGAGTTTAAAAGCAACGTAATGGACCAAGTTTCAGACTTTTAATAAAAGTTCCTAAATATACTTATGGTGATGATGTCAGCAGAATGTTGCATTTTCCACGTTAGTAACTGTGCTTCTACACTGTGGTCATGAAGCATAAACTTTAATCCTTGAAGTGTAATGTTCAACCAATACTCTTAGCTTCTGAAGAAGGGTCTCAATCCCAAACGTCACCCATTCGTTCTCTCTAGAGATGCTGCCTGTCCCTCTGAGTTACTCCAGCTTTTTGGGCCTATCTATTCTTTGCTTCGGTATGGTTTTCCAGCAAATCCACCTCAGCACATGGTTTGGGTGTGGTGAAGATGTTTTCTTGCTGATGTATCACACATTCGGGCTGTTGGTGGTGAGGAGTGAGTCACATTATTTCAAAATCGTCTTCATCTGTTCAAAACCCTATTTGATTCATCACCAGCTGCACTAACTTCCCATATTCTCAGCATTGCCTCAGAGACAATCGTCATTGAATGCGAGAGGTGGTGGACAAATCAGTTAGTGATATTGAGATTAGTTTAGTTAGAGAAACAACGTGGAAACAAGCCCTTTGGCCCACCAAGTCCGCACTGACCAATGATCCCTGCATATTAACACTATCCGACACACACTAGCAGGGGCGGAAAACCCGGGGGGGCCAGAAGGGACACGTCCCCCTCATGTTTTGAGAGGTGGGCGACATCCCCGCCAGGTTAACCTGCCTGGGCTTGTGGGAAATATGGCCAGCGCGGAGACGGGGCTGGTGGTTAACCCGTTGAGACAGCGCTGGATTGAGGCTCCTCTATAATCTTTACTCTGACGCCTCGCGCGCGTGTTTGAGTGTGCGCATGCGCGCTCAGACGCCAAAAAATCGTGTCCCCCGTCCCCTCCATGTTTTGATAGTGAGTTCCGCTCTTGCACACTAGGGACAATTTTTACATTTATCAAGCCAATTTACCTACATACCTGTAACGGCTTTGGAGTGTGGGAGTAAACCGCAGATCTCAGAGAAAACCCATGCAGATCACGGGGAAAACATACAAACTCCATACAGACAGCACTCGTAGTCAGGATCGAACCCAGGCCTCCAGTGCTGTAAGGCAGCAACTTTACCACTATGCCACAATGCCACCCAGGACATTGATGGATTCACAAAGTACAAGAGACCCAAAGAATTTGACAGTGATTATCGCCTTTTTAGCAGAGGTGAAGGTTGGAGCAGGCACATCCAGAGTCAGCTTAGTCCTGCTTCTCCTCGCTTCCAGATTTCTTTCCACATCTATCCTCCCCTCCGCCACAATCACTGAAGAAGGGTCCTGACCAGAAACATCACCACTGTTCCCCAGAAATGCTGCCTGACCTGCTGAGTTACTCCAGCACTTTACTTGTTTACATTACTGTAACTGAGCAGTCATGAGTTTAGTTTCTAAATTGGCCTTTCCAGCAATATCACAGAATGTTCCTCTTCCTATTTTACACCAGCCCATTTGGTCATAAGGTAATAAGGTCATAAGTGATAGGAGCAGAATTAGGCCATTCGGCTCATCGTCTACCCCGCCATTCAATCATGGCTGATCTATATCTCCTTCCTAACCACATTCTCCTGCCTTCTCCCCATAACCCATTGGGTTACCCATCTTGGCACCCATACTAATCAAAATTCCACCTATCTCTGCCTTAAAAATATCCAGTGACTTGGCCTGCACAGCCTTCTGTGGCAAAGAATTCTACAAATTCACCACCCTCTGACTAAAGAAATTCTTTCTCATCTCCTTCCCAAAGGGATGTCCTTTAATTCTGAGGCTATGACCTCTACTCCCATATTCTCCCACAAGTGGAAACATCCTCTCCACATGCACTCTATCCAATTCTTTCCATTTAATATGGAAGCACACAATAGTCTGAAAGTAATAGGAGATGGAATGGGTTGCAACGTGAATGTTGCTTCCTACCTTAAATTACATTGAATGGAAGATGTCATCACATATGGGCAGAGGAGATAAGCTTAACTTGGCATCATGTTCAGCACAGACTTTGTGGGCAGAAGGGCCTGGTCCTGTACTATACTGTCCTATATTCTTAAATCAAACCCTACTGTTGGACGAGTGTTGTTAAAGATTATCCCTGATCCCTGATTCTTCGATGACAAAACCTTTGATATGCATGATGAAAAAGTTGTCAGGGAATAGAGTTAGCCTCGTTGTTTTTTTTTATTCATAGGTTTAGTCGTAGTAGATCGTAGTAGGTCGGCATGTTATTCGTTGGTAATCGAGGGTGGTCGAAGGTAGTCGAAGGTAGTCATGGATAGTCTTCAACATAGTCAAAGAGAGGTCGAAGGAGATCGAAGGAGGTCGTCTTCACTCTCTATTATTTGGTGTCCAATTTTCCCGAAGCTAGTCAATACTAGTTGAAGCTAGTCTTCAACATAGTCGAAGGAGGTCGAAGGAGGTCTTCTACATAGTCGAAGGAGGTCTTCAACAGGACACTTTTTCGAACTCTCCTAAACTCTTCTAAACCCGCCAATTAGGTCGCCGCAGTGGGACAGCCCCTTTAACTTTCAAATTTCTTCTTCTTCTTGCATATGGCGTGCACATTATAAAGTTGTAGGTCAACTTGTTCTATTTGATCTAATTGTTTGTGCACGTCGGGTTGATTACATTAGTCGAAACGGAGTGGATCACGTGAAGGCTGTAATCTCCCACCCCACTTTCAAACTTGTAGTAACTGAATTAAACTATTAAAATATTCAAAGTAAATCTAAAGAATGTGGCTCATGTCATTTTACAGATTTGATCCATCACATAGACCGGCTAAAAATTCATACCTGCAGCATTTCAAGCAGTAGAGTGTGAGGCTGATGTGACAATAAATTAATTGTTTTCATTTCTTTTGAAAGTTCACACAAAGTCCCTTCTTGAGGAACAAAAAAAATTCAAACACTACAACTAACTGGGCCAATTTATGGTTCCTTCTTACTTGACAAAACCTCTGAGACACCAATCCAAAAGTATTAAGGGCCTGTCCCACTGCGGCGATCTAATCCGCGAGTTCAGAAGAGTTTGCCCTCGACTCATACTCGCACCATGGTCAACACGAGGTCCTAGGAGGTCCTAAGATGTCCTAGGAGGTCTTTGTAACTATCCTTCATGCTCGAGAGTAGTCCCCACGTACTCGAGGCCTCAGCTAGGACTCTGCATATTTTTCAACATGTTGAAAAATGCCCGCAAGTAAAAAAAGGTCGACATGGAAAAAATCGATATTTTTTTTATTCATCGGTTTAGTCGTAGTAGATCGTAGTAGGTCGGCATGTTATTCGTAGGTAATCGAGGGTGGTCGAAGGTAGTCATGGATAGTCTTCAACATAGTCAAAGAGAGGTCGAAGGAGATCGAAGGAGGTCGTCTTCACTCTCTATTATTTGGTGTCCAATTTTCCCGAAGCTAGTCAATACTAGTCGAAGCTAATCTTCAACATAGTCGAAGGAGGTCGAAGGAGGTCTTCTACATAGTCGAAGGACGTCTTCAACAGGACACTTTTTCAAACTCTCCTAAACTCTTCTAAACCCGCCAATTAGGTCGCCGCAGTGGGACAGCCCCTTTAACTTTCAAATTTCTTCTTCTTCTTGCATATGGCGTGCACATTCTAAAGTTGTAGGTCAACTTGTTCTATTTGATCTAATTGTTTGTGCACGTTGGGTTGATTACATTAGTCGAAACGGAGTGGATCACGTGAAGGCTGTAATCTCCCACCCCACTTTCAAACTTGTAGTAACTGAATTAAACTATTAAAATATTCAAAGTAAATCTAAAGAATGTGGCTCATGTCATTTTACAGATTTGATCCATCACATAGACTGGCTAAAAATTCTAAGCACTCTTGTACATCAACTGAATTTCACAAACCATTCAATTTGCCACCAACGACTTCAATCTCCAAACATGCACAGACAGACAGACCCAGACAGTCAGACATATACACAGAAACACACAGAAACACACAGAAACACACACACACACACACACACACACACACACACACACACACACACACACACACACACACACACACACACACACACACACACACACACAGAAACACAGAAAAACACACACACACAGAAACACACACACACACACACACACACACACACACACACACACACACACACACACACACACAGAAACACACATGAAGCAATGGACATGCACACACATATACACAGGGAAACACGTTACACAAATGGAGAGGCACACCCATGTGCACACATGACCTCTCTTGCACACACACATTTACACACAGGTACACACACATGGACAGAGAGGGATACAAACACACATATGGAGAGAGAGTGTTGCACACACAGACACATGCACACGCACAGTCACACAAGCACACAAGAGGAGACACAGGGCCAAACAGATAGATATAAATACAGCAGACAAAATGACCAAGGGTTAACAGCTTCCAGCTCTCAGTATGACTCCGGATGACACAGAAATCACATTTTTAAAGACGTGCTCGCACACATGGCATTGACCAGGCAAACATTCAAGCGCTCTTGCATGTAAATTGAATTTCATAACCTGTTCGATCTGCTCCTAAACACTTCAATTGTCCAAACTTGCACAGACAGACACATGCATGTAAAAACAGACACACATGTACAAACAGACATGCATGCACATAGACAGAAACATACGCTAAGTCACACACACTCACTTGTTGGCATTCCAAATAATGCAACACAGGTACTAGGCACTACAAAGCTAGTGCCTTGTCAAGTATTGTTACTTTAATGTAACACTTGAAGCTCTCTGTTACTTTAATGTTGTTTGTCCCAACACTTTCTCTGGTCTCTATCTCTAGTTTATTAGCCTCGTTCGTTTGTTCTGAACATTTGTATTACTGCCCCTCAGATTCTTACTTGGGAGCTCTGGTATCTGTATCCGTGATATACTCTTTCATGAGCTTCTCTTGTAAACCTGGTCAATGCAAATTTGTTTCACCTCATAGACCTCTCACTGGCTCTCAGATTAGGCAGGTAATGGCTGGCCAGTTCACAATAAATTTATGGGTGATATTTAAAACAATTTTCACTCAAGGGCCTGTCCCATTTGGACATCATTTGCGCGTTATTTGCACGACATGCTAAAAATTGGTTGGTCTTTCGTAACACGCAAAAGGCACGTGGTGAGGCGTGGTGGCATATGCGGTGACGCGTGGCAACGCGCGGCCCCCCAGGATTTTGTGAAGGGCCTGTCCCGCTTGGGCGCCATTTGCGCGTCATTTACGCGACAGGCCGGTAGTGACTGACGCGTGACTATCGCTCGACCGTCGCGCGAAAATCGTCTAGATGTAAGACAGTCGCACGCCAAGTGCCCCTGAGGGCCCTGCCCCCATTTGCGATGTCGTTCTTACCTAGTCCGATCTCCGTGGCAAGGATTTTCCCAGATAAAAATCAAAGATACTATGGTGAAAATTTTTCAAAACTACGCGCGCTTTATACCCAGGTGGTCACATGGTGCAGCGCTCAAATGACAGCATTTCCAAACATGCACAGACAGACACACACATACACACACAGTCACACATTCACATACACACACACACACACACACACACACACACACACACACACACACACACGCACACACACACACGCACACACACACACACACACACACACACACACACACACACGCACACACACACGCACACACACGCACACACACACACACACACACACACACACACACACACACACACACACAGAAACACACACACACACACACACACACACACACACACACGCACACACGCACACACACACACACACACACACACACACACACACACACACACACACACACACAGAAACACACACACACACACGCACACACACACAGTCACACATGCTCTCACACATACACACACACACACACACACACACACACACACACACACACACACACACACACACACACACACACACACACACACACACACACACACACACACACACACACACACACACACACACACACACACACACATGAAGTAATGGACATGCACACATATACACAGGGAAACACGCCACACAAATGGAGAGGCACACCCATGTGCACACACGGTCTCTCTTGCACACACAGACACTTTTACACACAGGTGCACACACATGGAGAGAGAGGGATACAAGGACACACATGGAGAGAGAGGGTTGCACACACAGACACACGCACACACACACAGTCACACAAGCACACAAGGAGAGACACACAGAGCCAAACAGATAGAAATAAATACAGCAGACAAAATGACCAAGGGTTAACAGCTTCTAGCTCTCAATATGACTCCGGATGACACAGAAATCACATTTTTAAAGGCGTGCTCCCACACATGGCATTGACCAGGCAAACATTCAAGCACTCTTGCACGTAAATTGATTTTCATAACCTGTTCGATCTACTCCTAAACACTTCAATTGTCCAAACTTTCACAGACCCAGACAGCCGCACAGACAGACACATGCATGTACAAACAGACATGCATGCACATAGACAGAAACTAAGTCACACACACACTCACTTATTGGCATTCCAAATAATGTAACACAGGTATTAGGCACTACAAAGCTAGTGCCTTGTCAAGTATTGTTACTTTAATGTAACACTTGAAGCTCTCTGTTATTTTAATGCTGTTTGTCCCAACACTTCCTCTGGTCTCTATCTCTAGTTTATTAGCCTCGTTCTTTTGTTCTGAACATTTGTATTACTGCCCCTCAGATTCCTACCTGGGAGCTCTGGTATCTGTATCCATGACTGTTTCATGAGCTTCTCTTGTAAACCTAGTCAATGCAAATTTGTTTCACCTTATAGACCTCTCACTGGCTCTCAGATAGGGCAGGTAACAGCTGGCCAGTTCACAATAAATGTATGGGTGATATTTAAAACTATTTTCACTCAAGGGCCTGTCCCACTTAGGCGCACGAGGATTTTGAGCCTCACAAAACCCTGGGGCGTCGTGCATTACTGCGCGTCACTGCATATGCCACCATGCCTCACTACGCGCCTTGCCCGTGTTATGTGCACGTCATGACGCGCCAACCAATTTTCAGCATGTCGCGTAAATTACACCCAAGTGGAACTGGCCCTTGAGGCTCAAAATCCTCGCACGCCACCAGCGTAACGTATCCCTTGCGCATGCTGACATACTGATGGCGTATGCTGACGTACTGACGGCATACGTGTAGTGCGTGGTTACGCATGCTTACGCACGGTGACAAACATTGTCTATGCTAATTTATTAGGCATCACCATTAGTCAACGCCCGTAACCATGCACCGCCCGTACGCCGTCTACGCGCCATTTGCGCGTCATTTGAGCGCTGCACCATATGACCACCCGGGTATAAAGCGTGCGTAGTTTTGGAAATTTTTCACCATTTGATTTTCACTGGGATCATTTAAAATCAGTACCCCGTTCCTGCCTTCTTCTCATATCCCCTGATTCCTTTAGCCCTAAGAGCTATATCTAACTCCCTCTTGAAAACATCTTGGAAGATCTTGGCAACTGCACCAAGCATTCTAAAGTGAATACATCACTCAAACAATCTATACTTAGGCTAGCAGGGTGTATATTTATTCATCAATATTTCTCCAGCGGAGAGTCCTGACTACATTATTGGTGTTGTGCACACATTTCCTTCTGTACACATTTTGGAGATAAAGTTCAATGATTCTACCAATGTACACTGATTCAGTAATTATCTCACCAATTTGAGAGAAAGGGGGAAGGAAGACATCAGTCCACATTCATCGGGTATAAGTTAGTGGAAAAAATGAGGTAAATGATTAAAAGTTGAGAAGAAATATGTTTATAGGAATCTGCGGGTTCTTTTCACTTTCTTAATATTGTTCCAAAGAATACCATTTTCTTAAAAGCTGCTTTGCCATTCCAATTTAGATCACTTTGATTCAGTTTCTTGTTGTGTGAAAAGCTTTTTTGTTGCATGCTAACCATTCAGCAGAAATACTATACATGATTACAACCAAGCCGTTCACTATGTACTGACACAGAGTAAAGGGAATAATGTTTAGTGCAGGATAAAGTCCAATTAAAGATAGTCCAAGGGTCTCCAATGAGGTTGATGGTAGGTCACAACCACTCTGTCATTAGCGATAGGATGGTTCAGTTGCCTGAAAACGGTCGTGAAGAAACTTGCCCTGAATATGGAGGTATGCATTTTCACACTTCTGTACCTCTTGTCTGATGGGAGAGGGGAGAAGAAGAGGGGTGTGAGACTCATCCATAAATATGCTGCTGGCATTGTCAAGGCAGCGTGAAGTGTAGATGGAGTCAATGGAAGGAAAGTACACAAAATTGCTGGGGAAACTCAGCGGGTGCAGCAGCATCTATGGAGCGAAGGAAATAGGCGACGTTTCGGGCCGAAACCCTTCTTCAGACACCTATCCCCCTTGGTCAAATCCCTCCCCACCTATGTTCTAGACACCTCAGACACTCTCCGCCGCCTCCACGCATTCCACTCTCTGGGCCCTCACCCCCTCATCTTCACCATGGATGTCCGGTCACTCTACACCTCCATCCCCCACCAGGATGGCCTCAAAGCCCTCCGGTTCTTCCTCGACCAGAGGAGCAACCTATACCCAGCCACTGACACTCTCCTCCGCTTAGCGGAGTTGGTCCTCACCCTCAATAACTTTACATTTGACTCCTCCCATTTCCTCCAAACACAAGGCGTAGCTATGGGCACACGCATGGGCCCCAGCTACGCCTGCCTCTTTGTCGGGCACGTTGAACAATCCTTGTTCGATGCGTACCAGGGCCCCATCCCCGACCTCTACCTCCGCTACATTGACGACTGCTTTGGTGCCACCTCCTGCACCCACACACAACTGACTGACTTCATCCACTTCACCACCAACTTCCATCCGGCACTCCAATACACCTGGAAACAGCAGTCTGAAGAAGGGTTTCGGCCCGAAACGTCGCCTATTTCCTTCGCTCCATAGATGCTGCTGCACCCGCTGAGTTTCCCCAGCAATTTTGTGTACCTTCAATGGAAGGAAAGTTGGTTTGCTTGATGATCTGGGCTGCGTCCATAATTCTCTGCTATTTCTTGCGGTCTTGGATGGAGCTGTTCCCAAAGCATGCTGTGATGCATCACAATAAAATGCTTTCTACGCCACATCTGTGGAAGATGGTGCGAGTTGTTGGGGACATGCCAAACTATCTAAGCTTTCACATGTTATCATTACAAGGATAAGGTTACATTCACTGGGCCCGGTGAATTGCTAAAGCCACCATCCAGATTAAACTGTGCAGCAGAAAAATTATTGACTTGATGCCACAACTTTTTTTCTCTCCTCACCAATGCTGCTTGACTTCTTGGGCAATTCTAACATTTTCTATTCCAACCTCAGGGCAAAATGTTCTGGTCTTTATTTGTTGCGTGGTGAAAATGATTTGAAAAAATGTGTTTATTTGCAATCGAGAACAAGCAGATCTAGTTATGGTGCCAGAGATAGGTGAAGTTTCACAAATAAGTTTCATAACCACAGATATGATCTTCCCTCTGATCCAGCAGTCCAGCACTTCCACCTTCAGAAATTCCGTTCTTATTTTGTTCATATGATGGGCGCTATGCTTTGGAAATTTCACTCTGTGGCGTGTGAAAGAAATGGAACACCAAGAAGTCAGAGCTGTCACCTCAGAAACTTCACCTGTCCCCAAAAACGGTCTACAAAGCTTACCCCACCCTCCATGGTGACCTTGTCAACAGCTGTTTGTGATGACAGCTGCTGCAAAATCCATCTGCAAACTTGCCAGCAGCATAAACAAATTAACTAGCTGAAGAAGGGCTGGCCTTCAAAACATCTACATGGCCAGTACAGACTTGTTTGCTTTCCTTTCTTTAACAAGGTGGGTTCTTTATAATTGATAGTTTCCAGAGAACACTCACGGTACTTCCTTAACAATTACCAAATTGTCCCTCTGCAGGTCGAACCACATAAGTTAAACAACAGGTTATTGTTGCCATATAATAGAATATATATTACTGATGATGTGATGTTATTTATTGCTTCATCATGTCTACTGGTGATGAAATATTGCCATGTTATTGTTGTACAATTTATGCTCCTAATTGCTGGTTTAAAACTAAGGAATGCAAGCTGGTAATATCCAGCAGATTGTTTGATATTCCTATAAGTGTTTCGTTCAATTTATAAAATTCAATTGCTTCTGTCCTAGAGGCATAGAGTCATACAGTGTGGAAACAGGCCCTTCGACCCAACCTACCCACACAACCAACATGACCCATCTACAATAGTCCCACTTTATGACTGAGATGAGGAAAACATTTCTTCACCCAGAGAGTTGTGAATCTGTGGAATTCTCTGCCACAGAAGGCAGTTCACTGGATGTTTTCAAGAGAGAGTTTGATTCAGCTCTTAGGGCTTAAGGAATTAAGGGATATAGGGAAAAATCAGGAACGAGGTACTGTTTTTAGATGATCATATTCCAATGCTGGCTCGAAGGGCTGAATGGCCTACTCCTGCACCTGTTTTTCTATATTTTTACGTTCCTATGTTTTGCCTGCCTTTGGCCCTCTAAACCTACCCTATCCATGTACCTGTCTAATTGCTTCTTAAACGTTGTGATAGTTCCTGCCTCAACTACCCCCTCTGGCTGCTTGTTCTAGAAGCCACCACCCTTTGTGTGAAAAGGTCACCCCTCAGATTCCTATAAAACCTTTCCGCATTCACCTTAAACCTATGGCTTCTGGTTCTTAATTTTCCTACTCTGGGCAAGAGACTAGACTAATGCATCTACCCAATCTATTCTGCTCATGATTTTATACACCACTGTAAGATCACCTCTCATTCTCCTGCGCTCCAGGAAGACCTTCTGTCTCGGCCTTTTTCTGTGTCTTCTATACTTTTCTTTTCAGCAACTTTGCCTGCCTTTTCGTAATTTTGCATCATAATCACTGAACGAGTTTCTAAATCATTATCAAGACAAAATGGAGATCAAGGTATATAGGATTAATGCAGGAAAGAGACACTGACATAAAAAAACAGCCATTATCTTATTCAACGGCACACAGATGTGAATGGTTGAATGGTCCATTCTATGTTCTACTTAATAAATAAGTAAATCAAGCAATACATGCAAAATAATGAGAATCTTGATCAATGTTGTTAAAGTGCATTTGAATCTGCCTGCATTTGATTTTACCTGGAATATTTATAATGGTTTGGCTATGGGCAGGTATGGAATGATTTTGTGGTTTAGGAATATGGGATGTTTGGAAATGACCAGGCTTAAATCTCTGCTTAATGTGCAGTCATAACAAATTTTCCTTCAATGCTTTTACAACTCATTCCTTGGCTGCTGTCTGGAGCCAGACATCATGAGTCACACAACCACATCCAGAAGGAAAGGAATGGGAATTGAATTTATGTTTGCCTATGTATTTTACTTCGGAGTCACGTGAGTGACTACGTGAAGAACCCGCTCAGCGCGCATGCGCGGCATTACGCCAGCAGTGCAACAAGCGGCGGCAGCTGGAGTCAGGCTCTCCAGCTGCAGGTTTAAAAAAAGGGACCGTTAGGTAAGTACACTGAAGGTGGAAACTAACGGAGAGGAGAGTTGTGTGTGTTCTTTCTATTTTACAGAGATGAGTACACTGGGGAAAAAACTCTCAAAGAGAACTGCCCCCCGCAAAACTCCACCAGAGGAGCGTTCAATCTCAGGGGGACAGCAACAGGCGGCGGAACCGCTCGTAGAGCGGTCCACCATCCCTGACACCGTGCCAAGCCCAGTCCCGCTAATGCCTGAACAGCGGACTGGGAAAAAATCCGCCAGTAAAACCAACCGCCCGGTGGTTTCCGACTCGTTGGACGGGGACACATCTCCACCTAAACGGAGGAGACACAGCCGCATGAGCCGCATGGAACGGCTCTTGGAGCAAGTACTCCAGCGAGTGCAGGAAAAGCGCTCTCGCGGAGGGAGGTCAGGCACCCCCTCCACAGTGTTCTGTACACTGCCCTCTGCTCCCTCATTACTGGAGGCTAGCATTGGTGACCAGGACTGGGCTGGTCTGCAACAGGGGTTGGCGGACGAGATCGGGAGTATGCAGGAGGTGCAGCAGCAGGAAGAGCTGCTGGGTGTGGTGGACCGCTATGTAGCAACCCCACGTGCTGGAAGACCGCTGGAACCGAAATTAGCGGCCAGCATTAATCAGCTTTCAAATAAGCCCTTGCAGGACAAGGTGCTCTCTGAGGCAATGGATCTCTACAAAACACCAGAGAACTGTGAGGCCCTCAGAGTGCTGACTGTAAACAGCCAAATCTGGGGGCACGTGGGGGCACACATGCGCAACTATGAAGTTAAGCTACAGCGGATCCTAAGGCTCCTGACGTCGGCCATCACAGACTTTGGTCGTTCTGTGGAAGACACGGAGATGGATACCTGCCAGCAGGATGTACTGGCATTAATGTGCAACACGCAGTACGAAATTAACAACTTCCGGCGGGAAATCATAAGACCTGCCCTCAATCCCAAGTTTGCTGGCTTGTGTAAAACCCCAGCCGCAGAGACGGACGCTCTGTTATTCGGGACGGACCTCAACAAAAAGTTGAAGGACATGGAAGAGGCATCAAAAACTTTCAACCTCATGAGGGCAGGCCCCGGGACGAGCAAACCAAGACTTACAATACCCAAGCGGCAGCACCCCATGGCATCCACCAGTCGACGTCCTCAATATGGGACTGGTGAAAGCTCAAGGACCGCATTTTATCCCCAAAGATCTTTTTTAGATCAGGGCCCAGAGCGGACCCCATGGAAAATGCGCCAACCCCCAACATCGCCAACATGTCAGACAAGAAAAATCTTCACGAACACAAGGAAACAGAACAAACGACAATAACCCTGGAGGTAGGTGGGTCTGGTTCCTGCCAGCATATAGAGAGTAAGGGTGCTTTACTAACAGGAGGGAGATTACACTTGTTCAAAACAGCATGGGATAATGTCACGAGTGACAAGTATATACTCAACAGCATTAGTGGATATAAAATACAATTCATGTCAGAAAAATCGCGGCCAGTTCAACATTTGCCCCAAAGGGTATTTTCTCCCTCCGTCAAAGAGAAACGTGAGGGACAAGCTGAACTGGTGAGACTTATCACAAAGGGGGTCATCGAAAAGACCAAACATGAACCTTTGGAATTTGTATCGAATATATTCACTAAAACTAAAAAAGATGGTGGTTGTCGCATCATCATTGACTTAACATCACTAAACAAATTTGTTAAGTATATACATTTCAAAATGGAGACATTTGTTACTGCCAAACAACTGATTTCCAAAGGATACTTCATGGCAAGCATTGACCTTAAAGATGCTTACTATCTAGTACCCATACACAAGGATCATCGCAGATACCTAAAATTTATCTGGATGGGGCAGTAATGGCAATATAAAGCATTGCCTAATGGTCTAACTTCAGCCCCAAGATTATTTACCAAAATATTGAAACCAGCCATGGCAATACTAAGAAAACAAAAACATATTGTCATGGCTTATCTGGATGATATTCTGATAGTAGGGGCGACCAACTATCCGACAAGTAGCAAGAATAATTGGGAAAATGGTAGCAGCATTTCCGGCTACACAATTCGGACCTTTGCACTATCAAAATTTACAAAGAGCAAAGGTACAGGCACTAAAACGACATAAATGTCACTATGATCGTATCATGAAATTACCCACTGCAGCAATATCAGAGCTACAGTGGTGGGCAGAAAACGTTTGGCATAGTTTCAGCCCTATCATTATCACTAACCCTACTTTAGTTATTCAAACGGATGCCAGTGCTCAAGGCTGGGGAGCGACTAACTCCATATCCAGCACAGGTGGGAGATGGACTAACATAGAGTCATCATTACTACTCACACTGCGCATTAACTATTTAGAGATGTTGGGCCCCTTTTATGGTTTAAAAGCATATGTATCTAATATGCGGCACTTGCATGTTCGGTTACAAATTGATAATACTACGGTGGTGGCTTACATTAACCATATGGGCGCCATAAAATCATTATCATGCGACAAATTGGTCAATATAATTTGGCATTGGTGTGTCGAAAGACATATTTGGCTATCAGCTACTTACCTACCAGGTAAGCTAAACACGGTGGCCGACACCAGGTCACGCAAATTCAATGATAACATCGAATGGATGTTAAACCCTAAAGTATTTGCGAAAGTTATTAAGCAATATGGAATGCCAGATATTGATTTATTTGCATCAAGGCTAAATCACCAGGTACCTATGTATGTCGCATGGGAACCAGACCCAGAGGCAGCAGCGGTAGATGCTTTCACGCTGGATTTGGGAAATTTCTTCTTCTATGCTTTCCCTCCCTTCTGCCTCATCAGTCAGGTACTTCGCAAAATACAGATGGACTCTGCTTCAGGTATTTTGATGGTGCCCGACTGGCCTACACAGCCATGGTTCCCAGTCCTGCATGACATGGTGGTTGAATCACCGATGGTTTTTCCCAGTGATCCAGGATTATTAACTCAACCAGTATCAGGCATAAGCCACCCATGCCATGAGAAAATCAATCTCCTAGGTTGCAGGTTTTGAACAGACCTTACCTAGAACTGGGACTGTCTGAACAAACCATCACCACCATGTCAGCATCCCTTCGAACATCCACCAAGAGGCAATACCTAACCAGCATCAAAAAATGGGAGAAGTACTGCCAGGAAACAGGAACAACGTATGCAACAGCCACAGCCACCAATGTACTGGAGTTCCTGGCCCATCTACACCATGATGAAGGGATCAGCTACAGTGCCATCAACACAGCGCGGAGTGCGCTTTCTGCTTATCTCAAGCCACCGCCAGGACAACAGGGGATGGGATCCCATCCACTGGTGGTAAAGCTGATGAGGGGCATTTACAATATCAAGCCCCCTAAGCCCAGGTATACCCACATCTGGGACATCAGTGTGGTCCTGACATACCTCAGGGAATGGCCACCAGCCAGAGCCCTCGGCCTCGAGCAAGCTACACTAAAGACACTCATGTTGATGGCACTGGTATCCGCTCAGAGGGTCCAGTCTCTACACATGCTGAGGCTGGACAACATGGTGACCACCCCAGATCAGATTGCATTCAGCATACAGGGTCTGGTGAAACAAAGCAGGCCAGGAACAGCCAATCCAGTAGTGGTATTCCGGGCCTACCCACCAGAGCCACAGTTGTGTGTGGTGACCCATCTACAACATTACATTGACACAACCTATAATATCAGAGGGAGTGAAAAAGCCTTATGGGTCAGCCACAAGAAACCTCATGGCCGGGTAACGAGCCAAACCATTTCAAGATGGCTTAAACAGGTGCTGAAGGCTGCCGGAATATATTCTAATACATTTAAATCTCATTCCACTAGGGCAGCATCTACATCAACGGCAGAGAGAATGGACGTACCGGTTGACCATATTCTGAATACAGCTGGATGGTCGAGGGAAACGACATTCAGAACTTTTTATAATAAGCCGTTGACGAAACCTGATTTATTTGCAGCCAGAATATTACAAGCTGCAAATATTTAATTTAAGCCCGGGGGAGCAATTATGTTTTGTTATTGTTAATAAATACCTTTTGTTTCTTGAAAAACAGATTCATTGGTTGGTTACGATAACACTTCCTCCCACAAGAACTTCGGCAGTGAATGAAATAAAACTGTTACACGGTTTGAAATCACAGAGCTTTGAAGTCTTCACGTAGTCACTCACGTGACTCCGAAGTAAAATAGTAAGATTAAACGAGCTTACCAGTTTGAAGTTTGATCTGTATTTTATGAGGAGTTACGATGAGGGATTACGTGCCCTCCGCTCCCACCCTCATTATATGGATCAAACTAAATAACTGATGTCTCTTTTTCTTTACTATGTTTACTTCAAATAACTGTGTCTATCTGTGATTCCACACCGCTGCTTGGAAGTATGCCGCGCCTGCGCACTGAGCGGGTTCTTCACGTAATCCCTCATCGTAACTCCTCATAAAATACAGATCAAACTTCAAACTGGTAAGTTCTCGTTTAATCTTACTATTATCACCAATAACTCTTTCATTGGTTATTTTAAAACGTTAAAGGATAAGGAAACTGCAACATGGAATCAATGTATATACAGTAAAAGTGCCTTTGCAGCATGTGTTATGGTATCATGATGTCAGTACCCTAAGTAATTTTCTTACAGCAGGGTTTCTATTGTTAACTGGTAATAACATCACTCAACATTTTTTTTTTGCTGTAAAAATGTTGTCCCTTCACTGTAGTATTATAATGAATAGGGTCACAGTTTAAGAATAAGGGCCAGGCCAATTAGGACTGAGATGAGGAAAAACATTTTCACTCAGAGAGATGTGAATCTGTGGAATTCTCTGCCACAAAAGGCAGTGGAGGCCAATTCACCGGATGTTTTCAAGAGAGTTAGATATAGCTCTTAGGGCTAACGGAATCAAGGGATTTGGTGAAAAAGCAGGAACGGGGTACTGATTTTGGATGATCAGCCATGATCATATTGAATGGCGGTCTGGCTCGAAGAGCCGAATGGTCTACTCCTGCACCTATTTTCTATGTTCCTATGTTTCTAACATTGCATTTTCTTTTATTTTTAACATATCATAATGTGGGTGTTACAGAATTAAGGGCCTGTTTAACAAGTTGGGTGATTTGCCTTTCTTTGCAAGCAGTGGGAATAAAAGCAATGTAGTAAGTAAAAGGGCTTCACAGTTTGTTATTTTACACTATCAAAGTTTAGAAACTATCCCGTACATTAAATATATATTTTCATAGCGTGCACGCAAATGAATAGCACTCAAACGCCCAGTTGCCACATCAGGTTTACCTTTGATATATATCATATTAAAACTACATTTTCAGTTTATTTAGTTCATACCACAGATATAATCTGACAAAAATAAAAATAATGTAACAGGTTCAGAAATAAAACTGAGACAAAGTTAAGAAAGGTTCATAGTGGGTTGCTGTATCTTAATATCGAAGAAAGAAGCAGAGTGTCATCTGTGAGTTACAAAGATTATTTATTATGAAAGCAATTAATTCAGTTTCACCATTGGTTCCGTTCATGCCATGGCCATTTCTGACATTAATTTTGATTAAGCACTCAATAAGATAAGCCAAACATATTAGGCAATTAACACTAGATAAGTGTTTGCTGCTTAACATGACATGAATCTGGTTGAGTATTAAGTGTTACTCTGACTCCTCTGTTTGAATCAGTTTGCCCTTGTTCTGCTCTATGCTGTTGAAGGGGTAGAAGCAATTTTTAATTTCTCCTCATTCCACCTCATCCTGAAGATATTTAACATTCCTACTGCCTTTTCAATCGTCAGTTGTTCCAATCTGTAATTCGCTCAGCTTGACAAGTTTATAATAATAGCCAAGAAAAGATCAATATGTAGTTATATATTAAACAAAGATATAATACATTTGTTTGTAATGTCAATACTGATGAAGCTCTTGAACCCTCCAGAAAGTGATATTTTACACACCCATTTTCTATGAAACTAGTGCTTTGTTGCTGGAGTGAAACGTAGGCCAAGTTCAGCCTCAGATCTCATGCAATGCAGCTGAGAAACGAGAGGAGTGAAAGAAGAGGTGCTTAGCACCGAGGAAGAGGTGGAATACCAGCTGGCTCTCACTGATTGGGTTGGTGAGGGTAAAGAGATGTATTTGGGCCCCATATCTGAGGAAGGATGTGTTGGCGCTGGAGAGGGTGCAGAGGAGGTTTACAAGAATTATCCCAGGAATGAGTGGGTTAACATATGAAGAGCGTTTGACAGCACCGGGCTTCTACTCAATGGACTTTAGAAGGTTGAGGGGGGGACCTCATTGAACCTTACTGAATAGTGAAAGGCCTGCAGAGAGTGGATGTGGAGAGGATGTTTCCACTAGTGGGAGAATCTAGGAACAGAGGTCGTAGCCTCAGAATTAAACGAGGGTGGTGAATCTATGGAATTCATTGCCACAAAAGGCTGTGGAGGCCAAGTCAATGGATAATTTTAAGGCAGAGATAGATAGATTCTTGATCAGTATGGGTGCCAGGGGTTATGGGGATAAGGCCAAAGAATGGGGTTAAGAAGGAAAGATAGATCAGCCATGATTGAATGGCAGAGTGGACTTGATGGGCCGAATGGCCTAATTCTGCTCCTATCACTTCAGAACATAAACATAAGAGAATAGGGATGTAAGCAGAAGCAGGTATAGGTCATTCGGACCCCCGTGCCCTGTGCCTGCTCTGCTATTCAATATGGACATGGCTGAGTTGGTATCTCAGCACCACTTTCAGCATTCCTTGCTTTCCTCAAAGCTTAAGCATGATGAGTTTGTGTGTTGATTATATTAACTGACTGAGCCATCACAGCCTTCTTGGATCCCAAAGAGTCACTATCTTCTGAAATCTCTTCTCATCCCAGTCCTGTTTGGGTGACTCCTTATTTGAGACAATAACGTTGCCAGTTGACTTCCCTGTCAGTGGGGCATTGATCCCGTACTTCCTAGTCAGTTTGTTTGTTACAGAGGGATTGTCACTTGTAAGCTCAAGACAGTGTGAACTCAGACAGTCTTGTAGCTCCTTATAGGATAATACCTTTGTTTCACCATTCAATCTGATGAACACTGTCGAACAATTTTTCATGCATGTCTGCCTTTCCTTTGCAAAGGAGATCAGTCATGTGCATAGTATTCCTCGACCTAAAACAATAACTCTGTTTCTCCTCCTGCATAGCCTGTCCAGGTGAGCCTTTCCTCTGCCTTCTGTTTTCATTTTAGATTTCCCTCATTTGCAGGGTCATTTAGTCTGTGTCCGAAATTTCCAAGCCTGAATTATCCGGTGCCTTACATAATTGGAGTAAGAAGTCTTAATTCTGTTCCTCCGGCAATAAATGCCAATGTACCATTCATCTTCATCTTCATATTTGCTGCGACACCTCAACATCAACCTTAAATGATTCACATGCAAGAAAATCGAAGTCCCTCGGAATACGAACAATTTTCAGTCTCACCATTTAAAAATCCACTCCTTCTCCATTTTATTCTTCTAAAGTGGGTGACCTCATACTTTTACACATTATTTTCCAGCTGTTTTGTGGTAAGCCCATTCACAGTCTATTTTTTCTTCCTTGAAGTGCCTCCACATTTGCCTCATAGTCCTCAATGAGATTCATTTTTGTATCATCAGTAAACTTGGATATATTATACTTGGTGCTTAGAACCTGACACAATCATTGATCATTGACAATGATTGATACTAAATCATTTACACAAATTGTGAACAGCCCCAGAACTAGTCCCTGTGGCATTCCCCTTGTTGAAAAAATGTGGGATATATGAAATTTAAAAAAAAAGAAAATACTGGAATCATTCAGCAGGTCAGGCAGTGTCTGTGGAAAGAGAAACAGTTAATGTTTCAGGTACAAGATCCTTCAGCAGAAATGGAAAAGAGGGAAAATATATTAGCTTTCAATAGCAACTTGCTATTGAAATTGCAACTCTTAGATAGACACAAAATACTGGAGTAACTGAGCAGGTCAGGCAGCATCTCTTCATGTTCTTAACTCACTGAACCAGGTTCATAAGTTCATAAGATGTGGGAGCAGAATTAGGCCATTGGCCCATCAAGTCTGCCCCGCAATTCAATCATGGCTGATCTATCTTTTCCACTCAACCCCATTCTCCTGCCTGCTCCGCATAATCCCTGCCACCCGTACTAACAAAGAATCTGTCGATCTCCTACGAGACATCATGAGGTTCATGTTCTTAACTCACTGAACCAAGTTATTGTTGCAGCACTACTCAAAAAATCAAGTATCCTTAACTCACAGAACTTCCTTCCTCATCAAAGGTTGCACTTGATAGCTACACTGCACGCTGTGCTGAAACACATTGCGCCTCACCAACATATATTCCTGGATTCCACTAGTTCCGATTCAAGTGACCTCAACTCCAGCTGTTCACCCAATAACTGGCGGGCTGCAGCCTAGTCATTGACCACTTTATAATTCTTGTTTATCACTGACAATGAAAAGTGCGAGATTAAGAGAATATGATAGTTCATTAAAAAACTAAATATAACATGACTCACCCCTTACTACGGTTCACATTCCATGGCCAACGGACCATGTGGGTACTTGATACCGTGCTCCAACACATTGTGCCTCTCTGCACAGAGCAGAACTGATGAATTTGTGTTCTCAGATTCCATCTGCCTATTAAACACACCTCCCTGCTATGTTTTGTCCCATCCGTCCTCTTTTAATTTGGTTTAGAGATGCTCTGCGGAAACAGGCCCTTCAGCCCACCATGTCTGCATCTCTCATAACCCTTCTCGGCTATGACCTCATTTATTTCAATTTGTTCCTTTAATTTATCTCTTATTGGAAATGCTGCATGCATTTAGACAATAGACAATAGACAATAGACAGTAGACAATAGGTGCAGGAGTAGACCATTCGGCCCTTTGAGCCAGCACCGCCATTCAATGTGATCATGGCTGATCATCCCCATTCAATTGTATAAAAAGGCTTTAGTTATGCCTGTATATATTTTATTCCCTGCTCTGATTCTAATTCTAAGTTTATCTATTGTCTTTATTATTTGTTTTTTGTCAAGTTTATTAACACGTGCATAAGTACGATGAGGTATAGGTGCAGTGAGTATCTTGCATGCAGCAGTATCACAGGTAAATAGCATCAGCCAAACACACAAACATGAATTATGCATTCATAATCAATACAATCTATATTAAGGGCCTGTCCCACTTTCACGACCTAATTCACGACCTCTGCTGAGTTTGCCCTTGACTTATACTTGCAGCATAGTCGCAAGATCGTAGGAGGTCGTAGGAGGTCGTAGGTAGGTCGTAGCAGGCCCTGATGCTAATCGTAGGTACTCGTGGCATCAAGTAGGTCGGGGCGTTTTTATAGCCTTGTGAAAAATGTCCAGGAGTGAAAAAGGTCGTGAATTAGGTCGTGAAAGTGGGACAGGCCCGTAACTAAAACTCTTCTCTTGTTTGCGTGTATGTATATGTGTGTGTGTGTGTCATCTGGGCACATTCTAGTTAATTCCTATTTTCTTCCAAACGCTCGGCCAAACCCTTCTCATTTTCACACATCCTACTCACATTTTCCCCCTGGAGGCGATAAACATCTTCCCATTTCCACCTATATTTCTGAACTTTTTGATTCCTTGAAATTTTAAAAACAGCCCGAAGTCAACTATATTGAGAAAAAGAAATTCGACTGACGTCACAATGCACTCGCAGGGCAGGACAGGACATTCCAGGAGGGAGGGGCACTCCAGTGCTCGTGGTGAATGAGGAGTGGCGGCGGCTGCCAGCCGCCCAGTGCCTGATGGGGAGGCTGCTGCAGCGGGTCGGGCCCAGCAAATGGGCCTGGGTTGGAGCCGAGCCTGAAGCTGGAGTGAGGACCGAGCCCGGAGCTTGGGATGGGGCCTTGACCGGGGCCGAGAAAGAAGCCATTGGTGGAACCAAGGACGAGCCTGGGTCCAGGGTCAGGGATGGCAGGCCCGTACGAAGCTTTTCAAAAAGGGGGGGTGGCATGACAGGATTACAAAAAACTTAATGTGAAATAGTGTGCGTGCTGCGCACATCACGAGCACGAAGCGTGAAGTCCCTCGATGCCAGGGTCCAGGACCCGCTTAAGGGCCCTGGAAACTCAGGGGTTTTAGATGCTCTCTGATGCATTCTGAGCCTTATTTTGGAGCATCTTTGCACCAAATTTATGACCAATATTTCAGAAATTAACAGGAACCTGAGAGGTAGCTTTTTCACACAAAGGGTGCTGGGTGTATATAACGAGCTGCCAGAGGAGGTAGTTAAGGCTGGGACTATCCTAATGTTTAAGAGACATTTGGACATACATGGATAGGACAGATTTAGATGGATAAGGGCCAAACGCATGTGAGTGGGACTAGTTTAGATGGGACATGTCGGTCGGTGTGGGCAGGTTGGGCTGAAGGGCCTGTTTCCACACTGCATCATTCTATGACTAAAAAGTGAAGAAGAAAAATGCATGTAGATAAGTAAAGCAGATTTGAAAGAGGAGTGAAATGTAAAGGCAGAGAGAGGTTTATGGGTGGAAAAGAACATAGGAAAGGAGGGGGGAGAGTGGACTTGGGCAGATGGGTGAAGGGAAAATATTCACAAAGTGCTGGAATAACTTAGTGGGTCAGGCAGCATCTGCGGAGAATATGAATAGGCGACGTTTCACAGAGTGCTGGAGTAACTCAGTGAGTCAGGCAGCATCTGTGGAGAACGTGGATAGGTGACATGTCACAGAGTGCTGGAGTAACTCAGTGGGTCAGGCAGCATCTCTGGAGAAAAGGTATAGATTATATTTCGGGTCAAGACCGTCCTTCAGTAATATTCATGATGTGCCATGCATAGACATTCCTGAATGTTACCCAAACCATCGTGAGCTACTTTGTTATGGTGCTTGCCCTCTCCTATAATGTCTCTGCTGCCTTGGGTGATGCAGGACAGGACACAAGCTTTGGGACACGGTGTGAAGCTGTTGCCGTCTGTCCCAGTCTGGTAAAAACCTGGATGGAGTGGATTTGGAGAGGATGTTTCCACTAGTGGGAGAGTCTAGGACCAGTGGCCACAGCCTCAGAATTAAAAGACATTCCTTTAGGAAGGAGATGAGCAGGAATTTCTTAAGTCAGAGGGTGGTGAACTGTGGAATTCATTGCCACAGATAGCTGTGGAGGTCAAGTCAATGAACATTTTTCAGGAGGAGATTGATAGATTCTTGATTGATACGGGTGTCAGAGGTAATGGGGAGAAGACCGGAGAATGGGTTTGAGAGGGAAAGATAGAGTCATCGAGTGATACAGTGTGGAAACAGGCCCTTCAGCCCAGCATGTCCCATCTGCACTAGTCCCACCTGCCCACATTTGATCCATATCCCTCCGAACATGTCCTATCCATGTACCTGTCTAACTGTTTCTTAAATGTTGCGATAGTCCCAGCCTCCTATGGCAGCTTGTTCCATACACCTACCACCCTTTGTGTGAAAAACATACCCCACAGATTCCTATTAAATCTTTTGCCCTTCACCTTAAACTTATGTCCTCTGCTCCTCGATTCACTTACTCTGGGCAAAAGACTCAACCATATCTATTCAAATCATGATTTTATACACCTCTATTAGATCATCCCTCATCCTCCTGTGCTCCATGAAATAGAGTCCCAGCCTACTCAACCTCTCCCTTTAGCTCTGGCTCTCTAGTCCTGGCAACATCCTCGTAAATCTTCACTGTACCCTTTCCAGTTTGATGACATCTTTCCTATAACATGGTGCCCAGAACTGAACACAATACTTTGAATGCGGCTTCACCAACTTTTTATGCAACTGCACATGACCTCCCAACTTCTATACTCAGCCTGGCCCGCTGAGTTACTCCAGCACTCTGTGAAACGTCACAGAACAGGGCAAGATTAGCAAGTTTGCTGATGATACAGAAGTGAGTGGTTTTGCAGATAGTGAAGATGGTTGTGAAAGATTGCAGCAGGATCTGGATCAATTAGCCAGGTGGGCAGAGGAATGGTTGATGGTTGCATGGTTCCTTGAAGGTCGTGTTGCAGGTATATCAGGTGGTCAAAACGTATTTTGGCACTTTGGCCTTCATCAGTCAGAATATTGAGTATAGAAGTTGGGAGGTCATGTTGCAGTTGTATAAGACTTTGGTGAGACTGCATTTAGAATATTGTGTTCAGTTCTGGGCACCATGTTATAGGAAAGATGTCAAACTGAAAAGAGTACAGAGATCCCCATCTTGGATCAGTCCAATCAGGGTTGTGTCATCCGCAAACTTGAGAAGCTTGACAGAGGTGTCTGTGGAGGTGCAGTCATTGGTGTGGTGAGAGTAGAGGAGAGGGCAGAGTACGCATCTTGCGGTGCTCCTATGCTGAGCGTTTGCGGGTCCGAGATATGCTTTCCCGCCTCACATGCTGCTTCCTGTCTGTCAGAAAGCTGGTGATCCACCGACAGAGGGGTTCAGGCACAGTCAACTCAGAATGTTTGGAGCGTAGTAGCTCTGGCACAATGGTGTTGAATGCAGAGCTAAAATCAACAAACAAAATCCTCGCATAGGTTCCCTGGCGGTCTAGGTGCTGGCGGATGAAGTGCAGGCCCAGATTGACTGCGTCATCCACAGATCTATTGGCCCAATATGCAAAATGCAGATGCTCCCAGCAGAGGGATTGTGATATTTTTCAGCTTGGCCAGCACAAGCCTTTCAACAGTCTCCATGACTACAGAGGTCAGTGCGACAAGCTTGTAGTCAATAAGACCAGTAATCCTTATCTTTTTGGGTACAGGGACATTAGTGGAGACTTTGAAGCAGGTTAAAAATGAGTAATTGGGTGTGAAGTGGTGATTGTAGTGGGGTGGGTGTAGAAGGGCCCAGTCTTTGCAAACTGAGGTCAGGCTATGAGTGGGTGTGATGTGTTGGTTGGGGTGGGAAAGGGTCCATCTTTTCATACTTGAGTTTTGCCTTAAGTAGGTGTGAAGTGGTGAATGGGAAGGAGAGGGTGCAGGGTCCATTCTTTGCAGACTGGGGTCTGGCTGTGTTTGTTGGGGAAGGGGTTACGTTTCTGATTTTCTGATTTTCTGATTTTCAAACCTGCAGTAAAACTCATTCAGGTCGTTCGTCAGCTGACGATTGTCCAAAGAGCGGGGGGCTTTCCTCTTATATCTGGTGATTTCTTGCATGCCCTTCCAAACTGAAGAAGAGTCACTAGCTGTGAACTTGCTCCTCAACTTCTCAGAGTACCTTTCCTTGACAGCTCTGATTCCTCTTCTCAGCTCTTTATCGATTAGGCTATCTTTTAACTCTTTAACGATTAGGCTATCGGCTTGACGCATATTTGCCCCCAACCCCCCCCCCCCCCCCCCCCCCCCCGGTCTCGAAATTGAAATGTTACATCTGTATATAATGATCCCATTAAAATGTGTATTTATGTCACAAACTATGGAATTCATATTTTTCAGTATTGTTATCAAGGAAAAGAAAGCAGTTCCAATTGATATTGGAACTGATATTTGATATTGTTTAATATTATTCATATGGAGGAGAAAATATAATAGCTCTAAAACCTACCTTAATTTTGCAATCTCACTAAAGATAATCCCCCTTTCCCTCTCCCCACCCCCATCTCTCTCTCCCCTCCCTTCCCCTCTTTCTCTCCCCCTCCCCCCTCTCCCACCCCCCTTTCTTTCTTGCGGGGGGGGGCGAAGATGAAGGTGGCACGGACCCAGCGGGGGTGGCGTCGGCCCAGCGGGGGTGGCGTCGGCCCAGCGGGGGTGACGTGGGCCCAGCAGGGGTGGCGTGGGCCCAGCGAGGGTGGCGTGGGCCCAGCGGGTGTCAGTGGGGGTGGTGTGGGCCCAGCGGGGGTGGCGTGGGCCCATCGGGGGTCAGCGAGGGTGCGTGGACCCAGCGGGGGTGGCGTGGACCTAGCGGGGGTGGCGTGGGCTCAAGGGGGGTCAGCGATGGTGGTGTGGACCCAGCGGGGGTGGCGTGGGCCCAGCGGGGCTGGCGTGGGCCCAGCGGGGGTGGCTTGAGCCCAGCGGGGGTGGCATGAGCCCAGCGGGGGTGGTGTTGGCCCAGCGGAGGTCAGCAGGGGTGGTGTGGGGGGAAGATGGCTTGGGCCCCCGTGGCGGGGTGAGACGAGAGGAGCGGGCTCCGCCGCAGTGGCGTCTGGTGCTGGGGTTACAGCCATTGGTTTCCGATTCAGCTACTCTTGCCCGGCGATGGGAGAATAGAGAACTGGCCGTATAAAAGTGGAAACATTGATTTTTTTTTTCCGATGTTTTTTGGGGTTTTTTGTGATTTTTTTTTTTTTTTGTGATTTTTTTCTTGGGGGGGGGGGGAAAGGGGGGTGTGGTCGCACCCAACGCACCCCCCCTTCAGACGGCCATGGATGGGGAAGTCGGAACCTGCACTGGAGCCCAGGCGGTGGCCAAGCTGATGGCTGGAGGCTGTCACTGGAACCAAGGATGAGCCTGGACCTGGACTGCAGCCCATGCGGCGACCGAGCTGACGGCTGGAGGCTGCCGCCAGAACCAAGGACAAGCCTGGGTCTACAGCCAGGGCCGGGCCGAATACGAGAACCAGGCCGAGTTCCAGGCCCTGGCGCTGCTCTCCGACGTGGGTAGGTCCTGGGGCAGGGAATGGGAGTGAGGGGGAAGAGGATGAGGGAAATGAGGAGGAGATGGGGTAGGGTCTCAACCCCCCTCCCTGCTAGGGTCTCAACCCCACTCCCACTCTGCCCCCTCCCTCTCTGCCCCCTCCATGTCTACCCCCTCCCCCTCCCTCTACCCTCCCTCTATACACCCTTGCCTCTCTCTACCCCCTCGCCCACCCTCTCTACACACTCCCCCTCCCTCTCTACCCCCTCCCCTCCCTCTACCCTCCCTCTATAAACCCTTCCCTCTCCCTCTCTCTACCTCCCTCTCTAGGGAGTGGTGAGTATTGGGAACTATGGGTGAGTGGTGGAATATTGCATTCGGGGACCATCCTTCACGTCCATAGTGTTACATTGTCAAGGAAGAGTTAGGGTTATATGGGTTGGTTCAAGAACCTGATTGTTGCAGTTACAGTAAGTAGGTGTTCCTGAACCAGGTTGTGTGCAACTTTAGGTTATTGTGCCTTCTATCTGATGGTATTAGCGAGAAGTGGGACATGGGCGAGATGGTGGGGATCCTAGATGATAGGTGCTGCCTTCTTTTGCCAGTGTATCATGTGGATGATTTCAATGATGGGAAGGGCTGTGCCTGTGATGGACCGTGCTGAGTCCACCACTCTCAGCAACCTCTTTTATCCCTGTACACTGGAATCGCCATAGCAGCTACGATGCAACCAGTCAGAATCCTTTCTGCAGTACAACCATAGACATTTGTTAGAGTATTCGGTGACATGCTGAATCTCTCTAAACTTCTAAATTAGTAGAGGCACTGATGCATCTTCTTCGTGATTATATCTACCAATCAGCCCCAGGACAGATCATCCAGGATGTTAACACCCAGTAATTTGAAACTGCTGACTCTCTCCACTGTCTACCCACCAATGAAAACTGGCTTGCATTCTGCTGACATTCCCTTTTCAGAAGTTAACAATTAGTTTATTGGTCCAGTTGAATGAGCAAGAAGTTGTTGTGGCAGCACAGCTCAACCAGATATCCTTAACTCACTGTACCAGGTTCATGTTCTTAACTCATTGAACCAGGTTCATAAGTTCATAAGTTTTGGGAGCAGAATTAGGCCATTGGCCCATCAAGTCTACCCTGCAATTCGATCATGGCTGATCTATCTTCTCCTCGCGACCCCATTCCCCTGCCTGCCCCGCATAACCCCTGACACCCATACTAATAAAGAATCTGTCAATCTCCTATGAGACATCATGAGATTCATGTTCTTAACTCACTGAACCAAGTTATTGTTGCAACACTACTCAAAAAATAAAGTATCCTTAACTCACAGAACTTCCTTCCTCATCAAAGGTTGCACTTGGTAGATACACTGCACGCTGTGCTGAAACACATTGCGCATCACCAACACATATTCCTGGATTCCACTAGTTCCGATTCAGGTGACCTCAACTCCAGCTGTTTACCCAATAACTGGCGGACTGCAGCCTAGTCATTGACCACTTTATATGTCACTGACAATGAAACGTTCGAGGTTAAGAGAATATGATAGTTCATTAAAAAACTAAATATAACATGACTCACACCTTACTACGGTTCACATTCCATGGCCACCGCACCATGTGGGAACTTGATACTGTGCTCCAACACAATGTGCCTCACTGCACATAGCAGAACTGATGAATTTGTGTTCTCAGATTCCATCTGCCTATTAACCCCCCTCCCTGCTATGTTTTGTCCCATCCCTCTTTTAGTTTGGTTCAGAGATGCTGCACGGAAACAGACCCTTCAGCCCACCATGTCTGCGTCTCTCATCATCCTTTTCTGCCCACTCTCAGGCCCCCTTCAGTCATGGCTGACCATTGGTGTCTCCAGGGTGCTATTCCCTATATGGAGGATGCCTGTGCATGACTTTGTTTAAGGTGGGGAGACTGGTGCACAGACAGCCACCCCACGGTCCTTGACAGATCTAGATCAGGATCCAGTGGCATGGAGTCCAAGACGACCGGAGAATCTTTTCTGCTGCAGCCTTCATCCGCCTTCCCAGCCGTTGTGAAGCTCCACTAAGGTCAGCCATCGTCCTCCACCTGTTCCACCGTTGAGGTCTTGGTTGGATTGCTCTTTGTCAGAGACCTCCCCCTCGACCTTACCGCCATGGGTGGCCCTACCAGGAGCATAGCTCCAGGTGGCATCGCTCTCAGGATCTCAGGTCCACACAAGCTGCTCCACCACGACAAGGTGACAATCCACGGAGAAGTTCTCTGCCATGACCTCACATAAGAAGCTTTCCACCCTAACACCATGCAGAACCTTCCAGAAAATGGGAGAGAAAATCACTCAGTGAAAAGCAACCCCTTTAGAATACACATCAATTTCCATCAATGTTCAAGTTGGGTCACCAAATATTATACCTTATATTTGTTTAAAATGTTACAGAGGAGTCTGTTGGAGATGTGGGAAGTGGGAGAGGCAGGCATTGGGAGAATAGGGCTGGTGAGGTGTTGCATAAATAAGGCTATCAATGTGGATCAGAACTGTCGAGCTCTGAATGTTACTGCGAGACAGGAACGGTGCAGTGAAGCCTATGGAAGACTAACCTTTGCAATGATAAGTATATAAGCAGTCGGGAAGGCAGCAGTTATAGGACAAAAATAAGAATCTTTAGATTTTAATGCAATGCAATGCATGCAGCATTTCTCCCCAGAGCTGGAGGGAGAGATAGTTAAAACTAGTTCTGTCTTTAGACTTAAGCCTTTGAGAAAAGGCACGGAAACATGCCCTTCGTCCCACCAACACACACTGACCAGCAATCACCCATACGCCAGCACTTTCCTACACTAAAGGGACAATTTACAATTGTTACCAAAATCAATTAACCTATAAACCTGCACATCTTTGGAATGTGGGAGGAAACCGAAGCACCGAGAGAAAACCCAAAGGGAGAACGTACAAACTCTTTGCAGACAGCAGCCGTAGCCAGGATTGAACCTGGGGTCTCTAGCGCTGTCAGGCAGCAAATCTACCACTGCGTCCTGTGCCACCCTTCGAAGCCGGACACAAGGACCAAAGGTGAAAGAGTGGAGTAATGGATAGAAGCGTGAGTGATCCAAATTGCTCCATCACCAATGTTGTGTGTACTTTACCAGCAGGCATTTTAAACAGTTTAGTGCAGCATTAGCAAAAAGAAGCTAAAGTTTTATTTAAATGCATGATGCATTTTTCTGAAAATTGGGCAATTTCCCATTGACTCAGTATAGTGTGATGTACGATACTCCCTCCTTTCATCTGAAAGGAACTGGGGCGAATTCCACAATTCCATTTCAAAACCCCATGCATCATGCCTATGAGTCTCACGGTAGTCTATTATTATCTATCATTGATGAGAAGCCTGGTTGCCTCAAAACTCCATCAAACAATTTGATCGTGACCTCCAGTGCCGCCTGTGTGCAGTTTGCACGTTCTCCCTGCGGGTGCATCAATTTACCTCCAGGTGCGCTGTTTTTTCCCCACATCCTAAAGATGTGGTAGCTGGTAGATTGAACTTAAACATAAAACTTATAAGATAGGAAACAGTCTACTACAGAAACAAAGAACTACAAACCAAATATGTAGGATCTGTAGGATATGTGTTAATCCTGGCCAGATTGAGGAGGCTAGGACTTTAAAATAGGATAAAAGCTTCAGGGCTGCTTGGAGATTTGGTCAATTTGGAATTGCTCTCTGCAGAACTGGGACAAGCTACGGAGTGGTGCCAGTTTGTCTAGAGCCTAGATACAAGCTGCAGGAAAAGAATGAGAACATCTGCAGACCCTGTCAATTAGGTGCAAATGCATAGAATGGATTGGATGACTGCAAACTAGACATACACCTTGTAAATAATTGTAAATAATTGTAAATAATGTTGCAGAATTCTACTTTGCCGAGTGTTGATTGGATGAGGTGTTGAGCCTTGTCTGGGTTTCTTGCAGATTAGGGTAAAAGTTGCTATGTTTGCTTCCTTGAGAAGCCCTGTTTGAACACAATGTATTAGCTGCTGTATTATTGGGTTAGGGAAATGTCTGTTATGTATGTGGTTAATCGATACCTGTAATTGGATTGTAAAGAGGCCACTCCCATGAGGTCCCAGGGCCTATAAAAGTGCGCTGCCACGAGGTCCCACGTCGATCTTCTGGGACTGCGTGACCTTCTGGAGTGTCTCTGTTTGAGCGAGGCCTAGAGGGCTTGAACAGGCAGATGCAAGGATCGTATAATGATCTTGGCCTCACCTACGTGCAATAACAGATGGAGGTTGGCCTTCTGCTTGATTAAGCAATTACAACTCTGGTCTCTGACAACACTATTCTGAAATGTGGGTGAACAAACCTGGCAAGTTCCATTCAGCCTCAGCACACAAAGGGGTTTAGGCTCATCGTGGAAGAGAATATTCTGAAGGTACTTCACAATGGAAATTTGATTTCCCTCAGGCAAAGTATTTTCTGTTCTGTTCCTCATTCCGTGCACTCTCAAGCATGGAAATGGATTGCTTCATCAACTGAGGGAGGCCAGCAGGGATAGCTTACCAATTCTAATGTGTGCAATCCAAAGAAGATTAATAACCCTTTAGACCACCTCAATTTTGGTCCATTTTATTATTCTTTTTAAACAATAGTATTTCATATGTTTAGGAAAGAACTGCAGATACTGGTTTATATCGAAGGTAGACACAAAATGCTGGAGTAACTCATCAGGACAGGAAACGGTGGGTAGACTGATGGGACTGAAGGCTGATAAATCCCCAGGGCCTGATGATCTGCATCCCAGGGTACTTAAGGAAGTGGATCTAGAAATTGTGGACGTATTGGTGATCATTTTCCAATGTTCTACAGATTCAGGATCTGTTCCTGTGAATTGGAGGGTATCTAATGTTATCCCATTTTTTAAGAAAGGCCGGAGAGAGAAAACAGGGAATGATAACCATATAACCACATAACAATTACAGCACGGAAACAGGCCATCTCGGTCCTACAAGTCCATGCCGAACAACTTTTCTCCCTTAGTCCCACCTGCCTGCACTCATACCATAACCCTCCATTCCCTTCTCATCCATATGCCTATCCAATTTATTTTTAAATGATACCAACGAACCTGCCTCCACCACTTCCACTGGAAGCTCATTCCACACTGCTACCACTCTCTGAGTAAAGAAGTTCCCCCTCATGTTACCCCTAAACTTATGTCCCTTAATTCTGAAGTAATGTCCTCTTGTTTGAATCTTCCCTATTCTCAAAGGAAAAAGCTTGTCCACATCAACTCTGTCTATCCCTCTCATCATTTTAAAGACCTCTATCAAGTCCCCCCTTAACCTTCTGCACTCCAGAGAATAAAGACCTAACTTATTCAACCTATCTCTGTAATTTAGTTGTTGAAACCCAGGCAACATTCTAGTAAATCTCATCTGTACTCTCTCTATTTTGTACTCTCTCTATTTTGATTGTAGACCAGTTAGCCTGACATCGGTGGTGAGTCAATCATAAAAGATGAAATAGCAACACATTTGGATAGCAGTAACAGGGTTGGTCCAAGTCAGCATGAATTACAAATCATGTTTGAATAATCTTCTGGAATTTTTTGAGGATGTAACGAGGAAAATGGACAAGGGAGAGCCAGTGGATGTAGTGTACCTGGACTTTCAGAAAGCATTCGATAAGGTTCCACAGGAGATTAGTAGGCAAAATGAGGGCACATGGTATTGGGGGCAGAGTGCTGACATGGATAGAAAATTGGTTGGCAGACAGGAAACAAAGAGTCGGGATTAACATGTCCCTTTCAGAATGGCAGGCAGTGACTAGTGGGGTACCGCAAGGCTCGGTGCTGGGACCGCAGCTATTTACAATATATATTAATGATTTAGATGAAGGGATTACAAGTAACACTAGCAAATTTGCAGATGACACAAAGTTGGGTGGCAGTGTGAACTGTGAGGAGGATGCTATGAGAATGTAGGGTGACTTGGACAGGTTGGGTGAGTGGGCAGATGCATGGCAGATGCAATTTAATGTGGATAAATGTGAGGTTATCCACTTTGGTAGCAAAAACAGGAAGGCAGATTAATATCTAAATGGTGTCAAGTTGAGAAAATGGAAAGTACAACGGGATCTGGGGGTCCTTGTTCATCAGTCAATGAAAGTGAAGGGCCTGTCCTAATTTTCCGAGTCATTCACGAATTCTCCTGAGTTATTCACAAATTCTCACGAGTTTCCAAACTCGCAGAATGTTCGTAACGAGTCCATAGGAGGCCGTGGATATATCATAGCAGCTCGTTATGCCAGCTGTAGGCACTCGGGGCTATTATTTTACTCGTGGACATTTTTCATCATGGTGAAAAAACGTCCCGACTTACCTGATGCCCCGAGTACCTACGGCTGGCATATCGAGCCGCTACGATATATCCACGGACTCCAACGGACTTGTTACGAATATTCTGCGAGTTTGAAAACTCGGGAGAATTCGTGAAAACTCAGGAGAATTCGTGAATAACTTGGGAAAGTGGGACAGACCCTTAAGCATGCAGGTACAGCAGGCAGTGAAGAAAGCGAATGGCATGTTGGCCTTCATCACAAGAGGAGTTGAGTATAGGAGCAAAGAGGTCCTTCTGCAATTGTACAGGGCCCTAGTGAGACCACACCTGGAGTATTGTGTGTCGTTTAGGTCTCCAAATTTGAGGAAGGACATTCCTGCTATTGAGGGAGTGCAGCGTAGGCTCACAAGGTTAATTCCCGGGATGGCGGGACTGTCATGTGCTTAGAGAATGGAGCGGCTGGGCTTGTATACTCTGGAGTTTAGAAGGATGAGAGGATATCTTATTGAAACATATAAGATTATTAAGGGTTTGGACATGCTAGAGGCAGGAAACATGTTCCCGATGTTGGGGGAGTCCAAAACCAGTGGCCACAGTTTAAGAATAAGGGGTAAGCCTTTTAGAACGGAGATGAGGAAACACCTTTTCACACAGAGAGTTGTGAGTCAGAGGGCGCTGGAGGCCAGTTCTCTGGATACTTTCAAGAGAGAGCAATATAGGGCTCTTAAAGATAGCGGAGTCAGGGGTGAAGGCAGGAACAGGGTACTGATTGGGGATGATCAGCCATGATCATATTGAATGGCGGTCCTGGCTCGAAGGGCCGAATGGCCTACTCCTGCACCTATTGTCTATTGTCTATTGTCAATTGTCTGTTGGCAACATCTCTGGAGAGAAGGAATGGATGACGTTTCAGGTCTAGACCCTTCTTCAGACTCTTATGTTGTTCTCTGACACCAAACCTCTAACCAAAGCAGGTCAAACGAAATGGTTAGAGCCTTTTCTCATTGCTCTTTTTCCTTATAATGTCCTGTGGGTACATTTCATTCAAACTTGCTGATTCTTGGATCCATGATGACCGAGTCATTTGGATTCAGAACTGTCTTACTCATAGGAGACGACGGGTTATGGTGGAAAGGTGTTATACTGCCTGAGGGTTGGTGACCAATGGTGATCAGCAGGGAATTGTGCTGGCACCTACGTTGTTTGTGATATATATATATAAACAACTTGGATGTAAATGGAGACAGGTTGGTTCGCGAGTTTACAGGCAACACCAAAATTGGTGGAGTTGCAGACAGTGAGAAATTTGTCAAAGTATACAGCGCTATATAGATCAGCTACAGAAATGGGCAAAGAAATGGCAAATGGAGTTTAAACAAAAGCAAGTGTAAAGTGTTGCACTTTGGGATGTTGAATGTAAGGGGAAAGAATACAGTTTATGGCAAGACCCTTAACAGCATGGATGTCGGGTTCCATGTCCACAGCTCCCTGAACGTGGTAGCCCAAGTAGATAGAGTGGTAAAGAAAGCATATGATATGTTTGCCTTCCATGGTCGGGGCATTGAGCATTAGAGTCAGAAAGTCATGTTGCATTTTAATAGGACTTTGGTTAGGATACAGTTGGAGCATTGCATACAGTTCTGGTGGACCCATTACAGGAAGGATGTGGAGGCTTTGGAGTGAGTACAAAAGAGATTAATCAGATATGCCTGGATTAGAGGATATTAGAAATAAGGGGAGTTTGGATAAACTTGGATTGTATTCTCAGTAGTGTCAAAGACTGAGGGGAGCCCTGATAGTTGCCAGTGAGAAATGTGTCAAAGTATACAGCGCTATATAGATCAGCTACGGAAATGGGCGGAGAATTGGCAGATGGGGTTTAATGCGAGCAAGTGTAAAGTGTTGCACTTTGGGATGCTGAATGTAAGGGGAAAGAATACAGTGAAGAATAAGATTATGAAAGGCACAGATAGGGTAAACAGTCTGATCCTTTCTCCCAAGATGGAAATGTCAAAGACTAGAGGACATAGACAATGTGAGAGGAGCAACATTTAAAGGAGATTTGCAGGGCAGCACGATGGGTGCCTGGAACCTGCTGCCAGGGGTGGTGGTGGAATGAGATACAATAGTGGCATTTAAGTGCCTTTAGGATAAGCATATGGAAATGCAGGGAATGGAGGGATGTGGATCGTGTGCAGGCAGAGGAGACTAGTTTAACTTGGCATCATGTTCAGCACAAAGATTGTGGGCTGAAAAGCCTGTTCCTGAGCTGTCCTGTTCCATGTTCCACATTCATCTGGTTACAAAGATTGTTAAGAATTTTTAAAATATTATTTTCTCCCTGGACTTGCCTCGTATAATCAAATCTAATATTTCATACATCTCTTCCTCATCTCAGAAATCTGCCTTGTTCCCCTCTTTTGTAATGACAGCATTGATAGAGAGCCATACACTTTCTTTACCACTGTAATCTTCATTTTACTTTCACTCCTACTTGTTCTATAGTCTTGTAGTTTGTCTGAAATAGACTCTGTTTAGTGTGAGATACATGACATGCTTTGGGTTTTTTTACATTTCCTTGCCTTTTTGTTCCTTTTTATCTCGACTTGCCAGTCTCACACCCCTTGTTCTGAAGGTTTGAGAACAAGTTTGCTTTGAATGCTCACCTCCCACTGCTCAGAACTTAATTGCAGTATTAGTTTCAAATCCACTACTACTAAACAGACGCAACCTAATAAAGTTGTTCGTTCCCTGACTGAGAGTATCTATATTTGTCCTTTTCCACTAGGGTTTAAATTTCTCATTGAATTATGACCACACACATCAGACTGTCTCTTACAGAATCCACTGACATCTCAAATGTCAGCACTAAAGCAGAAACCTTTTTATAAATGTTTAATTTAGTTTAGAGCTACAGTACGGAAACAGTTCCGAGTCTGCACCGACCAGTGATCCCCACACACCAACACTATCCTACACACACGAGGGCCAATTTACCTTTATACCAAGCCAATTAACCTACAAACCTGTACGTCTTTGGAGTGTGGGAGCAAACTGACGATCTAGGAGAAAGCCCACGCAGATCACGGGGAGAACGTACAAACTCCATACACACAGCACCCATAGTCAGGATTGAACCCAGGACTGGTGCTGTAAGGCAGTTGCTCTACCACTGCGCCACCCTGTCATAAGTAATAACAGATAGAACTGGCCAAATGTATTATTTTATTGAGTTATATAACAGGGACAAATTTGAAAAGGGTTGTCCAGAGCACTATTAGAATAAGCACCTTTCAAATTATTAAGAAATATGCTGCTTGAAGAACTCAACATGTCAGGCAGCATCTGTGGAGCAAAAGCATTGAGGGGGGGGGGGGGGGGGGTTAGGCAGGAGCTGGTGAGTGATGGGTGGACCCAGATGAGGAAGGGTTGATTGGCAGATTGGTCAGGTGGGACAGGGAAGGTTGGAGATAGCAATAGAGATTAGGAGGTGGTAAGTGCAGATCCTATCCTACACACACCAGAGCTGCGGTTATGGAATCCAATAAGATGAGAGGAGTAAGGAGAAGGCAATAGGGAACCCAGCATGTTAAATGGGTGCGCGATAGGCAGATGGAACCAAGTGGCTGAGGAGAAAGAAACTGGGCAACACGAGTCTGAAGGGGTGGGGTTTGGAAGGAAAGGGTTGGTGTGTGAGGAGACCATGTGGTTCAATAGGAGAGAGAAATGGACAGAGGAGGTGCAGGTTATCTGAGAATTCAATGATCAATATGCTGCATTGTTGAGTATCTAGGCGGAACTAGCCTGAATATTATGAGCAAAGGGGAATAACTTTTTTTCATTCACTCAGTATGTATTGGGTTTTCTGATTGTTGATTTTAAAAAAAACATATTTCTTTGAATTTTAATCATTTTTTTAGAGACACAATAGACTGCTGATTTGGGAATCGTAAGCAAAAAGCAAACTGATGGAGGAACTGCAGGCCGGGCAGCATCCGTGGAGGGAAATGAACAGACAACATTTCTGTAGTGTAGGAAGGAACTGCAGATGCTGGTTTAAACCAAAGACAGATACAAAATGCTGCAGTAAATCAGCGGGACAGGCAGCATCTCTGGAGAGATGGAATAGGTGATATTTCAGGTCGAGACCCTTCTTTAGACTGGTTCTCCAGACAGCATTTCTGGTCAGGACCCTTCCTTTGACTGAAAAAGGAAATGGATAGAATGTAATATCAGCGCATTTGGAAAGCAGTGACAGGATCGGTCAAAGTCAGCAAGGAAGGGAAATCATGCTTGACTAATCTTCTGGAATTTTTAGAGGGTGTAACAAGTAGAATGGATAAGGGAGAGCCAGTGGATGTGGTGTATCTGGACTTTCAAAAAGCATTTGACCCGGTCCCACACAAGAGATTAGTGTGCAAAATTAGAGCACATTGTATTGTGGTAGGGTATTGACATGGATAGAGAACTAGTTGGCAGACTAGGAAACAAAGAGTAGGAAATAATGGGTCTTTTTCAGGATGGCAGGAGGTGATGCAAGGCTCAGTGCTGGAACCCCAGTTATTTACAATATATTAATGATTTAAATGGTAGAATTAAATGTAACATTTCCAAGTTTGCGGGTGACACAAAGCTGGGTGGCAGTGTGAGCTGCGAGGATGATGCTATGAGGCTGCAGGGAGACTTTGATAGGTTGGGTGAGTGGGCAGATGCATGGTCTGGGTGTGCTTGTACATCAGTCACTGAAAGTAAGCTTGCAGGTACAGCCAGCAGCTAATGGCATGTTGGCCTTCATTGCGAGAGGATTTGAGTTTAGGACCCTGTCCTTATCCATAACTATTTTAAAACTAACTGAACCGTGATTGCTGGTACAAAAAGTCTTGCCCACCAACAATCCAGTCATTAGGTCTTCTCAATTCCTGAAGAGTAATCAAGCTTTGCTTTCTTTCTTGTAGGACCCTCTACATATTGCCTAAGGAAACTTTTCTGAATACATTTTTGACAAATTCCATCCCCTCTAAGGCATTGGTACCAATGCAGTCTTAGTTTGTATTGAGAAAGTTAAAACTCCCTATCATGACAACCCTATTAGTCTTGTAGCAGCCCTCATTGTCCTGGCATATTTGCTCTTGTATTCCCATTGACTATCTGGGCTACACTTGTCGCTTTACCTCCCCCCCCCCCCCCCCCCCCCCATTTGACTCCATTCAAGGACCCAATCAGTCTTTCCAGGTTTCCAGGTGCATCAGAGGTTCACCTGCACCTCCTCCAACCTCATCTATTGCATTCACTGCTCTAGATGTCAGCTGATCTACATCGGTGAGACCAAGTGTCGGCTTGGCGATCGCTTTGCCGAACACTTCCGCTTGGCTCGCAATAACCAACCTGATCTCCTGATGGCTCAGTACTTCAACTCCCCCTCCCATTCCGAATTTTGCTTGGGCAGTTTGTACCCCAGCGGTATGAACATTGACTTCTCTAATTTCAGGTTGGCCTTACTGTCTCCTCACCTTCTCAGCTCTCCCTCTAGCCCTCTGGCTCCTCCTCTTCTGTTCTTCTTTCCGCACCCCCACCCTCACATGAGTCTGAAGAAGGGTTTCGGCCCGAAGCATTGCCTATTTCCTTCGCTCCATAGATGCTGCCTCACCCACTGAGTTTCTCCAGTATTTTTGTCTACCTTCCAAGGTGATCATCACCTTTTTATTCACATCTGCACTCATACAGCATCACTGGATGAACGATCAGTAATGTAATCTCGGACTGCTGCGGTGATATTCTCCTCAATCAACAAAATAACTCCCACTCCTCTTTTACTTCTACCTCTGTCTCGTCTGTTGCACCTGAACCATGGAGCATTAAGCTGCCAGACCTGTCCCTCCCATAGCCAGGTTTGTATAATGGCTATAACATTCCAGTCGCATGTACTTATCCACGCCCTGAGTACATCCACCTTACTCACCAGGATTCTTGCATTGAAGTAAATGGAACTTAATCCAACAGTCCTGCTGTGTTCCTGCTTATCCTACCCACTGAACTTTCTTTCATTTCCTTCCGTACCAACTTCCAGTTCCTCACCCGCCTCACATTGGATCCTGTTCCCCTGCCAATCTAATTTAAACCCTCCCAAGAGGCACTCGCAAACCTAGTAAGCATGCAGGTACAGCAGGCAGTGAAAAAAGCGAATGGCATGTTGGCCTTCTATACTTCCCGATGTTGGGGGAGTCCAGAACCAGGGGGCACAGTTTAAGAATAAGGGGTTGGCCTTTAGAACGGAGATGAGGAAAAACTTTTTCACCCAGAGTGTTGTGAATCTGTGGAATTCTCTGCCTCAGAAGGCAGTGGAGGCCGATTCTCTGGATGCTTTCAAGAGAGAGTTAGATAGAGCCTTTAAAGATAGCAGAGTCAAGGGATATGGGAAGAAGGCAGGAACGGGGTACTGATTGTGGATGATCAGCCATGATCACAGTGAATGACGGTGATGGATCAAAGGTCCGAATGGCCTACTCCTGCACCTATTGTCTATTGTCTACCTCCCAGGATATTGGTTCCCCTCTAGTGCAGGTGCAACCCGTTCCTCTTGTACTGGTCATTGCGACGGTCCAAATACCTGAAATTCTGCCCCTCAGCCACAAATTCACCTGTCCTATCTGCCTGATCTTACCCTTATGGCTCCGGGTGGTTGTGCGGCATGGTTGGAACATAGAAAATGTGCATTTCTGACACAGAGAAATCAGCTGACAGGCAATTCTCAGGAAGAGAAGCCAAGGATGGATTGCATGATTTAATCATTGCTATATATGTGTTTTATTGTTAATGAGTGCTTATTGTCACCTTTCATAAGTACGCTAAGTAATCTCAATGCAAGACATATTCAGACTGACTCATTCTGTGGTTTAAGGTTTCTGTCTAATATCCCTCTCGTCTCAGTATGCTTCCTCCACCTTAACATTCATCATTGCTTGATTTTCTGCACTAGATTATACTTTTAGTCATCTTATAATCTACTGAGTAGTTCATTCTGGTGTACTAGAATAATATTGATGATGTAAACGGCGGAAGGAGCACGTAACTACACAAACCGCTGATCCACCCACCCATTCAGGTACATCCTGTCCTATGTGTGGAAATCTGCAGTTCCCTCATTAATTTCATCAGCCCCAGAACTGAAAAAATCCAGTGTACAGGTAAGTCATCCTCTGCCTCAGAAGAAGGATGACGTTTGTAATGTTATTAACAAATTCAATGAAAACAGTGATTTAACAAAATATCCCAAGGTTCCTCCCAGGAGCATTCACAAGTAAAAACTGATAGCAAACTCTAGTTCTCTTTATCAGAAAGATCTGACTGTGTCAGAGAGCTTGTAATAGAAATTAATGAGTAAGCTATCAGACCTGGAAGATTTCCAAGGAAATCTTAATCATAACAACCATAATCATTTTATTAGCCAAGTATGTTTTGCAACATACGAGGAATTTGATTTGCCATACAGTCATACCAATAAAAAGAAACACTAGACAATAGGTGCAGGAGTAGGCCATTCGGCCCTTCGAGCCAGCACTGCCATTCAATGTGATCATGGTTGATAGGATGGTAAAGAAGCTATGGTAGATTGGCCACAAACAGGCAAGGTACTGATTATAGAAGTTGGGACATTTTGTTACGGTTGAAAAATGATGTGGCCAGGCCACACTTGGAGTTCAGTGTTCAGTTTTGGTCACTCTGCTAGAGGAAGGATGTCATTAAGCTGGAAAGAATGCAGAGTAGATTTACGAAGATGTTGCCAGGACTTGAGGGGCTGAGCTATACGGAAAGTTTGGGCAGGCTAGGATTTTATTCCTTGGAGCGCAGAATGTTGAGGGGTGAGCTTATAGAGGTGTATAAAATCATGAGGGGAATGGAATGGAGGCACAGGGTCTATTGCCAGAGTAACTGACTGAAGAACCAGAGTAAATAGGTGAGAGGGGAAAGATTTACTATGAGCCAGAGGGGCAACTTTTTCACTTAAAGGGTGACGGTTATATGGAACAAGCTGTCAGAGGAGGTAGCTGAGGCAGGTACTTTAACCAGTTTAAGACAGTTGGACAGATGCAGGAGGAAAGGATAGAGAGCTAGGGTTACAAATGCGACAAGCTTAGATTACGTATTTTGATCAACAAGGACAAATTGGGCCAAAGGGCCTGTTTCCGTGCTGTATTATTCTATATTGTTCCATATACACTTACTATAATTCTTTCATTTCATTGGGCAACCACCTATTCACAATTTAACTAAAGGAATTATATCCAGTCATTAGAGCACATGGAATTGGAGATAAGGTATTGACATGGATAGAGAACTGGTTGGCAGACAGGAAGAAAAGAGTAGGAATTAACGGGTCCTTTTCAATTGACAATAGACAATAGGTGCAGGAGTAGGCCATTTGGCCCTTCGAGCCAGCACCGCCATTCAATGTGATCACGGCTGATCATCCACAATCAGTACCCCGTTCCTGCCTTCTTCCCATATCCCCTGACTCCGCTATCTTTAAGAGCCCTATCTAGTTCTCTCTTGACAGTATCCAGAGAACCGGCTTCCACCACTGAGGCAGAGAATTCCACAGGCTCACAACACTCTGTGAGAAAAAGTGTTTCCTCATCTCCGTTCTAAATGGCTTACTCCTTATTCTTAAACTGTGGCCCCTGTTTCTGGTCTGCCCCAACATCGGGAACATGTTTCCTGCCTCTAGCGTGTCCAAACCCTTAATAATCTTATATGTTTCAATAAGATATCCCCTCATCCTTCTAAACTCCAGAGTGTACAAGCCCAGCCGCTCCATTCTCTCAGCATATGGCAGTCCCGCCATCCCGGGAATTAACCTTGTAAACCTACGCTGCACTCCCTCAATAGCAAGAATGTCCTTCCTCAAATTAGGGGACCAAAACTGCACTCAATGCTCCAGGTGTGGTCTCACTAGGGGCCTATGCAACAGCAGAAGGACCTCTTTGCTCCTATACTCAACTCCTCTTGTTATAAAGGCCAACATGCCATTCGCTTTCTTCACTGCCTGCTGTACCTGCATGTTTACTTTCATTGTCTAACGAACAAGGACCCCCAGATCCCATTGTATTTCCCCTTTTCCCAACTTGACACCATTTAGATAATAATCTGCCTTCCTGTTTTTGCTACCAAAGTGGATAACCTCACATTTATCCACATTAAATTGAATTCTGCCATGCATCTGCCCACTCACCCAACCTGCCCAAGTCACCTTGCATTCTCATAGCATCCTCCTCACAGTTCACACTGCCACCCAGCTTTGTGTCATCTGCAAATTTGCTAATGTTACTTCACACACAAGACACACAAAATACATTTTAACATAAACATCCACCACAGTGACTCCTCCACATTCCTCACTGTGATGGAAGGTTAAATTATAGACCAGTTATCCTGTCATCGGTGGTGGGGAAGATGCTGGAGTCGAACCTCCTGCAACTTTGGAACTTCCCGACACCGGTCTCTACCCAAGAGTGCAAGCTCCTCGTTGGTGAAATCTGCAGGCCGTGGTTGGAGCGCCGATCCCAGGCAAGGGATCAGCTCCAATGGTAAGTCCACGTCCCCGCGGTGGGGTTCAAAGTCAGTCCCGAGCAAGGCCTACAGCTCCATGATGTTAGGCCGCAGAGCGACCGGAGATACGATCCGGAAAACATCGCATCTCCGGCAAGGCAAGAGATTGAAAAAAAAATTCCCCTGGCCCCCTCCCACACCCTCAGATAAAACAAACTAGAGAACATTAACACAAACTTTTAAAACATACTAAAAATAACAAAAAAGACAAAAGGACAGACAGACCGTTGGCGAGGCTGTCATCGCTGACGGCGCCACCCGGTGGAATTAACAGATTGGCTTATTATTTTTGGAACAAGAAATGTTGGCGGAAGACTTAAATTGAGGCATATCAAATTATGAGGACCCAAAACAGAGTAAGAAGGTTTCGAACCGAAATGTGACCTATTTCTTTTCTCCAGAGATGCTGCTTGACCCACTGAGTTACTCCAGCATTTTGTGTCTATCTTCGCTAAATGGGGAAGACATATGGGACTGCAGATGCTGGAAGCTTGAGTAAAACACAAAGTGTTGGAGTAACTCATCAGGCCAGGTAGCATCCCTTGAGGACATGGATAGGAGCAGTTTGGGGTCAAGACCCTTGAAAAAATATCCTTTATCATCCAAGTTTCGTTAAGCTGGCCATCTCTGCTGTTTACACATTCCACAACAAGGTGAGGCGAGACTTAAACCAGGAAAATTATAGATGGATACAGATGATGAGAATTAATGGGCAGTTAATGGGCAAAGACCAGAGATGAATAGGACACAAAAGGTTGTGAGTTACCGACTGGAGGTTAGCAGTAAAGTTGTTGAAATCACTGAGTTCTGCATGGGTGCAGGCGGCTGCCATGATGCAGTCGCAACGTAGCACAGGAAGAGATGGGAAGGTTGGTGCCAGTGTACATTGGGAACAAGGACTATTTGACACAAGCAACCTATAATACAGCAGGCATAGCTGGGGCCCATATGAGTGCACATGTTTACACCTTTAACTTGAAGTCGTTGAGAGCGAGGATGTTTTGCCAAGCAGAGGTGAGCATTAGTAAGGGGGAACTGATTGGGTATCTGTCGAAGGAAAAAACAGGGGGCCATGAGACCTTCCCGGTGGCCAATGGAGGTGTACAGGGACGAGGAATTGAAAATTATTGGTGTTGAAGAGCATGTGAGGTGTCTCGGATGTACTGTAGGTGGAAGGGGCTGGACAAGGGAAGTCAAGGTAGAATTGAGGTATTTGGAACATAAAAGAGAACATATAGTGCTGGAGCAACTCAGCAGGTCAGGCAGTATCCCTGGAGGACATGAACAGGCACCATTTTGGGTTGAGATTTTTTTCGAGACACACCCTTCCTTCAGACCAGAGTCTGAAGAAGTGTCCCGACCTGAAACATTTTCTAACCATGTCCTGCCGAGATGCTGCCTAACCCATTGAGTTACTCCAGCACATTGTGGTTTATTAGTGTAAATAGGAAGAATCTGTTTACCTCTCCAGAAAAAAAGAACGGAGTGCATAGGTTTAAAGTAAATGGTAGAAGAATTAGAGGAAGTCGATGAATATATTTTTCACTCAAAATGTCTGGTTTTGTGGTTGTGGAGAAAAGGGTTGTGGAAAAAAATTACTCATCACTGTTTTAAAAAGAAGTACTTGGACAGTTGCTTGTGAAGCCGAGATCTGAAAGGTTAGGATTTTAGAAGCTGTAGACATACAAACTAAAGAGAGCACACAGACAAAGGCTGCAGAAGTGGGCGCTCATTTCACCAGATGGGGACACAGTAACAGACGGGCCTCTTTATAACAGATTTTGATTATAGCGGACGGACATACCAAATATTGCTGATGTCACCCCCGGCTTGCACCATCTCTCTGGCTGGTTCCAAACTTCTGCGGCAGCCACCGCTGACCTTTACCTGCACTCCGGACACCCCTGGGCCGCAATCATTGACCTTCGCCTCTCCCCTAGTCGCCTGTAAGCTGGGGCCGTCAACTCACCTGGAGTCCAGGCACAGTTCTTGACAAAGAGTTTGAAGAAGGGTCTCAACCCAAAACGTCATCTATCTATGTTCTACAGCGTTTGCTGCCTGACCTGCTGAGTCACTCTCGTACTTTTGTGTATTAACCATCAACTGCAGTTGTTTGTTTCTACTGCTTATACAATGATAATCCCTTACTCGGTTATAGTGGACAATCAGCAATAATGAACAATATTCCCCCACTCCCTATGGTCGGCTGTATTGAGTATTTACTGTATTTGGAAATAGCGCATAAGTCTGAGCTAATCAATCAACACCAGGAAAGGCAAGATCAGAAGGGAGAATGAAAACACAGCAGGAGTGGTATGAATGGTTTGATAATGAGCTCAGAAGTGAGTGACAGGAAAGGAGGATGTGGAGGAGTGTTGGAATCATGAGCGGCTGAAATCTGTGGTCCTGGCCATCTGTAATGACGGAAAGAAATATTTAATTATAATGTTATGTGCAGTAAGTAATGGAACTAGAAGCTCGGACACCATTGAGAAGGAGCAAGTCAATGTTGTGGAGCACAAGAACAAAAATATTCTTATGCCAGCCTCTAGCTTGGCTGAAGAACTCTCAACCAGAAACATTACCCATTCCTTCTATTCAGAGATGCTGCCTGTCCCATTGAGTTACTCCAGCATTTTGTGTCTACCTTCAGTGTAAACCAGCAGTTATAAACAAACAGTGTAAATCTGCAGTTCCTTCCCACAAAGCTTCATTATCCTGAATGTTCATAACATCAACAACATCGTAGTTTGGCCATTCACTTGATTTTTTTAATTTGTAATCTATAAAGCTTCTACCCATTCCATGACAATATTAAAAAATACTGTCGAAAAAGTCCAAAACAACTGCACCCTTCTGCAGCTATCAGATCTGATGCATTATCATTGTGCATTGATTCACAGTGCACTGATTGTTTACGTTAATCAACTTAATGAATCACCGATGAGTTTTTTCTTAAGCTATTTATTACAATCAACTGCGCAGACAACTCCACCAACTTCCGTTTACGTAGACATTAACGAGAAGCAACAAATGGGTGGGTTAGGAGATCTGTACTGTTTAGCCTGGGAGTGGAAGTGCAGCTAAATGTGTTGCAATCAGCAGCTGTAGTGGGTCTCAGTTGGGGGAAAGAGATGCATAATTGAGAGATAAAACAAGCAGATGAATATGTGCAAATGTCACGCGGTTATCAATTGTTTTTCCGTGGCATTTAGTTATAAAATCTAATCAAATTAATATCATACCAAACACTATTGATTAAAAGATTAAGAGAATGTTTCATCATATACAAGGGGCCAAGGAAAGAGAGTTCACGTCGCGGCCCTGTTTCAACCAATCTTTCCACCACCACGCACAAGAAGCACAAGAAGCGCAAGACAGACACCATTGGGCAGATGCCAAGAAGTGTGTTCTGCTCTGGCTGAACAACTTCTAGTCTTGTGTGTGGACTCGATAAGAAGAAGAAGAATCATATACAACATATATTAAGAATATCTGAAGAATCCAGAGGAAGTTTGTGAAATTTACCAGGACGGAGTGATGAAATTCACCTGCACATCTGCAATATATCAGTGCGGTGTTAATCATACAAACATAGAAACATAGAAAATAGGTGCAGGAGGAGGCCATTCGGCCCTTCGAGCCAGCACCGCCATTCATTGTGATCATGGCTGATCGTCCCCAATCAATAACCTGCGCCTGCCTTCTCCCCATGTTCCTTGATTCCACTAGCCCCTAGAGTTCTATCTAACTCTCTCTTAAACCCATCCAGTGACTTGGCCTCCACTGCCCTCTGTGGCAGGGAATTCCACAAATTCGCAACTCTCTGGGAGAAAACGTTTTTTCTCACCTCAGTCTTAAATGGCCTCCCCTTTATTCTAAGACTGTGGCCCCTGGTTCTGGACTTGCCCAATATTGGGAACATATTTCCTGCATCTGGCTTGTCCAGTCCTTTTATAATTTTATATGTCTCTATAAGATCCCCCTCATCCTTCTAAACTCCAGTGAATACAAGCCTAGTCTTTTCAATCTTTTCTCATATGAAAGTCCCACCATCCCAGGGATCAATCTCGTGAACCTACGCTGCACTGCCTCAATCACAAGGACGTCCTTCCTCAAATTATGAGACCAAAACTGTACACAATGTGGTCTTACCAGAGCCCTATACAACTGTAGAAGAACCTCTTTACTCCTATACTGAAATCCTCTTGTTATGAAGGCCAACATTCCACTAGCTTTCTTCACTGCCTGTTGTACCTGTAAGCCAACTTTCAGTGACTGGTGTACAAGGACACCAGGTCTCACTGTACCTCCCCCATACCTAACCTAACCCGATTGAGATAATAATCTGCCCCCTTGTTTTTGCCGCCAAAGTGGATAACCTCACATTTATCTATATTATACTGCATCTGCCACGCATCTGCCCACTCACTCAACCTGTCCAGGTCACCCTGCAACCTCCTAATATTCTCTTCACAGTTCACCCTGCCACCCAGCTTTGTGTCATCTGCAAACTTGCCAGTGTTGCTCCTAATTCCCTCTTCCAAATCATTAATATATATGGTAAACAGTTGCGGCCCCAACACCGAGCCTTGCGGCACTCCACTCGCCACTGCCTGCCATTCTGAAAGGACCCGTTCACTCCTACTCTTTGCTTCCTGTCTGTCAACCAATTTTCTATCCACGTCAACACCCTACACCCAATACCATGTGCTCTAATTTTAGTCACCAGTCTCTCGCGCGGGACCTTATCAAAGGCTTTCTGAAAGTAGATACACTACATCCACTGGCTCCACTTCATCCATTTTACTTGTCACATCCTCAAAAAATTCCAGAAGCATGATTTTCCTTTCATAAATCCATGCTGACTTGGACTAATCCTTTTACTGCTATCCAAATGCCCCATTATTACCGCTTTAATAATTGACTCCAGCATCTTTCCCACCACCGAAGTCAGGCTAACTGGTCTGTAATTCCCCATTTTCTCTCTCTCGCCCTTTCAAGAAAAGTGGGATAACATTAGCTATCCTCCCATCCATAGGAACTGATCCTGAACCTATTGAACATTGGAAAATGATCACCAATGCGCCCACTATTTCTAGAGCCACCTCCCTGAAGACCGTGGGATGCAGACCATCATGCTCAGAGGATTTATCATCCTTCAATCCCATTAGCCTACCCAATACTATTTCATTTGATCATTTGATCTTGGATGCAACTAATCTGATGGAACTCACCAGAATCTTTACATCTTTTCCATTTACGGTTGAGACTTCCTCCAATTCTACAACAAAGATTAAAACACAGAAAGCTTCACATGAGCTCAGGAAATGTTGAAGCAGTTCATTGCTCAAGCCTCTCTGACCATTCAAATTAGATCAGAGTTGATTTATTTTATCGGCAGTTTCCTGCATTGATTTCTTCGCTCAAGATCTACCTAACTAAAAAAAAGGTGTTATCTGTTTGCTCACCCAGTAAATTACACAATATTTCTGTTACAATATAATTTGGATTAACATCAAGTTGGTTGGCAATATCATGATGAAAAAACACTTTCGACAAAGTTCAGCAGAACAAGGAAATAAGAATGACATGTTTTATTGTTACTGGAATGTGAATCACTAAAACATGCCATTACCATAAATGTTTCTCTTCCTTGAAAAAAATTGCATGTTGTGGGGATGTTATCACGATGGGCCCATCCCTTCTCACTTCCCTTTTTCTCCCCATTTTCCAAACAGTTAAATCACCCCAATAGATGTTAAACATATTAATGTAATTGATGTAAGGGAAACCAACTTAAAAAGTTTTACCAAAGGGCGGCACAGTGGTGAAGGGCAGCAAGGTGGGGCAGCGGTAGAGTTGCTGCCCCAGGCTAGGTAATCGGGTTTGATCCTGACAATGGGTGCTTGTCTGTACGGAGTTTGTACGTTTTCCGCATGAATTGCGTTGGTTTTCCCCATGTGCTTCGGTTTCCTCCCACACTCCAAAGACCTACAGGTTTGTAGGTTATTTGGCTTGGTAAAATTGTAAATTGTCCCTAGTATGTGTAGGGTAATGTTAAGGGTCTGTCCCACTGTACGAGGTAATTCAAGAGTTCTCCCGAGTTTTCCCGCGATTCGAACTCGGAGAATGTCCGTAGCGGGTCCGTAGGAGTTCGTGGATGTCTCGTAGCGGCTCGTACGAGTAAAAAGTAACAATTTTTTTCATCACAAGTATTTTTTTACTTGTGGACATTTTTCACAGTGTTGAAAAAACATCACGAGTTTACCGGATTTCCCGAGTACCTACCGTTACTCGTACGAGCCGCTACGAGACATCCACGAACTCCTACGGACCCGCTATGGACATTCTCCGAGTTCGAATCGCGGGAAAACTCGGGAGAACTCTTGAATTACCTCGTACAGTGGGACAGGCCCTTTAGTGTGTGGGGATCGCTGGTCGGCGAGGACTTGGTGGGCCGAAGGGTTTGTTTCCACGTTGTAGCAATGTTACAAAATTTTGAGATTTTAAAAATCAAGTCTGTAATTTATCCCATCAGATAAAGCATAAAAATAAGTTTAATTTGACACCTAATTCACTTTCATATCTCAAGTATTTAAAAAGTTATGGCCATTTTCATACTCGGAAATGAGCATCTTGTTCCCTATTGATTTTCTATGGACATAACAAAAAAGTTGTGATCGTGAACAGTCAAAAGCCCATAACTTTCTTAAAAATTAAGAGAACTGAATGAAATTTTCAGTTATCATAGATTGAAGCATTCTGAAACAAATATAAAATAATCTTACTTGGATGACCTGAAATTAAAGCATATAATTAGTTAGTTACCTAATTGTAGCTAATTTCAGACTTCAATTACTAGATCTAAACATCTATCCATTTCTTAATAAATTATTAACATTTTTAAATAGCCTAAATGTCCAAATAATATTCACAAATAATTCACAATAAAACATGATTTTTAAATCTCATTTACATTAATTTATAGACCAAATGGAAGGAATTTAGTGTTCAATTGCTGTAAATAAATGCCCATTTAAATCAGCTTTCCAGTGGGTCCCCGTGGAACGCGCTGGTTTAGAACGTTCACATTGCGGTAGATTTGTGCCCCAAATGCCCAGAAAAATACTGCACGATATAATGGGCCCAAATTGAGCTACTCGCAATATTAAACTTTGTATAAAGGGATCTTTAGAAGCCCTTTTTAATGTAAAAATATACAACCTAACTTCTGCTATTTGCTTTATGAGACTCTGCGGTTGCTGGCGGTCGCGGGTTTAGAGATTGATTTTTAAACTACTATAACTATTATACGAGGCCTTTAAACCTAATAATAGCTTTTGCGACGGGGTCTTCCAGCGATTTTTCGTTAATAATTAACTAGGCTGAACATCTTCGATTTGAACAGCCTAGAGAAAATCGCGTTTTAAACCCGCCCCCTCTAAACGGCGCCAAAATCGCGCACACACGCAGCGGCAGATTTTCAAAGACGCTTCAGGTACGCTTTGCAACATACCTACACGTTGCATATCTAAACTAAACTAAACTAAACGAATAAACCACGGCCTCTGTGGTTGATCCTATTTTTCCCCACTTCTATTCAGCCAGTAGTGTTAGGTTCAAATCAGGTTGGCTTATTTTTACCTTTGTTTTGCATTTCAACTTCCTTCTCAAACTTGAATTATTGGGAATGTTGAATACTCCTTATTCAAAATGTACATCGGCTCCATTCCCCAACTTTTTCTCCAGTGTATCAAAGATATTGGTCCAGACACACTTGGAGTACCGTGTTCAGTATCGTTCACCTTGCTATAGGAAGGATTCCATGAAGATAGAGAACGCGGAGAAGATTTACCAGGATGCTACCAGGACATGAGGTAGAGAGTAAAATTAATGTTCAAATAATGTTGTAAGATCAGATTTACTGGGTGTTAAAATAAAACAATGAAAAGTAAATTATTAAAAATATCTGATCTTTCAAATAGAATATAGGAAAACACTCTAAACAGTGACTAATGAATCCCAGAAATATATCTTGCCAAAAATCAAAAGGAAGCAGACTAATAATAGCACATCGTGGATGAGTGAAGAAATATTGGATAAAATTAGAACATGCAACATACAATTTTGACTAAATACAATGTAGCCAACAAAATAGAGAATAGGCAAAATAGAGAAGAGCCAAGGGAAAATCAATGCGAAGAAAAAATTCAAAACCTCTAATAGTAAGGTCAGGGCAAACCACATGTTGATGTGTCATGGGACATATCTAATATAAAAAAAAGGCATTCAAACAGTTTGGAAATATCTTTAGAAAAAATGATTTTTTTTTTAAGCTAAATTAATTTCATCCTTTTGATACATTTATAGCAATGATACCACTTTGATCTGCTGAAAATATAATCAATTGGGTCATCTATAATACTATCACAGTTGACAGAGACATGTATTATCCAGAACCTGTACAGTTCTCACTGGGAGCTGCGTACACAGCTCATATTGTTCCATCATGATTATGCTGACTGCTAGGAAGCAGATTAGAATTTAAAAAATCCTTCTGCTGCAAAGACTGCAGGTGCGGCTCATTTCCCCTCATCCCCCAGCACTCCCTCCCCATCCATTTAATGTGTGGGAGGAAACGGAGGTGTGGGGTGGGAGGGGAGGAGGGGAGTGGGGGTGTGTGTGGGCAGGGGGGTCTAGGAGGGGGGAAGAGCGTGGTGTGGGGGAAGGGGGGAAGAGCGTGGTGTGGGGGGAGGGGGGTGTGTGGGGGAGGGGGGAGTAGGTGTGGGGTGTGTGGGCGGGGTGGGGGATGGGGTGGGGTGGTTTGTGGGCGGGGGGGCTTGTGGGGGGGAGAGGGCTCGGAGAAAAGACGGGAGTTGTGGGGTAGAGAGGGTGGTATCACGGGGAGGGGGCAGGAGCCAGCGAGGGGGACCAGAGGGGAAGGGGCTGGAGCTGATGTTGCGATGGGGAATCACAGCGGGCGCTGGTTGTTCTCCTCCGCCGGGATCAGAGTCTCCGCTTTCCGTTTGGCGACATCAGCGACATCTCCGGCTCCGGGCTGGGCTGGGTCTCCGACGCTGGGCTGGGTCTCTGACACTGGGCTGGGTCTCCGACGCTGGGCTGGGTCTCTGACACTGGGCTGGGTCTCCGATGCTGGGCTGGGCTGGGTCTCTGACACTGGGCTGGGTCTCCAATGCTGGGCTGGGTCTCTGACACTGGGCTGGGTCTCCGACGCTGGGCTGGGTCTCTGACACTGGGCTGGGTCTCCGATGCTGGGCTGCTTCGGGTCGCTTCGGGCTGGGTCTCCGAACCAATCTCCTTCCGAAAATTGTGTCCGGTTGGAGACGTCCACCGGCCATCCAAAGCGTCCCTCAACTCCAGTAAAGACGCGATGGCGCAGGAAGGGGCGGACGGTTCAGGCACGTGACAAGAGAAAAGACCAATCCGCGAGGCGCTGAACAGCAGGAGAGGAGATCGATCTGCGCACGCACGGTTTTTAGGATTATTTAAACCTTGCTAAATTTTACATTAGACCACCAATCGGAACTAAACTTGGTGCAATCGCAGCTTAGGAGAATGGTGAGTAAGCTGGCGGAAAATCGTAGCGCTATCCCGTAACGTTTTTGCACAAATAGAATAACCGCGCAGACCGGAAGATAACAAAGATCAGAGCTTTAGTTATGTATAGATGGGAACAGTATTCAGATTTTATTCATTGAAGCAGGAATGGATTTAATGGGAGATAGATTGATCCTGTTCAAGATTAGGATATTAATTTGAGGAATGGTATTAAAATGTAGATTAGGCTGAAGAGCTGGATCAAAATTTAAGGAGTGACATTGGGATAGGCAGAGAGTACACCGACCTAACCAGGACTTCTTCTTCCTCTTGCGTATGGCGTGCACAGCCTAAAGTTGGAGGTCAACTTGTTCTATTTGATCTTGTTTGCTTTGCATTAGTCAAATCAGGGTGGACCACGTGAAGGTTGCAATCTCCCACCCCGTAAGCATGACTGAATTAGCTGTTATAATTTTTACAATATTATGGTTTATTTACTAATTGATAATCACATAACATGCCATTCCCTTCTAATCACTTGTAATGCACAAGGCTTCAATATTTGCATATGGCAGAAATAGCCAAAAGTTAGCATCACAACTCAATAACATTGGGCAAATACACTTCTCAAATTCACTTCCATTCTGGAAATGTTTACAAGTTGAAGATCCATAAGATTATGGTGGCAGTTCTATCCAAACTTGAGAAATATTTTGCGAAACAGAGGGAATGACATTTCAATGTAGGTTTGAAGGTCTTGCCATTCCAACGAACATGGAGATTAAGTAATCAGATGTGTATATTAATGTTGGACCATGGTCATGTTTTAATCTCAGGGAGTGTGGGGATGGTGGGAGGTGCCGTGCCCAGTGGAAACAATGATTTATTTATCTCTTATCAATCCCCCTGTCAATGTTCCTTTAAGAATTGCTGACGCGCAGCATTACTCAAGAACGCCCCACCCCAGAACACAGTGAAAAGAAAACGAGGAGAAACACGAGTGTCAGATTGCCTCAGACAAACCTTAGTTGAACATTTTTTGTGGAGAGTCAACTACAGATTCCATTTGAGTGGAACTTCCATTCTACTTGCTTCTCCTGACGGGGATTTGTTTACTGGTAAGTATTTCATTTTACTTTGAGAATCATCCTGCAGTAAAGAAAAAACACACCAGTTTAAAGTTAACTATTAGAAAATGGAAAGAATGTTACAACATTATTTTGGAAATATAGCTTACAACTTTTGAATTTATACTGCAAGTACGGTCATTTAAAAAGGGAGATAAGAACTCGCTTTTCTACATTTTTCGCACAAAACTCAGTAGTTAATAAAACTATATTTTCAATTCTTGTTATTAGCCCAGAATATACTCTAACTAACTTTTACTTTTTTTTCTAGGCAATCCCGGTACATAAAAGGATCCTTAGACTAAAGGCACAATTATCTCTGGTAAGGAGTATATCTCAATACAAACTAGTTAATTTCAAGGAAATTTAAACTGTAAATCTTAAAAATAATATGTTGAATCGCAAAGAATCCATTTCAGAGAGTGGTAAATACATGGTAACCTGCTCTGTTTGGCAGCCAATGTATTCACACTTTTGTGGAAGGAACTCTCCCTGTCATTCTCAGCGTATGCTCTCATATAATTTATTTTCCTATGGCTGAACATTTAAGTTATGACTCTACCTTGAAGTTCATAGGGAAATACTAGTAGCACAGTTTACTTTTTAAATCGCATTACCTTTCAAACACCAAACGTTGACTCTTAATGTTATTTGTATTTATATTTTTGATTCTTTTTACTGTGGAATTCTTTCTACCAAGGATATTAAACTTCAAAAGATTTGTTAATTAATAACTCTTTCAATTTATCTTGAGAATCAAAGGTAGGGATAAAAGCTTATCAGTACATTACACAGAAGTTGAAGGTTAAACAATGGAAGGACGATTACAACCTTATTTTGGGATAGAGCCTTCAGTGTTTAAGTCATTGTGTGACAATTTCTGGGTCTGCGGTATAGAGTGCCCTTCAATTTCATGTGTAGAATGAACTGCAGATGCTGGTTTAAATAGAAGGTAGACACAAAATGCTGGAGTAACTCAGCGGGACAGGCAGCATCTCTGGAGAGAAGGAATGAGTGACGTTTCTGGGTTGAGACACTTTTCAGTTACTGAGTTACTCCAGCATTTTGTGTCGTCCTTCAATTTCATACAGGTTGACTTTTTAAGCACACTGGTGGTGTAGGCATATAGTAAGGCCTGGGTAGAGTGAATGTGGAGAGGATGTTTCCACTAGTGGGAGAGTCCAAGACCAGAGGCCTTTGCCTCAGAAGAAAAGGACATACCTCTGGAAAAGAGATGAGGAGTAATTTATTTCCTCAGAGGTTGGTGAACCTGTGGAATTCATTGCCACAGAGGCTGTGGCATCCAAGTCAATGGATCCTTTTTTAAGGTGGAGATTGACAGATTCTTGGTGTCAGGGGTCATAGAGCAAAGGCGGAAAAAAGGAGTTGAGAGGGAAGATAGGTCAGCCATGATTGAATAGTGGAGTAGACTTGATGGGCCGGATGGCCTAATTCTCCTCCTAGAACTTAGGAACTTAAGGAGTAATACATGCAGACCTATCTCCAAGTCACAGACACATTTGTACATTTCTGAACATTGACTTTGTCCAAAATGGTATGAGGGAGTAAATTAACATAAAATGACATTTGTTGCAGTCTTACACTTGTGTATATGTTTGTGACCAGCAGTATAGAAAATGTTCATTTCTTGAAGGAGTCTAATGCATTGTATGGTACTGAAAGTATTGTAATATAACATCAATTATGTTGAACAATAGCAGATGACAGGCCTTTTGCAGCATCACAACAATTATATACGCAACACCCACATTGTGATCTCATTGCTCATTGAAATGTTGGACTGCATTTCGAAAAATCCATTAGGTAAAATAGACAATATGCAAACTAAGGGCTGGCCAAAAGTGTGGTTTAAAATAGAGTGCTGGTTGCAATTGGAAAGGTTTCGGAGAGAATTCCATTCTGCAGGTGTCAACAATGAGCTAAGGGGACTGGAATCACATAAGCATGCAGAGCCAAAGGAATGGAAAGGTGGGAAGATCTTGGAGGACTATACAATTGGATTATCCCAATGCTAAACGGCCAGCTTCCTAAAAGCTATAATCATCCTGATCTTAGTCCTGCTTGCATGAACCTTTCTGACCTACATTGGTTGCTGGACAAAGGGAAAATAACCCAGAGTATTGGATGTTGGCAGCTGTAGATGCAATCACCAATGATGGGCCTAAAGGAAGGTACTATTCAGATGCTGGAGTCTGAGGAATTGAGAGGAATAAGCTATCTGGGCTGGAAGGGATGCAGATATCAGGAACAATAATGCTTTTGAAAGGTTTAAGTACAAGGACAATGATTTAAACTGCGAACATACATTGGTAATGGCAAGTGGATTTTTAAATTCATTTAGGCTTGTGGCATGGAAGGTGGAAAGCTGACATGAAGGGAATTTGAATAATTGAGTTTGGAAGTTTGATGATTTCACCTGTGATGGTTTGGACGCACAGACCAAAGTAGTCAATCCCACTAAGATATAATTAAGTAGTCCTTGGCATAAAGTGCGTTCATGTTTTAATAGACATGAGTCAAAAGTGGGTTCATGTTTCAATAGACAGTATAACAGCAAAGTTTTGACCATTTGCATCAGGATGAAACATCTTGGGGTGAGAGAAGGGTTGATGGCAAGAATGAAAAGATGATGGCTTTGCACTTCAGAGACTTGGAGAAAGTTAAGACACATTCTACATGCCCTCTTGGACAAGCATATGGGAACATCTGTGAAATTATTGAAAAAGTGGTGGAGAGGCTGAACTGGCTAATGTAATTTTTTACGTGAAGCTCCTCGCATTTCTGTGGCCTGTTTGAGGCATGAGATGCATCTTCAGTAAATCTCGATGAGACACCAGATTACACCATTTGGAGATAAGAAGACACATACTGTTGTCAAATCTTAAATTATAGCAAGTAGATAAGGGAGCAAACAACAGTAGATGTTTTCCAACCTACATGAATATACTGGGTACCATAGCCTGTGTGCTACATCTATGGTTCCATGAAGAAGATAGTATGGTTGGTCATGCTGACGATTACAGAAAGATGAGAAAGTAATTGGGCAGATTAAGATGATAATTACAGTAAATGCCTTTCGTATCATTTCGAAGAGGTCTGACACTGGATTGGAAATATTCAGAAAATTGTGGCATAGAAATGGAAGCATAAAATATAATAAAACATCTCGAAGATGGAAGAAAGGTTAAACTCTCAGCCTGATATCACAGCCCCAATAACAGCAGTGCCCCTAATGTCAATTTACTCTTGAAGGTGTAATTCTTAAAATGAAAAGCATTAGTTGTGAGAGGCGTGAGCCTTGGATTAAAATCATGTATATCTCCCCCTCTTTCCCAAATATAATTAATACACCATTTTCCTGTAGAAAATATATACAATAAATAGACAATATTAAAATATAGCTTGCAAATAAATAAACTCTGCAAATGTGTTTCTTTTGAATTGACTGATTGTTGAGGTGAAGAGTTTAATTGGTTGTTTAATTATTAATTGGTTTATTTGTTTATCACATAGTGTTCACCAGTTACTCTCCCAATGGTTAGAATTGTTATTAGTTTGCTGGTTGAATAAATCACTGGCTTGTCAAGAAAGCAAAGTTTGTCAGGATCAAATTATTTGAGTCACTATTAATTGTTTAGAAAGGGAAAAAATGAATAACCAATAAAGTATTTCTTCAATGGTGAGCACAAAATAAGGAACAATGAATGCCCAGTATTTAAAATCTGTCATTTATAAAAATTATTAATCCTAGATATATTTTATATTTATGCAATTGGTTGCAGAATTCATTCCAAACAAGGTTGATTGCTTGTATTTCAATATTGTTTTAATCAGAATCATTGGAAACTCTAGCAATCAGCCATATTTCCACTTTTCCATATGATGATAGATTTAAGTTGGAGGGGAAAAGATTTAATAGGAATTTGAGCAGAAACTTTTTCACACAAAGTGTGGTGGGTATATGGAACGAGCTGACAGAGGAGGTAGTTTAGGCAGTTACTATCACAATATTTAAGAAACAGTAGACAGGTACATGGATAGGACAGGTTTAGAGGGATATGGGTCAAATGCAGGTCATGGGATTGGTGTAAATGGGAGATGTTGGTTGGTGTGGGCAGGTTGGGCTGAAGGGCCTGTTTTCACACAAAATTTAACTGAATGGCAAAACAGGGTCGTTAGGTTGAATGGACCTTTGTTCCTATGATCCTACATCTTGATTTTATTTTACTAGTTATAGATTGTCTATCGTCTTGAAGGACAAGCATTCTGTTAATGAAGCTAACGTATTTACAAACCTAATCAGTTTAACAAAGGGTTCAAAGTTACCTTGCTTTCACAAATGGAACAGGTAGAAATTGCCAATGAAGATAACATGGAGCTTTTTTATAAGAAATCATTCAAACCACCTTTATATCAGCAAATGTGTAAGACGCAGTGGATCAAATGATCACATTCCACTCCCATATGGTTCTGTTTTCTTTGTTAATCTGTATTTCTACCTCAGACTTGCAGGAACATGCTGGATGTTACAAATATTTCTTCTGATTATTTTATTAACTTCTAATATCCAGTTTTTCAGATTATTAGTGCATGGTCCATACGTCAATTGCAGATTCTTACTCCTTCGCAGAAACTAGTCACTAATAGAAGATAGGGAGAAGTCACTTGAGCATAATGGACGTAGAATTACTGGAAAAATAACATTCTTGGATATGTAGAGATAAATTTGTACCAGAATTCATACTTTAGGAAAAATAGGGTAATGTCTGGAAAAAGGGTGTTGAATTTGAATTAACTATCACTGTTTTGATAGAGTGAGGGTGCCATAACCAATATGTACTGGCTGTTCAATACATTACTCATAAGAATCTTGAGAGTCAAATAATTCTACAGGATATTAGTTTTATGAGGGGAAAGCACCAATAGAAGGTAACTTCGACTACCAAAGCACTGCCTATACTTCTTGAAGAGGAAGTGTTGAATAATGGGATTTTCCAAATCATCCATGGCATATCAAAAGGGAGAATAAGCTGTTGTGTTGGAGGTTTTTGTTGGTGAGAAGGAAGGATGTATTGTATGCACATGTTGAGGCTTTCAAGATACAACCAGACACGACTTGGTGTGAGTTGATAGCTGTGGAAGTTAATGGCAGGTCAAGTTCTCATGATGTGGATATAATGCTGCAAAAACTTTAATGACTTTGAACTTATGGTCCAGTTCTGAGAATCCTATCAAGTGCACCATTAGGGCGTTTGTGTGTCACATTCTCAACATGAGCCGTCAACTGAACATTGTTAATTAGGGCATGTCTGACATTCATAAACTCTACCACATCCTCAAACACTAACTACTGTTAAAACCTCAAACCTAAATCTCATAGTTTTCATTAATTTCTAAATATTCAACAAGAACAAACACATCTCCAAACCCATGACCACCACTCACCAATGCACCCAAATTTCTCGTAGAATAATGAACAATAATACAAAAAGAAGCAGCTCGCAGGCAGATGGAGGACCCATAATGGGGCAATGGCAGCGTGGTGCATGGGGCATGGTGGTATGTCATAGCAGAAAGTATAGTCTCCATAATGGGAATGTTCATTATGACATCTGGAGCCAGAACAAAGCTGAAACCATCACACTTTCTAACATCCCACCTACGTCACAATTTCATCTGACTTATCCAATGACGTAAACATCTAGTTTCCTCGCCAATCCTCCCACTGATATAATCCTTCTCTTCAAGGTTTCCTATGACACTATTTCTATACCAGTCTATAGCCCTTCCCATATTATTCCACCTGAACCTTTCCAGTTGCCTGACCAACAGCCAGCTAGCCCGGAGAGCTGCAGCACTTGCTGAGAAGCTGCAGTCCAAAGATAGGGTCATCATGGACGAGAGCTGTGCAAAATCCATCAGTCCAGATCTTACAATACCCCTGTGGCTACCAGTCAGGTAGCAATGAGAGTGAATGCAAGGCTGTACAAAGACACATAGCAAACAGCATTGTGGAAATTCATGAGAATAATGAATTGAATTTTGCAAATTTCATGAGTCAAGAGATATGCATGACATACATATACCGTGACAGAACAATGACATTCTTACTTGCAAGCAGCACAAAGGATATAAATACAGCACTCAACAGATAACATAATAAACAAACAAAAATAAAGTTCAATAAATAAAAAATCCTGAGGAGTATTTATACAACTTCTATTTTATCTCTGCCAGAATGTAGGAGCTTTATAAAATATGTTAGTGAAAGTAACTGATGAATTGGCATTTGTAATTTTCTCGTGTTAATTACTTAGCAATAAAGTGTCGCATAGCATGGAACAATGAGAAATCTGTTAGCAATGCTTCCCCTGCAATAGGTGTCACCTCATACAAGGTGGAAAGATTTACTTAGAAAAAACTTGTATTTCCTGCTGAAACAAATTGTTAACACATGAGAATCTATAAGGAAATGGATTACAGGAGTGTTTCGTGATATTATGCTAATGGAATGCAACCTGAAATTTGCCCATGACTTGCTCTTAGCATTTTACTCATGCGAACACACTCAAAAACTGCCAAACTTATTTAATTGTGAAAATCCATTTCCGTTTAATTTGTCATTGAATAATTTAAGACAGTCATATAAAGTCTGTAAGAGATACTGATCGTATCAATATCTCAAAAAAGTGCAATACAGTGATATCAATTTATTTGATGGGGATACAGTAAGAGCAGTATAAAAATGTGCCGTCTCTTCTTCAGTAGATCTAAACAAAGCTGTTACAACTCCACCTAAAATTTTAGCAGAAGCGTAATGAAGTCAGAAGTTATTTTATTGCTTTCTTCCCAACTGTTATCAGGCAACTGAACCATCCTACCTGTGGGTGGTCACGGTGGCGCAGCAGTAGAGTCATTGCCTTACAGCAAATGCAGCATCGGAGACTCGGGTTCGATCCTGACTGCGGGTGCTGTCTGTACGGAGTTTGTACGTTCTCCCTGTTATCCGTGTGGGTTTCCTCCGGGATCTTCAGTTTATAGGTTAATTAGCTTGGTAAATGAAAAAATTGTCCCTAGTGTGTGTAGGATAGTGTTAATGTGCGGGGATCGCTGGTCGGCGCGGACCCGGTGGGCCGAAGGGCCTGTTTCCGCTCTGTATCTCTAAACTAACTAAACTAAACTATCTGCAGTTCCTTCTTAAACTATCTGACTGTCTTGACCTACCATCTACCTCATTGTAGGCCCTCAGGCTATCTATAATCGGACTCTAATGGACTTTATTTTGCGCTAAATGTTATCCGGTATCTGTACACTGTGGACGGCTTGATTGTAATCATGCATAATCTTTCCACTGACTGCTCAGCATGCAACAAAAAAAGCTTTTCACTGTGCCTTGACATGGGACAATAAACTAAATTAAAGCTAAAACGAAAATTACGTGATTTGAGGAATTTTATTCCTAAATATTTAGATTGCAACATGATGTCAACATCGATCTAATTTTCCAAAGTCAAATTTTTATTTTAATACACATCACAGATGACTTGATTGATTGAATACTTTATTGTCACATGTGACAAATCACAGTGGCATTCTTTGCTTGCATACCCAAGATATGCAAATAGTCGCCCATAAATGGCGCAAACAAAGTTACAAAGTATCCCAGCATCAGGTACCCCTTTGTTCTCCCCCCCCTCCCCCTCCTCACGCAGGGTCGTCCATTCTCCATTGTTCTTCCCCCTCCCTCATGGCGGTCCCTCCATGCCGGGTCCTCCTTTGATCCTTCCCATTAATGCAATATTTTTGTGTGACATGATAAAGGGCAAATTACCTGCTCAATGTTTATCGTTTCATTTTATTATTTCAATCAAGTGTTTTGATATATCTTCAAACTGCCACATGTAGATCTGACCCAGTCTCACTTCCAAAATCCTGCATGTTCTAATCTACTAGTTCAGGCTTGTGTCCACTTGGGCAGCTGGTAGATGTTGGACGGTTGTTTATTTTCAACAAGCAGAAACGAAACTCCCTCAAAAATATCCCTGTTCTGTCTATTTTCTCAGACACAGAGTAATAACAACTGAAAACGTGGACGAATCATTGTGGTGTATTTGATAATGAGAACAAATGCCTGTGGCTAACCAAAAATACTGGGACGTAAGAAACAGATAAAGAAACACATATCTAATCTGTAATTTCCTTTATTCCAGCATTAGTTAGCATGTTTTGGATCTCCAGAATTTTCTCCAAAATTATATCTATTTATTCACGATAACTTCTGTCTTATGGTAGTTTCTTTAAATCTACTTTTTTGATTAAAATTATGTTCATTCATCCTAATGTTTCAATGGCTGTGTCATATTTTGCTTGAAAATAATCCTATGAGTGCTTTATCATGTTAAAGTTGCTATGTAAATGAAACTTATTGTGTAATAAATTACATTACAAATATGCCAGTGCATTGTTTGAAACAGTGCATTGATTGCTCCATCTATAAGAAATAATCATAATGTGGACTTTTTTGTGTTTGCTTGTGTTGTTGCAGATTGAGGGTTAATACCTCCAGAGATCATGGACTGGAAGACATTGCAAGGTGTCCTCAGTGGGGTAAATAAATATTCCACAGGATTCGGTCGGATCTGGCTATCTGTTGTCTTCATCTTCCGAGTGTTGGTTTACGTAGTGGCGGCAGAGAAAGTGTGGGGTGATGATCAGAAAGATTTTGACTGCAACACCAGGCAACCTGGCTGCACCAACGTCTGCTTCGACCATTTCTTCCCCATCTCCCACATCAGGCTCTGGGCCTTGCAATTGATCTTCATCTCCACACCTTCCCTGCTGGTTGTGATGCACGTGGCCTACAGAAAAGACAAGGAAAGAAAGTATCACGTGAAGCACCCCGACTCCAGCACTAGGCTATATCAGGATGCCGGTAAAAAGCACGGAGGGCTCTGGTGGACCTACATGAGCAGTTTATTTTTTAAAACTGTGATTGAAATTGCATTCTTGTATATTCTCCACGCAATTTATGAGAGTTTTGATATGCCTCGCCTTGTCAAATGTGAGATTCAACCTTGTCCCAATGTTGTCGATTGCTACATTGCCAGGCCCACCGAGAAAAGGATCTTCACTTATTTTATGGTTGGGGCATCAGCCCTTTGCATTGTAATAAGTGTGGTTGAAATGATTTACTTGATCTCGAAAAGGTTTATCAGGTTTTGTATGTTGCACTGTGGGAAAAGTAAATCAGTAATGACCAAAGGTAAGTCTGGCTATCTTGGCCACAATCTCAATCATGTGAATTACATGCATAATGGCAAATCACTGGACGTTATTCGTGCTTCAGCCCCAAATCTTTCTACAATGTAATAAGTCTTCACCCATCCTGGGAAGTACTTTTGAAGGTGTAAATGGTATCGCAACAACATTGAACATGGTACAACTGATCAATCGCTTTGAAGCTTCCTTAGGCAAGTGATTAGGAATTTTTGTAAGACTTGATTGAATTCTCTAGCGTAGGTCGTGGAGAGTGGGAAATTTCTCAACATTTCTCGGCATCTGAGCTTCTCGCTGGGTGGTTAAGGAATAGCTTTTATGAAACACCATGGAGGTATTCATTGAGTAGGGTCTTCCACCTTCAAAATCAGGGAGCTTTCACAGCACCTAGATGTGCCTTGCTTATCATTGCGACAAACTAACCTTGTGAACTTCTTATTTATAATCAGTAATTTATTTCCTTTCCCATCCCCAAACCACAAACAAAATGATGTTGCCAATATGGTGCTCAAGGAAATGTTTACAGTGAGTATCAACATTTCAAATTAGACCAAAAATTATTATCTCTTTGACACATTTATTCCCAATGATTCAACATCTTGGGGATAATGTTATTCGTAGAATTAATGAAGATGGGTTACTGTCCAATAAATAGAAAGATAAGTCAGCGGGACAGGCAGCATCTCTGGAGAGAAGGAATGGGTGACGTTTCAGGTCGAGACCCTTCTTCAGACTGAGTTCCTCCAGCTTTTTGTGTCTATCTTCAGTTTAAACCAGCACTTTAATCTGTGCTTCCTTCTTACACAAAGAAAGATTTCATTCAAGTTGAAATATGTGATGGCTCAGGACTTAGTTTCTGTATCAATTGGTCTTGTTTCAGTTCTGCCAGAATTTCACTCTTCTATCAAGGATCTAATGTCATCAAGGTACACCTTTTAAACAAAGGTCATCACAAGTCAATCATTTGAGTCAGCACTTTCGAGTCAATCGTTTTCCATGCCATTTTAATAGGAATCAGCAACATAAGACCATAACTTAAAGCATTGGTTGTGATACCCTGGCTTAAGATTTGTGAAAATATCTTCTATTGTAATTTTACCTCCAAGCAGCCTTTCAGAACAATAATCATAATCACAACACAATCATAATAATACTTTATTAGCCAAGTATGTTTCGCAACATACGAGAAATTTCATTTGCCAAGTCAGTCATAGAAATAAAAAGCAAAGGAACACACAAAACACATTTTAACATAAACATCCATCACATTGACTCCTCCACATTCCTCACTGTGATCTGTGATGGAAGGCGAAAAACAGTTCAATCTCTTCCCTTTGCTCTCCCGCGGTCGGGGGCCTTGTGCCATCCGTTGACGGGATGATCTTGATTCCCGTAGCCGGCGGCGGGCCCTCTGTGAAGAGGCGATCACCTCCTACATCGGGGGGATGTCAACTCCCCCGCGCCGGATGATCAAACCCCGTGTCGGGGCTGGTTGAACCTTCCCTGACATTGGAGCTGCCAATCGTGCAGTCGGTGGTATTTACCTGGTGGTAAATAAGGGTAAGTTTGTAAAGCCCCTAAATAGTTAAAGTTCTGGCAAATGGTTTAATAGATTATAACTATGTCCATCTCCACTGTTAACACCGACATATAAAACATGACATGTAACTACTTGGACCTGCTGAAATTGCAATCATATTTGCATCTTGAACGAAGAGAAATATAAGGAAATTAGGAAAATAAATCTGTTGAAATGGCTGTTGAAACAAGTTTGCTTAAGCAGAGGTAGAACTGAAACATTAAAAAGCCCACAATCTCCCACTATTGAAAAACCTTTTCGGATCAATTAAATATTGTACTAAGGATCAGAGGTAATGCTATCTGGATTTCATCATGTTTAAGAAAATGTCAATTTCTTTATCACTGCTGAAATTTTGTCTTTGACAGGAAACTTTTAATTGGATAATCTAATGAGTTCTCTGATTTCATTAAGGTATTTTGTTGACAAGCTGAAGTGCAGGTTTGGTATATCGTTTGCTCATGCTGTTGAAGAACATGGCAATTAAATACAGCCTCTCTGTCTATATGTTATAACCCAACTTCCATATGAACCTATAACTTTAGCTGACTTTATTCAATTTAATCATTGAATCAAAGAAACAATGTTTGCAATTCGCCAGCTGTTTACACAGCAGCCATGTATGTTAATGCTTTTGGCATCAATTATATGATATTCATAATAACTGCTGCAAAAATACTAATGTGTATTAATTCTGAAGGATCAAATTGACATTTCATAGTTTATGCAAACATATTTCATCAAATCTTTTCTTACCTTTTTTTGTGGCTATTTTGCTAATTGTCAAAGTTATACATCAGGATTGATGAGGAATCTAAAAATAGTACATTTCATAATATTTTAGGCCTCTTTACTCAAAGTTAAAGATTAAAACAGAATCCTGTGCTTGATAATTACTCAAGATCTGGCAATGATTTTTAAACAGTCTTTAATTTGTTTAGTTTAGAGATACAGCACGAAAACAGGCCCTGTTTGTTACTGTCTAATACTATCGTTGAATGTTGAAATGGAAAATTTAAGTAATGTTTTAAAGGTAAGATTGAGATAATCAAAAATAAATTGGCAGATTACAGATTCATTTATAATTTGCAATTGGGTATAATACAAGAGATGTAAACAAGTCCTCTTGTTCTTCATTTACAATAAAAGGATCTCAATGTCAATTGTAAACTGAGGAGCAAGTTAAAAATCTAGCCTTTCTATCATTTCTTGAATAGAGATATTATTTTGGGCCGAACTATCAGCATTGGCAGGGCATGAAGATCAAAAACTTTCATTGATAGGGAGGATTTCATGTGTTCAGGATATCCCAAAGTTGTATGTATACATCCAAATAACTTATTTTGAAATGCAGTTACTGTTGCAATGCAGGAAACGTTACAGGTTGAATCTCAATAAACCTTCCTGATTATTTTGTTTATTAAAAATGTCAATCAAAAGAGCACATATCGGGCAGATAATCTCTCTCTGCATGTTTTACATTCCTACTGTGGTTGAATGTTTCGCTCGTTATTGTTAAAGGTGCTTACACCATACCTCCCATGACAGAACATGTACCCAGAGGTATGACATCATGTTCAAATGTTTCACACTTCAAATGAAGATAAACTGGTGGAAGCGTCCAATGCTCTAATCCCTTTCGTTCTTGGTTACATTGATCAAATGTTTTACTCATGGCAATAAATGTTTTATTTATGTCAATACTTTCCAATGGAAATGAAGTCATTGAGAGATGACACTTTTTCTGCGGTTTTCTCAAACTGTTTTGCATTGTATATATTTCTTATTTATATTGTGTACATTTTTGAGCAAACGAAAAATTCATTAAAATAAATATTTTCAAGTAATTAAATGTTTCATATTTATCCTTGAAATTAACTTAAGATTGGAACTCTTTCCTTCTTTAGAAAATGTATCATTCTTCTGCTTATCTCTCTGAAGCAGAGAGAAAGCCAGCCTGCAGATATGCAATATGTCTTATTCCAAAATTTCTGCCCATATTTCACTCAGTCAGGTACAAAGGCAAGAGCACACATTGACCAAGATGATTCCTCCATTTCTCCTTATCTCCTATCGGAAATTCTATGTTGCCCTCACGAAATTACTGACCTGTCATAATAAAAGTTTCAAAAACTTTTTTCCATTTCCCTATTATTATTCAATTTGGTTATAAAAGTTAATGAAGTGCTGGTAAAATGAATAATTACACACTGGAAAGGCATTGATCATTATTTTTAATGTAGCAGCAAGAAAATTGATGCTAGGTATAATATGTAAAGAGTATCAGAAGCATAACAAACAGATAACAATACAAACCAGCCTAAATAAGACTGGTGGACAAAAGTGCTGGAGAAACTCAGCAGGTGCAGCAGCATCTATGGAGCGAAGGAAATAGGCAACATTTCGGTCCAAAACGTTGCCTATTTCCTTCGCTCCATTGATGCTGCTGCACCCGCTGAGTTTCTCCAGCACTTTTGTCTACCTTCGATTTCCCAGCATCTGCAGTTCCTTCTTAAACATCTTAAATAAGACTGGCCATGGTTCGCAACCATGATGTACACTGTTACCACACGTACTTTGGTTGTGGCCTTAAGGCATAGCAACATGACCATTATGGAAAAACAATCAATCTCAGAATCATACAATACAGAAACAGACTCTTCAGCCCAACTCATCCATGCTGACCAAAATGCCACATTTACCTGCATTTGTCCATATCTGTTTAAACATTTCTGTTTAATCTATGTATCTGTCCAAATGGACTTTAAATGTTGTTATTGCACTGGGCTCAACTACTTTACCTGGAACTCATTCCATTTACCCACCATACTTTGTGTAAAAAAATGGTGCCCCCTATTAAATCTTCCCACCGTCACTTTAAACCTATGCCCTCTAGTTCTTGATTCCCCTAATCTGGGAGAAAGACTCTGCATTCCCCTTATGGTTTTTGTATACCTCTATAGGATCACCCCTTTGCCTCCTGAGATCCAAGGAATAAAGTCTTAGCCTGTCCCATCTCTCCGTAAAGCACAGCCCCTCAGCCCTGGCACCATTCTCGCATCATCTCTGCATCCGTTCCAATTTAATGGCAATTCCCCATAGCAGGGTGAACAAAACAGAGCACAATATTCTAAATGCAGCTCACCTGCGTCTTGTACATCTGTAACATGATGTCCCAACTACTATACTCAGTTCCCTGACTGATGAAGGCCAAAAACCTTCTTCACCACTGTAACTGCATGGGTGCCACTTTTAGGGAATGATGTACTTGTACTCCTTGATTCCTCTGTTCTACTACATTCCCCGTGGCCTTACCATTCACTGCACTGAATGGTCCTGCCCTGGTTTGACTTCCCAAAATGCATGGAAACAGGTCCTTCTGGCCACCAAGTCCACACTGAGCATTGATCACCCATTCATACCCATTCACGTTGTTCAAAAGAGAAGCCAGCAAACCGTATTGTGAATGTACTGCACAAAATCATACAATATTGGGACAAAGGATAATGCATACTGCCAATGGTCAGGAGAATGCATCCCTCCTTTCTATTACACGTCTTATATTAATTGATTATTTCCCTTGTAAAGGCCATAAATCTGAGCTCCTAATTAAAGCCAAAAACCTGTTCTTTGTGGGAAGATTAACACAAAATGCTGGAGTATCTCAGTGGGTCAGGCAGCATCTCTGGAGAAAAAGAATAGTGACGTTTCGGGTCGAGACTTTTCTTTAGACTGATAGTCTTTGTGGATTTGCATTCAAAAATCTAAGGTAAACACCTGTTAATGAATAAATGGGCATTAATATCCCTGACTGGATATTTGGAAATGATTCGAGTAATGATGAGCCAATACAGGGAAGTTTGCAACTTTCTACGCAGTGCTGTTGGATCTGTCGGGAATTCTACATAATTTCAATTGAAATGATTTCAAATGAAAAAGAAAACAAGTTGGTTTAACCCAATGTAATGGTATGGCATGACTTTCCCTGCAACTATTCATAGAAACATAGAAATTAGGTGCAGGAGTAGGCCATTCGGCCCTTCGAGCCTGCACCGTCATTCAATATGATCATGGCTGATCATCCAACTCAGTATCCCGTACCTGCATTCTCTCCATACCCTCTGATCCCCTTAGCCACAAGGGCCACATCTAACACCCTCTTAAATATAGCAAATGAACTGGCCTCTACTACCCTCTGTGGCAGAGAGTTCCAGAGATTCACCACTCTCTGTGTGAAAAAAGTTCTTCTCATCTCGGTTTTAAAGGATTTCCCTCTTATCCTTAAGCTGTGACCCCTTGTCCTCGACTTCCCCAACATCGGGAGCAATCTTCCTGCATCTAGCCTGTCCAACCCCTTAAGAATTTTATAAGTTTCTATTAGATCCCCTCTCAATCTCCTAAATTCTAGAGAGTATAAACCAAGTCTATCCAGTCTTTCTTCATAAGACAGTCCTGACATCCCAGGAATCAGTCTGGTGAACCTTCTCTGCACTCCCTCTATGGCAATAATGTCCTTCCTCAAATTTGGAGACCAAAACTGTACGCAATACTCCAGGTGTGGTCTCACCAAGACCCTGTACAACTGCAGTAGAACCTCCCTGCTCCTATACTCAAATCCTTTTGCTATGAAAGCTAACATACCATTCGCTTTCTTCACTGCCTGCTGCACCTGCATGCCTACTTTCAATGACTGGTGTACCATGACACCCAGGTCTCGCTGCATCTCCCCTTTTCCTAGTCGGCCACCATTTAGATAGTAGTCTGATTTCCTGTTTTTGCCACCAAAATGGATAACCTCACATTTATCCACATTATACTGCATCTGCCAAACATTTGCCCACTCACCCAGCCTATCCAAGTCACCTTGCAGTCTCCTAGCATCCTCCTCACAGCTAACACTGCCCCCCAGCTTAGTGTCATCCGCAAACTTGGAGATATTGCCTTCAATTCCCTCATCCAGATCATTAATATAAATTGTAAATAGCTGGGGTCCCAGCACTGAGCCTTGCAGTACCCCACTAGTCACTGCCTGCCATTGTGAAAAGGACCCGTTTACTCCTACTCTTTGCTTCCTGTTTGCCAGCCAGTTCTCTATCCACATCAATACTGAACCCCCAATGCCGTGTACTTTAAGTTTGTATACTAATCTCTTATGTTGGACCTTGTTGAAAGCCTTCTGGAAGTCCAGATACACCACATCCACTGGTTCTCCCCTATCCACGCTACTAGTTACATCCTCGAAAAATTCTATAAGATTCGTCAGACATGATTTACTTTTCTAAATCCATGCTGACTTTGTCCAATGATTTCACCACTTTCCAAATGTGCTGCTATCCCATCTTTAATAACTGACTCTAGCAGTTTCCCCACTACCGATGTTAGACTAACTGGTCTGTAATTCCCCGTTTTCTCTCTCCCTCCCTTCTTAAAAAGTGGGGTTACGTTTGCTACCCGCCAATCCTCAGGAACTACTCCAGAATCTAAAGAGTTTTGAAAGATTATTACTAATGCATCCACTATTTCTGGAGCTACTTCCTTAAGTACTCTGGGATGCAGCCTATCTGGCCCTGGGGATTTATCGGCCTTTAATCCATTCAATTTACCCAACACCACTTCCCGGCTAACCTGGATTTCACTCAATTCCTCCAACTCCTTTGACCCGCGGTCCCCTGCTATTTCCGGCAGATTATTTATGTCTTCCTTAGTGAAGACGGAACCAAAGTAGTTATTCAATTGGTCCGCCATATCCTTGTTCCCCATGATCAACTCACCTGTTTCTGACTGCAAGGGACCTACATTTGATTTAACTAATGCCTTTCTTTTCACATATTTATAAAAACTTTTGCAGTCAGTTTTTATGTTCCCTGCCAGTTTTCTTTCATAATCTATTTTTCCTTTCCTAATTAAGCCCTTTGTCCTCCTCTGCTGGTCTCTGAATTTCTCCCAGTCCTCCGGTATGCTGCTTTTTCTGGCTAATTTGTACGCATCATCCTTCGCTTTGATACTATCCCTGATTTCCCTTGTTATCCACGGATGTACTACCTTCCCTGATTTATTATTTTGCCAAACTGGGATGAACAATTTTTGTAGTTCATCCATGCAGTCTTTAAATGTCTTCCATTGCATATCCACCGTCAACCCTTTTAGAATTAATTGCCAGTCAATCTTGGCCAATTCACGTCTCATACCCTCAAAGTTACCTTTCTTTAAGTTCAGAACCATTGTTTCTGAATTAACAATGTCACTCTCCATCCTAATGAAGAACTCAACCATATTATGGTCACTCTTGCCCAAGGGGGCATGTACAACAAGACTGCTAACTAACCCTTCCTCATTACTCAATACCCAGTCTAAAATAGCCTGCTCTCTCGTTGGTTCCTCTACATGTTGATTTAGATAACTATCCCGCATACATTCCAAGAAATCCTCTTCCTCAGCACCCCTGCCAATTTGATTGACCCAATCTATATGTAGATTGAAGTCACCCATTATAACGGTTTTGCCTTTGTCGCACGCATTTCTAATTTCCTGTTTGATACCATTTCCAACTTCACTACTACTGTTAGGTGGCCTATACACAACACCCACCAGCGTTTTCTGCCCCTTAGTGTTTCGCAGCTTTACCCATACCGATTCCACATCCACCAAACTAATGTCCTTCCTTTCCATTGCGTTAATCTCCTCTCTAATCAGCAACGCTACCCCACCTCCTTTTCCTTTCTCTCTATCCCTCCTGAATATTGAATATCCCTGGATGTTCAGCTCCCAGCCTTGGTCACCCTGGAGCCATGTCTCCGTGATCCCAACTATATCATAGTCATTAATAGCTATCTGCACATTCAACTCATCCACCTTATTACGAATGCTCCTTGCATTGAGACACAAAGCCTTCAGGCTTGTTTTTACAACACTCTTACCCCTTATACAATTATGTTGAAAAGTGGCCCTTTTTGATTTTTGCCCTGGTTTTGTCTGCCTGCCACTTTTACTTTTCGCCTTGCTACCTATTGCTTCTACCCTCATTTTACACCCCTCTGTCTCTACGCTCACACATTTAAGAAACCCTTTCTCTTTAACTCCATCCTCCACTATCCCATTCGACACCCCACCCCCCTTATTCAGTTTAAAACCACCCGTGTAGCAATGGCAAACCTGCCTGCCAGAATGCTGGTCCCACACCTGTTAAGATGCAATCCGTCCCTTTTGTACATTTCCCCCTTACCCCAAAACAGATCCCAGTGATCTAAGAATCTAAATCCCTGCCCTGTGCACCAGTTCCTCAGCCACACGTTCAGGTCCCGTATCTCCCTGTTCCTGCTCTCGCCAGCACGAGGAACTGGAAGCAAACCGGAGCTAACAACCCTGGAGGTCCTGCTTTTCAGCATTTTTCCGAGCTCGCTAAAGTCACGCTGCAGAATATTCATCCCCTTCTTTCCGACATCGTTTGTGCCGACATGCACTACCACTTCCGGATGTTCACCTTCGCCCTTGAGGATTTTCTGCACTCTGTCCGTGACATCCTGGATCCTGGCACCAGGAAGGCAGCACACCATCCTCGCATCCCGTCTGTTGCCGCAGAAACCCCTGTCCGTACCTCTCACAATGGAGTCTCCCACTACAATGGCGTTGCCTGCTAGTTTATCTGTTAATTTTACTTCGGAGTCACGTGAGTGACTACGTGAAGAGCCTGCTCAGCACGCATGCGCGGCATTGCGTTCAGCAGTGCAACAATGGCCGCATCGGGAGTCAGGCGCTCCCGCTACGGATTGAAAGAACGGACCGTCAGGTAGTACCATGAGGTCGGGTTTCTTTCACAGGAGAGCCTTCTGCTTTGTTTTCACAGGCAGAGAAGAAAGGCTCTTGAACAAACCTGTTCCCCGCTCGACTCCAACGGAGGAGCGTTCCATCTGGGGGGGTCAGCAACAGGCGATAGGTCCGCTTACCGGGCGCTCCGCCATCCCCGACACCGTGCCGAGACCAGTCCCGCTAGCGCCTGAGCAGCGGACTGGTTCAATAGCCACCAGGAAGAGCATCCGGCCGGTGGCTTCCGACTTGTCGGACGGGGACGTCTCTCCACCCGCACGGGGGAGAGACAGCCGCCTGAGCCGCCTAGAGCGGCTCCTGGAGCAGGTGCTCCAGCGAGACGCGCTCCGTGAGGGGCGCTCTCGCAGGGGGAGTTCAGGCACTCCCTTCACAGTGCCTTGTGCACTGGCCATCGTAAATACCCGGCACTCCGCCATCCCTGACACCGGGCCGAGACCAGTCCCACTAGCGCCTGAGTAGCGGACTGGTTCAATAGCCACCAGGAAGAGCATCCGGCCGGTGGTTTCCGACTCGTCGGACGGCGACGTCTCACCACCCGTTCAGGAGAGAGCCACATGGAGCGGCTCCTGGAGCAGGTGCTCCAGCGAGACTCGCTGCGTGAGGGGCAGCCTCGCACTCCCTCCACAGTGCCTTGTGCACTGGCCATCGCTTCCTCCTCACCCGAGGGCAGCTTTGGCGACCAGGACTGGGCTGGTCAGGAAGAGGGGACGCTGGCTGAAGAAGTCGAGAGTATGCAAGGGGTGCAGGACCAGGAAGAGCTGCTGGGTGTGGTGGACCGCTACGTGGCAGCCCCACGTGCAGGAAGGGCATTAGAGCCTAAACTAGCAGCCAGCATTAACCACCTCTCCAACAGGCCCTACAGGAGCAGGTGGTTAATGAGGCCTTAGAATTGTACACAGCTCCTAAAAAAAAATAAAAAAATAAAAATAAAAATTATGAGTCTCTCAAAGTGCCGGCTGTCAACAGCCAAATCTGGGGGCATGGCGGGACAAATATTCGGAACCAGGAGCTGAAACTGCAGCGGATCCTCAGGCTCCTGACGTCAGCCATCACATCATTTGCTCGTTCTGTGGACAATACGGAGATGACCACAAACCAACTCTCGCGCTGTTGTGCAACACGCAGTTCGAGATAAATAACCTCCGTAAAGAAATTATAAGACCTGCCCTAAATCCAAAATTCGTGGGGTTTGAATTTCTCCCAGTCCTCCGGTATGCTGCTTTTTCTGGCTAATTTGTACGCATCATCATTCGCTTTGATACTATCCCTGATTTCCCTTGTTATCCATGGATGCACTACCTTCCCTGATTTATTCATTTTCACTGTTATGCTGATGATAGCCAGCTATATATGCCGCTGAGGAAGGAAGATGCTTTTTCTGTCATATCACTTCTGTCATGTCTTGAGGACATTAAGTCCTGGATGGCCCTAAACTTTCTAGGATTTAATGAAAAGAAGACAGAGGTGATATTGTTTGGTCCCAATGGCTGCCGTGAACCTCCCCTTGTTGACTTGGGTCCCCTGGCACGGTATGTGAAGCCAACAGTTTTAAACCTGGGTTTTAGGATGGACAGTGATTTTAAATTAGATCATCAAATAGGCGCGGTGGTAAAGTCCAGCTTCTTTCACTTAAGGCAGCTGGCAAAGGTGAAGCCCATTCTTGAGCGGCAGCATTTTGAAACAGTAATCCATGCCTTTATTACATCTAGGCTGGATTACTGTAACGCACTCTATTTTGGAGTTACTCGATCTTCCTTGGCTCATCTCCAGTTGGTTCAAATGCTGCTGCTCGCCTTTTAACTGGCACTCGAAAGAGGGAGCACATAACACCAATTCTGGCCTCCCTCCACTGGCTCCCGGTGTACTTTCGAGTTCATTTTAAAATTCTTTTATTTGTTTTTAAATCTTTAAATGGGCTCGCCCCGCCTTACCTCTCTGAGCTGCTTCATCCATACGCTCCTGCCCGGTGCCTCAGGTCAGCTGATCAGCTGCTCCTGGAGGTACCGAGGTCTAAGCGGAAGCTCAGAGGGGATAGAGCCTTCTCTGTTGCTGCTCCGGCACTCTGGAACACTCTGCCGTTGCACATCAGACAGGCCCCCTCACTGTCCATCTATTAAAACACATTTATATTCCTTGGCTTTTGACCCTGCTTGAGACTTTGCTCCTGTTTTAGTGCCTTTAATGTTTTTAATTTTATTGTCTTTATTCTTTCTTTTAATGTTTTTATTGTCGTGTAATAATTTCTTGTCCATGATTAGTCATGTACAGCACTTTGTGGCAACAGTGGTTGTTTTTAAAGTGCTCTATAAATAAAGTTATTATTATTATTGTTAGTTATCCAAACAGATGCCAGTGCTCAAGGCTGGGGAGCAACTAACTCCATATCCAGCACAGGTGGTAGATGGACTAACCCAGAGTCATCATTACTACTTACACTGGGCATTAATTATCTAGAGATGTTGGGTGCCTTTTATGGTTTAAAAGCATATGCATCCAATATGCATCACTTGTATGTACGGTTACAAATAGACAATACTACGGTGGTGGCCTACATTAACCATATGGGCGGCATAAAATCGATATCATGCAACAAATTGGTCAACACAATTTGGCAATGGTGTTTCGAAAGACATATTTGGCTATCAGCAACTTACCTGCCAGGTAAGCTAAATACAGTGGCAGACACCAGGTCACGCAAATTTAATGACAACACCGAATGGATGTTACACCCCAAAGTGTTTGCAAAGATTATTAAGCAATATGGCACGCCAGATATAAACTTATTTGCATTAAGGCTAAATCACCAGGTACCTATGTATGTCGCTTGGGAACCAGACCCTGAGGCAGCAGCGGTAGATGCGTTCGCGCTGGATTGGGGACATTTCTTCTTATATGCATTTCCTCCCTTCTGCCTCATCAGCCGTGTACTACGCTAAATACAAATAGACTCTGCTTCAGGTATTTTGATAGTACTCCACTGGCCTACACAGCCATGGTTCCCATTACTCCACGACATCCCTCCGAACATCCACAAGAAAACAGTACTTGTCCAGCATCAAAAAGTGGAAGAAGTACTGCTTGGATACAGGGACCACCTACTCAACCGCTACAGTTACCAACGTACTGGAATTCCTGGCGAACCTTCACCACGATGAAGTTCAGCTACAGAGCCATCAACACAGCTAGAAGTGCCCTGTCTGGCTATTTAAAACAAGCTCCAGGACAACAGGCCATGGGGTCCCACCCGCTGGTGGTCAAACTAATGAAGGGTATTTACAACTCTAACTCCCCTAGACCAAGGTACACCCATATATGGGATGTCAGTGTGGTCCTGGCATACCTCATGGGATGGCCACCAGCCAGATCCCTCAACCTGGAACAATCTACGCTCAAAACACTCATGTTGATGGCACTTGTATCTGCACAGAGGGCCCAGTCACCACACCTATTGCGACTGGACAACATGATCACAGCTCCAGACCAGATCTCTTTCATTATCTAGGGACCACGGTTATGTGCCATGACCTACTATCCTACATAGACACAACCAAAAATATTCGAGGGAGTGAAAAAGCCTTATGGGTCAGTCATAAAAAACCTTATGGTCGGGTGATGAGCCAAACCGTTTCGAGATGGCTCAAGCAGGTGCTAAAAGCTGCTAGGATTAACACTAACATGTACAAATCTCACTCCGCCAGGGCAGCATCCACGTTGACAGCCAAAAGAATGGACGTGCCTATAGACCACATCCTGGCTACAGCAGGATAGTCGGGGGAAAGAACGTTCAGAACTTTTTATAATAAGCCGTTGGCAAAACCTGCTTTATTTGCAGAATTTTTTTTTACAGACTGCAAATATTTAATTTAGCCTAGGGGAGCAATTTAATTTCTTTGTTGTTATTGTTAAAAAATACTGTTGTGTTTTTTCTACAAACAGATTCATTGGTTGATTACGATAACACACTTCCTCCCTCAAGGACTTCGGCAGTGAGTGAAGTAATAATTGTTACACGGTTTGAAATCACAGAGCTTTAAAATCTTCACGTAGTCACTCACGTGACTCCGAAGTAAAATAGTAAGATTAAACGAGAACTTACCAGTTTGAAGTTTGATCTGTATTTTATGAGGAGTTACGATGAGGGATTACGTGCCCTCCGCTCCCACCCTCAATAATATGGGTCAAACTGATAACTGATGTCTCTTTTTCTTTACTATGTTTATTTCAATAACTGTGTCTATTTGTGATTCCACACCGCTGCTTTGAAGTATGCCGCGCATGCGTGCTGAGTGGGCTCTTCACGTAATCCCTCATCGTAACTCCTCATAAAATACAGATCAAACTTCAAACTGGTAAGTTCTCGTTTAATCTTACTATTACATATGAGAGGCATAGTTAAGACAGTCAGATCCTTTTTTTTCCCTGGTTGAAACTTTCCAACGTCAGAGGACACAGCTTGCCACACTGGTCATCACTGCCATCTGGCAATTTTCAATCAATTGCACAATTTGTAGGCACATCCCTTACAACGGTTCTTTATTAATATCGACAGAGCCATAAGGTGCACATGGGTCTGAACCATTGCTAACTCACAAAAGTGCTTCACCATTCAATTCATAAAACCCTGCTTCCAAGGCATATGACTTTCATCCAAATTTCTGTTCAAACACCACACCCATTTGCAAAAATCCTGTGTTTTACGTGATATGAGACTTGGAATATTGTTTATGTTATTTGAGCATAAGTCCTTCACAACCATAACCAATTAGGGCTCATCCAACATTTCCCTATTGACATATGATGAAAGAATGAGCCAACTGGGCTTGTATTCACTGGAATTTAGAAGGATGAGAGGCGATCTAATAGAAACATAAAATTCTTAAAGGATTGGACAGGCTAGATGCGGAAAAAAATGTTCCGAATTGATGGGGGAGTCCAGAACCAGGGGTCAGTTTAAGAATAAGGGGTAGGCCATTCAGGACGGAGATGAGGAAAAAAGTTTTCATCCAGAGAGTTGTGAATCTGTGGAATTGTCTGCCACAGAAGGCAGTGGAGGCCATTTCACTGGATGTTTTCAAGAGAGAATTAGATTTAGCTCTCAGGGCTAAAGGAATCAAGGGATATGGGGAAACAGCAGGAAAGGGGTACTGATTTTAGATGATCAGCCATGATCAGATTGAATGGCGGTTCTGGCTCAAAGGACCGAATGGCCTACTCCAGCACCTATTTTTCTATGTTTCTCTTTGCATGTAAATCTTCTTACTTGACTCAAAGTCCATTTTATCGACATGAGGTCCATTTTCCATTCCTCTTCTAACATCCCTTGCTGATTGAAGTACAATTTACAATGTACTAGACCATGTGCAGACCCGTTGGGTCTGTTCCCCCAACGTGCGGTTGTGGGGAGGGAGGCGGCATGCAGCATCACACACACTAACTATCCCCCCCCCCCCCCGCACTCACGCTAATTACCCCCCTTGATATTATATAAATATTATTAATTTGCTCCTTTTACCCCATAACCACCCTATCTACTGACGCATAGCCCCCAACTTGCAGTCATTTCTAGAGGGGGGGGGGTAGAGAGTGATGGCAGAGAGAGAAGGGGCAGAGACAGAGAGAGAGACAGAGACACAGAGAGATGGGCAAGAGGGAGAGGGGGTGGAGAGGAGGAGAAGAGGGAGGGTGGGTGAGGGGGGAAAGGTGGGGGAGAGGGGGAGGAGAGAGAGAGGGTGAGAGTGAGGGTAAGAGAGAGGGGGTGCTGAGAGGGGGGTAAGGGGGAGAGGTGGGGGTGGGGAGGGAGGGGGAGGGTGGAGGGACGAGGGTAGGGGGTGTGGAGGGGAGGGTGGGGGAGGGGATGGAGGGGAGGAGAGGGGGGAGAGAGGGGGAGAGGGGGGAGAGAGGGGGAGGGGGGAGGGTGGGGGAGGGGATGGAGGGGAGGAGGGGAGAGAGAGAGGGGGGGAGAGGGGGGAGGGAGGGGGAGAGAGAGGGGTAGAGAGGGGGGGAGGGGGGGAGAGGGGGGGAGGGAGGGAGGAGAGAGGGGGGGAGGGGGGGAGAGAGGGGGGGAGAGGGGGAGAGAGAGGGTGTGCTAAGAGGGGGGTGAGGTGAGGGGAGGGGGAGAGGTGGGGAGCAGGGAGGGGGAGGGAGGGTGGAGGGAAGGGGGTAGGGGTGTGTGGAGAGGAGGGGGGTTTAGGGGAGGGATGGTGGGGAGGGGATGGAGGGAAGGTAGCCGGTTCGAATCCCGCTTGGAGTGCATACTGTCGTTGTGTCCTTGGGCAAGACACTTCACCCACCTTTGCCTGTGTGTGAATGTGTGTGAATGTGTGTGAGTAATTGGTGGTGGTCGGAGGGGCCGTAGGCGCAGATTGGCAGCCACGCTTCCGTCAGTCTGCCCCAGGGCAGCAGTGGCTACAGAAGTAGCTTACCACCACCGAGTGTGACTGAGGAGTGAATGAATAATGCGATGTAAAGCGCCTTGAGTATTAGAAAGGCGCTATATAAATCCCATCCATTATTATTATTATTATTGTTAGTTATTAATTATCATTAATTCTCTATATTTTGTGAAACTATGTAAGATCGTAAAGCGCCACTTGTCCTTGTAATGTTTTCCACTTTCAGCTCAGCAGATCGTCACTCCCATGTTTATCAGTCTTTCCTCGTTTGAACACAAAGTGTTCTTGAGTTGGATTCCACAATGTCCGAGGGGAGATAATAATGTCTAGACACATCTCGTGGAAAAGCTGTTGCGTTTAATAATTTTTAAAGATTGGTGTTATTTCCCTTTTCTTCTAATATTCTCGTTGGGGGAATAAGCAAATTAGTTTGTTCATAACGTCCTGGTGCCGTGATTAATCTTCTGTTCCTACGCTGTGAGTTCTGCCACGATTTCTTGAGCATATTTAAGAGATTCTACCGAATTAGTGAATGTTTTTGAAACTCCCTTGAAAGTAATACGCATCCTTGCCGGATAATACACTCCGCATATGACATCCTTGACACCGTAAAGAGCTTCTCTTGTCTGTGAGAACTTTCTTCTCTTTTGCACAATCTCGTAAGGGTAGTCCCGTAGGAGTTTGATAGAATCATTTCTGTACATCATCTTCTCTCCGTGTTTAATTTTTTTCATCAGCTCTTCCACTGTTGAGATATCCCGAAGTTTGACTATGATCTGTCATGGATAGGCTTGGTCTCCTTGTGATCTTGGTTTAAATCTGGGTAATCGATGTGCTACTTCAATTACAGGTACCTCAGGTAGCTTGAGTACGTGTTTGATTAGATTGGCAGTGAACTCACAGGCATTGTCCCCCTCAGCTCCCTCTGTTACTCCACGTATTCGTATATTTTGACGTCTTGCGCGAGCTTCGAGGTCAACACATTTATCAGAGACTTTTGTAAGTTGGCTCTTGAGGCTGTCTAATTCTAACTTCATCGCCTGCATATCTCCGGCCATCTCTTCCACAGCAACTTCCATATCTTTCACCGCAGTTACATTTGCAGAAACAGTTTCATGCACAGCCTCAAACTTCTTTGTGGACTCTTCCTCCACCTTATTAATTCTCCCCGTTCGTTCTTTGTGCACATCCTCAACTCTTTTTTGCAGAGTACCAATGCCCTCAAGAATGTTTTGATTACCGGCATTAATGGTTTGTATGTTTTCCATCAAGTTTAAGTTTCAAGCTTCAATGTCATTTTTCAAATCTCTTACCGAGTTCTTTATCTCCTCCATTTCGGTTTTCTCTTTTGTGGCCATCTCAGTCTTGGATCGTGTAGCCATTCCAGAGACCACTCCAGAGGTCAGTTCTGCAGTTTCTTGATGTTTCTGAGTCTTCAGCAGGTGTTTTGTAACTCTCCTCTGTGGGCTCTGACCTGGAGACGTGTTTTTCATTTAAAATGCCTTTCCCTCCGTTAAATTCACGGCGCTTACTGATAACGTCATCAGCACAGCGACCCGGGGCTCCGGTAAGTTTTTAAAAACGGTCCCAACTTCCAGACCCGATTTTAACGTGAAAAATCACGATTTTTTTTCAGCGGAGCTAAAAACTTTGCGACTGCTAGCAGAGCATGACGCCACCGGAACTCTATTCCTTCCATCTCCGCGATAGCGCTCCAGCGCTGTGCCGCCACCAAAGCCGAGGTGCTGGGCGGTCCCCGCCAGGAAACGGCGCTCCACGCCCGCTAGTAGGCCACGAGGACGGGTCGACGGGGCAGCCCGGAGAAAAAGCTGCCTCACCGACCAGGTAGGGACCTAGAAGTAAAATTACCTCCTTACCCCCCACATTAAGAAGTCCATTTCTCCGAACAAACAAGAACAAGACTAACTAAAAACTGAAGAAAAAAAATAATTAAACGGACGGCTGCTGGTTAGCAGCCGTTCCCCAAGATGGCTCCTCCTCCTCGACCACCCACTACTCCTGGACCACCCATATTGAACCAATAACCAAGAAAGCACACCAACCCCTCTACTTCCTGAGAAGCCTTGGCAAGTTTGGCATGTCCCCTGCAACTCTCACCAACTTCTACAGATGCACCATAGAAATGCACCATAGAAAGCATTATATCAGTCTGCACCAAAGCTTGGTTTGGAAACAGCTCCATCTAAGACCGCAAGAAATTGCAGCGAATTGTGGATGCAGCCTAGCCCATCACACAAACCAACCTCCATTTATACCTCACGCTGCCTCGGCAGGGCCAGCAACATAATCAAGGATAAGTTGCACCCTGGCCATTCCATCTTTCCCCCTCTCCTATCAGGCAAAAGGTATAGATGTGTGAAAACGCACAACTTCAGATTCAGGAACAGTTTTTTCCCAGCTGTTAACAGGCAACGGAATCATCCTACCACAACCAGAGAGCAGTGCTGAACTATTCAGAGACCAGAGAGCAGTGTTGAACTACTATCTACCTCATTGGTGACCCCCCCGGACTATCCTTGATCGGACTTTGCTGATTTTGCCTTCGACTAAATGTTATTTCCTAATCCACTGTAAATGGCTCGAATGCAGTCATGTTTTGTCTTTCTGCTGACTGGTTGGCACGCAACAAAATCTTTTCACTGTACCTCGGTACATGTGACAATAAACTAAACTGGTCTGAAACTATTCCTTCCATCTTCAACACGATTCCACACCAGTCTTATCTTTCCATCCTCACTCCTTTCCACTTTCCATAGAGACCACTCTCTCCACAACTCCTTGGTTCACTCACTGCCTCCCACCCTACCTGTCCCATCCCCAGACACCTTCTCTGTAGCCACAAGAGCCACACCTGCTTCTTCATCTACTCTTTCAATTCCATCCAGGGACCCCAACAGCCCTTCCATGCATCTGCAGTTCACATACACCTCTTCCAACCTCGTCCATTGTCCATTGGTGCTCTTGATATGGCTCCCTTTACATCAATGAGACCATGCCTAGACCAACCATTTCACCAAATACCTACACTCTATCTGCCAAGCCAGATGGAGCTCCCAGTTGCAAACCATTTTAACTCTCCTTCCCATTCCCATGCTGACTTCTCTGTCCTTGGCCTCCTCCATTGCCAGAATGAGGCCAAACACAAATTGGGGGAACAGTCTCATATTCCACTCAGGTAGCTTACAACCCAATGGTATGAACACTGAATTATCCAACTTCAAATAATACCCCAGTACCCACTCTTTCCTTTCCTTGCCTCCCCCCACCCAATGCATTTCCATACCCCAGCCCAGTCAATCTACCGCTTCCCCTCCTTCAGACACTCATATCTGATTCCCCCGTCCCCCATTTCACTTTTATCCCCAGTCCTACCCCTTCCTCCTGTCTCCTTCCACCCATCTCCCTTCCTTTGACTTTATATTTCACTCCTCTTCTCTTTGACTGATGCCCTTTTGTCTCCGTCTCACTTCAAGCTTTTGACACATACTCAACATCATCTACCAATCAAGCCCACACCAGTATCCACCTATCACTTGCCCAGCTTTTTCCTGCCCTTAGCTCTCTCTTTCATATTTTTCCCTCCTCCAATCAGTCAGAAGAAGGTCCTGCTCCAAAATGTCACCTGTCCATTCCCTCCGCAGATGCTGCCTGACGCTTTGAATTCCTCCAGCACTTTGTGATTTGCTAAGATTCCTCAACATCTCCAGTTACTTACTTTAGAAATTATTGCATTGCCTTAATGCTCATGAGCCTTGTAACAAGGCTAAGTTTCAAGCACACCTTCCCTCATTTGAACATCTTGTGTGTATTTATCATTCCTGTTGGTCTATTTGATCTTTGGTCTGACAACCCCTTTGAATTCACATTCTCATTAGTGCGTTCAAATCCCTCGTCTGCTTGCCCCACCCTACCTGCGTAGGCTATACACCTGCTTGGCCTGCCCTTTCAACCCTGTAGTCTTCGCTCTTACAATTCAGGGTTTTGTCAGAAAACAATGAATTTGCAAGCACAAAGAACATTAGCCAGCAACATGAAACTGGTTTGAAAGCATCTGTAATCATTCTTCATAATGAGAGAGCCCATGAAGCTTGATTCATTATTAATTACATGTTCGTCCACGACTGAATAACATTTCAGGAAGGAAATGTTTAATCTGATATTATTTTCAAAAATGTATTGGAACCATTGTGGTGCCAAACCCTCCCTTCAGGCAATGGTTTGCACAGTGCAGTGGCTTATATTACAGCTGCCAAAATGTTGTAATTCCACTCTGCCCAATTGTCAACATTTTACAACTTGCAAATAGCAGTGATACGATTTAATTTCAAGTGTAGTTTAGTTTAGTTTATTGTCACGTGTACTGAGGAACAGTGAAAAGCTTTTTGGTGCCTGCTAGCCCGTCAGCAGAAAGACGATACATGATTACAATCAAGCCGTCCACAGTGTACAGATACATGATAAAGGAAAATAATGTTTAGCGCAGGTTAAAGTTTTTTTGTCTCTGGAACATCAGGCGTTGAGGCAAGACCCGATAGAAGTAAATACAATTATGTGAGGCATAGATATAATCGGCAGTCAGAATCTTCCCAGTATAGAAATGAGGAAGACTGGAAGCTGTAGCTTTCAGGTGTGAGGGGCAACGTTTAAAGGAGGTGTGCAGGGCAGATATTTTACACAGAGGGTGCTGGGTGCCTGGAACATGCTGCCTGTGGTTGTGATGGATGGAAATATAATAGTGACATTTAAGAGGTTTTTAGACGGCATGGATATGGAGGGAATGGCCATGGGCAGGCATAGGAGATGAATTTAACTTGACATCTTTGGCAAGGACATTGTGAGCTGAAGGGCTTGTTCCATTTTTTAGTTTAGTTTCGTTTGGAGATGCAGCGTGGAAACAGGCCCTTCGGCCCATCGAGTCTGCGCTGACCGCAATTCCCCACACATTAACACTATTCTGCATATAATTAGGACAATTTACAATTTTATCAAGCCAATTAACCTACAAACCTGTGTAGTCTGGGGGGAAATCGGAGCTCCCGGGGAAAACCCACCTAGTTCACGAAGGGAACGTGCAAACTCCGTACACAAAGCACCCGTAATCAGGATCGAACCCAGGTCCCTAGTGCTGTAAGACAGCAACTATTCCACTGTGCCACCGTGCTGTCCCTGTGTTGTACTAGTCTATGTGCTATGTTCTATATCCGAATGCTATGATCATTTTCTACAATGTTGATAAGTCATTCAAGTAAAGTAACAAATAGGTCTGTGGGTTTAGAAATCTCTGTCTTGCACTTAGAGAAGCATTCCTGCACAAACTTGTCTGCAGCAAACAAGTAGGTAGAGAAACACGGAACTGCAGATGTTGGATTCTAGAGCAAAACAGAAAGGTGCTGGAAAAACTCAGCAGCTCAGGCAGCATCTGTGGATCCAATGAATAAGTGATGTTTTAAGTCTGCACCTTTCTTCAGACTGAGTTGCAGAGGGAGTGATTTCTGAGGAAAGCATAAAAGGGATGGGGATGGGAAGATGGGAAGAGGCAAATAGATAGCCTTGCTTTGGAGCCAACCTGCATATCATTAATTGTTGCCACTTCAATTTTAGCCCAGTATCTGTGTGTCTGTCAAAAATCAGGCCTAAACTGAAGTAGAAGCCAGCTTTTAACTGAACTGAACTGTTCTGTGTCTTTGTTTACAATACTCTGTTGTGCTGCAGCAAGCAAGAATTTCATTGTCCTATCTGGGACACATGACAATAAACTCTCTTGACTTAACTCTCAACTTGACTTGAAATATATATATTTTTTTAAATGACGTGTTTAATTGATTTTATTGCTTTGGAACACAATCGATATTTAGGTACATACACGAGCCTAGAAAATCTATTGTGAAAATGAAATGTTTTTATATAGTTTTATCAAAAAGCTGCTTGCATCATCATCAACCAGTATACAACACATACGAGATACATTTTTTGCAATGTTAATTTCTATTTTTTCACCCTGCATGCTCAAACTGTGAATACAGCAGGTCCTACCTGTCAGAACCCTGCCTGTTGTTTCCAGGGAATCCTGAGTTGGTGAGTCGAGCAGGAGGGAGCCGCTGGTGACAGCGGACGTGAGGAGTGGGCCAGTAGGAGAAGCACCAGGGTATTGCCTCCAAGAACATTCGAGGTCGGCTGCAGAAACCGCCCCCGGGGCACATAGGCAGTCGGGGGAGGAGAGGGACTTTGGTTTGCAGGCCGAGCCGGTCGGGGACGATGGAGGAGGCCACGCAGTAGCCTGGGGCTTACCTGGGCTTACCTGGATCTCATGGACTCCAGTGCATCCAGCTTGTGGACCAGATGTTGGACTTTGGTCTTTTTCATTGTGTAAATGGCAACTTGTGCATGTGTAAGCTATGCAAAAAGAATTTCACTGTGCATTGTATACATGACAATAAAGAACCATTGACCCAGTGAACCATTAAAGTAGCATTCTATTCGCATCCTCTACTCACCACATCTGACAACCCAGAATCAGTGTGTACTTCTGATGTCCCCCATGGCTGCTTGGTCCTTTCCCCACCAATCTTCACATTGATTATTTTCAGCCCTTTTCCATGATCTTCTCAGAAATGTCCCCTGATCTCCTCGCTAACCTCCACCCTGGGTATTTGTACCATTTTACCGCAAATAATGTAAAAATTATTGTGCGCAGAAGATCAGGACTGAACAAATATGCGAAAAAGACTTTCCTCTTTGCATAAAGAATTACCCTGCTGGGTCTCCCAGCACTACAGAGATTGAATTTCTTGGACATGGGTATTTTGGGAAGCAGAATGGAGTGTAAAAGCACACAAATTATAGCTTTTGGAATAAGTTCTTCAACTTGAAATGTTAACTCAGTTTCTCTTTCCACAGATGCTGCCTGACTTGCTGAGAGTTTCCAGCATTTTCTTTTTTTTACTTCAGATTTCCATCATCTGCAGATTTTTGATTGACTTTCAAAATGTTGCATTAAATGATATAATTTTGTTGCATTTCACTTTCATACAGATTGAAATAAATAGACTAACATGTGTCATATTGAAAATAAATGTCTTCATAACACCTAAAACCAACAGATTGAGTAATGTCTAGTGGAACAGGATTAAGGGCCTGTCCCTCTAACGCGACTTTTCAGCAACTGTCTTCGACTTTCAGGGAGAGAGGGGGAGAGAAGGGGAGAGAAGGTGAGAGTAGGTGAGAGAAGGGGAGAGAAGGGGAGAGAAGGGGGAAGAAGGGGGGGGAGACACTTTTAAGAAGCCAGACAACTTTTAATAAAAGAAGAAGGGTTTCGGCCCGAAACGTCGCCTATTTCCTTCGCTCCATAGATGCTGCTGCACCCGCTGAGTTTCCCCAGCAATTTTGTGTACCAACTTTTAATAAAGTTTAGCGGGCATTTAACATTACCGGTCGGTTTTCCTTGGTTCTGAAAACTCCATTGAGCCAATTAAAATGCCCGGTCTGCAAAGGAGATTGCCTACAGCTGCCCTCAACTGCCTATAACTACATAGCGATCCCACTCCACTGCACTACGAGTTCAAATGAACCATGCTGACCAATTTTTAGTCACAGAAAAATTTTCAGCATGCTGAAAATGTTTCCTTGACCAAACTGAGGCCGCGAGTATGCGGGGAATTTCCCTCGAGCATGAAGGAGAGTTCCAGTGACCTGATAGGAACTTCTAGGACCACATGTCGACCATGCTGCGAGTTTGAGTCGAGCGCAAACTCTTCTAAACTCACAGATTAGGTCCCCGCAGTGGGGCAGGCCCTTTAATTAGAGCCTAATGATACACAAGCATTTATCTAATTACAATTAGAATATGATTGAACATAGGGGGGAAATAACACAAAGCTCATGCTGAGATTATAGACTCTGAGAAGGCTGATTATAATGCAATGGAGAGAAAGGTTATCCACAGTAAATTGGATAGATTCACAGACTTCTGTAAATTTGCTGATAAGCAACTATGTGTACCAGAGGGACATTATTATTCTCTCAATAGCACCTCACAAGAATACCATTCATGAATGGCACACACACCCTCTTGCAACTCATCATTACTCATTATGAGCTGTGGTTTACATGGTTATCCTACTGATGATTCCCTTAATGAATCAATATTCTGGATTTTTGCCCAGTGGAAAGTAGGTTCAAACTATGCCAGGTTCATGTCTCATAAACCCCGCTAATCTTTTTATCGCCGTGATTACAATTAAGCTCACTCCCAGGCATGAGAAATCCTTGACATTCTTTCTCCAAGTGTTTTGTGATCAGTGTACGCAATATACAGGTGGAGTTAACTTTGTACAGTATAACTGAGCCATTTTTAGGCATGTTTACAACCAGCTTCCTCTTACATCATGAAGACGTACTCTTTTCAGTGTGTTTCAACTTGTCATTTTCCACTAGCGATTACAATCAGTTGTACCAGGCATGTTCCTTAAAATCAGTAACAAAGAATATGTATGGGTTTTGATTGAATTGATTAATTGAAAGATACGGCATGGAAACAGGCCCACTGAGTCCAACACTGACCATCAATCATCCTGTCACACTAGCTCTATGTTATCCCACTTTTACATCCACTCCTTACACTCAACGGGCAATTTACAGAGACCAATTAACCTACAAACCCGTACATTGATGGGATGTGGGAGGAAACCAGAGCATCCAGTGGAAACTCAGACGGTCATAGGGAGAATATTGAAAACTCCACACATACAGCACCCAAGATAAGGAGCAAACACCGATCTCTGGCATAGTGAGGTAGAACCTTTACCAATTGACTGGGTACTAAAGTAATAAATGAAATTATGCTCTAAAGGATGTTTTGGTTGGCATTGAAAAATCCAGTTTGACAACGAGAAGTGTTGGTTCATCTACAAACTTGGGTAAAACTATTTGCATTGTTGTCATCTACAAAAAATGCTTTATCAGTCCTCTGTCAACAAGAACAGAAGGAGCAAAGGAACCTAAAATTCCAAAACAACCTGACAAATAGAGATGCTATGAAGTCACATCTTGAAGTTTTAATGACATAAGGACATAAGGAATAGGAGTAGAATTAGGAGTCTACTCTGCCATTGGAATAGGAGTCTACTCCGCCATTCAATTATGGCTGATCTATCTCTCCCTCCTAACCCTATTCGCCTGCGTTCTCCCCATAACCTCTGACACCTGTACTAATCAAGTTGTGAAGTTTTCTGGCACACATTTGTCTAAAATGTAGGACCTTTCTTTGAAGTGTTTGTGCTGATTTCCTGTTGAAGTCTCACCCATCAAGAAAATAAACAGCTCTTCCTGCCACAATTAACAATTAACCCTAAATTAATCAACATGAAAGATCTTGTCTGATTTAATTTACAAGGTCTGCTTGCCTTCATTGGTTGGGGCATGAGTCAGGAAGTCATAATTCAGTTCTTTAGAACTTTGATTAGGCCACATTTAAAGTATTGCGTATGGTTCTGGTTGCCCCATTACAGGAAGGATGTGGAGGCTTAGAAGAGGATACAGAAGAGGTTTAACAGAATGATTCATGGAGTAGACAGTTAGTTTAAGGCGAGGTTGGAGTTGGATTTTTCTCTCTGGAATGTCAGTTGAGGGGAAACCTGATAGAAGTATAAAAAAATGATGAGAGGCATAGACAGGGTAGACTGTAAGAACTTTCTTTTTTTCCCCAGGATGGAAAGACGAGAGGCCAAAGGTTTAAGGTGAAAGGGAGAAAATTCTCCCATATCTGCGGACAGACTATAGAAACATAGAAACATAGAAAATAGGTGCAGGAGTAGGCCATTCGGCCCTTCGAGCCTGCACCGCCATTCAATATGATCATGGCTGATCATCCAACTCAGTCTCCTGTACCTGCCTTCTCTCCATACCCCCTGATCCCTTTAGCCACAAGGGTCACATCTAACTCCCTCTTAAATATAGCCAATGAACTGGCCTCAACTACCTTCTGTGGCAGAGAATTCCAGAGATTCACCACTCTCTGTGTTAAAAATGTTTTCCTCATCTCGGTCCTAAAAGATTTCCCCCTTGTCCTTAAACTGTGACCCAGTGTTCTGGACTTCCCCAACATCGGGAACAATCTTCCTGCATCTAGCCGGTCCAACCCCTTAAGAATTTTGTACGTTTCTATAATATCCCCCCTCAATCTTCTAAATTCTAGCGAGTACAAACCGAGTCAATCCAGTCTTTCTTCATATGAAAGTCCTGACATCCCAGGAATCAGTCTGGTGAACCTTCTCTGTACTCCCTCTATAAATCCTGACTTGCACACAGCTATCTTTGGAATACCGCCCCCAAATTGTAAGCTTACAAATTTACAAGCAAATGCTTTAGCATTTGCATCATTGCTTGCTCGCAGGCTTATTCTTTTCAACTGGAATTCAAAAAAAGCTCCATCTTTTTTTGCAGTGGTTAAAGGAGGTGCTCTCCTTTTTACCCTTGGAAAAGATCAGGTATAAACGGTGCAAGGCCCGCAGAAACTTCGCTCTGACCTGGAACTCTTTTATAGATTTTATTAAAGATTTTTCCTTCAACTGAAAATATTGTCTACACAGTCATAATCATCTATTTATATTTGTATGTTGCTGTTGTTAACATGTGACATTTGAACACAAAGACTCTGCCTTTTTTTTCTCTTTCTCTTTTTTGAGCCTTGAGGATGGGGAGGGGGGTATATAGGTTTTGTACTCTTCTGTAATGTTTGTTGGTGTTCTGTGTAAATTTGTGTTTATAACTTGAAAACCAAAATAAAGTTATTAAACTAAAAAAAGAAAGTTAAAGAAGATGTGCAGGGCAAGTATTTTACACAGAGTAGGTTCAGTTTAGTTTAGTTAACTTTATTGTCATGTGCCGAGGTACACTGAAAAGCTTTTGTTGCATGCTAACCAGTCAACGGAAAAGACGATACATGATTACAATTGGCCATTTGCAGGTATAGATATGTGATAAGGGAATAACATTTAGTGCAAGGTAAAGCCAGTAAAGTCCAATCAAAGATAGTCCAAGGGTCACCAATGAGGTAGATAGTAGTTCAGGACTGATCTCCTGTTGTGGTAGAATGGTTCAGTTGCCTGATAACAGCTGGGAAGAAAATGTCCCTGAATCTGAAGGTGTGCGTTTTCACACTTCTATATCTTTTGCCCGATGGGAGAGGGGATAAGGAGTGGCCAAGGTACGACTCGTCCTTGATTATGTTGTTGGCTTTGCTGAGGCATCATGAGGTATATGTGGAGTCAATAGAAGGGAGGTTGGTTTGTGTGATGGTCTGGGCTGCGTCCACAATTAGCTGCAATTCACATTTCTTACGGCCTTGAATGGAGCTGTTCCCAAACCAAGCTGGATACATCCCAATATAAAGCTTTCTATGGTGCTGCTGTAGAAATTGGTGAGAATTGTTGGGGACATGCCAAACTTCCTTAGCCTTCTAAGGAAGTAGAGGCGTTGGTATGCTTTCTTGGTCATTTCTACAATATGGGTGATCCAGGAGAAGTTGCTGGTGATATTGACTCCTAGGAATTTGAAGTTTTCAACCATCTCTACTTCAGTGCCGTCAATGCAAACTGGGGTATGTGTACCGCTTTGATTCCTGAAGTCAATCACTATCCTCTTTGCCTTACTGACGTTGAGAGAAAGGTTATTGTCTTGACACCAGGACACGAGGTTCTCCTTCCTGCACTCCACCTCATTATAATTTGATATCCGGCCCACAATGGAGGTGTCATCTGCAAATTTAAAAACTGTATTAGATTTGTGCATGGTTGCACAGTCGTGGGTGTCCAAGGAATAAAGAAGGGGGCTGAGAACCCAATTGTGGAGCACCAGTGTTGAGGATTATCGTAGAGGATGATCTGCACAGATTGGGGTCTGTTGGTCAGGAAGTCGAGGATCCACTGATGCCCGGAACTTGCTGTGAGGGGTGGTGGTGGAGGAGGCAGGTCCAATGGTGGTATTTAATAAGCTTTTTGATAGGCACACAGATCTGCAGGGAACGGATGGGTTTGGTTTGGTTTCAGAGATTAGTTTAGCTTGGCGTCATGTTTGCCACAGATATTTTGGGCTGAAAGGCCTGTTTGCTGAGGTATACTTATCTATGGTAGACACAAAATGTTGGAGTAACTCAGCAGGACTGGCAGCATCTCTGGAGAGATGGAATAGGTGACGTTTCAGGTTGAGACCCTTCTTCAGACTTTTCTGTGTACTTTTTTATATTCTTTGTAAACACAAATTAAGACGAAGCACAACGTGCTGGAGTAACTCAGCAAATCAGGCAACATCTGTGGAGGAAATGGATAGGCAATGTTGTGAGTAAGTCTGAAGAAGGGTCTTGAACTGAAACATTGCCTATTCATTCCTTCCACAGATGCTCCTTGACCTGCTGAGTTACTCCAGCACTTTGTATTTTACTCAAGATTCCAGCATCTGCAGATGCTTGTGTCTCCAAGAGGACATACAATCTTTGTAAATAACTTACTATAAAATGAGATAATGTACACAAGTAACAACCCTATGCCACACAAACCACACACACACACGCACACGCACACGCACACATCCAGGACATTTTTTGTCTGTGCAAAATAGCATCTTCCAATATTTTTGTTATATACAGTACAAAAATAGAGCTGGCAGCCCTTTGTAAACATTGAGGAATCTGTAAGCTGGTAAATGTAGCACACCAATCTATCAATCCATGGTCCTGCGATGCTCCTGATCACAGGAGCTTGAGATCACCCATAAGCACAGGTCTCCATCACATCCATTCAATAGTCTGTGGTATCAACTCCAGAAGAAATATCTCCACAATTATCCTCTCCCACCCTTGCTTTCTGCTCCATTTACCACGATCCAAGCCAAAGCCTGTCCCTACCATTCTCCCTTATCCTCATGCCAACCTAAGTGGTCTTGGAGAGATCTCATTGAAAAGCGCAGGCCCACTTCTCACGGATATGCAGATGAATTACATGGCTGCTGCATATGCGTCACGCAGCTGCCCACGGTGAAACACGCAGGCCGAGGTTTAATGGAATGGAATGGAATACTTTATTGTCATGTGACAAGGCACAGTAAAATTATTTGCTTGTATACCCGATGTATACAAACAGCGGCCATCTACTGCGCTGACAAAGTTACAAAGCACATCGGTTCCTCATTTTGTTCTCCCCCCCCCCCCACAGTGGTTCCCCCACGTCGGGTCCTACATTGTCCTTTGCTCTTTCTCCATCACCCCCTCCCTCCCTCCCCATTGTCCATTGTTCTTCCCCCTCCCTCACGGCGGACCTCCACGGATCCAGGAAAGAAAAACATTCTTTCCTCTGGTTGGGAGGTGCCACCAGACCTGAACCCATATACTAGCCCTAATCAGACTGAATGTCCAATTTCCATGCATGAGAAAGCTACTAATAGCTGTGATATTGCCCAAGGGAAAGAGTTTGATTGGGCACAGGGTGGTGCAGCGGTAGAGTTGCTGCCTTACAGTGCCAGAGACCTGGGTCGATCCTGAGTAAGGGTGCAGTCTCTACAGAGTGTGTACGTTCACCCTGTGGCCTTGTGGGTTTTCTCCAGGCGCTCCAGTTTCCTCCCACAATCTAAAGACGTGCGGGTTTGTAGGTGAATTGGCGTTGGTAAAAATTATAAATTGTCCCTAGTGTAGTGCTAGTGCACTTTATTGGTTTGGAGATATGGTGTGAAAACAGGCCCTTCGGCCCACCGAGTCCTCGGCGACCAGCGAGTGATCGCTGGTCGATGAGGACTCGGTGGGTCGAAGGGCCTGTTTTCACACCATATCTCTAAACCAATAAAGTAGGTACCCTTGAAGGTGAAGTAATCTGAGATCAGTATTAATGCTGTTTGGACATTCCCTGGAAGCATCACCATAACGAGAAGAAAGTGGTCCTCGAGAAGGCCAGTATTTGAGAAAATCAGTATTTGAATCTTGATGGTAAATGATCTGGGAAGAAATTTTGGCAGTGTTCACTTTGAAGAGAGAAGTTGAAATATAATATATTTCTGAATATGGATGAGCAGGTCCAACAGGCCAGCCTGCACTCTCGGTGCTGCGGACCGGATCATCTTGTCTAGACTTGTCCAAATATCCCCAGCAAAGCAAAAAAACCATACAAGAGACAAACCCAGTGCCTGTGAGGGTAATTTGTGTAGGTTATGGTGATGAAACATAGAAATATAGAAAATAGGTGCAGGAGGAGGCCATTCGGCCCTTCAAGCCAGCACCGCCATTCATTGTGATCATGGCTGATCGTCCCCTATCAATAACCCGTGCCTGCCTTCTCCCCATATCCCTTGACTACACTAGCCCCTAGAGCTCTATCTAACTCTCTTAAATCCATCCAGTGACTTGGCCTCCACGGCCCTCTGTGGCAGGGAATTCCATAAATTCACAACTCTCTGGGTGAAAACGTTTTTTCTCACCTCAGTCCTAAATGACCTCCCCTTTACCCTAAGACTGTGGCCCCTGGTTCTGGATTCGCCCAACATTGGGAACATTTTTCCTGCATCTAGCTTGTCCAGTCCTTTTATAATTTATAATTTTATATGTTTCTAAATTGATGTTTAAAGTTCGAAGGTAATCAGTAAACCACTGTTACATTACTTACTCCATGTCGGCTATTGTTCCAGGAAGTACGCAACACCAACAGTGACAAATGTTTTTGCAACTACATTTTATTTTACTAATTTAACTCATTTTAGCGATTAAGATGAAAACCACTTGGAATTACAGCGCTCAGCTCTGATTGACTATTCATCATTCTTCATAATTACGGCTAGGGGAACACAGGGCTGAAGCAAAAGATTGGAAACTATGTGTGGGACAGCCAAGCCTCTAACCTACGTTTATATTGGAGATTGCATGGAAGCACAGTAGACAAACTAGTAAAGCTCTCTATTGTTGTATCACCTTTAATGACCTGTGTGCCTCCAACCAATTATTTTTGAATTGTCTCCTGTTTCATAAGATCTGGAAAGTTGAACAAAGAACGTTCTACTTGCTCAATCATATGTGAACGATCCTGTGGCCTGATAAGAAGAACTGAGTTATTTACTGTTTGCATAATTACACATGTTTCCCAATCAGTATAACTCAAAAAGACTGTTCAGTCACCGTGACAATGTCGTTTTGGTAGTCTGCGGTAGTCAGGCCACATTTTGAGTAATGCAAGCAAAATTGGGCCCCATATGTATAGGACCCCTGAGTATAGGAGCAGGGAGGTTCTACTGCAGCTGTACAGGGTCTTGGTGAGACCACACCTGGAGTATTGCGTACAGTTTTGTTCTCCAAATCTGAGAAAAGACATTCTTGCCATAGAGGGAGAACAGAGAAGGTTCACCAGACTGATTCCTGGGATGTCAGGACTTTCAAATAAAGAAAGACTGGATTGACTCGGCTTGTACTCGCCAGAATTTAGAAGATTGAGGGGGGATCTTATAGAAACTTACAAAATTCTTAAGAGGTTGGACAGGCTAGATGCAGGAAGATTGTTCACGATGTTGGGGAAGTCCAGGACAAGGGGTCACAGTTTAAGGATAAAGGGGAAATCCTTTAGGACCGAGATGAGAAAAACATTTTTCACACAGAGAGTGGTGAATCTCTGGAACTCTCTGCCACAGAAGGTAGTTGAGGCCAGTTCATTGGCTATATTTAAGAGGGAGTTAGATGTGACCCTTGTGGCTAAAGGGATCAGGGGGTATGGAGAGAAGGCAGGTATAGGATACTGAGTTGGATGATCAGCCATGATCGTATTGAATGGTGGTGCAGGCTAGAAGGGCCGAATGGCCTACTCCTGCACCTATTTTCTATGTTTCTATGTTTCTATATCTGAGGAAGGATGTGCTGGCTCTGGAGAGTGTCCAGAGGAGGTTTACAAGAATGATTCCAGGAATGAGTGGGTTAGCATATGACGAGCATTTGACAGCACTGGGCCTCTACTCGCTGGAGTTTAGAAGGTGGAGGAGGGACCTCATGGAAAGTCATAGATAGAGTGGATGTGGAAAGAATGTTTCCACTGGTGGGAGAGTTTAGAACCAGAAGTCAAAGCCTCAGAATTAAAGGGCACTCTTTTGGAAAGGAGGTGAGGAGGAACTTCTTTAGTCAGAGGATAGTTCATTATTTGGAACTCATTGCCACAGAGGGCTGTCAAGCTCAAGTCAGTGCATATTTTTAAGACAGAGATAGAAAAATTCCTGATTCGACCGGGTGTCAAGGGTTATGGGGAGAAGACAGGAAAATGGGATTAGGAGTCAGAAATCAGCCATGATTGAATGGCAGAGTAGACTCGATGGGCCAAATGGCCTAATTCTACTCCTATAACTTGTGATTAAGTCACGTCTCCTTGCTCAGGCAATAACTAGCCCTGTCTCAGTACTCACTGGACCTTTATTCTATTCACTGCTTATGGCATTTCTCATGATGTAAAACACTACTTGAACTAATGCCTTGCTAGAACCATGTATTCCTTTACCTCCATCTTGAAGACAGAGGGATGTCTAATTTAATCTTCACATCTCAAAGGCATCTGCTTTCACACTGCAGCCCTCCTCCTTTCTCAGTGGAAGTGTCAACCTACACCACGGACTCAACATTAAAAGTAGTTTCAGATCTTTGGGGTTCTTCCACTGAAGAGGTTTGGAATCCCTGAAGGCAAAAAGATCTCTCAGTGGGTACCCTACACTGAAGAGTTGGCATGATGATACAGCAACTCTTGCCTCACAACTCCAGGTGCCCAGGTTGGATCCATTCCTCTGAAGCTATCCTGGAAGATAAGACATAGAACAGGGCAATGCAGGAACAGGTCCAGTGGACCATTATGTCTGTGCAAACTATGATGTAAAACTAAATGAATCCTATTTTCCCTGCATAGTCTATAGCCGCCCAGTCCCTGCCTGGTCACCTGCCTGTGTAAACTCCTCTTAAACATTGCTATTGTATCTGTTCCCATTACCTCCTCTGGCACTGCATCTACTTTATCTACTTTATCACTGCCAGTATAAACAACACATGCCTTATAAATTCCCTTTAAATTTATTCCCTCTCACCTGAAAACGATGCCCTCTAGCATTTGACAATTTTCACTCTGGGAAAAATACTCTAGCTATTCTGTCTGTGCCTTTAATACGCCAACAAAAACAATCCAAGTTTGTTCATCCTCTCCTTTTATCTAATAACCTCTACTCCAGGTGACATTTTCTGCAACCTTTTCCAAAAGCGTCCATATTTTTCCTTTAATGGGGTGACCAGAACTGCACACAACACTCCAACAGTGACCCAACCAAGGTGTTATATGGGTAAACACGACTTCCTGATTACTATATTCAATGTCCAAACCAATGAAGGTGAGCATGACCTAAGCCTTCTTTACCATTCTCTCTACTTGTGCTGCCACCTTCATGAAACATGGACTTGCACCCCAAGATTCTTGTGTAAATCAATTCTCCTCAGGAACCTGCCAATTGTCCATTCTTTCCTCTTAAATTTGACCTCCCAAAGTGCAACATCTCATACTTGTTTGGGTTAAACTCCATCTGCCATTTTTTTCTTCTTCGGTTTCTTCCCACATTCCAAAGACATGTAGGTTTGTAGGTTAGTTGGCTTGGTATAAGTGCAAAGTGTCCCTAGCATGTGAAGGATAGTGTTAATGTGCAGTGACTGCTGGTCGGTGCGGACTCGGTGGGCCAAAGAGCCTGTTTCCGCGCTGTATCTCTAAACTAAACTAATCTAAACTAAACTGAAAACTTAATTCCGGAAGTGGCGGCGCTGGTGAACGGCTGCGGCTCGCCTGCAGTCCGTTTGTCTTTACTTTTTTGTGTTGTTTTTTTTCGTTTTGCTTAGTTAAGTTTTTGATTTTTAGGTTGTGTTTATGTGGGGGGGGGGGGGGGTTGAAACGGGGCTTGCTGTCTCTCCCTTCGGGGGAATGCGACTTTTTTGTCGTATCTCCCTTCTCTGCCTCCGTCTGCGCTGAGGCCTAATGGCGGAGCTGGCGACCTCGAGACTCTGGAGGCAGCCAGTCAGGACTCACCCTGGGCTCGCTCCCGTGAGGGCGGCCCAGCTCGGGGCTGGAACGGCGCTCCCGCGAGGGGCTGTGACGCTCCCGTGAGGGCGGCCTGGCGAGGGGCTGAGACTCTCCCGTGAGGGGCTGTGGCGCTCCCGTCGGAGCGGCCCATCCCGAGGGTGGAATGGCGCTCCCGTCGGAGCGGCCCAGCTCGAGGGAGGAACGGCACTCCCGTCGGAGCGGCCCTGCTTGAGGGTGGAATAGCGCTCCCGTCGGAGCGGCCCAGCCCGAGGTGGAATGGCGCTCCCGTCGGAGCGGCCCAGCTCGAGGGAGGAACGGCACTCCCGTCGGAGTGGCCCAGCTCGAGGGAGGAACGGCACTCACGTGAGGGCGATCCGGCTCGGGGCTGGAACGGTGCTCGGGTGGCTGGGACGGCGTTCTGGTGGCTATGACCTGAGTCCTTGGTTCAGCCGCGGGCCAGCGGCTGCGTCCGCTGGACTGGAGGGCGGCAGCTTCGACCACCCCGGGCTGTTTGAGCCGGCCCGTTTGCGGGGTTCGGTGAGCCGCGGGATTGTTTGTGCTATCGCCCGGTGGGGAATCGCCTCAGCGCAGAGGGAGAAGAGGAGGGAAGAGACTGCAGCCCTAAGATTTTTGCCTCCACCACATTGAGGAGGTGCTTGGAGGACTCACTGTGGTGGATGTTAATTTGTGTTTAGTGTTGTTTATTATTGTATTATTGTATGTATGACTGCAGGCACGAAATTTAGTTCAGACCGTAAGGTCTGAATGACAATAAAGGAATTCAATTCAATTCAATTCAATTCAATTCAATTCAATTCAGGCTCCTTCCATACCAACAGTGATGATAATGTTCACTGAAGAATTGTGGAGCATGATGATGCTGATTACATTTACTGAGCCAGATAGTAGCCCTCTAACTCAGCTGCAAACCATTCTGCCCAATTATTCTTGCGATGCAGTTATGAGACCGGTCTCTTGGAAGAGGAAACTACTTCACGTCCAATATGCTTGAGTGGCTGTGGATAGGATGGCGATCTTAGAAGGTACCACACCATACAGCACCACCAGCTGGATGAATGCAATCCTTGCAGCTGGGAATTCAACGTTTTTTTGTTTTGAGTTTTGGAGATACAGTGCGGAAACAGGCCCTTTGGCCCACCGAGTCCACGGCGACCCCTGCATACTTACAATAACGTACACACACTAGAGACAACTTACAATTATACCAAGCCAATTATCCTACAAATCCGTACGTCTTTGGAGTGTGGGAGGAAAACCCATGCCAGTCACAGGGAGGACGTACAAACTCCATACAGACAGCACCCGTTGTCAGAATTGAACCCAAGTCTCTGGCGCAGTAAGGCAGCAACTCGACCACTAGACCACTGTGTATGGTATGTTTCACAATCTTAAAACAACCCAGAAATTTTTGGCAGCATATCAAATACTTTTTTGGAGAACAAAAATTTGTGGCCCTCAATTTATAGACTGCAAGTTTCTCAAAGGCAAAATGGTCAGCGGTTGGTTGTTCTTTTTCTCCTGGTGTTAAGGAGAAATGCAGCAAGGAAACAGGCCCTTCGTCCCATCGCGTTTGAGTTAACCATTTATATCAAGCCTACATTAATCTAATTTTTCATCCCACTCTCACGTTCCCATCAACTGACCGCCATACCAGTGGGCAATTAACCAAACAAGTTGCACATATTTGGTATGTGGGTTTTAAAGGAGCACCCAAACAAAACCCATATGGCACAGGTAGGCACCTGAGGTCAGGATCAAACCCGGACAACTGGTGCTGTGAAGCAGTGGCTCTACCAGGTGCACCACTGAGGGGCAAGGGGATGGGAAGAGAATGTGAATGTTATTCGGGGCACACGGAGATTTCTGCTAAAATCTACTCTCGGTAGATCCGTAATTTATTTCCCTCTGAGCATAAAGGAAGGAAAAGTTCTCAGTTTACAGCATACATTCATCTGATAATTCCGGTTTCCCACTGAATAATTTCCCACTGAAATGTGAATCTAGATTATGGACTCAAACCATTGGACTGGCATTGCATACTTAATCTTCTGACTCAGAGGAGAAATTATTCCTACTGAGCCCATCATATTTAAAGAATTTATTTTGTGTTTCCTGCTTCTGTCAGTTGTTCAGGAAACCGGCAAGAGATGATTTTAGTTTCTCAAGAACTCTGCGAACAAGAGCCGGCGGACAACAATGAACTTCTGTAAGGTCTGACGGACAATTTCATACTCTAGGTGAATTATTTATATTATAACTGTATGCTAATGCTCAGCGGCTAAGAATGAAAAATTGTCTTGGTATATGATAATAATAATAATAATAAATTTTATTTATGGGCGCCTTTCAAGAGTCTCAAGGACACCTTACAAACATTTAGCAGGTAGAGGAAAAACATGTAAGGGGAATGAAATAGACATGACTAGTACACAAAGTAAAGACAGAATTCAATACAAAACACAATATGAGGCAATTAATGCACAGATGAAAAGGGAGGGATCTGATAGCCCTCTTAATACAACTTCTGAAAGTACAATTTGAGGCACCCTTAAAGTCTCTAAAGTTAAACTTCTTTTAATTCATGTGACAAGATATGATTGCCAGCAAGGCTTCGTTGTGCTCTTTGACGGGGAAGTGTATAGTTTTGAAATATTGTTGCATTTGTTGCATTTGATTCGCTATTGTTGCATTTGATTGAAACTTTTAAAAAATCAACAAATGTCCTTAAAATTTTACGGCACATGGCGACTCCTTATCTGTTGCTTGCAGCAAATCTAAATGATTTTGACAGTCTAGATCAAAGGGCAGAGATCCAACACATAAATAAATGCCGCATGCCCAAACCTATGTCTCTTCATTTGCTGATTTTAATTTAAAGTTTAGAGAGGAGATATTATGGGGGGAATATCACCTTGTTTTCGTCTTAATTTCAATAGTCAAACTGAAAACTGAGGGGTGATAGTACAAGAAGCTTATCCCAAAGAAATGGCAGGTACAGGAATTAAAACTAGCAAACTGACACGAAGAGGGAGCCTCTTTCTGAAAGTGGTTCTGCCACATTTCTGGACAGGTACGGTGAACTTTGTCAAACATTGGAACGCATTATAATTGAACAGGGTGTGTTTGAAACCACAGCTCATTAGACATGAAGCACTTAGACTGCTGGATTGTTAAACTGCCCCTTAAATGAAATGTTTACAAGCTAATCCCACAGTCAGCAGCTTTAAATGTTCATTTATGTAATATGTAGCAAAGAAAGAACTAAAGTGGGTCTGGCAGGCTTCCAAAAAAACACACAATCTCTTCCAATTGTTGTAAATTGCAAATACCAGGAAGAAATTTCATGCAAATGACGACATGTCACATCTACGTCATACGGTAGGAAACATCCTCCATTCTCTGTCCAAGCCCAACCCGAAAAAAAACATTAAGACCCACCCAATAATTGTGCTGGTGGTAACATGAATAAAACTGAAAGCCAGCCAGGAGATCCACAGACAGCAAAGAAAACGGGAATATGTTAGGATTTCAACCAATTTAATTCGGTGTTGGTGCAAGGCTGTGGAATTGGAAACCTGTAGCTTCTACATTGTCTGGTAAGGTTCTCTCGATTGCCCTAACGTCCGTGTACTTCAAGCTTCATCAGATGGTCGGGGCAAATAAAATGGGATGATTCTGCTTTTCAAGTTCAGCTGTTATAAATTCTTCTGAACTCTTCAATAGGTAACGTCCCCACACAAAATTAGCAACTGGCAAACGGAAGGTTAATGTTTTACTGGTCCTACAGAGTCCGACTGGTATTTTAAAAATATCCGAGCATTCATCTCTAAAACCAGTCTGCCCGGTGAGTTGTGTTGTAGTACTAAAGCCATGCTGAAGAAGCTAAAATTTGGAGGAGATTTTCAATTAAACTTCAGTCTCCTCTTGGCAGCAAACAATTATTTTGTAAGTGAATCATTAATTTATAACATTTACCTTTTTTTTTTAATTTTCCACTTGAAAAAAATTCGACAGGAATATATGTGAAATGTGAGGTGATTTATTCTGCAGGCAATTCCCTTTAGTTGTCTTGTAATTTTCAGTTAGGTACCTCATTGGGGCCATCTCTGGAAGCTGAAGGAGATATTGACTGCGAGATGAAGGGCATGTTATGCATGCCGATGATTGTTCTATTGTATAATGGCTCCATTTTGTAAATAAGCTGAAATAGCAAGCTACTTAAACCTGAGTACTCTGTTTTAGTGATTCAAAACTGCTCGCTTATAAACCTTTACTGACCTTACTTTAAAGCAGACAGATAGTGAATGGGCTCCAGTGAGTAAGGAATCAGTTGTGAGAGTAATTTATATTTGTGTCTGGAATTTAATTTATTAGTTGAACCAGAAAAGTATCTGTGTTTAACACCTTGAAAGAACATTTTTCTCTTTATCCACATTTGTAATATTTCGTAATAATAAATAAATTGTTATTTATTTATTATCTATTATGGAGACGTTATTGAAAGTTTTTAATACATTTCCTTATTGGTTTGTCTTCTCTTCCCTCAATCAGCGATTCTCTGCTTTAATTGGGAAGGACCTGATTTACCATTTTCACATTTAAAATTTGATAAGATCACCATTTCTCCTGAATTTAGGAAATAGAATTGGTATTTGTATCGGTCTTGGCTTATTATGGAATTATTATGAAAGTGCGTCTGCATTACTCCCATGTTAGTACACTGTCAGCTGAAATATTTCAGGGCGGCACAGTGGCGCAACGGTAGAGTTGCTGCCTTACAGCGAATGCAGCGACGGAGACCGGGGTTCAACCCCGACTATGGGTACTGTCTGTACGGAGTCTGTATGTTCTCCCCGTGACCTGGGTGGGTTTTCTCCGAGATCTTCGGTTTCCTCCCACACGCCAAAGACATGCAGGTTTGTAGGTTAATTGGCTTGGTAACTGTAAAAAATTGTCCCTAGTGGGTGTAGTGTTAATGTGCGGGGATCGCTGGTCGGTGCCAACCCGGTGGTCCGAAGGGCCTGTTTCCGCGCTGTATCTCTAAACTAAACTAAATTTGTGCATAAATTGTTGGAATAGGATTTAAATCAGTGGCAGGCTGGCACAGTGGATTCATTACTACATTACAACACCGGAGACCTGGGTTTGATCCTGACTACAGGTGCTGTCTGTACGGAATCTGTACATTCTCCCTGTGACCGCAGGTTTTCTCCTGGTGCTCCGGTTTCCTCCCAAACTCCAAAGACATACAGGTTTGTAGGTTAATTGGCTTAGGTATAATTGTAAAATTGTTCCCAGTGTGTAGGATAGTGCTAGTATACAGGGAGATCGCTGGTCGGTGGGGACTCGGTGTGCCAAAGGGCCTGTTTCCACGCGATATCTCTTAAGTCTAAAGTCTAAATCCAGAAGCTTTTCATATCGAGCCAAGAGTGCCATCAACAGAGTGATAGTAGACAGGCAACGACGATGTTAAACTCTACGGCCAAAGAGAATTAATTTTCCTGCCATAGGGTTGCACAGTGCACAGCTGTGCCTCACGGTGCCAGTGAACCAGATTTGATCCTGAACTCGGGTGTTCTCTGTGTGGAGTTTGCACGTTCTCACTGTGACCACCTGGAATTCCTCCAGGTGCTTCGGTTTCCTCCCACATCCCAAATACGTGCGAGTTTGTAGGCTAATTGGCCTCCGTAAATTGTCCGTAATGTGTCGGGGGTGGATGAGAAAGGGTGATAACATAAAACTATTGTGAACGGGTGAATAATGAAGTGTGGATTCGGTGGACCAAAGGGCCTGTTTCCATGCTGTATCTGTAAACTATCACTAAACTAAACAAAACAAATATGTGTACTCTGAGCGATTGTATCGATTGTATTTGGTGTACTACAGCAGCTGTGGTGAGGGTGAGAGCTGCAGAGATGATAATATTATTACAACTGCCATGTTATGTAGCCATAAAGTCTAAGTGGCAAGAAAACACAAACGATTGAGGAAAACAGTAGTATAATTTGGTCTGGAGCAAATTAAATTTAAAGTGGAATGGAATATAGCTTGAGTGTGATTGAGAAAGCTGGCAAGAGAAAACATAAGCTAAGTCCTTCCAACATTTTGCGAAGCATCAGTGGACTGCAGCACCTCACCAATGCCGATCTTTAGGTACAGTGGCTGTCGGGCAGGGGTAGGCTAGAATGCACACCAATACCAAAGTAGGAAAAGCGGTGTAGTAACTGAAGGAATACTTCATTCTAGTTACTAGTCATATATAGCCAGCTCTGTTCACAATCAATATCACAACATATTTGATTTCTCTTTTTGCTAATTTCATCTAACAACATAGGATCAGAAATAAATTGCTTTCAATTGCTGGAACTGGTTCCGCCATCCAATTACATTGTAGTTCAGCTGTATGTGTCTATTCACCTTCGTTCAGTTCATCTCAATGTTTTTTGCCCAACAAAACGCTATCATTTGTAGTTGAGTTTTACTTTTTAGTTATAAAGATACAGTGCGGAAACAGGCTCTTCGGCCCACCAGGTCCGCATTCACCAGCGATCCCCGCACATTAGCACTATCCTACACACACTATCACCAATTTACACTTATGCAAAGCCAATTTACCTGCATACGTGTACGTCTTTAGAGTGTGGGAGGAAACCGAAGACCTTGGAGAAAACCCACGCAGTCTCAGGGAGAACATACAAATTCCGTACAGACTGCACCCGTAGTCAGGATTGAACCCGGGACACCGGTTCTGCAAGTGCTGTAAAGCAGCAACTCTACCAGTGTGCAACTGTGCCGCTCTAGTTATAGTTTGGAAATTTTTGGTTAAATCGGGTTTTGATTAGAGGGAGTTTCAGAGTTTGACAGCCTAAAAGGCATAGCTCTCTTTCTTTCAAACGGTATCACACAGCAACTTTCAAATCTATGAACCATTTTTAGACATTATCACACAATGTGCACATTCGATCTAGCACCTGGAATTAATCCATCTTTCAATCAGATACAGCAACTATACAGAAGCCAGCTAAAGATGTTCATTTTATGATGTGTTCTTTTGATATGGCCACACGCTATTCCAGAGATTGTTCAGGCTTGTCCATGATTTTTGGTCATGGTCATCTCCAACGAGATATTTTAATTCAGTGTTGTAATGAAATGCTGCACAAACAAGTCATGTTAGCTGATTCTGGGGATCCCCACAGCATTTACAGTATGTTCCAGGAGATTAGGTGCTTAATGAACAAACCGTCTGCACATGTTCGGTCTCTTAGATGTCCTCTGATTCAGGTCATTGGTTATCATTTGATAGTGCAAGCTACTCTCATTCCCTCTGGTTGTTGTGGTCAGAAGTGTTAAACTCTGTCATATGCAACACTTGGTTTAAAGACTGACAATAGGGGATGTGTGGATGGATGCGTGAATGCTGTACAGCTTGCCTCAGTGTACAGTCAAGTGTCTCAAATTACCGAGTGTGACACTTCAAGAGCTTTTGGCCATAGAATAATTGTGTTTAGGAAGGAACTGCAGAGGCTGCTTTACACTTAAGATAGACACGATATGCTGGAGTAACTCAACGGGTCAGACAGCATCTCTGGAGAAAAATAATAGGTGATGTTTCAGGTCGAGACCCTTCTTCAGCCTGAGAGTCAGGGAAGAATGAAACTAGAGGGATGAAAAGGTACAAAGAACAAATTAATAAAAGGTATGAGAAGAACAAATCAAAGCCAGCAAAGTTGATCAAAGATACTTATGTTTGTTCTGAGCTCCAACTCAACCTATCACCAAAACTAGACAAAAAGCTGGAGGAACTCAGCAGGTCAGACAGCATCTTTGGAGAAAAGGAATAATTGGCGTTTCTGGCTTCACCAGACCGAGAGTCAGTGGAGAGGGAAACTAAAGGGAAACTATCACCAAAACTGCTGATTATTAGATATCTTCACATCCAAAACCTGTACTCTGGTTCCTTTTATTGTTAACCACTCAACAGATGTTAAATAAAGCTCTTGTGGCAGTACCTTGTTCCCCTTGGGACAGAGGAGCAGATTTTTAATTCATTGGTTTGGATTGGACTGAAAAACAAATTTCATAAGTGCAGGAACTTTGAGAGGAAATTGAGGGAACTTTTGCAACGAATATCTGTTCCTATCTGCCATCTGTGACATATTCCCTGTTGAAACTTTCCATTGTCATTTGCACGCTATAAAATGAGGAACAATCTGAACACACCAGCATATTTTAACCACAGAAGTTTAATTAAAATAGCTCTCTCTCTGTTTTAAGGTTTCAGTTTCAGTTTTAGTTTAGTGTCACATGTATCGAGGTACAGCAATAAGCTTTTGTTGCATGCTAATCAGCCAGTGGAAAGAAAATACATATTTACAATCGAGCCTTTCATAGTGTACAGATACATGATAAGTGTTCAATGTTTAGTGCAAGGTAAAGCCAATCAAGTCCGATCAAAGATAGTCCGAGGGTTCCCGATGTGGTAGATAGTTCAGGACTACTCTCTGGTTGCGCTAGGATAGCTCAGTAGCCTGATAACAGCTGGGAAGAAGCTGCCCCTGAATCTGGAGGTGCGCGTTTTCACATTTCTGTACCTTTTGCGATGGGAGAGGGGAGAAAAGGGAGTGGCCAGGGTGTGACTCGTCTTTGATTATGCTGCTGGCCTTGCCGAGGCAGTGTGAGGTATAAATGGAGTCAATGGAAGGCAGGTTGGTTTGTGTGTTGGCGAAGCTGCAACACCAGTTCTGATGATTAGTTTTAATATTTAATAGATCTTGATCCAATGTTAATCAAATAAAATGAAAAGGAACAATCAAGTTTTCCATTGTTTGTATTTCAGGTCAACGGGTTAATACGTTGCAAGTGCCATGGATTGGGGAACATTACAAGGTGTGCTCAGTGGAGTGAATAAGTACTCAACTGGATTTGGACGGATCTGGCTATCCGTAGTCTTCATCTTCAGAGTCCTGGTTTACGTGGTAGCGGCAGAAAGTGTTTGGGGAGATGAACAGAGTGACTTTGTCTGCAACACCTTGCAGCCAGGCTGCCCAAACACTTGCTACGACCACTACTTCCCCATGTCGCACATAAGAATATGGGCCCTGCAGCTGATCTGTATCACCACACCCTCTCTGCTGGTCGTCTTGCACGTGGCATATCGGAAAGAAAGGGAGAAAAAACATAAGATGAAACACGGAGAAAATTGCACCCGACTGTACAAGAACACGGGGAAGAAGCATGGCGGACTCTGGTGGACTTATTTGATGAGTCTCTTATTTAAAACCGGGTTTGAAGCTGGTTTTTTGTATGTTCTTCACAGCATTTATCATCAATTTTATTTGCCTCGTCTCGTCAAGTGTTCCATGTTCCCTTGCCCAAATATAGTTGATTGTTTCATTGCCAAGCCAACTGAGAAAAGGGTCTTCACGTACTTCATGGTCGGAGGGTCGGGTCTTTGTATTATCCTCAACCTTTCTGAAATATTTTATTTAGTTTTTAAACGATGCTTTCAAGGTTGTAAAAAAACCATCAAGAAAGAAGAGATAAGCATGTCTAAGAGAAGACGAAATCTGATTTTTCAAAACAGCATTGAGAAGCAAAATCCGGTTGAATTTAACCAAAACATTTAAAAATGTCCTAAATTAATCTCAAAATCATTATGATGTGATATTTTGGATCAGATCAACCATGATATTATTGAATGCTGAGCAATCTTGAGAGGCTACATGACTTGCTCCTGTGCCTGTCTCTAATGTTCATGAATAATACATGCACTATCCTGCTCTATACCGTTTTAAATGCTCTGTCATATTGACAAAATATAACGCGTACCTTTAATACCATGCATTAACAGGTCTTTGAGTTTTCTCCAGCATCACAAACCAAATGTGTATGCCTATAAAGCTGTGCAAGAAACACAATGCCAGGCGAGCAGCAGGAATATTGGTGTGGTTAGCATTATCATCGCACCTCCAGAGGCACAAATGGAGCCAACACTAGTTAGAGTCATAGAGTCATAGAGTCATACAGCGTGGAAACAGGCCGCTCGGCCCAAGTTACCCACCTCAACCAACATGCTCCAACTACACTAGTCCCACCTGCCTGCGTTTGGCTCATATCCCTCGAAACCAACTTATCCATGTACTTGTCCAAATTGTTTTTTTAACTTTGTGATAGTACCTGGCTCAACTACCTCTTCTGGCAGTTCATTCCATATACATACCAACCTTTGTGTAAACAAGTTTCCCCTCAAGTTCCTTTTAACTCTTTCCTCCCTCATCTTAAACGTATGTCCTCTGGTTTTTTATCCCCCACACTGGGTAAAAGACTCTTGCATTTACCTGATCTATTTCTCTCATGATCTTATACACCTCACTGCTCTTCCTTCTCCTAAAGTCCTAGCCTGCGCAGGTCTTCTGAATGAACGGGGACGTACACAGGTCCAATGTGGACTCACAGTTGAGGACAGAGGGTAACATATTCATTGATAAACCAACGGGAACATGGTGTTGGAATTTTTCTTTTATGTCTACGTCCAGAGTTTTAGTCTTCATCTGTCCCACTATGTAAAATTAGTTCACAGAGCAACACAATATGGAGTTCATATAAAAGTATTAAAATTGAATCAAATGCTAGAAACAACATAAAATAATTACACATAATGTAATACATTCAATCAAATTAGTGAAGATAATAATAATAATAATAATACATTTTATTTATGGGCGCCTTTCAAGAGTCTCAAGGACACCTCAAGGACAAGATAGCAAGATCGGTGACATAAAGCAAATTGTGTGCACTTCATGATCTCTCTATATAGTCAATTACACAGCTTTAATCTAAATTGTTTCCATTTATATACTTGTTCTGGCTCTGTAAAGTTTGCTGGGGAATGACAGAAATTCTCCTGCATGCTGTTCCTTCACATTAAATATTGCTCACTCCTTAACTCTACATAATTCACTCTGGCAAATGTTGCACTGGGCTATCTACAACTTCCAACTGGTTGCCCAGGCTTATTAAGAAGCCTCCATATTTCATAATCCAAAAATCACTGTATATCAATTGATTGATGCACCCAATCATTTTGAATGTGCCTGTTGTGTGTTAGACCATGAACCGTCCAGTATATGAATGTTTTGATGTCCAACCATTCGCACAAAGGTGCTTTGTTTGGGAAAGAGTTTGAGCTTTTTTTTCTGATGTTTACCATTTTCTTTTGTTCTGTAGTTCAGCATTTCTTCTAAAGCTGGTTGGGGACAGGAGCAGACATGACAGACATGACAGAGCCAATTTGTTACTTAGGGGTTGATTTTTAACTTTTGGTGACATTACTGCAAAGCAAGAGCTCTGAAAAAAAAAATGCTTGTATATGAATACATAAATGCTTCAGGAATTCCTCTCAGCTCTGTTTACAAAGACCAATGCTGACACTCCTGGGACCCATGCAGCATTCTTGGATAGAGTTTTCAGTCAATTCCCTGTTGAGTTAATTATTTCTTGCTAAAGGTATCTGAATACCATTGGGGTTGCATGCTGCACTGCTATGTAAGCAGAATGATCACCACTGTAGACATATGGGGGTTAAGAATAGATAGACACAAAATGCTGGAGTAACTCAGCGGGTTTAAGAATGTATGATATTAAGACCATTGAACTATTGCAAGGAAGTAGAAAACGTATTTCGAGTGAAATCAATCAAATGTTTTCACAACCACACAATATACCAGAAAAGTCTTTAATCCAGTGATTGCCACTGGATGCTTTTACTGATAAGGAATACTATGTCATAGCTAAACAACACATGGAAAGCAAATGCTGCAAATAGTCATTTGTATCAGGATGTCCAACAAGAAGAAACACTCGCATTAATCTAAGTGCTGTGCTCATACTTTTAAAGAGCTGCAGTTGTTAAGTATCCGGAAAAGTTGATACTAATGGATCAATAAACAGGGAAAGGTGATTGTGGTTAGATGGAGTGAACAATGAGGAAATGGACATATTTTACCACAGTTCTCTGAGCGTGTTAAGTAGGATAAATGACGCCCAAAGTGGAGAAAGTGCAGAAATAGGCACACAACGTCATCAGATCAGGAGTATTTTTGTGTAGGAAGAAACTGCAGATGCTGGTTTACACCAAAGATAAACACAAAATGCTGGAGTAACTCAGTGGGACAGACAGCATCTCTTGAGAGAAGGAATGGGTGACATTTCGGGTGAGACGTCAAATATTGAAGAAGGGTCTCAACCCAAAACGTGACCCATTTCTTCTCTCCAGAGATGCTGTGTCCTATTGAGTTAGTCCAGCATTCGGTGTCTATCTCAGTACTTTGTTTACATTTGTAGTAACATAAAATAACCTGTTGATTTGCTTTGCATGTTTTGCACTGCAATGCAGATAAAGTAACCCCAAAATAGATCTCTTTTTGCAAGTCCCATAATTACTAAAATAGATTATTATTGGAAAATGCAGTGGTATAATTTGGCCAGTCTGTTATTAGTGAATATGCGATTGAATTTCTGCCTTTAATAACACACATTTATCTGTTACTCCGAAATCTACTGCTGCTGTAGATAAAGAACTCTGGAAATTAATTCATGTTGTTTCATTTTAGACAGAGCTACATTCCTCTCTCCTAATTGAGAACTTGCACCATTGTAGTGCTGAGTCCGCCATTATCACATGTAGGAATATTCCAGACACGTTTCCAAGGTATGGTTGCACAATATTTGTATCATCGAGAACCACAAAAATGTGGTTAGTTATGCAAGGTTTGCATGGTGTCACTGCCATTTCCTGAAGTCAGCATTCTGAAGACCGGCCACTCAGCAAAGCGTAAGGCAATGTGACCATTTGTCACTGATGTTCCGTGTTTGTTGTAACATGTACACTATGCACCATCAGCATCACGTGTCAATGTCCATTCCATAAAGAGCAAGAAAGAAATAACTTCACAACATGGACTGTGGAGAATCAAAGAACAATGTACAATGGCTTGGAACTGAGAGGAAAAGTATAACTACTTACTATCATTCCCACTTTCCAATTGAAATGTTTATATCTGTATGTAAGAGTGTCCTTTCAAAATTTATATCAAAGAAATCCAGAGATTATTGTCATGTCTGAATTTAAGATACTAAAGACAAGGAATTTTAAAATATTTGTACTGTAGTTTTATATCTTATTTATTATTATCTACAGCATATTATTCATTATGACTGTATATGGATTGTATATATGTTTTGACAAAGTGTAAATAAATGCATTCATTTTAAATATATAAACAAAATTGTTACAGTGTTGCCAGTTGGGTACTTCATCATCAATGTTCTGTCTCTAATCTACTTGCTTCAGGTCCCATACATCATTAGCATTTTCCTGGTTTACATAATATAGTTGTCTGTCCCAGCTATTTGCACCGCACACAGCACCACAGTCTCGCACTTAAACTGATGCTTTGGCTTTCAGATCCTGTGACTTGCAAAATCTTTGTCACTTTTGACTCCCAACCTTATTTGTGTTTGAAGTGCTCTTGTGTTTTGACTAACAATTGCTTACATTTCCATTTCCTCATGAGTTTTGTGTCACTGTCTTGATACTTTTCGCAATGATCTTTACTTTGAGCCATATTAACCATTAACTAAGTAAAAGATTGTCTAATGGGCCTGTTCCACAGGCGGTTTTTCAGGCGACTGCCGGCGAGTTTCCTGAAAAACCGTCAGGTGCAACGGCGACTGTCAGAGTGGAACAGACACACAGACACACACACACACACACACACACACACACACACACACACACACACACACACACACACACACACACACACACACACACGCACACACGCACACACACACACACACACATCGCAGGCGGGGGCCAGGGCAAGCAGGGGAGCGCTGTCTGATATTCGCACGGTACAAAGCCAAGGTGATACAGACACACACCACGATGAACAGGAAGGATGGCGCTGTAATTAAGACGGCTTAAGCACAGTGTTCGGTAAGTCCTTTAAAAGAGGGGGGGAGATGGGGGGGGGGGGGGGGCAGAGAAGGGGGAGAAGGAGTGGAAACAACTTTAAAGAAGCCAGACAACTTTTAAGAAGCTAGAGATACACGGCTGTGAAGTTCGGCGGCCATTTAAAATTACCGATCGGTTATCCTTGGTTCTGAAAACTACTGCTTATATATTTTATTCCCCAATGAGCCAATGAAATTCACCGGTCAGCACCAGCTACAAACTACAAGAACATACGAGAACCTTCGACCTCCTGGTAAACCCACTAGGACCTCCTGGCGACCCACCTAGGGCACGAGAATTCTTGCTACTCTCCATGGTGGCCTCATTCCAATCGCTGCTAATTTTTCAACATGTTGAAAAATTCACGGCGACCATAATGAGGCCGCGACGAGTTCCCAGAATACGGGAACTCCTCACCACCATGAAGGCGACTTCCTGGCAACCACCCGCAAACATGGGGCAAACATGTGGCGACTGCATAGTCTCCTGCAGTCGCCTAAAAAGTCACCTAAGTGGGACAGACCCATAAGATTCAATCTTCAGTTTGTTGCTTCATTCACAATCGTATTTGCAGCACAACAACCCAACATTCTGCCATGCCATGAAGTGCAAGCCATCCTTTCAGGTGATCTACAAGAGAGTCAAATGTTTTATTACATATGTCCCAGATAGAACAATGAAATTCTTACTTGCAGCAGCACAACAGAATAGGTAAACATAGTACACTCATAAGATATTCAAACGTGATTTAGAGGATGAAATATCTATTTTGCTGGCTTTCAAAACTAAACTGAAACTTTCAAAAAAATTAAACAGCATACATTTTACATCATACAAAAGTTCATTTTGTTTTCTTATAATACACTATTAAATTGAACAATATTTACATTAGTTATTACAAACGCCCGGAATGTAAATTAGGAGGTAATATCTAGAGGTTATGTGATGTACTATCCATTGAATAATTCAAAAGATATTGTTGCCCAAGATCCTTTTAACTTGTTTATTAGAATACAAATTCTCACAGTATTTGCTTGACAAAGTTATGTGTTAGACATCTTTTCCTCTAAAATTTAATAGGTAGGTAAGGTAAGGTAGATGGACTTTAAACAATGAACTTAGGCCCCGAGGAGGTATTGAGCAAAAGGGAGGTTTCAGTGTACAATTCCAAGAATGCCTAAAGCGAAGGCACTTGTAAATAAGGTGGTGAAAAGGACATCAGGATACTTGCTATCATTCACCAGGGCAGAGGATATAAACAAAATACTGTGATGCAACTTTATAAAATAGTGATTAGGCTGCATTACTGTACAGAGTTCTGGTCACCACACCAGAGAAAGGATGTGATTTCACTGGAGTCATAAGAAATCTTGAGGAAAACACAAAGTGCTGGAGTAACTCAACAGGTTAGACAGCATTTATGCAGGAATTGAGCAGGTGACATTTCTTTAGACTAGGTCCCAAATGGAAACCACGCCTATCCATTCCCTCCATAGATGCTGCCCAACCCGTTGAGTTATTCCAGCACTTCATGATTGCATTGGAGAGGGTTTAGAGGAGATACGTCAAGAATTTCAGTTGCAAGGAGAAGTTGAATAGAGGGGTTTGTTTTGCTTGAAGTAGAGGAGACTGAGAGGTGATTTAATGGACGTGTACAAATTTATGAGGGGCATAGATAGGATATACAATTGGACAATTTTCCTCGTAACAGAAGTATCTGAAACTAGAGGGTATGGGTTTAGGACAGGCGGGGGGGGGGAGGTTTGGAGAAGATCCAAGGAAATTCTGGTGAGACTAGGCCTATTTACCTTAGAATGGTAGAAGCTAAGATGTGACATGATTGATATATATAGAATTATGAAGGAATTAGTTAGAATAGACTGCTAATAATGTCTGCTCATATCAGGCATGAACAATATTTGAGGACATAGATGTTACAGAAAGGACGGAGATTTAAAGGAGATCAAAGGGATGAGTTTTATCAACCAGTGGGTGTCTTGTACCTGGAATACATTGCCAGAGAAAGTAGTGAAGTCATGTCGAGAAGAGCACTTGAATCACAAAATGCTGGAAAATGGGATTAGTACTGATTGGTACCCACTGATTGGCATAGGCAAGATGGGTTGAATGGCCTGTTTTCATGTTATATCACAGTGTTGTGAAGAACTATCACCCACAGGACACTTAGAATCTGGAAATCACTGCCTGAGAAGTTGGTGGAGGGAGGTAACTTTAGAACAATTAATAATAGGTAAGCCGTTCTTAAGGAATTAGTCAGAGCAAGTGACTGAAGTGTGAATAGACAAGCTTTTTGTGAGCAGCAAGTGTAATTGTTATGGGTAAGGACAGGGCTAGTCCAAAAGCTAAAGATAGAAATGAGGGCAAGCCAAACTTTGTTGGCATTAGACCTTATCCTTAACTTGTTAAACTTGATTGGAGGAGATGGGCGAGGTTTCCTCTGTTTTTACCTCAAAGAAAAACATAAAGAGTTGGAAACTTGGGAAAGTTAATGGGGATGTCTTGAGCATAATCAGTTTTACAGTTGAGGAGATGCCGGGCATCCCAAGAAGGTGGAACCATCTCCCAGTCCTGATCAGATCTAACAGGGACACTGTGGGAAGATAGAAAATAAATTGCAGAAGCCCTGGCTAAGATAAATGAATCATCATCCAACGCAGTTGATATGCAGCAAGATTGGAGGGTGGTAGATGTTGAGTCTCTTTTTAAAAAGGGCTGCAAAAAAACCTAGGAGGTATGGACCAGTAAACCTAACATCTGTGGTAGGAAAGTTAACGGAGAGGATTCTGAGGGATAACATATACATGCATTTGGGAAGGCAATGGTTGATTAGGAATAGTTAGCATGATTTTTGCATGGGAGACCATGTCTCATGGATTTGATTCCGTTTTTTGAACAATTAACTAAAATTGTTGAAGTGTCTCGGCCCGAAACGTCACCCATTCCTTCTCTCCTGAAATGCTGCCTGTCCCGCTGAGTTACTCCAGCTTTTTGTGTCTATCTTCGGTTTAAACTAGCATCTGCAGTTCCTTCTTACAGCGAGCCATAGACAGTCTATATGGAATTCAGCAAGACCTTTTATAAGGTTCCACATGGTAGGCTGCTCTGGACAGCTAGATTGCATGAGATTCAGAAGAGCTGGCTAACTGGATACAGAATTGACCATGGTAGGAAGCAGGGTGGGTGCTGGAAGGTTGTTTTACGGACCAGGGGCCTATGACTAGTGGTGTGCTGCAGGGATCATTGTTGTTTGTCATCCATATCAATGATCTGGATAAGAATGTACAAGGCATTATTCGTAAGTCTACAGATGGCACTAAAATAATAATACCGTAGATAGTAAAGGTGGTTATCAAGAAGGAGCAAGAAGAACTACAGCAGGAACAAGTGTGCTCAGGACTGGGTAATGGAATTGAATGCAGATAAGTGTGGGCATTGCAATTTGGGAGATTGAACCAGGGCAGCACCTTCACAATAAACAATAGGGTCCTGGGGATATTGCAGAGCAGAGGGATCTAGGAGTACAAGTACTTGGTTGCCAGAAAGTGGTGTTACGGGTAAATAGAGTGGTGAAGAAGGCTTTTGGCACATTGATCTTCATCAGTCAGGGGAATTAGTATAGAAGACACAAAGTACTGGAGTAATTCAATGCATCAGGCAGCATCTCTGAATTTCGGGTCGGTGAATTTCAGGTCAGGTCCCTTCTTCAGAGCATAGAAGTTAGGACGTCATGTTACAGTACAAGACATTGGTGAGGCCAACTTGAAGTATTGTGTTCAGTTTTGGTGACGCTGCTGTAGGAAGATTGACATTAAGCTGGAAAGAATGCAGAACATAAATATAAGAATGTTGCCAGGATACAAGGCCCTGAACTATAGGGAGAAGTAGAGTGGGCTACGACTTCATATTTTGGAGCACGGAGGATGATGAGTGGTCATACAGAGATGCATAAAATCACGAGGGGAATAGATACGGTGAATGCACAGACTCTTTTACCCAGGGTTGGGGAAATGAAGAACTAGAGGGCATAGGTTTATAGTGAGAGGGGCAAGATTTAATAGAAAACTGAGGGACAACTTTATCAGAGTAGGATAGGAGCATTGAGCTGCCACAGAAGGTAAATGAGGCAGGTACAACAAAGACATTTGGAGCAGTACATGCATATAAAAGGTTTAGAGAGATATGAGCCAAGCATGCACAAATGAGAATCGCTGAGATGCATCTTGGTCAATAGACAATAGACGGACAATAGGTGCAGGAGTAGGTCATTCGGCCCTTTGAGCCAGCACCACCATTCAATGTGATCATTCAATGTGATCATGGCTGATCATCCCCAATCAGTACAATGTTCCTGCCTTCTCCCCATATCCCCTAACTCCGCTATCTTTAAGAGCCCTATCTAGCTCTCTCTTGAAAGTATCCAGAGAACCGGCCTCCACCGCCCTCTGAGGCAGAGAATTCCACAGACTCACAACTCTCTGTGTGAAAATGTGTTTCATCTCTGTTCTAAATGGCTTACCCCTTATTCTTAAACTGTGGCCCTTGGTTCTGGACACCCGAACATCGGGAACATGTTTCCTGCCTCTAGCGTGTCTAAACCCTTAATAATCTTGTATGTTTCAATAAGATCCCCTCTCATCCATCTAAACTCCAGAGTATACAAGCCCAGCCGCTCCATTCTCTCAGCTTATGACAGTCCCGCCATCCTGGGAATTAGCCTTGTAAATCTACATTGCTCTCCCTCTATAGCAATAATGCCCTTCCTCAAATTAGGGGATCAAAACTGCACACAATACTCCAGGTGTCGTCTCACTACGGCCCTGTACAACTGCAGAAAGACCCCTTTGTTCCTCTACTCAACTCCTCTTTTGATGAAGGCCAACATGCCATTTGCTTTCTTCACTGCTTGCTGTACCTGCATGCTTACTTTCAGTGAGTGATGAACAAGGACCCCCAGATCACGTTGTACTGTCAGCATGGACAAGTAGGGCAAAAGGGCTTGTTGCTGTGCTGTCTGACTCTAAATAACTAGATGAGCATTTACATTTCCAAAATCTAGAAGGCTTTGGACCAAATGCCTGTAATAGAGATATATGTATATAAGGTCCCTGATTGTCATCATCAATATATTGGGCCAAATAATCTGTTTCTATGCTGCATAACTGTATGACTCTGTGTCTCTAATAAGTAATTATACTTAACTACACTTTTTATATTTGTAATTAAAAAAATTAACCAATATTTGCTCGTCAATTAATCCTAATCCAAAACACTTCCCAGTTGTCGGGTTGGCTTCTCCTTTGTGATCTTGAATGTACAATTGAAATTGCCATTTCGGCATTAGCCAGGTGCTGTAGAATATTTTTACTATCCAATGCGGCATTTCCATGAAACCCATTATAATATCTGGTTGCGAGCACAGTCTTCTTCCATTATATAATTCATCAAAACATACAACATTTCACAAATTTCACAAGTTCACGTTCATAAATGATAGGAGTAGAATAAGGCCATTCGGTCCATCAAGTCCACCCCACCATTCAATCATGGCAGATCTATCTCTCCCTCCTTACCCCATTCTCCTGCCTTCTCCCCATAACCCCTGACACCCGTACTAATCAAGAATCCATCTATCGCTGCCTTAAAAATATTCATTGACGGCCTCCACAGCCTTCTGTGGCAAATATTTCCACAGATTCACCACCCTCTGACTGAAAAAATTCCTCCTCATCTCCTTCCCAAAGGAATGTCCTTTAATTCTGAGGCTATGACCTCTGGTCCTTGACTCTCCCACTATTGGAAACATCCTCTCCACATCCACTCTATCCGGGCATTTCGCAATTCAATTTGCAGTCCACTCGCTAATCTTCCAAAAATTATAATATTTTCATTGAGCAAACAAGGTTTTGTCAGACTTTATCTTTGTTTTGCCATTCTGAACTTTATTCCTTAATATGTAACATAGTCTCATAATACAATATTCTTTAATTATAACTACGACCAATGTTTGATCATCTCCTTAGACAAGACAAAATTCTCTTTATATACGTGGCACTAGAAAATAGCAAATGCTCCAAATGTATAAGGTCCTAGACTCCATCAGACAAGGTCTTAAATCTGAAATGCGTTGCCATTATGTTTGTAAGTAAGTACTTAAATTTGTAAAACAGTTAAAAGCTACTAGATCTTTTATAGCACCTCTTATGATACAAAGGTTATCATTACCCCCTTAAAAAGAACATTTTCAGTCACATTCAGAACATTGATAACAGGCTCAGTCTGAAGAAGGGTCTCAATCCGAAACATCACCCATTCCATCTATCCAGAGATGCTGCCTGTTCCGCTGAGTTACTCCAGCATTTTTAGTCTATCTTCTAGAACATTTTACATAGCGGCTCAGTTAAAGAGTCCTTAGTATTAATTTACAACCTTTAACATTAAGCAACTTGAATAAAGGAGCTGTCAATGGATTAAACTGTCTGCCTGTTCATTCATTCTGGCAGCATTTCAAGTGATTATTTCAACAGCAGGATGTACTTACAACATGCCTATTATTTTACAATGCTTTTTGACTTTTAGAATCAGATAACACCAACTGTACATTAAGGATTGAGGTCAAATTGAACATCAAAACCACAACTGATATCTTTGTTGAACTAAGGGAAGAAAACATTTTCATTAAGGAAGCCAATACGTAAGATTACCCCCCAATTACTCCCAAACTGTCTCCCAAATTACCAATACAAATTCCCAATAGCAATCACTAATTGGTGATGTTTAATGTAAAGAGATCTCATTTCTAGAATTAGAGAATCTCACATAGCCCACACTATTAATAAGTCTTGCAGTAGGTCAACTCTTGTGATGAAAGTGTTCAAGCAGTGAACAAAAAAATAAAGATTTATATTATTTGGTATTTAATGAGCAGAATGAGGGTGATCTTATTGAAACCTAGAAGATCATGAGGGGAAATGACAAGGTAGATGTCAAGGTAAATGCCACAAGTGAGAGAGCCTTGAACAAGAGGGCATGATTACAAGTTTAAGGGGTAGTCATTTAAAACCAATGTGTGTAGGAACGTCTTGTAGAGTGTGGTGAATCTCGAGAATTATCAACCCAAACAGGTTGTAGAAACTAGATCACTGTGGGCATTTAAAGAGGAAGTATGTAGATATTGTGGGCTTTGAGCTAGGGCTCTGGGGAACTGGGGCTATGGGGGCTAGCACTGATAAAGAGCTAAGACAAGGCAGATCAACCATGATCATAATGAATGGCGGTCTTGAGGAATAGAGTTACTTATTCTGCTCCAATTATTTTATTTTCCTCTTTCCTTATGCACGAGCCAGTTGTGGAATGCTGGTCATATTCTATCCAAAGTTGATACACATTAATACTAACTAACAGCTTAGACCAGGATTTAGGTTGCCAGAACTTCAGTGCCTGAGCTATAAGGGGAGGTTGGGTAGGCTTGGACTCCCCACAAGAGGATAAGGGGTGATCTTTAGAGATGTATAAGATCATGAGCACAATAGATTGGGTAAATGCACAGTTTTTTATCCAGAGTAGGGGAATCAAACTCCAGAGGTCATAGGTTTAAGGTGTGAGGGCAAAGATTTAATGGGAACCTGAAGGGCAACTTTTTCACACAGTCAATGGTCAGTGTATGGAACGAGCTGCCAGAGGAGGTAGTTGAGGCATGTGCTATAACAACATTTGTTAAAGACCTTTCGACAGGCACATGGATAGCAAAGGTTTGGGGGAAAATGGAGGAGGACTGGCCAAATTGTGTGCCTTCCACCACAGTGATGAATGCTGTGGTGGATGTTTATGTTAAATTTTTATTGTGTTTTATGTGTGTTCTTTATAATTGTACCGCTGCTGACATATTCATTTCACTTGCACTTTATGTGTAATGTGACAAATAAACCGTATTGTATTGTATTGTATTTAAAAGGATGTGGGTCAGATATGGGCAGGTGAGACTAGTGTAGATGTGACATCTTGGTCGGTATGGGCAAGTTGGGCCGAAGGGCCTGTTACCATGCAGTATGACTCTATGTCACTAACACAACGACAAAGAAAGAACGGGCACAGAAAGGCAGGGAATGCATGCTCATTTACAAGCCCGGTAAGTAACAAATTGTTACCATTCTTTCTTCAGGTGCCTTTGAGATGCTTCAGACAACTGGGGAAAACATTTGCGACTGGAAAAATCAATTCTCAAATGAACAAATCTTAGCGTCCTTCACAAGAAAAAATAAAACAAATATTTCCGTCAACCAGCAAGGATGCAAAGGTTTAACAGCTTTAACTCTTATCAAAACCGACGAGTACAAAGAGCAAAGGGTTGGTATAGATTGGTTTATTATTGTCACATGTAGTGAGATTTGTTTGTGTGCTATCAAATTAAATCAGATGATACCAAACATCAGTACAATTAAGCCATAGACAAGTACAACAGGTGTTGTAAAGAGAAAGATACCAGATTGCAGAATATACGTTTACAACTTTGTAGCTTAACGGTTATAAAGAAACAGTCTAGTGTCTGCAATGAAGGTAGGCATGAAACTCGTGATCCCCCCCGATCTTATGGGAGGACCATTCTGCAGTCTGACCCCTGGGTCTGGTAGTACGCGCTTTCATAATTTCATATCATCTGCTCTGCTGGAGGGGAGAAGAGGAAATGACTAAGATGGGAAAAGTCTTCGATTATGTTGACTGCTTTCCCCAGCGCAGAATGAAGTATAAATGGAGTTGATGGTGGGGAGTCTTGGATGTGTGATGGACTGGGCTACATCCACAACTCTCTGCAGGTTCTTGCCATCTTAGGCAGAGCTTATGCAGATGATACAACGGTGATTGGCCTCATCAGCAACAACGATGAGTCGGCCTACAGGGAGGAGGTCCAGCGCTTAGCAGCATGGTGCGCTGACAACAACCTGGCCCTTAACTCCAAGAAGACCAAGGAGCTCATTGTAGACTTCAGGAAGTCCAGGGGCGGCACGCACACCCCCATCCACATTAACGGGACGGAGGTGGAACGTGTTTCTAGCTTCAGGTTCCTGGGTGTTAACATTTCCGATGACCTCTCTTGGACCCACAATACCTCAACTCTGATCAAGAAGGCTCACCAGCGTCTCTTCTTCCTGAGGAGACTGAAGAAGGTCCATCTGTCTCCTCAGATCCTGGTGAACTTCTACCGCTGCACCATCGAGACCATCCTTACCAACTGTATCACCGTATGGTATGGCAACTGCTCTGTCTCCAACCGGAAGGCATTGCAGAGGGTGGTGAAAATTGCCCAACGCATCACCGGTTCCTCGCTCCCCTCCATTGAGTCTGTCCAAAGCAAGCGTTGTCTGCGGAGGATGCGCAGCATCGCCAAGGACTGCTCTCACCCCAACCATGGACTGTTTACCCTCCTACCATCCGGGAGGCGCTACAGGTCTCTCCGTTGCCGGACCAGCAGGTCCAGGAACAGCATCTTCCCGGCGGCTGTCACTCTACTCAACAACGTACCTCGGTGACTGCCAATCACCCCCCCCCCCGGACACTCCTCCCACAGGAAAAACACTATGTCTGTATATATGCTAATGTAAATATTTATTCAAATCATATGCTATGTCGCTCTTCCAGGGAGATGCTAAATGCATTTCGTTGTCTCTGTACTGTACACGGACAATGACAATTAAAGTTGAATCTGAATCTGAATCTGAATCTGAGAGCTGTTTCTGAACCAAGCTGTGATGCAATCTGATGGGATGCTGTCTAGAGTACATCGATAGGAGTTGGTGAGAGGTGTTGGAGAAATACTGAACGTACCTACTCTTCTGAGGAAATAGAGGCATTGATGTGCTTTTTTTCAGTCATAGCTTCAATGTGATTGATGTAATTCACACCTCAGTACTTGAAGCTCTCAACCATTTACACTTTTCCTGCTGCTCCTCCCCTATGCTATGACCATCTTATTCTCTTATTAACTATCAGGCTTTGTCCTGCCCCTATTCTATTTCTTCCTGGCTCTGCCAAACCATCCACAATGCTCACCACCACAATGGGACCTGAAGAAGGGTCCCAACCCAAAACACCACCTGTACATGTTCTCCACACCTGCTGCCTGAGCCGCTGAATTACTCCAGCATTTTGTGTCTTCTTGTGTGAAGCAGCATCTGCAGATCCTTGTTTCTCCACTTCAGTGCCATTAATGTTGATTAGGGCATGTACTCTGCTGTGGTCCATGAGGTCAATTACCAGCTCGTTCATGTCTCTGTCTTTGTGTCTCTCTCCCCCCCCCCCCCCCCTCCCCTCCCCCTCCTCCTCATCTCTCTCTCCCTCTCCCAACAAATTAGAAAAAGTAGTAAACAGGTCTCCCTTTATTCAACAATGCATATTACAGTGTACCAAAAGTACATAAATGTTCAATGGTCACAATACATCAAGCAGTCATTATAATACAATGGTGCAATCAATATTAACAATGCTCTCATCCCCTCATGGCGACCAGCATACACGGAAGTCCACCAGCGTCGCTATGGACACCGCGTGTTCCCTCTTCAGGGACACGCGACCACGGAAATAGGCCCGGAAGAGGGGCGGGCAACCGACTCTGGTGTGACCATCGACTGCCCGCTGCCTGGACCAGCGAATGGCCATCTTGGCCAGGGCAGGAGCAAACCCTCCTGAACGGCCCTCCCCATACCCTGCCTTGTGCCTGAATGCAAGGATTGTGGGACTAAAATGCAGCCAAAACTTGAGGAGCAGCCCCTTCAGATATTCGTACAGGAGCAGCAACCTCACACACTCCATATACACGTGGAACACTGTCTCTTCCTCGACGCAGAAGTTACAGGTGGCCAGCGAGCACGTGAACCGACTCAAAAGTTTATTATACACTAAGGCCCTGTGCAACACTCTCCACCCCAGGTCCCTGATGTAAAGGGGGAAGACTACCTTGTAAATAGACCTCCACGGGGGACCTCCCCCGCCGGCTGGTGGTAACACGGACCACCAAGGCATGTCCAGACGGAAGACGAAGGCAAGGAGGTGCAGAATGTGCAGGAGCATTCTGTACACTATGCCTCTCTCCACATCACAAAACGGCACGCTGGGCATCTCGGAAAGGTGGCTCATGTTGTGTGGGGCCAGCGCCCAGGAAATATTCCGGAGCCTGGACCCGATAAGCAATTCCGGCAGAGCAGGGGTAAGCTCGGTCAGAATCATTCCGAGCACATGCCTCTCCTCGACACCTGCCCTGACAGGCTGAGGACCGGCCACCCTCGCAGCCACATCACCCCCCTCCCCCTGAGGAGCAACGCACTGGCTGAAGACAACCAAATTCCTCACTCTTAATGGGGCCTTTTCACGGGGCGAGTTGACGCAAGATGTCACCAGAGTGAAGAGGTCGTGGTCCAGCACGAGTCTCGCACGATATAACGGGGGTAGATAAAGAGTTCCCACGGTACTCGGCATTTCTGTTATTTGTGCGAGTGACTTGTCCGTTTCCCGAGCTTTCGCGTTAAATCTTGAATGAACATCGTGAACTACACGTGACACAAATGATGTAACTTTTTTTTTCACACACTATATATATCCTTCCTTGGTTGAATTGGCTCATTTGGAGACATATTTTACTGTGTATGTGGGAGACACAGATGGACTGAGCACATTACCTCGGTCTTACTGTGTGTGGGAGAGGGAGAGAAAGAGACGTACACTCACAGAGGCAGAGTCTCTCAGCCTGTGTAAGAGGGAGGGAGAGAGAGAGAGAGGCACACACAAGGTGGATGTGAAATCTCACCTGCCTGTTTCAGTGACAGACACCCGCCGCCAGTAAATGAAGACACCCCCATCTGTCTCCCCCTCCTCTCCCTCGACTCCCCCACCTTTCCCTCCCAACTCCAGTCCCGTCCCGACCCCCTGGGAAACTGAATAGAGCAACAATATAGATATAGAAACTGAAACAATATAGAAACTGAATAGCGCAACATGGCAAAAACATCTCTGACACGCTTTACCCCCTTTCTTTGAGATTTTCTGGGAGCCATCTCTGCAAGTGTTCCTGTTAAAAAGATTATCCAACAATGACAATTAGGTGGGACGTCCTCGAAGGACACATGTTCCCTTGTCGATATTTTTACTCACCTTCTGTCCCCTCTGTCCAGCTTCCGGGTTTGCCGTTCGCAGGAGTTCCCACGCGCTATATCTCTAAAATCTGAAGTTAGGTAATGTCTAAAGGAACTGCAGACGCTGGTTAATGCTGGTTAATACGCACAGAAGGACACAAAATGTTGGTGTAACTCAGCAGGTAAGTCAGATCTGGGAAGAAAAACATAAAAAGCTGGAGTAAGTCAGCGGATCAGGCAGCATCTCTGGAGAAAAAGAATAGGTGACGATTCGAATCGGAGCCCTTCTTCAGACAGCCTAATCGGAATTGAGTCTGAAGATGTGTCTCGTCCCGAAACATCAGCTTTTTTTCTCCAGAGATGCTGCTTGACTCGCTGAGTTACTCCAGCTTTTTGTGTCTGTCTTCGGTTTAAACCAGCATGTGCAGTTCATTCCTTACACGGGTCTCTGTACAACATTGATTGGTAGCGTTCCGGACCCCTGGACCCGAGGACTCCGACCTGTATCTCTCAAAGAAGTACATGTGAAAAATTTCTCACGGACCATAAAAATGCGTAACCTTTCAGTAAAGTCCCTTTTAAAGTCCCTTTTAAAGATTATAGTTATTTTCTTGAATCTCATTAACATAATTCATGAATAAGTTGATGTCCATATGCGGATGCAAATCTTTATTTTTATTTATTTTTTAAATTCAATCCCACAGAAGATAATTTTTACTCACCTTCTGTCCCCTCTGTCCAGCTTCCGGGTTCACCGTTCGCAGGAGTTCCCACGGTACCCGCAAGAGTTATTACGGATATCGCACTGGCCACTACGTTCATATAATGTTGCAATACTCAACCACAAGTGTACAAGTCACTCTTGGAGAAATTCAAACTTTCTTGAATTTTCTCCCGAGTGACCAAGTTACACGACTACCTGCCGTTAGCGCTACGGTGGTCCACGGTGGTCCACGAATGCCGTACTGTTATCGCACGAGGTTCCCACGATGTTAAACTCCGGTTAACTCTTGCGTCAAGTCGCCCCGTGAAAAGGCCGCTTTAACACATCGCGATAGAAACTAGGCAGACCCCATGTGGCGGGTCGACTGATGCAGACTCTCTCTCTCTCGCTCTGTCTCTGTCTGTCTCTCTCTCTCTCTCCCTCCTTCAAACAAATTGAAAAACCTAGTCTCAAATATTTAAAAACACAAAGGACTGAACTGAGCTGAGAATAAAATAATCGGCTAGTCAAGGAGCGTTTAAGCCGCCGGAACATCAGTCAGCTCACTGCTTAATGTGTCCACCTCCTTTTCATTTGTGTTCCCAAGATAAATGTTTAGATAGATAGATTCTGATGCCGGGTCCCAAACTGAAACATAAACAAAACATCTTTTGGTTTCATGGATGCCGTTTGACCCATTAAGTTCCTCCTGCGTTTTGTTTTTGTTCCAGATTCCAGCATCTGCAGGATCTCTTTTGTCAGGATGCTTACTGTAACTTGTACTGTTTCTTGAAACCTGCAAAATACTATTGGGATTCACCTAGTCATTCATTCACTGTGGCCAAAGCTTGGTCAGAATCACTCCGAGCACACGCCTCTCCTCGACACCCACCGAGACCACTATTGAGGAATTCCTAGCTCCCCTTCTTACTTCAACACGTTATGTCCATGTGATTTTATCACTCCAATATTATTAAATTGTTAACAGTTTTTAATTGTTTTGGTTATTCCATTTTTATAATTGTGTCTAAATAATTGTGAAAGCTAAAAAGGCCTGGGATGGGTCTGTGGGTTGGGCCTTCAATTCCCCACCCTGAAGCCCAGTCATGGCCCATTTCATTTTGCCCAATGTCCCAGGAGTAAGGTCTCGCTCGGCAGCTCTGCAGGGACAGAATGTGAGCACTGAGGTGTGGGCCAGGACCGGCATAACCTGAGAAATCTGAGGAAGGGTCTCGACCCGAAGCGTCACCCATTCGTCCTCTCCAGAGTTACTGCCTGTCCCACTGAGTTTCCTCCAGCTTTTTGTGTCTATCTTCGGTTTAAACCAGCATCTGCAGTTCCTTCCTGCACATAACCTGTCCCTTATTCGTTAATGTTAGGCATACTTTAGGTTTAGATTTACCTCTCTATTGCCTGGATCTGACAGGGAGCAGAAAAGCATTGAATCTTGTGCTTGCTTCCATCTCAAGCCAATATAGTGCGAAGACCACCTTCGACAATGTAGAAGACCAGCTTTGACTAGTTTCGACTAGCTTTGGGAAAATTGGACACCAGATAGTGGAGAGTGAAGACGACCTCGTCCAATCTCCCTTCGACCTCCCTTCGACTATGTTGAAGACTATCTATGACTACCTTCAGCTACCTTTGATTACTTTCGACTACCCTCGATTACCTACGAATAACATTACGACCTACTACGACCTACTTCGACTAAACCTACGAGTAAAAAAAGTATCGATTTTTTCCATGGTGACCTTTTTTTACTCGCTGGCATTTTCAACATGTTGCGACCTAGCAGAGACCTCGAGTACGCGGGGACTACTCTCGAGCATGAAGGAGAGTTATAAAGACCTCCTAGGACCTCGTGTCGACCATGCTGCGAGTATGAGTCGAGGGCAAACTCTTCTGAACTCGCGGATTAGGTCGCCGCAGTGGGACAGCCCCTTTATGATTCAATTACTGTTTTTTCCCCAAACTATTGGCATTACCTTCTGCCTCAGCCCCTAAAGTGCCCTGTCTACTACACTCTCCCAAGTGGCTTTAGGTCTTTGGGTCGCTGCACTTTCAACCTGACCTTATTTCTCCTCTGTTTTTAACCCTGGAGAGAAACACGAAGACCAGGGAATCTGATCACGGTTCCGAAACTTCTTTTAAATTTCTTTGCAAAATTTAACCTTTTGAAAATCTAGGCTTGTTGAAATCACCCTTCAGCCACAAACTGCATGCGGGAAGAAAGAAAGTAAAGAGGAGGAGCTGGCTATTCATCGAGTGTTCTCAGTTTGAACTTTGCCCATTGTAATTAAATGACAAGGTAGGTCCAAATAGGATTAAGTAAGCTTAAAGTGATGGAACAAGTTAGGCATCTATCCACAGAATAAAGCATCTGGTATTTTGCTGCAGAAATGACATGAGACTAACAAAACTTAAATTAATCTACGTGCAAACCAGATGGTAATTTTGTGACAATTATTCATATGCAGACAGACATGGAATCTGGGGTTTGCTGCCTGACCTGTAACACTTTGCTGTATTCAATAGACAATAGTCAATAGACAATAGATGCAGGAGTAGGTAATTGGGCCCTTCGAGCCAGCACCGCCATTCAATATGATCATGGCTGATCATCCACAATCAGTACCCCATTCCTGCCTGCACGCCATATCCCCTGATGCCACTATCTTTAAGAGCTCTATCTAACTCTCTCTGGAAAGCATCCAGAGAATTGGCTTCCACTGCCTTCTGAGGCAGAGAATTCCACAGATTCACAACTCTCTGGATGAAAAAGTTTTTCCTCGTCTCTGTTCTAAATGGTCTACCCCTAATTCTTAAACTGTGGCCCTTGATTCTGGATTCCCCCAACATTGGGAACATGTTTCCTGCCTCTAGCGTGTCCAATCCCTTAATAATCTTATATGTTTCAATAAGATTCCCTCTCATCCTTCTAAATTCCAGAGTATACAATCATGCTGTGTTCATGGCGATAACATCAAAGCATCAGAAGGTGGCAGCCAGTGTCAGAGGGGGAGCAGCAAGGAGACATGAAGCCTGTGGATGATGAAGTACAGTCTGATGCGCAGCAGGAGCAGGTGTGATCAGGAGAAAGCAGAAGGCTAGGAAGAGGATATTCTCAGGACTAGACCTGAGACATCACCTATTCCTTTTCTCCAGAGATGCTTGACCCGCTGAGTTACTCCAGCTTTTTGGTGTCTATTTTAGGAAGGGGATTTCCTGACTCAGATCCCATAGACTCGTCATCCAGCTGAACAGAGGAGGAAAGAAGCATAAAGAGCTAAAGCTATTAAGGACTCCCAGAGTGAGAGAGACCATTGCAACACAGAACACAGAACATAGAACAGAGCAGTACAGGAACAGGCCCTTCGGCCCACAATGTTTGTGGCGAGCATGATGCCAAGTTAAACTCATCTGTCTGCACATGATCCATATGTTTCCCTTCCCTCCACATCTATGTGCTAGTCTAAAAGTCACTTAAATGCCACTGCCATATCGGCTTCCATCACTACCCCAGGCAGCACGATCCAGCCACTGACACGGTCTGTGTGAAAAGTTTGTCCTGCATATTTCCTGAAATGATTTCCCCTCTGACCTTCATGTTACGCCGTCTAGTCTTAGACATTTCCACACTGGATAAAGATTCTGACTTAGTCAATCTATACCTTTCTAATATAATGTAGTTTGAATTAAGATTTGTTTATTATTGTCATGTGTATGAAGATACAGTGAAAAGCATTTGTTTGTGTGCTATCCAGTCAAATCAAAGCCGTAAGTGCAATCAAGTGCAATCATACGTAGGTGCAATCACGCCATGCACAAGTTCATACAGGTTACTAAGATCTCTATCCCGACCATTGTAAATTGTTCCTAGTGTGTGGGTGAGTGATTGAATCTAAGGAGTTTTTGATGGGATGGGCCAAATGGCTTCCTTCTGTATAGCAAGGAAAATGGACAGATTAAAAATAAGCTATAAATTTCATAAAACCCTGTGATTAATAAAGTTGTACGTGAAAAATGTGAATCATACGTACCAACATAATGATCAAGATTTGATTGCTCATCATATGTTGTGTGTGTAGACCTCTGTGTAATGAGTACAGTTGTGCTTCCTCATGCTTGTAAATGCATCAAGCCCTAGGTGGTCTGAAGAAGGGTCCTGATCCGGAACCAGGGCCGGATTTAGATGAAGAGAGGCCCTAGGCTATTCCACTTGTGAGGCCCCTCCAAATCCCCTATGTAAGGCCCATCCCAATCAGCCTATGAAGCCTACAGGTAAATCCGGCCCTGCTGAGGCCCCCCTAGATCTCGAGGCCCTAAGCTTCAGCTTGTGAAGCTTATACGTCAATCCGGCCCTGTCCGGAACGTCACCCATCCTTTTTCTACGGAGATGCTGTCTGACCCAAAGATCTTATAGCTCCTCTATAATCTTTGGTCTGACCCACTGAGCTACTCCAGCACTTTGCTATAAACCAGTGTCTGCAGTTCTTTGTTTCTACCACTAGGTGGTGCTGTGCACAGTCTTTTCACTCAGCTGCAGTCTGAATGAAACCCAGCCATGATTCAATACAGATAAGAAGGTGTATGTGTCATATCCCCATTAGTCTGGTGCAATGATAGTAATTGCACACACCCGTAATGACACGGAATATTGCTGCTTCCTCCTTGAACTCTACCTGGTGAAGGCATTGATTGTAATCTCAAAGCAGACTCCCCTGCTCAATCCTGGTCGTTCAGTTTTCAACCCCACCAAGACCTCCCCAACAATCCCCTCCACGGGCAGAGTCACCCAGCTTTCCTCACCCGGTTAACACGTTCACATGAAGATAAATACAAAGTGCTGGAGTAGCTCAGCAGCACAGGCAGCAACTCTGGAGAGAAGGAATGGGTGACGTTTCAGGTCGAGAGCCTTCTTCAGAAACATCTTCACATTCTGTTTGCCAGTGTGTTCACCCAATCTTGCTGATTTGAAGTTTACACTCTAAACTCTGTCAATCTTACCATACTCAAATAGATAGACACAAAATGCTGTAGTAACTCAGCGGGACAGGCAGCATCACTGGAGAGACGGAATGAGTGACGTTTCGGGTTGAGGCATTTCAGACTCAGGGGAGAGGGAAACTAGAGATATGGAAGGGTGCAAAGAAAATGAAAGGTGTGAAAAGGACAGATCAAAGCAGACAATGGTCTAGGAAATGTATAATGATTCATTGTTGACAGAGTGGAAGCTGACACCGAGGCAGACACACAGTAACATTAATCAGGAGGACAGTGAAACTAGTCGGGCAATTCTATGTGCCCAAGCAGAAGTTTGCTGATATTCACAGAATGTTGGTAATGCAGGATTTTATTACAGATCCATAATTACTGGGGAAGTTCAGGGCCAGTATATTGCAGATCGGCACGTTAGCACAGTGATAGAATTGCTGCCTTACAGCGCCATTGACCCCGGTTCGATCCTGACTACAGGTGCTGTCTGAAGGGAGTTTGCATGCTCATCCCGTGATCGCATGGGTTTTCTCAGGGTGCTCCAGTTTCCTCCGACACTCCAAAGACGTACTTTTAATTGGCTGCCGTAAATGGTAAATTATCCCTAGTGTGTAGGATAATGCTAGTGGACGGGGATTGCTGGTCGGCGCGGACTCGGTGGGCCAAAGGGCCCATTTCCACATTGTATCTCTAATCTGAACTGAACTAAAATCAGGTAAGGTCAGTAGGATCTAAAACAAGGTTTTGGTGAAGTTACTATCTGTCCAGCAATGTAACCATTATACTACATTACATTGCTTTTCTACCTTGCTTGTAAGTCAGTCAGGAGTGAGAAGCATTGGGACAGAGCCGTGGTATTAGGACAGGCAACATTAAAGTCAGAGATAAGAGGGTATTTTCCTCATTGTTGAGACTTAGTGAAACAACGTTCATTCAACATTTGCTTCGTTAACCACAGTTTTCATATCTCATTCATTTATGAGTAAATGCTGCCACAAAGTGCAAGAGGACTATCACTGCAAGACAATTATCGATTCCCCTCTGAGAGGTAAGGGGGAACCAACTCTTCAACAGCTTTAAATCCCAGTCCTTTCAAGGGGTCAGAAGGTGAGCATGATTAGAGATGGCAGAGACATTGAATGTCATACCCTGATGTGCAGGACTATGGAATAGTGTTGCAACATTGCAAGTTCAATGACCAGATCAGATTAGGGAGGTGAGTCGTTAGCCATTTGTTATCTTTCTTTCCACTTATTTTCTTCACCACAGTTCGAAGTAAAGCCAACTGATCAGTAATCTTCGGCAAATCATTGGTGTTCTACTAAACCTAATTCTTGAATATGTTTGTCTTTTCTGGATGCCTGGAAGATGTAGGGAATGGGAGAAGGGGTTGCTTAGACAGCTCACACTCATAAATGGGGGCGGCACAGTGGCACAGTGGCACAGCTGGTAGAGCTGCTGCCACACAGCGTCAGAAACTCAGGTTTGATCCTGACTTCTAATGCTGTCTGTGTGGTGTTTGCCTGTTCTCCCTGTGACCGTGTGGGTTTCCTCCTGGTGCTCCGGTTTCCTCCCACATCTCAAAGCCGTGCGGGTTTGCAGACTAATTGGGCTTTGTAGATTGTCCCCGGTGTGTAGAGAGTGGATGAGAAAGTGGGATAACATAGAACTGGTGTGAATGAGTGATCAATGGTTGGCATGGACTCGGTGGGTCGAAGGGCCTGTTTCCATGCTGTATCACTAAAACTAAAACCTAAACTAAGTTTTGGATGGTACATATATGAGACCACATTGGAAGCCAGGTTAAAGGAGGAAAGGGCCCAAGAACAGATGTGTGTATGTATTCTTGCTATATTTCTCTATGAAATTGCTAACTCAATAAACTGACACTCCCTTACTCATTGTGGGGCAGCCCAGGACCGATAACTGCAACCATTCTAATCCTCTGTCTTTTACTCACATTCAATTTCCCTCCTGGGGTAAATAAAGTTCAATCGCATTGTATCATTTTGTATCATGAAAGGCAATCATGGTGAAGAGAACAAATTGAGTCTGAAGAAGGTCCTGACCTGAAACGTCACCAATCCATTCCTTCCGCAGATGCTGCCTGACATGCTGAGCTACTCCAGCACTTTGTGTTTGGGTGGAGAACAATAAGATAAGGTCTTCTTAAGCTCTGGCTTCTGAGTCAGCTATAAATACATTGCTTAGCACTGACTCTACAAATGGAGCAGGAAAATCAATGTAACAGATGGTGGTCGCATTGAGTTTAAATCCGGACTCTATCACCTCTTTCCGCTTGATGGCCGAGAAGCGGGAAAGCTGCCTGACTGAAGTGTCCAACGATATTTACTGATAGTTATGTCATTTCTTGTTTAAAGAAGATTAATATTTATTTCAGATTTTCCAAGTCTGAGAAGTCAGATAAAATTTCAATTGTTTACATTGTATGAGTTCAAGTTTTCAGGAGTTTGATAATTTATTATCGTTAGCTAAAAGATCAACCTTGCAATTATATCTTCAGATTCCTAGTGAAGGTACCACATCCCAAGAGCACATTTGTAATTTATATATGCACGTCAGGTTCTTTTTTGACAAAAGTCCTTGAAATTTCTAGCTTTTTCAGTAAATGTTTGACTAGTTTGTGACAATTTTCATTTAAAATTATGTAACGTTTTTGCAATGAAAAGTTATAACAATAAGGGGATTCATATGATTCCAAATACGGTTATCAAGGGCAGTGAGATAGTTTGGGCTTGTATTCCTTGAGTTTAGAAGAACAAGGGATCACCTTATTCAAACCTATAAGATCCTACGGAGGATTGACAGGGTAGACGTTGAGACGATTTCACTTGTGGGAAAATCATGAACAAGGGACTTAGCAACAAAATAAAGAGCTAGTCCTTTGAAAATGAGGTGCATGGATATTTCTTCTCTCCCTGAATGTGGTGAATTTCAAATATTTTTAATATATTTATGGTGGAGAAAGATAAATATTTGAATTAAGGGTTTTAGGGAATTGGTTAAAGAAAAGGAATTGATGCTAGCTTGTGAACAGCTTATTGAATGGGGGGCTTTAAGGGCATGATGGGCAACTCCTGCTACTTGTTTGTATTTGTATGGTTAAGGAGCAGATGAATGGAACTAAATGGATGAATCTATATAAGATAATGTGGATCAGATGGGCTAAATGGCTTCCTTTGGTCTATGATGGTTCCATGACATGATATCAAATGCAAAATATTTCTTATTCTTTAGATTTTGGACTTTGATTTTTGAAATATAGCACGGAAATAGGCCCTTCGGCCAACTGAATCCGCACCGACCAGCGATCACCCCAGATATAGGACTATCATCTTACCCACTAGGGACAATATACAATTTTACCAAAGCCAATTAACCGACAAACCTGTTCGTCTTTGCAGTGTGGGAGAAAACAGGAGTACCCAGAGACAACCCACGCGGAAACAGGGAGAACATGCAAACTCCACACAGACAGCAGCCATAGTCAGGATAGAACTCTGGTTGGGTTAGACTGCGTCTCTGGCGCTGTATGGCTGCGCCACTCCGCCACCCCATGTCTAATTCTTCCTACTGGTATGTGAAAAGGAAGGTACACTGTGGGTGATAACTCTGATCACCTTGCCTGCTTGAAACAATGGTTCAGACAGGCTCAAGGTGTGCTTTGGCTCTGTCTCCAAAATCCCGGTAACTTTTGCCAGCAGGTTAAAATTCAAACCTTCAGCTATTATGATTAGTGTTGGACTGGCACACAACCTGAGACAACAACCTTCACCACCCTTTCCACTGGGCAACACTATGAAGCAGCTACCTTTGTGGGGATGAATAAACCTGATTTTCAACCTGATTTTCAAGTCAAGGCAAGTCAAATGGAATTTATTGTCAAAATGTAGAAACAAATAACTGAAGATGCTAGTTAATACACAAAAGGACACAAAGTGCTGGAGTAACTGCAGGCCAGGCAGCATCTCTGGAGAACAAGGAAAGGTGACGTTTCAGTTCGAGACCCTTCTTCAGACTGTTTGCAGGGTGAAGCGAAGAAAGCTGGAAAAGGGGAGAGGCTGGATATGCATGGTAGGTAATAGGTTAGCACCAATGAGAGAAGGAAGATTTTGATAGGTGCTGGTTGAAACAAAGGCCGAAAATAGGAAAGGAAGGCATTTCCGTTCATGTCTTTCAAGTTTTGAAGGGCACTCTTCATGCCACCCATTTTCCCTGAAACACTCACAGCACGCTGCAGAAACCAATAATTCAAAAAGAAAAATCTAGGTCTTTTTTTAATTTATTTTATTTTTTATTTATTTATTAGAAGTAGACATATTATAAAATGTAGTTACATATTATAGTAAAAAAAACTTTTTATATACATCAGTCATACATTATTAAAATTTTCCATTATCAATTACTTCTGCTTCTAGTGTTTTTATTTTTTATAGAAAGAGGGAGAAAAAGAGGGTAGAAAGTTACAAATAAAAAAGAAAGAAAAAAAAACACAACAGAAAAACAAGGGAGGTGGAATGGGTTACCTGTAATACATCAATGGAGATAGGTTCGTAGGTTATAAAATATAGCTTTTCATCTGTTCCTGAGTTCAAGTTTCAGTTGGGTCCTCGTGCTGTGCCAATCTATCCCTTCAGATAGTTAATGAATGGAGCCCAAATTTTATGGAAAAGATCTTGTTTGTCCATTAAGACAAGTTTAATTCTTTCTAAGTATAGGGTCCCCGACATTTCCGTAATCCACATTTTAATTGTGGGGGTTTTAATTGTGGGGGCCTTTCCAAAATTTTAATATTAATTTTTTCCTGGTTATTATACTGTAGTTGAGGAAATTTCTTTGGTTTGTTGTGAGTGTTAAGCTTTGTTCTGATATTCCAAGTATTATTAATTTTGTGTCTGGGTCCAGTTTTGTATTAATAACTTCTGAAGTTATTTAAAAAATATCAGTCCAGAAATGTTTAAGTTTTATACAGTTTGCAAACGTATGTGTTAAATTAGCCTCTAGATGTAGACATTTATCACAAATAGGAGAGATTTGTGGGAAGATTCTATTTAGTTTTATTTTAGAGTAGTGTAATCTATGTAAGACCTTGAATTGTATTAAAGTATGTCTGGCATTTAATGAACATTGATGTATTTGTTGTAAACGTTCGTCCCACATATCTTTCGTGATAGGGTGGCCTATTTCATTTTCCCATTTGTATCTATATGGTTCGGTCGGTGGTACCTCATTGTTTAGTAGGGTGTTATAAATATAGGCTATTAGTTTTTCAGTATTAGGATGCTTGTTCAAACATTCATCAAGAATTTCTGATTCCCTATTCCTGTAGACTTGTGTATTAGATTTAACATAATCTCTAATTTGTAGATATCTGAAGAAATTATTTGAGTGCAGTCCATAATTCTGTTGTAACTCTTGAAATGAAAGAAAAGTACCTTTCCCATAAAGATGTCCTATATTTTTGATTCCATAATTTTTCCATTGTGTGAAACCTTTGTCCATAAAGGATGATTTGAATAAAGGATTATTTACAATGGGAAGGCAGAGTGGTATATTATTCAATTTTAAATCTTTTTTTATTTGTTTCCAAATTCGTATTCCACTATGTATTATGGGGTTTTCTTTATAGGTTTTTTTGTGCAGTTTTGTGGGGGCAAATATGATCGGTACAATTTCAAAAGGTAGACAGTCTTCCTTTTCCATCATTAGCCAATCTGGTTGTTCTAGGTCTTTGACCCAGGCAAAATATTGTAAACATAATGAACTCTCTAGCACTGCTGAACACACAACATCACTTGCAGAGTCCAGTCTCTCAGTGGCCCTTGACCAACCCTTCATAATTTCCCCTATTCCAGGCAATAAAGTCGAGCATTGGCAGTAAGATGTGGCTGTGTTTCAATTATCCATGGTTCTCTGAAGGCACTAATTGCAATTAGTAAAGGCATTTTTACAAGTATGATTACTTGTTCAAGTATCTTTCCTTTACACAGGCACTCCCAACTTACATAATAGACGGCTCACATAAACTTGCACTTATGTAACCATTCTTTAAGTCCACTGACCCCCCCCCCCCCCCCCCAACCTGGTCACCGCGTCTGAGCTCCCATATGGTCTCCGCGTCAAACTGTAAATTTACACGTGCATAGTGACACTTCCATTTCCGACTGACGTAACATTTGACTTGACCCAGGGTCCGCGGGACGTAACCCTTACATAAGTCGGGCAGCGTCTGGATTTCAAAGTTAGTTGCGGGTGTGTTTAGTAGCGAAGATGAGGGCAGTGTTAACCGCTTTTTGCAGTCCTTGACCTTTCTCTTCCAGAGGGTGTTGAGTACCTGGAATGAAATGCCAGAACGAGTGGCGGGAGTAGAGTTGCTAACAAGATCTACACACACTCAGCTTGATACTAATTCCTGATCTAAGAATGCCAAAACTGAGCTGAATATATTTTATTGGGTAGTGGTAATAAAATATGTAACTCTGGTGGCTGATGGAGATAAGAGATATATCAACCATGATATATAATGGAATAGTGAAGGAAGTGTAAGGGATAAAAGACCTATTCATGGTCCTAGATTCTTATCTTCTGACCCATTGTTATTGAGTAACCCCTGTTAGGAAGTGTCCGCACATTCAGTGAATGAGGCCAAGCTGGAACACCCTTGACAGTTGAATAGCCTATTGATTTCACTGTCTTGGACAAAATAATGAACAGTTTGTCAAAGCCGTACCACTGGTCAAGTCAGCCGCACAGGAGAGAAAATCAGGAATAGAGAGGTGACTCAGGGCTGAGAAGGCTGAGCGGATATCCGGTGTACCGGGAAAGTGGGTCGGCACTAGAATTCTCACAGTAGCGACTGTCAGAGTCCCAGCTGATTACATTGTGCTACCATTTCCTGGCCTGGTCACAGCACCAAGCTCCCTGTCCTCTAGATCAGATATGCACAAAATACAGCCAGCCACTGGCAGAACACAGGGCACACAAGAACCTACGAACAATTTATTCTCAAGGGAACTCGTCCCAAAAGGACAAGTTTTATTATGTGAAGAAATAAAAGCACAACAAATACCTCACTGAAGGATCTGAATAATGTCACAGTGCCGAGGTTGTTAACACTCTCAGCCCAGAATCAGAAGATTATGGGTTCAACCTAGCGAAGTGCTGATCAAGTCCTGCATTAAAGCTCCATTTGACTTCTCCATAGTTTCAGACAATTCTCAACTGTAATTTAGTTTAGTTTAGAGATACAGTGCAGAAATGGGCTCTTCGGCCCACCGAATCCGCACCGGTCAGCAATTCCCACACACAAACACTAGCCTACACACACTGGGAATCATTGACATTTATACCAAGCCAATTAACCTACAAACCTGTACGTCTTTGGAGTGTGGGAGGAAACTGAAGATCTCGGAGAAAACTCACGCAGGTCACGGGGAGAATGTACAAACACCGTACAGACAGCAGCAGTAGTCAGGATCAAACCCGGGTCTCTGGCGCTGTAAGGCAGTAGCTCTACTGCTACGCCACAGTGTGGTAGAGCCAAACATTCAGTCCTCAACTCATAATTTCGTGGTTCCTTGCCAGATGTAATTGTAACAAATCGAATAGTGAATTTAAAATAGAAAATTATACCACAGATAATCTAAGGTCCAATCAAAACTAAACTGTTGCTTTGTCGTGTGTTGAATGTTGTTTGTTCTTCAATGGCTGATGAGTTTTTAAACTCAAATTACAGGTCATCGATGTAACTTATTTCCCTGAGATATTTTGGAATCTTTCTGAAAGTTATGATTTGAAACTGCAAAGAGGCAGATATTTTATTGAGTCATTAAACATCTTGCTAAGTTCACACGTAATCATTGTTCCATTTTGTATTTTCAATTCCAGCTGTTTGCCTCTCTTTGTCACCCTCAGTAACTAGTACACTGAGATGGATTTTGTGGCACATGAGCAAGTTGCAAGCGTAGGAAGGAACTGCAGATGCTGGTTTAAACCGTAGACACAAAAAGCTGGAGTAACTCAGCGGGACAGGCAGCATCTCTGGAGAGAAGGAATGGGAGACGTTTCGGGTCGAGACCCTTTTTCAAACCATCCCTTCTCTTCAGAGATGCTGCCTGTCCCGCTGAGTTACTCCATCATTTTGTGTCTATCTTCGGTGTAAACCAACATCTGCAGTTCTTTCCTACACGCACCATGTTTCATGGTTTGCTGACACTACCTGCTGTTGTCAGTAGACCCACAGCCTCTTCAGTGAACCGGCCATTGCTGATTCTCAACTTGCAAGAAGTCGTTTTCACGGATAAAGAGCAGATTAACCAGTGCGCTACCAATTGCTCTCAACTATCCACTCATGGCACCATAACCCTCAGCTCCCCAAATAAAAGCTATTACAAGGGTGCCTTCTGAATCCACATGTTGTGCATTGCTCTTAAAAATGACTCTTGTAATGAACAACTCCAATGATATTTAATGGCTGTCCTAAAGTTATAGACTTACAATTTGAAAATGCTATACCCTGTTTTGAGTGCTAAGTGGCATCCTAAGCATCCAGTATAGTGGGCAAGACGTATTGCCACATTTATACCCAACGCTATGTTGCCAACCATATTGGATCAGGCGTTTCCATTGACATCACAATTGTCATTTGGACAAGGTAATTAATACGACGTTAAATAGCCTAGGAGGTATAAATATTTTTGTCATAGATTCATAGAGTGTTACAGCGTGGAAACAGGCCCTTCGCCTCACCTTGCTCACACCGGCCAACATGTACCATCGACATCAAAGGCCTGCATCAAATGTTGACATTTTGTCCTTTGTATCCTTGGACGCATTCTCTGGCTGGTCCTGTTTGGCAGTGTAGCTCTTGCATTCCTGCTTTAACATTTAAAGAAAAATAATACATTTGACATTTTATGCATGTGGCTTATGTATGGATATATGTATGATGTATATACGTTTATGTTTGTGTATGTGTATATAAATATATATACATGTAGATGAGATAAAGTTGTGAATTAATTGATGGGTAGCGGAGAAGGGGAAGGAATAAATAAGTGTATTCTTCCTCCTACTTTTCGAACATGTAAGATTTAATTTATGATGTTTATGAGAAGCTATTCAACGTGTATAGGTTTATTGTTCATTTCCTTTTATTGTTATTTTGCTTTGTTTTTAACTTTTTTTGTTTTACATGTTTGAAACAAAATATATACTCCTACTACTAAAATAAATTGAAGGAATTGAATCAGCTGAGACAGACGATCACGAGGAGATTGGGAGCCTGAGGAGCTTCAGAAGTAATTTCCATGCATGAGTTTCAGCAGTAATTATGTTTGAACATTTGGCGTACAGACCAAGACTTGTTTTTCAATGGTTTGGATCATGTGTGAAATCACGGGGAAACTTTCTATCCCAACAGACTCAAAGGCCTCTTACAAATATTTATGGCCTTCCCTTTATAGTTATGTTATATTCAATTATCATTGAGGAAGAGGAAGGGATACAACAAGACATTGAAGAAGACAGGGCTCCCTCCAATGAATGTAGAGACAACGGTACGAGGATCTTAGCATGGAGGTGTGCGGGTGTTACAAGGGAACATGTTCAAGGATCTGATCAGTAGAACAGAAAAAGGCTCAGTCATCTGTTTAGTTGCAAATCAGTTTTACTGGGAAGAGAGGACAGGACACTACTTGTATCGGTATGCACGGGGTCCAATTTTACAGCATCTCACCACTCTCTCTCTCTCTCTCGCTTTCTCTCTGCCTCCGTCCGTGGCGCTGATCGCGACTCAGCCCATCGGTGAACCCCTCTCATACATGAACTCATCAGATTTATTGGCAAGAGAGAGAACAAAAAGAATACTTGTCTTGGTATGCGCGGGGTCCGTTTAACAGCAGCATACGTCTCTCTCTCTCATTCACTCTCTCTCCCTCTCACTCTCTCTGCCGCCGTCCGCGGCGCTGTTTGCGATTCAGCCCGTCGGTGAACACCTCTCGTACATAAACTTGCACTAACTTCTGGCTTACCGGCGCCTGCCTTTATATAGGTAAGAAAACAGGTGCTGAAATAACCGCCGGTAAGTCCTTTCCAATAGCGCTGCTCCCATATAACTATAACCAATGGCAGGGTACTGCATCCCAGCCACTCCCCCATACCCCCCCTCACCCCTTGGGAACAAAGTGCTATCAACCGCAGACTGGCGCACAAATCAATACACACAGCGTTGCTGGATTGGCCGCAAATGTTTAAACAGAGCACTGTTGGCTTAACGTGTGGGAATTTAAACAAAGAGCTGTCGGCTGCAGCACTATAGGGTGTAAATATAGCACTACTGGCCACAGCGCTATGGGCGTAAACATAGCTCTATTGGCTTTAAACTTAGCACCATGGCCACAGCGCTATGGGTCACAGAGTGTTCGGGAATATTCTCGTTAACAGCAGGTACGCAATTGTGGATCGTGGGGCATCTTTACACCAATCTGTTCACCTGACCCCTGGTCATCCTGCGATTCACTCTGGTTCTCAAAGCCAGATTGGTCAGAGATGCTCATCAGTCAGTGGATCCAATGGGAAGATCATGACATCTCTCATATACTGGAAGACTTTGACACTGCTGTCATGCATCTTACATCCGTTTCCTTCCCAATGGACTCAACAAAAGGCTTAATACAACACAAACAAGACAGTGGCAAGTATAGGGTCACACGTATCATGTTCAGCACAGACATTGTGGGCAGAAGGGCCTGTTCTTGTGCTGTAATGTTCAATGTTCTCATTCCAACTTTGCACCCATAAATTAGAATTCCACCACCGATGTCCATGTAGAGTACTGCATGTAAAGAAATTGCAGGGGTTGTAAATGAAGCCCAGTCCATTACACAGAGCAGACGCCCACCGTTGACTTGCACTGCATCACACTGCCTCGGAAAAGCACCCAACATAGGCAGAGTTGTTCACCCAGTCATTACTTCTTTTCCCTGCTCACGTTGGGCAGGACGCTCAGAAGTCTGAAAGCACGCACCACCAGACTTAAGAACAGCTTCTTCCTGTTTGTTATCAGACATTATATGGGGAGAGGCAGGCACGGGTTATTGATAGCAGACGATCAGCCATGATCACAATGAATGGCGGTGCTGGCTCGCAGGGCCGAGTGGCCTCCTCCTGCACCTATTTTCTATCTATCTAAACAGTCCTATAAGCTAGATATCGTCCAGTTCACTTCTACACTTTTGTGGACATTGGACTTTGTCTAAGGAACAGATTCGCTACAATGCTGTGAATTATTGTCTGCCTACATTATCTTCCCCTTTTCTCTATCTATTGTACTTGAGTTTGGACTCAATTGTACTTATGTATAGTATCATCTGATCTGATTGGATAGCATGTACAACAAAGCTTTTCACTGTGCCTATTTTCACGTGAAAATAATAATACACCTGAAATGTTTACATTTAAAATGACAGGTGTCAAATAGGACATTCCCAAATTATCATCAATAACCTTGGCTGAGCTGCCAGAAGACTGGACAGTGGCTAATGTTGTTTCTCTAAGTAACATTGCATGGAAAAGCATTGGAACTAAAACCTAACATGAGTGGTAGGAATGTTATTAAAGGCGAATCTGAGAGATAGGATCTACACACACTTGGAAAAACAAGAACTGATTAGGAATAGTCAACATGGTGTTGTGCATGGGATTCTGACTGAGTTTTTTGAAGAGGTGACCAAGAATATTGATGAGGGCATTGTAGTAGATAATACCTACATGGGCCTTTGCAAGGCCTTTGGCAAGATACCACATAGTATGTTGGTCTGGAAGGTTAGATCACATGCGATCCAGGATGAGCTAGCCAATTGTATCGAAGATTGGCATGAAGGTAGGAGAAAGAGGGTGATGGTAGAGGGTTGTCTTTCAGGTGCTGGGGCTGCTGTTCATTTTTATGCAGATAACCCTCATTATAAAATCATTACGTTCATAAGTCATAGGAGCTGAATTAGGCCATTCGACCCGTTAAATCTACTCACCCATTCAATCATGTCTGTTCTATCTTTCCCTCTCAACCCATTCTCCTGCATTCTCCCCATAACCCATGGCACAATTACTAATCAAAGAACTGTCAATATCGACCTTAAAAATAGCCAATGACTTAGCCTCCGCAACCGTGCATGGCAATGAATTCCACTCTGTGGCAAAGAATTATAACTGTCTGTAAGGGGAGATTGGTCCCAGTCATTGCCGATTGTACATTAGTCACTCCAACCACCTTGTGGTCCCTCCACAACACAATGAGTTGTTTTGAAATATAAAGTTATTTTCAACAGCAAAAAATGTATTTTAGTTACTGCAAAAAGTACTAAAATTACTAAAGGCTGTAATATCATTGCACAAGTGTCAATCAAGTGTTGTCAATTTCTATGGCTTCCCACAGTGTAACTAGCAGCGTGTGTTCTTAAAGAGACAGTGATGTCTGATTACTCTGATACTCTGTCCCATATAACCAAAATCCATTATAAACAAAGTCTGTAATAATGAGGGAAGATTGCGTTAACAGATTGGATATGAATTTAGGTGGCTTGATAGTAAGTTTGCGGATGACACTAAAATTGGTGGTATAGTGGACTATGAAGCCTATCTAAGATTACAACAGCTGGATCTTTGTCAACTGTGTTAATGGGCAGAGGTATGAAAGATGGAGTCTAATCCAGATAAATGTGAGGTGTTACATTTTGGTAAAACAAACCAAGGCAGGACTTAAAGATTAAATGGTAGAGCCCTGGGCAATGCTGTAAAACCGAAGGGTACAGCTACATAGCTCCATAAAAGTGGCAACACAAATGAATAGGGTGGTGAAAAAGGCATTTGGCACACTTGCCTTCATCAGTCAGGGTATTGAGTGAAAGAGTTGGGACATCATGTTGCCCTGTACAAGATGTTGGCAAGACCACATTCGGACTGTACTCTTTACAATTCTGGTTTGGTTTAGTTTAGTTTTAGAGATACAGTGCAGAAACAGGCCCATCGGCCCACCGAGTCTGCACTAACCAGCGATCCCTGCACCTTAACACTATCCCACACACACTAGGGAGTCGGGACAATTTACAATTATACCAAGCCAATTAACTTACAAACCAGTACGTCTTTGGAGTGTGGAAGGAAACCAAAGATCTCAGAGAAAACCCACGCTGGTCACGGGGAGAACGTACAAACTCCGTACAGACAGCACCCGTGGTCAGGATTGAACCAGGGCCCCTGGAGTTGTAAGGCAGCAACTCTAACACTGCGCCACCGTGCCCCCCCTTAGGTTGCCCTACTATAAGAACAATGTAGTTGAACAGAAAAGGATACAAAATGATTTCGAGGATATTAGTAGGACTGAAGGATTTGAGTTATAAGGAGGGGTTGGATAGGCTGGGACTTCTTTCTAATCCAGATGAAGCAGGAAGCATTTTAAACCTAAAGGACATTTAGTCCACCACCCCAGCCCACAAACGCCATCACTTTAATATCAGGGACCAATCCTTTTAGAGTCCAGAGGCAGAACAGTTGTATCGGCCAACTTCAACTTTCCGAGGACTTCCTGGCCATTCCTCCAGCATTATATAGATGGGCTGCAGTCTATTTCTCTTTCAGTGGGTCAGGAAGCATCTGTGGAAAGAAAAACAATTAACATTTTAGATCAGATCACTCTACTAAATAATTGCAGGTGTTTTGTCAAATGAAACGTAGAAAATAGGTGCAGGAGTAGGCCCTTCGGCCCTTCGAGCCAGCACCACCATTCATTATGATCATGGCTGATCATCTTCATATTGAATGGCTCGTAGGTAGGACCTGCTTGCTCCTAAACTCAAATCCACTCGCAATGAAGGCCAACATGCGATTAGTTTTCTTCACTGGCTGCTGTACCTGCATGCTTACTTTCAGTGTCCGATGTACAAGCACACCCAGGTCTTGTCGCACCTCCTCATTTCCTAATCTGACACCATTCAGATAATAATCTGCCTTCCTGTTCTTGCTGTCAAAGTGGATAACCTCACATTTATTGACATTATACTGCATCTGCCACGCATCTGCCCACTCACCCAACCTATCCAAGTCACCCTGCGGCCTAATAGCATCCTCCTCATAGCTTACACTGCCATCCAGCTTTGTGTCATCCACAAATTTGGAGATATTACATTTAATCCCCTCGTCTAAATCATTAATATATATTGTAAATAACTGGGGTTCCAGCACTGAACCTTGTGGCACCCCACTAGTCACTAACAATGGCTTTGCAAACTAACTGACCTTATATATGTAAATGAAGGAACGTTAAAACTAAAATATATTCATTTCAGTCTTCATCAACTCTAAAATAAACAATTTTGCCAACTAGAGGGGAATGTCAATGGCATTGATTCATAAGGTACACAAAAATGCTGGAGAAACTCAACGGGTGCAGCAGCATCTATGGAGCGAAGGAAATAGGCAACGTTTCGGGCCGAAACCCTTTTTCAGACTGATGGAAGGTGACGGGGAGAAGAAAGGAAAAAGGAGGAGGAGGAACCTGAGGGCTGAGGGATGGAAGGAGACAGTCCGAGGGCTGAGGAAGGGGAGGAGACAGCAAGGGCTAACAAAATTGGGAGAATTCAATGTTCATGCCCGCAGGATGCAGACTCCCCAAGCGGAATATGAGGTGCTGTTCCTCCAATTTTCGGTGTTGCTCACTCTGGCAATGGAGGAGACACAGGACAGAGAGGTCGGATGGGGAATGGGAGGGGGAGTTGAAGTGCTGAGCCACCGGGAGGTCAGGTAGGTTCTTGCGGACCGAGCGGAGGTGTTCGGCGAAACGATCGCCCAGCCTCCGCTTAGTCTCATCGATGTTGATCAGCTGACATCTAGAGCAGCGGATGCAATAGATGAGGTTGGAGGAGATACAGTTGAACCTCTGTCGCACCTGGAACGACTGCTTGGGTCCTTGAATGGAGTCGAGGGGGGAGGTAAAGGGACAGATGTTGCATCTCTTGTGGTTGCAACGGAAAGTGCCCGGGGAGGGGGTGGTGCGGGAGGGAAGGGAAGAATTGACAAGGGAGTTACGGAGGGAGCGGTCTTTGCGGAAGGCAGACATGGGGGGAGATGGGAAGATGGGGTCACGTTGGAGGTGGCGAAACTGACGGAGGATTACTTGTTGTATGTGATGGCTGGTGGGGTGAAAGGTGAGGACTAGGGGGACTCTACCCTTGTTGCGAGTGGGGGGATGGGGAGAGAGAACAGTGTTGCGGGGTATGGAAGAGACCCTGGTGCGAGCCTCATCTATGGTGGAGGAGGGGAACCCCCGTTCCCTGAAGAATGAGGACATTTCAGATGCCCTGGTGTGGAACGCCTCATCCTGGGAGCAGATGCGGCGTAGACGGAGGAATTGGGAGTAGGGGATGGAATCCTTACAGGAAGCAGGGTGGGAAGAAGTGTAGTCCAGATAGCCATGGGAGTCAGTAGGTTTATAGTGGATGTCGGTCAGAAGTCTATCACCTGCGATGGAGATAGTGAGGTCCAGGAATGGTAGGGAAGTGTCGGAAATAGTCCAGGTGTATTTGAGTGCCGGATGGAAGTTGGTGGTTAAGTGGATGAACTCAGTCAGTTGTGTGTGGGTGCAGGAGGTGGCACCAAAGCAGTCGTCGATGTAACAGAGGTAGAGGTCGGGGATGGGGCCCTGGTACGTATTGAACAAGGATTGTTCGACGTACCCGACAAAGAGGCAGGCGTAGCTGGAGCCCATGCGTGTGTCCATGGCTACGCCTTGTATTTGGAGGAAATGGGAGGAGTCAAACGTGAAGTTATTCAGGGTAAGGACTAACTCCGCTAGGCGGAGGAGAGTGTCAGTGGCCGGGTATAGGTTGCTTCTCTGGTCGAGGAAGAACTGCAGGGCTTTGAGACCATCCTGGTGGGGGATGGACGTGTAGAGTGACTGGACGTCCATGGTGAAGATGAGGGGGTGAGGGCCTAGAGAATGGAATGCGCGGAGACGGCGGAGAGTGTCTGAGGTGTCTTGAACATAGGTAGGGAGGGATTTAACCAAGGGGGATAGGATGGAGTCAAGATATGTGGAAATGAGTTCGGTGGGGCACGAACAGGCAGAGGCAATGGGTCTACCGGGACAGTCAGGTTTGTGGATTTTGGGGAGAAGGTAAAATCGGGCCGTACGGGGCTGGGGAACGATAAGGTTGGAGGCTCGGTCGGGCAGGGCGCGGGAGTTGATGAAGTTGGTGATGGTGCTAGAGATGGTGGCCTGGTGCTTGTCAGTGGGGTCATGGTCCAGGGGTAAGTAGGAGGAGGTATCCGAGAGTTGGCGCGTGGCCTCAGCTTTGTAGAGATCGACACGCCAGACTACCACGGCACCTCCCTTGTCGGCTGGTTTGATAGCTCAATCTGGGTTGTTGCGGAGTGAGTCAATGGCAGTACGTTCAGGGGGGGAGAGATTGGAGTGAGACGGGGAGTGGAGAAGTTGAGGAGGTTGATGTCGCGCGACAGGGGAGTGGAGAAGTTGAGGCGGTCATAACTTTGGGTAGCTATGAAGTGCAGATCAGTGCTTCAAAATGTTCAACAACAGTGCATGCAAGCATTCATCTTCCTATATTTTGCCATGAACATTGACATGTTTACCTTCCTAAATAGTCCAGCTCCTCCGATCTAATGTCTTTGCATCTGGGTTACTGAATTCACCTAAAAATATTTTAAACATTTTGATCAGATCACAACTCAACCTTCCGAACTGAAGGGAGGTCTTAAATTAGGCTCTCTGCGGATCATTGCGGAATCAAGTAATTGTTTAATTGCACCAGGTGAGGAACAATAAAATTATTGTTACAGCGTTACAGGCACAACGTTCGCCCGTGTGTCAGACGACGTATTGCTCGCTGTTGGCTTCTGTCGTCGTCCAACATATTGACAGAACTGGTCGCCCGACGCCTCACAGAGTGCCGTCGTTTCCGGGAATCGTGTGGTCGTTTCCGGGGGTTTTCCACGAGGAGTCTTCTGTCATGATCCCCACAGGCACATTGTGCAACAACACCAGAAGTAAATATGCCAAGTATTATGAGTTCTTCCATGTAAACCAGACAATGATAGTGATAGTGCAGACCAAAGTACGTAATGGAACCTCAGCACCAAGAGCGGAACTCGCCCGGCTGGGGCGCTGGGCGGGTCTCCTCAGAGTGCTTTCGTACCAGGGCAGGGTGTTGGTCATTAACCAACTCGTGGCCTCCATGCTCTGGTACAGATTGACCACATTGGTCCCATCAGCCACCTTTGCTGGGATCATCCAGAAGAAGTTGGTGGACTTCTTCTGGGGCAACGGAAAGCACTGGGTCTCTGCAGCGGTCCTGAGTCTCCCGATCGAGGAGGGCGGTCAGTCGCTGGTGTGCATTCGCACCAAGGTGGCGGCTCTCCGCCTCAGGACCTTGCAGAGATACCTGTACTCAGGGCATCCTCCCAGGTGGCACGTGCTGGCAAAGCACTTTTTCCAACGGAGCCGCTGCCTTCAAGGAGGTAAGCGGATCCCGATGGTGGGGGTCAGCCGTGCGGTCCAGATGGGGATGCCTGGCTTCTACAGGGACTTGTTGAGAGTCTGGAACCTGGTTGCCGTTGACCAGGCCCCACCTCCACCGGCGGAGGGTGACGGCCCGGGCTTGAGAGCAGCCGGTCCCTGTCCCGCCCCATCGGGTGACCGGTGGGCTCAAACGTGTGGAGTACTGGTGGTTGAGCAAGCCCCCGCTCAGCCGGAAGTACTCATCGGACCAAGGCGCCGTAATCCATCCCGAGAGCCGGTCCCACACAATTTGAGCCGCATTTCCTCGACACCCTTCGTCTCCCTCCGAGACGCAGGGAGGCGTGTCCTGTACAGGCTCCTCCTCCACACCCTGCACTTCCTCGCCCTGGTCCACCGTCCGGACACCAAGTGGCGGTCGGTGTTCCCTTCCGGTCGCGAGGGGGGCCCCCAGTGGGGGTCCCTCTACGCAGGGATTTTCCCCCTCTACATTGGGGACCTGGGGTGGAGGGTACTGCATCGAGGTGTTCCCTGCAACCTGTTTCTCTCGCGGTTCACAGACTCGCCAGCCGCCTGCCACTGTTGCGGGCTGGAAGAGTCTGTGTACCACGTGTACATGGAGTGCGTGAGGCTGCAGCCACTGTTTCAATACCTAAAGGGGCTGCTCCTTGCCTTCTGGCTGCATTTTTCACCCACCATCCTCATCTTTGGACACCCTGTGCGTAGGGGAGAGGGTAGGGCTGAAGATGTCCTGGTTGGGTTGCTCCTGGGCCTGGCCAAGCTGGCCATCCGCGAGTCAAGGCGCCAGACGTTGGAGGGCTCTACCCGAGCCGGCTGCCTGCTCCTTTTCCGGGGATACGTCCGTGCCTGGGTGCGGATGGAAAGGGAATACGCCCTGTCTACGGGCACCCTGAGGGAGTTCCGCGACCGCTGGGCACCGAGGGGGGTTGAATGTATCCTTGACAAGGATTGCAATATAATTGTTTAGCAGTTGCTTAGCATATTTGTTCGTCTTGTATTATGGTGGTGTTTTGTTTTATTGTATTGTCAATACTATTTTAATATTTGAATAAATATTTTTGATTATAAAAAATAAATAAATAAATATTAAAAAACATGGCTATCAAAACATGGAGGAGACGGGGGGACACAATTTTTTGGCGGCCACGCGCGCATGCGCACACTCACACACACACACGCGCGAGGTTTCGGAGGCTCAATCGAGCGCTAAATGAAGCTCAACTCTGCAAAAGTTGAGCTTCATTTAGCTCAATGCTAAACTTCATTTAGCTCAATGATAACTCCCCCACCTCTCAAAACATGGGGGGGACGTGTCCCCTCTGGCCCCCCCGGGTTTTCCGCCCCTGCTCAGCGCTACAAAATCCATAATGGATCGGTGCTGAGGTAGGGTTGTGTTTAGGATTATGTCAGGTGGTTCAAGAGCCGGATGGTTCATGGAAAAATGTTGTTCTTGAACCTGGTGGTAAAATCTGTCTCTTAGTCTGTGACCAAGTGGTCCACTGCCCCTGCCTCGGTTGTCACTGGTTATCATGCATGACTCTATCTAAATATATCACTACATCTTTGCGTATGACTTTAGTAGGACACTGCTATGTTCCCATGTAAACAGGAGGATGGATTAGTAAGCCGTCTCTCCTACCCTGCCCTGTTAGTTGCAATTAGTTTGATGGAATGCCAGCAGAATCTGATGAGGGACAATCAATTGCAAAGGGGCATTTAAAGTCATTTGCTAATTCTCTATATTTACAAACAGATGCTCGAGATCAGAAAATCCCGTCAAATTAAAACTAAGCAACAGGATGCGTTATCAAAAAATGTGTTTTTTTTAAACCATGGGCAAGTCACGGAAGGGCTTTCATATTGATGTCTAAGATAGCCTTCCCAAACCTTAATAATAACCCATTGCTGACCTGACTGAAGATACTTTCCCAATTCAAATAGGGAAACACACAAAACCAGCAGACAATTCATATAATAAACCTTTGATGTTATGTTCATCAGCCAGAAGATCCAGCTCTTGGCTTCAGTAAGCAGTAGTTGCATCAAGACATTGCCAGTGGAAACAGTAGGCAGTGGCATAGCACGTAGAGCTACAGCCTCACAGCTTTGGCTACTCAGGTTAAATCCTGACCTCTGGTACTGTCTGTCTGGTCCACTTGTTATCCCTCTGATCCTTCATGGCCTCAATTGAGCCAAGTAATAATGCAAACCCTGCAAAACCTACCAATTAAGCCCCAGGTCCTGTGGCAAGCTGAGTTTTTGCTGATAAGTGTGTAGGAAGGGACTGCAGGTGTTGATTTAAAAGAGACACAAAATCTGGTCAGACAGCATCTATGGAGAAAAGGAGTCGGTGACGTTTCAGGTCGGGACCTTCTCCAGACTGATTCAGAACTCAGTCTGAAGAAGGATCTCGACCCGAAACGTCACCTATTCCTTTTCTCCAGAAATGCTGTCTGACCCGCTGAGTTACTCCAGCCTTTTTCGTCTATCTTTTTGCTGATGCATTGGGATGTCAGGATTCAAATATTAATTAGACGCGTTCTGGTTCTTGCTGCTATCCAAGCATCCCTGCTGGAAGAATACTCATTCATATCAGGGGAGCGATACATTTGGGGGCAATGTTCCTCCCCACTCACCCTCTGTCCATTTGCCTTGTGATGGCATTTCCACTATGTTACTTACAACAAGTGTTTGCTTGAGTGAGGTGGACTGAGGCAGATACTGGAGCAAGGGTCAGAAGGATGGGATCAGAGCAAAGTTGACAGCAATGACACAATTAATGCATTGACACTTAGTGTCATGAATGACATGTATTGATTGCTTCATTTTATTTTATGTATACTTTTTAATGAATAAATGTTACTTTTGACATTTAAAATATTGACAAGGGGAGTGGAAGTGGATTGACTTTGCATCATTCATATAAATTCAATACTAATCCCAAGTAATTCTCCTCACTTTCCTACCACTCCGGATCCTACCCCTCCGCAGAAGCTGGGGACAATTTAATGTGGCCAATTAATTTACCAACTCACATGTCTTTGGAATGGGGGGGGGAAACCAGAGCACTGGGAGGAAACACAAATACTCCACAAGGAAAACATGCAAACTCCACAAGGACAGCACCAGACATCAGAATGAACAAAATAAACCAAAGCTACAAGACAGCAGCTCCATGAGCGACAGCTTTGCAGCACAGTGACGCAGCAGTAGAGCGGCTGCCTTACAGCGCCAGAGACTTGGGTTTGATCCTGGCCTCGGGTGCTGTCTGTGTGGAGTTTGCTTGTTCTGCCTTTGACCACCTGGATTTTCTCTGGGTGCTCTGGTTTCCTCCCATATCCCAAAGACGTGCAGGTTTGCAGTTTAATTAGCTTCTGTAAATTGTCCCTCGTGTGTAAGATAGTGTTGGTGTACGGGGTGATCGTTGGATGGCATGGACTGCATGATGGAACATTATTAACTTTGCTGACTAGCGTTAAAAGATTTAAGTATGGTAACCCTAATGCAACATTATTAAGATAGTTGAAAATGTGCTGGGCACAAAAATATGAAATTAAAATAAGGGTCTCATCTTGAGCTCCCAAAGTCGATCCCCAGCAAGAGGCCGCCAGCTCCTCGATGTCAGGCCGCAGCGCGGACGGAGACACGATACGGAAAAAAAATCGCAACTCCGTCAAAGAAAGAGATAAAACAGTTTCCCCCACCCCCCACATAATACGAAGCTAAAGATGCACTAAAACATGCACTTAACAACAGACTAAAAACAACAAAAGAAGAAAAGGACAAGACAGACCGTTGGCGAGGCTGCCATCGTCTGCCGCCGTCAGTGAGTTAGTCACAAATAAATATAAAGTAAGTATATGAACCTATACTCCTGGGCTACTTCTGGGACCACAGGACTCTAAACTGATCAACTCCCACTAAAGCTAAATTGGAACAATCCATGATGTTATTCCTGGATTTTGACCTCTCACACTGCTTTTTAAAAAAATGTTTTTCCATCTACATCTGTTCCCACATCTTCACTCATACCATCGAAAATCTCAGGCTTTGGTAAGTCCAGAAATAGGCTGCTATTTTTGTGTCTTGCAGTACAGTGTTGTGTTTCCTTAAGTTTAAGCAGCATTTAAACTTCATGGAGACAGACTTAATAAGATATGGGAATCTGTTTATCTGAAAGAAAAAGGATTAATGATCCATAATCTCCCAGTTGCTAAACACTAATTCTCCTTCCCATTCCCACTCAGACCTTTCTGTCCTACGTCTCCTCCATTGTCAAGGTGAGGCTAAACACAAATTGGAGGAATAGCATCTCATATTTCGCTTGGGCAGCTGACAGCCCAGTAGTATGAATATTGATTTCTCTCACTTCAGGTAGCCCCAGCATTCCCTCTCTCTCTCTTTCCCTCTCCCACCCAAGTCGCACTAGCTTCTCGTTTACAACCAACAAACAGCTAATGACTTGATTCCTTTATCATCGTTACGTTTTTGCATCTTTTATTCATTGTTCTTTATCTCTCTACATCATCATCATCTATATCTCTCATTTCCCTTATCCCTAACCAGTCTCAAGAAGGGTCTCGACCCAAAATGTCACCCATTCCATCTCTCCAGAGATGCTGCCTGTCCCACTGAGTTCCTCCAGCTTTTTGTGTCTAATATCCATGAGGGTTTAGGATTGTATTATTCCTCATAATTTGCCTTCGTCTAGGATGCAATGAACCTTTCATGAATAAATTGACATGTTACCTGTTTAGATAAATGAGGAAAGCTAAGGGAGGGGAAGAAGTATTTGATCCATTCTCCAGATGCTCCATAATGTAAACTTTTTCATCTGCTGCTGAATCCATATCTCCCACTCATCTGGAATTTCTCTGGTGCACATGGTAAACAATTAATGTTTTCCTCTTCTTTAATCTTGGAAGCAAAACCTCAAGGCGTCTTTCAATGTCCCTAGTTAAACTGGGCATTCAGAAGGCTGCCCTGTGAATGGAATGTTCCCAACATCCTCACCTGCACCATCCCTAAGGGAAGGACAGTTGTCAGCTGAGAAAGAACTCCTTCACCAACAAAGAATGCTGGACTTGAGATGGAAGGATTACGAGATCCATGCTGATCAAAAATCAGCAGATGCTGAAAATCTAAAATAAGAGACAAAATAGTGCGATGACCCAGGCAGATAGGTGGAATGAGAAACAGAGTTAGTGCTTCAGCACAAAGATAATTCTAATAAAGGGTTCTTGACCTGAAGTGTTAACTCGATTTCTCTTCCCACAGATGCAGCCTGAACTGTTGATTATGAGACCCATTCCTTTTTCTTTGCAGTCGTATCATGGAACTGGAAAGCTATCGTGAGAAAAATAGACAGCAATGTTTTTAATGGTGGTCATTTCCTTCCTGTCGATGGGAGCAGTCAGCTTTGCCAGACTATACGTCCCGACTGAACTGCATCTCCCACTTCCAACAATATTACGGAGGCACATGGGATTGCAGTACTTCTTTTGATCAGCAATGACGATGAGGGGGGTTTCCCTTTAAATACTTCAACTCTGAGGAACTTTGTTAGTGGAACATTGCATCTCTGCAGGACGGGTGTCAGGTTACGGAGTTTATTCGCTATCTCCCTCTCAAAAGTTTACTGTTGGTAAGTGACTGAACTCTCCTGCCTGCTAAATTAATGAAAGATGGATGACATTTTCAACAAAAGGAAACACTTGTAGCTCAATCTGGGGGAGACCCCTCAAGAAGAGAGATTGGATAATGTGCCTTCACAGAGTTTAATATTTAAAATACTTTTTTTTACTTTCAAAAGCTGATTTTCCACTGTACAGAAAATATTTAAGGGCGAATACAATGCCAGTTATTTATATCTAAATAACAGGAAGAGATAAAGTAGAAACTCCAAAGCTGTACTTTGTCAATTGTTTTGCATGCTGAGGTATTTTATACATTGTTTTAACATTTGTTGTCACTGTGAGTGGCTGAAATTGTTAGTTAGGATTTTCTTCTTTTTTCTTTTAATTTTTGGGACTGAATGTCAGCAACACGTGCATTTAGATTATCAGACCCCAAGACCTCTGAGAGTCTCAGAGTATCTCTGATGTAGTTGTTAATTATTTCAAGTGTAGGTTCCTTGGAAGATATCAGCACTTGCTGGTGGTCACTGAAAATGGTTTATCACGGGAGGGTGGGGAAGGTGGGATTCCTTGGGAGCTCCTTTCTGCCTAGATCTCACCCGTGCCTCGCAATGAATATTAACGGACACAGCAACAAGTAGATTATAAATCATAGATATTTACAACAGTCCTCTGTTGTCAAATAAGATCAGGTATTATCTTAGCAATCACTCTAGCAAAGACATTTTAAACCAATGTCATGGGCATTCGTGAACAAGTAAGGCGTAATTTATGCTGGTAGTGGGGAAAAAGAGCAGTCATAGATTGTATGTAAACATAAAAAGTATCAAAAGTAAATGAGAAAATTTGACAAAGAACAAGTAAATTTTCAACTGCCTGACAGTGGGTGGAATAAGATTCAATTATATCTTCCTAACGAGAATTGTAAGGATATTTTAGTTGGAAAGAATGGCAAAGCTATGGAGAAAGAGCAGATATCTGGATTCATTTAATATCCCTTTGTAAGAACAGACAGGCTATCACAAGCAGACTAGCCTTCTTCTATTTGTAACATTTTGTAATTCTACAATAGCAACCTAATTGCATTCCAGTGCTGGCAGATTCATCTGCTTATCAATCACGCATTCACACAATTGACATTCAAAATTATTTGAAACATCTGTCTTCCTTCTCGTAAGAGAAACAAGTGCTTTGTAAAACCTTAGAAACAGCAACCAGTCGAATTAAAGGAACGCAAGGAGATGGAAATAAATCCCAGGTGAAGGGGGTCCATGGCACTGAAGTATTACCGCAGTCCACGGCCGTGGGAAAACCACTCCACAGCAAGGAAAGGCAACAGAGACTTAAGGTTGATTCAAGAGCAGGGGTTCCGTATCTCATTCTCCAACTCATGATCATATTCATTTTTTTAAGTTCCAGCAGTACCTGTTTTACGATGAATTCAAAGGTAGGTGCAACACTGTTTGATGTAAATGTAACAGCTTGAAGCAGATGATCAATTCTCATAAACTAACATATTGTTTTTCAGGAGATACAAATATGTTTTATCTTGGATCCTCATGCCAAATGCTGTTTATCTGTTTTAACTATCTTTCCATTAGAAAAGCTTGCAAGTGAGGTGTAGTATTGGAGACACTTCATATTTTCAACGTGTTCTAAACGTATCCGATTTAAAGATTTAGTTAAATGTGCTGATAGTTCCGCATTAAATATGTTATCATAACCTAAATTGGATATAATGGGAGTGACGAATTAAGGAACACTATCTGGATTCCAGGGGTGGTTTCAATCTAGAACGAGGAAACCACATAAAAGTTACTTTAGAAATTGACAACCAGATAAAAAGCTGTCTTGGGGAAATGCAGTTATGGGGAAAAGAATGTTTCCATATAACCTTTCCACAGTAATTACAGTAGCCACCATTGTCTATTAAGAATGCAGCTGCTACTTTAGACATGGGTGGGCATTCAAATTGGTAAGCTAAGATTCTATAGACACTTGTGCAAAGATACTCTGTTAAACAATGTGATATGCAACCGTCAGTATTTATAGTTTGCCGTTCAGGGCGGCATACAGTCGCAGTGGTAGTGTTGCTGCTTTACAGCGCAAGAGACCCGGGTTCGATCCTGACTACGGGTGCTGTCGGCACAGAGTTTGTACGTTCTCCCTGTGACTGTGTGGGTTTTCTCTGGGTGCTCCAGGTTCATCCCACATTCCAAAGACACGCAGGTTTGCAGGTTAATTGGCTTCGGTAAGTTGTAAAATTATTCCTAGTGTGAAGGATAGTGTCAGTATGCTGACATAGTATATGGACCAAACGCAGGCAGGTGGGACTAGTGTAGCTGGGATATGTTGGCCAGTGTGGGCAAGTTGGGGCAAAGGGCCTGTTTCCATGCTATATCACTAAATTACTCAACAAGCACTAGTAGCCTTTATGTTCCTGCTTATCTCCCTCCCCTCCCCTCACTTAGCTTCTTTAGACTTTTTTTTCTTTAGTCTGCCCTCACCTCCGTCTACCAACTCCATCCCATCCTGCCTCTCCCCTACCTGGCTTCATTTACCCATCATCCTTAACCCCTCGTCAGTCCACCAATCACCCACTGGTCTGTCTCACCCCTCCCCCGCACCTCGTGCTATTAGCCAACTTCACTCTCCAATCGTAGTCCTGCTGCAAGGTTATGACCTGAAACATCAACAATTACTCTTCCCCCCACAGATGCTGCTCGGCCCCGCTTAGCTCCTCCAGCAAGTTGTTTATCAATAATTATCGATTGAAGAATTTTGAACGCTGTCCCAGTTGTTCAAACCAATATAAATAAGTAGTGACAAGAGTGCTAAAATAACCAAACAAAAAAAAATGCAGATTTAATCTGAAATATCAACAAAGAATGACTGTTTTCTGATTGACAGGAAAAAGACCCAAGAAAATGGGAGACTGGAGTTTTTTGGAAAAACTCCTTGATGAAGTACAGGAACATTCGACTGTGATTGGCAAAATCTGGCTCACCGTCCTCTTCATCTTTCGGATTCTGATCCTGGGCACGGCCGCAGAATACGTCTGGGGTGATGAGCAGTCGGATTTTAACTGCAACACGGGGCAGCCAGGTTGCGAGAATGTCTGCTACGACAAAGCCTTTCCGATCTCACACGTCCGCTACTGGGTGCTGCAGATCCTCTTCGTGTCAACGCCTACGCTTATCTACTTGGGCCACGTCCTGCACATATCAAGGAAAGAAGAGAAATTCAAGCAGAGAGAAGAGGCGTTGAGGTCCCAGCCGACCAAGGACAGCCAAATTGAACTCCTTGTCAAAGAGATTGCAATAAAGAAGCAAAAGTATGGCATTGATGACTCGGGGAAAATTAAAATTAAGGGAGCACTAATGCTCACCTACACACTAAGTATTTTCTGCAAAATGATATTTGAACTGAGCTTTTCCTTTGGCCAGTGGTACTTATATGGCTTTACAATGCCAGCAATTTATGTCTGTCAAAGAATACCCTGCCCACACAAAGTGGATTGCTTTATATCTCGTCCTACGGAAAAGACTATTTTCATTTTATTTATGTATGCAGTATCTCTGATATCACTCGTGCTAAACCTTCTAGAAATATTCCAGCTCGTCGGCAAGTGTATTATTAAAAACATTCAGGCCAAACCCCACAAGCGGATCTATCTAAAACCCTCTGACTTTCCAGGGACTCCCTATATGGAAAAGGAATCGTTGCCAATGGAGTACATGTACACAACTGTGGAAGGGGCCCACGGGCATTACCAAAGCTGCAACAAGTCTTCTTCTGAACAGAACTGGACGAACTACACTACAGAACAGAGACTGGCAGACCACATGGTCAATCCCATGCCTTATAACCTCTTGAGGGATGTCCCTGAAATGGTAGAACAAGCCTCAATACAAAGGCCAAGACCTGTGAGTCCAGCCAGCAGTCAAAGCAGCAGAAGGAGGCAAGATGACGTTGCAATCTGATTTGGGTGAACGTTACTTTTTGAATGCCGGCTATTTAAGAATGGTTATGCTGTACAAGTCTTTTTCAAGACTTTTAGTTATAAGCGATGGGCAAAATTGAACAAGGAGGTCTACATCCAATGTGAACTTTAACGCATGGAATCATTTAGGTACAGTGCTGTGAAGAATGCAACTGTGCTAAATTGAAGATAAAGCACGTGTTTCATATTAAATCAATGAATGGAGCTATTATTACACGTAATTTATTTCCAACTTACTGTGTCTCGCAGATGATCTGGGGAGGAAATGTATTCTTGGACTAAGTGCAGCAAAAACGAATTTTGGTCGGTCAGAGCTATTCACACGATCCCACGGGCTTTATTTAATTATATGTCTAACCAATAAGCATTCCTGTACAGCATGCCAGCAATCTTTAAGGAAAGTTTTGTCGAGGAATGTTGATGTCTTATTTATTTGTTTTACCGATCTTTGACACCTATTTTGAAAATATTTTTCTCGACCTTCTGCTTGGGTATCTCTCTTGTGACATTTCCTAATTGAGATGCTGGGGTGTGTGAGAGACAACTGCTAACACGCCTTTGTCAATGCTGGAAGGCATACAGGAATGCATTTGGGTGAGTTGGGCTTCAAACTCCAATTGGTAACATTTTCACCCTCACCTTCCCTTGCCACTACATTTTGACACTCACAAAGTATTGACAGCCAAGTGCCCTTCACTCAGTTCAAGGGAAAATCTTGCATTCACCATGAATCAATAAAAAACAAGAAACAGTTAATGACATAAATACAGCAAGCTTGGTACGAATAGATTTATTTATTAGCGCTGGTAGAATAAAGAATGTTCTGGTGTTAGCGACACAGTATTACATGTCATCCCACATACATTCTGTCAAGCCACAAGTGAGATTTCATCCATTGACAATGAGAACATTTTGAGGTATAACTAAGATCTGAGAGGAATCAGCAAGAAATATTGCAGCCTAAACACCGTAGATACAATTCTTGATGTGTGCAAAGGAGATTTTGAGGCATTTTGCCAGCTTGTCGAACACATACTGGTGACATTTATTTGGTGCCTATGCTAGATCCATGTCCCTGCAGGCTCCAAACTGGTGCAGGATTGTGAGCACTCTTTATCATTAAGAACCCATTCTTCTGAAAGCTTTTTGATTACTGAATGGGTTCATTGTACAGTATTGTAATTGAATATTCTTCAGCAGGGAGTGACATCTTAAAGTAGTGTACATATAATTCATTGGCTATGATTTTACACTCTCAAGTAATAAATGAGATATATTGGAATCGGAGATGCAGACTCTTCATTTAAGAGAAAATGGGAATATCATGGAAAATCAATGAATATTTTGTGGTAATTTCAAAATGCAACAAAAAATCTGCCTCTGGCCTCAAATCCCCAAACGCTCAGCCTCAATCTTATGTATTATTTACCAATTTATGAATATGATTATTGTTCCTAATCCTCAATGCTTGTGCTTCCCTCAATTCAAAAATAGGTGCTCTTCCTCCTTTATGTATTGTACCACTGAGAGCAAAATGCTTAATTTTCTCTTCCACCTTCTCTCCTTTTGCATCAAAACTTTACATTTCTCACTTGTCTTCATGTCTTCACTTCCTCCTCCGACTTGCTGAATTTGTACCTTCAAGTGTGGGGTATCTATCACCAAGTTACTTCAAATATGCTCAGCACAGTGGCCTTTCATGTGAGTTTCTCTATATTTATAAACTTTTACTAAATACCAAGAGATTCTCCATTTTGTAAATCAAAACTGTGACCCCACATAGCACGGAACAGAACTGAGAAAAAAAAATTACCGCACATTTTAAAATAAAGTTACAATTTATTTGGAGATTAATTGGTTGTACATCTTTTATTAAAGCCTCATGTGGGGCCTACAGTTAAAATATATCACAATACACAGAATAGTTGCCTTTATTTCAGCAAATCGTTCTTCATGTCACCTAATGCCAAGATATTCAGCAAAAGAATGAAAGACAAATTGACAAGCAATGCAAGATATCAATGTCTGTGTGAAAACTGGTTCATTGGTGGTGACTTGTACTAGAAATTAAAAAGGCAGATTCTGAGATGAAATATTATATCCTGAAGTTACTTTCTTTGTACTTTTGGCACAATTGCAGCCATGTTACTGAATTTTGAATGGAGGAAACCCTTGACTATCAATTCTGTAAATAATATTTTGATTAAATACCATATTAGTTGAAGTATTATGTAGAATTTGATTGTGTTTTAATTCTTGATGTCCTTTGAACTGCTGACCAAAAATAAAACTTAAGAAGCATAAGCAATGATGTTATTTTGTGGAATTTGCTTTGTTAATTCATTCAACCAATGCTTTAAACACCGACTTTCCCCATTGTCTACCTCAGAACAGAACAGCTGGCCTCCTGATTGCTTATCAGTTGCCCAGAAGAGTGTCGGAAGGGACTGCAGATGCTGGTTTACACTGAAGATAGACACAAAATGCTGAAGTAACTCAGCGGGACTGGCAGCATCTCTGGAGAGAAGGAATGGGTGACGTTTCAGGTCGAGACCCTTCCTCAGACCCGATCCCATTCCTTCTCTCCAGAGATGCTGCCTGTCCCACTGAATTACTTGTGTCTACTTCCAGAAGAGTGGGAGTTGGAGATTGGTGGTGTGATGTGATCTCAGTTGTACAGTTGAGCTGTTACTGTAGTAATCCGCCTGACACAGAGGCCTTCATTTTGAGACCAGCAGAACAAAAGAACTCAGTTTAGTTTAGTTTAGAGATACAGCACGGAAACAGGCCCTTCGACCCACCAAATCCACGCTGACTAATGTGCAATCCTCACACATTAACACTGTCCTGCACATTAGGGACAATTTACAATTTTACCAAGCCAATTAATCTACAAACATGTACGCCTTTTCTTTCTGCTGACTGCAAAATCATGCACCAATCTCAAATCAACTTAAGGTCGTAAGGATAGGAGTAGAATTAGGCCATTTGGCCCATCAAGTCTACTCCGCCATTCAATCATGGCTGATGTATCTCTCCCTCTTAACCCCATTCTCCTGCCTTCTCCCCTTAACCTATGACACCCGTACTAATCACCCGTACCCGAACTTCTGGAAGATGTGACCCCTCAAGATAACATTTGCAGCTGTTTGCCAGTATTTAGCTGGCTCACTTAGATAACGTTCTTGCATAGTTCGGATGATGGGATATTTTTGAATTGTGTTATCCTAATTCTAATTGTATAGGATTTTGCCATGTCAGCTAGATGGATATTGGTTACAGAACTTTCCACACTAGCTCATTACCTAGTTAACTAGATTATCATCAATAGTTAAATCAATAATTTTTCCACTTTTTGGCAGCCCTGCTCATAAGATAACATTTAAATTACTTTTGATTCAATCTATTTGAATGGTACCTGAGTTTTTGGCATATTAAGCAACCCAACATAATCTTGCCATTGTGACTTTACTATTTTTGAGATCTTCATGTGCATAAATCAGCAACCATATTTCCGTCATTGTGAAATCACTTTCCTCAACAGTCCAACCAGCATTTCCGGACATCCTGAGATTGTGAGATACATTTATATACATGGAAGTTCATTTTCTTTCATTCATTGTTCACAGAACAATTACATTTTTATATTAAGAAAAAGTTCCAAGTATTTGGCTTGAATTAATTTTTTATGAGTATTAAATAACTCAGTGCAGTTGGAGGTCATTTTCTAAATCATCTTTATCAAGGCTAATCACAGGGTAGATCCTCTATTAAATCTTGAACAGTCATAGAGTTTGGAACCAATCCATTCTGCCCACCATGTCGAGACCGACCAGTGTGCACCCAATTAATTCTTTAAAAAACAAATGACTTCTTTTTTTTTCAATGTGATACAGCTTGCACTCATCGGCCTCACATTTATTTTGTCCCCATCACTTGTTCAGTTGATGTCAAGCAAGAACCAATCCCCTGTAATAGTAGGCCCCTCTTGGTCATGACTGACCATGGGTGATGCTTCCTGGTCGGATGCAAGCCTGGGCGATGTTATATGGAGGACAGGCTGTTGCCCATGCAGCACGTCCCCCCTCTCCATGTCGCTGATCAATCCAAAGGAACAGCAGGGCTGTTACAGTTTGGCACCAGCGCTGTCGCAGGAGCTGCCTGATGTGAGGTTGTAGACAATGACAAACTGCCTTAGGGGCTCCGACTCCGGATTTTCTTGAGGTTTACTCCAGTAGCCTTTTCCATGACTGGATATGGCCACAAGGCAGTGGGGATTTTAAATCAGAGTTTTTCCTCTCCTAGATGGACTGCCTTCCCAGGCTGACGAGCCCCACCTACCCGAGACTCGCGGGGGCGGGAGCGTCTACCTTCCCGTGCAGGTCTATAGCACCTGCCCATTCCCCTGTACTCTGCTGTTAAAACTAAGGAAGTTTCGTAAACAATATTTATACTTTACTGTGTAGGAAGGGACTGCAGATGCTGGTTTAAACCGAAGATAGACATAAAAAGCTGGAGTAACTCAGCGGGACAGGCAGCATCGCTGGAGAGAAGGAATGGGTGACGTTTCAGGTCATGACCCTTCTTCAGACTCGATCTGAAACGTCACCCATTCCTTCTCTCCAGAGATGCTGCCTATCCCTTTATACTTTATTCCAATTTTTCAGTGCTGCCTTTTCCAAAATAGTTGCATTCCCCAGTTTTCTTTCCAAGGCAAATGTAATCAATTTACTTTGAGTTTCAAAATTCAAATTGCTGCCACCCAATGATAGCTTTCCCACTCCTGCATCACACCCCTAACAAGTATAACGCTGTGTTCTACCGATATTCTGTTCATTCCAAAATCTTAAACTAAAATCTACATACTTTGAGTTAAGCAAATACTTTCTGAAGGTTGAAAAACACAGTCATCTAGGATAATATTTCCTCAGAAGACTGTCAGATGTTTGGTCATTCTAGAGTCAAAGTCATACAGCGTGGAAACAGGCCCTTCAGCCAAACTAGCCCACACCGACCAACATGTCCCATCTATACAATACCCACCTGCCTGTGTTTGGTCTATATTCCTCTAAACCTATCCTATCCGTGTACCTGTCTAAATGTTCATTACTAGTACCTGCCCCAACCATCTCCTCCAGCAGCTCGTTCCATACACCCACCACCCTTTGTGTAAATAAGTTAGCCGTCAGGTTCCTATTAAATCTTTCCGCCCTCAACTTAAACCTATGTCCCTTGCTTTTCGATTCCCCTACTATGGGCAAGAGACTGTGTGTTTAACCAATCTATTCTTCTCATGATTTTGTACACCTCTGCCAGATCACGTCTCATCCTCCTGCACTCCAAGGATTAAAGTCCTCTCCTCCTCAACCTCTCCCTATAGCTCAGGCCTTCAGGTCCTCAAAACATCCTCGTAAACTGAACACAATACTCTAAATGTGCCCCCACCAACGTCTTATATAATTGCGACATGACCTCCCAACTTCTATATTCACAATGTTAACTGATGAAGGTCAATGTGCCGAAAGCCTATCTGAAGTGATGCAGACTACTATCTTGTTAGAATATTGTCATTCACAAGTATATTCCCAATAAGCAATGGCACTGGTGTTTAAGGTACAATGAATCAATAAATTGCTGACTGCAGCTATGGGTGTTTCCAAACCAATGGATGAAATATCAGATGGCCTGTGTTACAGTTGCCCATGACTTTTCTCCCATGCTTCATCTAAGTGATGCTTTATTGAACTATGGAATAGAATCACAGATCCACTACTGCATAGAAGGAGGCCATTTGGCCCATCAAACCCATGTTTAGTTTTAGTTTAGTGATACAGCATGGAAACAGGCCCTTCAGCCCACCAAGTCCACACCGACCAGTAATCCCCGCATATTAACACTACCCTACAAATACTAGGAACAATTTTACATTTACACCAAGCCAATTATCTGTACGTCTTTGGAGTGTGGGAGGAAACCAATGATCTCAGAGAAAACCCATGCAAGTCATGTGGAGAACATACAAACTCCATACAGACAGCACCCGCAGTCAGGACAGGATCGAACCAGGGTTTCTAGCGCTGTAAGGTAGTAGCTCTACAGCTACACCACCTATGCTAGTACCTATGCTAGTACCATTTTATACATCTTAGTTCAGCATTCTTTCCTTCCTCAAAGATCTATGGAATTCTCATTACAAAGCAATATTGAATCCTCTTCCATTAACTACTTTGGCAGTCAGAAATCCCCAAGCACCAAGGAGGAACATCTCCCAATTGTAATGAAGCCGTGCTATGGTGCAATTAAGTTTACAAGTTTAAAAACATCTTTGTAAACATTTATTTCCCCCTGAAGATAGCATTCCGTTAACAATGAGGTGAAAAATAGGAACGATTCCAACAGCTTTTCATTTGGTTCTAATATTTACTGAACTCCTAAACCAAAATACTGTTCAGTGGTGAAGTTTAACAACACAAACTGCAAATAAAGAGATTCAGGTCAACCGTAGTTTTTTTCATTTTAAAGTGAAACAGAAACAATGCAGTAGGTTCGCTGGTACAGAATGCAAAATTAATGCATGCCGAAAGTTGGTGAAACCTACGGGAATTTAAATTACTATTGTCACAATTAAATTAATTGTCCTCAGATCAGAGTCTCCAAGGCCTTGATTCTCCTCTGAATTCCTCCTTACAATCAACATTTTTTGTTGTGAACCCAGCACTCTCTCTTCCATCTTGCCCTGATCACGTACCCTGAAGCCTCTCCTCTATCACCCTCTGCTCATCCACACTTGGCTCCATCACCCACTACTTCTGAACTCTCTGCTCCCCCATCCTCACCTCTTCCATCAGGAAGAGGACATTCTTTCATCATCACAAATCTTACCTCTGAATTCCTCATCCTAAATCCCACTCATTTCCTTCATTACACCAATCTTTGAAAGTCTTTTGGAAACCCAATTCCTTGCCCTACCCCACGCACAGCCCTTCTCCAATTTTCCCAGCCCTCACATTAAAGCAAATATAATTTTTTACAAAAGTAATCAAGCCAGTGATTTTATGAGATTTATGTAATTTTGTACTAAGTTCTATCTAGCCTTAGATGGAAGGCTAGATGGTTCTATCTAGCCAGGGTTTCAGAGATGGAAGGTTAGGAAAGCACTCTAGCCGATGAGAAGGCTAGATAACAGCTTGTCTGATAACAGCTGGGAAGAAACTGTTCCTGAACTTCAAGGTTTCAAGGTTTCAAGGTCAGTTTAATGTCACATGTACCAATTAAGGTACAGTGAAATTCGAATTACCATACAGCCATACTAAAAAAAAAAGCAACAAGACACACAACTACATAAAAGTTAACATAAGCATCCACCACAGTGGATTCCCCACGTTCCTCACTGTGATGGAAGGCAATAAAGTCTAATCTTCCTCTTTATCTGTATCTCTCCGGATGTGAGAGGGGAGATGAAGGAGTGACCGGGGTGAGACTGGTCCTTGTTTATGCTGACGGCCTTGCCAATGCAGCATAAAAGGTAGATGGTGTCAATGGAAGGGAGGTTGGTTTGCGTGATGGTCGGAGCAATGTCCACAGCTCTCTGCAATATCTTGCTGTCTTGAATGGATCTGTTCCCAAACCATGCTGTGATGCATGCTGATAAAATGCTCTCTATGGCACATCTGTAGAAGTTGGTAACATGCCAAACATCTGAAGCCTTCTTAAGGAGTAGGCATTGGTGTGCTTTTTTGATCATAGCTTCAATGTGGCTGATCCAGGACAAATTGATGGCAATATTTATTCCTAGAATCTTTAAGTTTTTGACCATGTCTACTTCAGCACCATCAATGTAGACTGGGATGTGTGTTCTGTTTCGCTTCCTGAAGTTGATCACAAACTCCTTTGTCTTGCAGACATTGAGGGAGAGGTTGGTGTCATGACACCAAATGACAAGATTCTCAATTTCCTTTCTGTAATCCGTCTCGTCTTTGTTCGATGTCCGGTCCACTACGGCAGCGGTGTCCTCTAGTTTTCTCAAACATAAAAGTTAGTAACAGTGAAGCCAGAAAAAAAAGAATTTGTTCTCATTCTTGAATTTGAATGGCTGTTTACTCAATTCATCAATAGACAAAAGTTAATGCGTTAAGTCTACATGCATCCCTATAAGGAAATCTTGTTATCTGAGAAGTTACGTGGAAGATTTAATCTGAAGTGAAGGCTCCAGTCTGGGTAGCATGGCTGAATCATGCTTGACCAATGCGAACATTGTGTTCTTCGTCTTTCTTTAAAATATGTAAACATCTATTTCATGACCTCAGGGTTTCCTAAAATGCTTTTGAGCGAAGAATGCATTTTATAATTTTATCGATATTTTAATATTAGGGAATTCAATAGAATGATTTGCACATGACCTGGTCCCCCACACAAAAAGTGATGCATGACCTGATGTGTAGGAAGGAACTGCAGATGCGGGATTAAACCGAAGATAGACACAAAAAGCTGGAGTAACTCAACTGGTCAGACAACATCTCTGAAGAAAAGGGATAGGTGACATTTCAGATCGCTTCGGGTCTAAAGAAGGGTCTCGACCCAAAACGTCACCTGTCCCTTTTCTCCAGAGATGCTGTCTGACCCGCTGAGTTACTGCAGCTTTTAGTGTCTATGCAGGACCTGATAAAAGGTTTTAGTGATGTGGGACAAATATGGGCCAGGACACCTCTGAGAATCCAATCTAGTTCAAATTGTATATCTTTCAGACCCTGTGAGAAACTAGATGGAACCCTGGTACATATGTACACCTGCAAGCGGGGGCATTGATGGCAATGAACCAGTCCCTCAGCACAAAGTTGACAAAACACTTTGGGTTCCACCTGGCTGAGGTGAAACTAGATGGAATTTATGATACCTGTACAACAATAGCCAAATAAGCTCATTAACTTTCCACAGAAGGTATATGGTGTCAACTATTCAAAAGCTGAACATCATGGTAACAACATTCCATTTGCCTTCTGTGTGATGCTTTCTACAGTATTATTCTGTTTTCATCTCCAGGAAAAATATTGCCATTGGCATAATACACCTTTGTTCCAAGTAACTGCATTGTCAGCAATTAAACAAACTGTAAAATTATAAGAAATACAAAAAGTGAAATTAATGTTCCCCAAAATGCATCCAATTGACACTTGGTTTGGTAGAGGGTACGAAAGTTATTTTTTAACAATCTTTTCCATTGTTTCCATGTTATGATAAGTCTTAGAGTGACCTGAGCCCCAATCGCACATGTTAGAGATAATAGTTCGTATTCACAATGTGCCTCAACAGCTGTGCTAAACCTCCCTCTTTGAATTCCAAAAACAACACTGTCTGCCTCACTTTCCCCAATTTGTTTTCTCACAGGTCATGGGGTGGCTGACAGGCAGTGTGTTTTACAGCACTGCTTACCTCCATCGTCACACCAAGGTGCAAGGTTCATCGCTCATGTCAATTTTAAATGAACAACATGTTTTTCTTGAAGAAGCTTGAGAACTATCTTTCACAATCTAAACAATGGCTTTAATTAATCTGCATGAAGTTCACTTCAGCAGGATTGCTGTGCAGCAGAAGAAGTTTACTGTGAGGGACGATGTTTAAAGAGTGTCCTGTCCCAACCCCTAATCCAGCCCCCTTTAGCCCATCGATAGAAGATTGAGTAGATCCGAGGCAGGTAATAATATTTATTACATTTTGTGAGTTGATTACAAGTTTGACCAGGGTTCTGTTTTGGACACGACAGATGATAAATCTGGTTCGAAGCACAGCCAAACAGAAACACGTGTACACACAAACACACGTGCACATACACAAACACACACTCATGCACACCCCACACGCGCACACACACACAGACCAGACTTATGGACTAAGTCAAGCAGAATGCCACTGAGGCCATTAACTCGCGTGCTAGTAAAACTTGTTAGGGGCCGCTGGAGGCAAGCCAAAGAGATATATCAAGATATACACGAGCGTGCAACACTGACCTTGCTCACACCACTAATTCGTTCCTCCCAATAGTCCCTCTAGCTTGCACAGCTCACACATATTCAGCAGCAGGAAGGATCTCCCACAGGGCTACAACAGCAGGGTAATCAAAGGCTCGCCAGTTAGTTGGTAAATGATTCCTACTGGATTTGCGACACGTAAATCATTGGTGCTTTCTGTTGTTCCAGAACTCACAGAGGCAGACAGGAAAAGGTATTCTATTTGATAGACACAAAATGCTGGAGTAACTCAGTGGGACAGGCAGCATCTCTGGATAGAAAGAATTGGTGATGTTTCAGGTCGAGACCCTTCTGCAGGCGGAGCTGATGTATGATATTTGGATAATTTCAAAGCTTCTGCACAAATTCCAATTGCTCCAGAGAATGGGAACATTATAATAGACATTCCACTGTGCATACAACATATTGGCAGGATTATCAGAGACTCCACAGTACCATATACCTTATTATACAATATTTTCTGACAACATTGAAAACCCATCAAGGCTCTGCTGGCTTACATTTCCAGGCCAATCTCTTCCTTCACCGGTGTTCTCTATCATTTATTCTCCTACATCTACAGGGAAACTACCTCCCTGAGATTCTACATTTACCTGCACACTGAGGGCAATCTACAGTAGCCAACTAACCCACTAACCCACACAACTTTGGTTGTGAGAGGAAACCAGAGAATCCGGAGGGTAGTCATAGAGAGAATAAGCAAAGTTCACAAAGAAAGCTCCTGAAGTCAGGATTGACCCAGATCTTTAAAGCCAGGAGACAGAAAGTATACTAGATGCACCACCAGGCCATAAAATGCAGGGCAAGCTGCTGGAAGAGGGTAAAAAGGTTTCTGACTGTGAAGATATTATCCATCCTGGGCATTCAAGGGGTAATTTTCCTACTTGCATATCAGCAAGAAACAGTTTGTGATGCAGGACTTCATTGTGGAAGATCTTACTGAAATTCCCCCCTGTTCAGATTGCAATGGCAAGATGAAGTTGGGAGGAGGACTACCTTGTCAGTTACTGTCAAGGTCACTGTTTGACATGAAAATCATGTATCAGAATCCCAGGCAGGCTTGAGCAGGAGATATTTGTAATATCTCGTAGATTGTCCGCCATTGTTTCATTGGGGAGCTTTCTATTCAAAGAGAAGTCTTACTCGTGAGCAATCGGCAGAACGAGTCAGTAGCTTTGAGAGTACATCATGTTTCCCCATGGGCAAAATGTCACTGGAAGCAACTACATCGGTTATAGCATCACAAGTATGAGGCCCCGACCTGAAATTTTGCATGGTCACATACAATGAATTGGCATTTTGCTCTGCTGTGAGTTGGCATTTTACACAATGCCTGAATCATCTCCTCTGTTGTAATAAGCAAGTCAATACCCTATATCCTGGCAGCAATCATGATGATCTCAGTTGGGAAAAGTCCACTGCGCCATTTGCATATGCACCTCAGCATCAAACTCAATGTTGGCTATTGGGTGCCAAGAGCAATTTGCTTATGACACGGCTTGTGACTCCAGTGCGAATTTGGTGTGAACCTTGGCAATATAAATGCAAAGGTCAATCTGCCATATCAGGATTTATGATGGAATATGGTAAGCTATACAACCTTCTCATTCTGACCCTTGCACAAGCCACATAGAGAATAACTGTGGAGGAGGTAAAGGAGTAGGCAGAACAAGTAGGAAGACAACCTGGCAGTTCTGGTCTGGCCATATTGGCTGTGAATAACCAATATAATTGCAATATGACCAGTAAACACAACTCAGATTCTCCATTCACCAATAAACCCTCTCACTCCGATTATAGAAACATAGAAACTAGGTGCAGGAGTAGGCCATTCAGTCCTTCGAGTCAGCACCATTCAATATGATCATCCAAAATCAGTTCCCTGTTCCTGCTTTTTCCCCATATCCCTTGATTCCTTTAGCACTAAGAGCTAAATCTAACTCTCTTTTGAAAACATCCAGTGAATTGGCCTCCACTGCCTTCTGTGGCAGAGAATTCCACAGATTCACACCTCTCTGGGTGAAAAGTTTTACCTCATCCCAGTCCTAAATGGCCTACCCCTTATTCTTAAACTGTGACCCCCTGTTTCTGGGCTCTCCCAACATCGGGAACATTTTTTCCTGCAATGTTATCACATTCTTCTCTTTGTAAAATGGCAAATATAAAAAAAATCATCAATATTCAAAGCTAAATTTGTGGTTCAAACCAGACCTAATTCATTGATGAAGATGAATAAATATATAAAACAGAATTGGGCAGCACAAAGGCGTAGTTGTAGAGTCACATGAAAGAACTCAGTACTGAGGGAAAGAAAAAAGGGCAGTTTATTAAACTATATCTTTTTTAAGTTAAGATAAAACTGACTTTGTTTTAAAGTAAGTTTTAAAGAAGTAAGTTTTAAAGAAAGTAGTTTGTTTTAAAGAAGTAAGACAAAGATTAATCACTATAGACTGGGCAGTTTTTGCAAGATGCACATGATCCTAAAGGATAACACATTTACCTCAATAAAGAGCAAACAGGGAAAGTGATATATTCTAATATGTAATTCCCCCCCTAAAAATAGCTTTCAGGATCTTCTTTGCAGCTGCTCAAGTCTAATATTAAAATAAAGAGCTTAAATGAAAACAAAGAACAATAGATATGTCAACCATGAGGAGAGATATAAAGAATAGCGTAAAGAAATAAGGAAAAGCATTAAAAGTGCAAGACGGAAATACAAACGAAAATGGTGAGATATCTTTCAGGAAAGGAACTTTCTTAAATTGTAATATATATGGCTGGAAATATTAATAAATCAAGAGAGAAATTCTTAATATGATGGCTTCCACCCAAGGGTAATACAATAAGTTAATGAGGAAAATGTTTATGAATCAGACATTTTCTTTCAAGCCTTGTGGCAGAAATTGTCTGATTGCATTGGGAACATTGCCAGTGTGACCATTATTTAGGAAGATTAATGAGATAAACTAGGAAATGCTAGGCCAGTAGGACAACATCAGCTGCAAATAAGTTTCTGAAATCTATTTTTAGGGATATAATGACATATTTGAACTTATCGGAGAAACACAAAAAGCTGGAGTAATTCAGCTGGCCTTGACCCTGAAACATCACCCATTTCTTCTCTCCAGAGATGCTGCCTGTCCCGTTGAGTTACTCCAGCTTTTTCTGTCTATCTTTGGTTTAAACCAGCATCTGCAGTTCCTTCTTGCTAATATTCTGAGGAGTACATTTATCTAGAGTGACGAGAGAAGTTGGGTTATTGTTCTTAGAACGGAGAACGTTAGGAGAATGTTTCATAAATGTTTTCAAAATCATGAAGGGCTTTGATAGTATTAATAAACCTAAGCTCTCAATCATAAAAACAGCATTGTTTTAAGATGAGTGGCTAAAACAAGTTGAAGGGGATTTGTGGAAACAATTTTGGATGGACAGCAGCTGATTATAATGTGGAATCCAATCTGAATTCCATCAGATGGAATAAGTTTCAAATGTAAATTGCATCAGAAAATATAAAGCAAATTGTTTATCGAGATATGGAGAAAGAGCATAGGGAGTTGGATTATTGAGACCCAATATTTGCATGATCACTGCTTTTATATGATGATACGCGTGTCGGCATCGCTAAAAAGTCAAATTTAAAAAAAATTCTTAATATTACAAAATTATTACTGAAGTATTACTGAATGTATTAATTAAATTAGTCGGTCTTGCCCTTAAACCGTTTAAGCAGCGTATAGGACATCAATCTCTCATATGCGCCAACAGCAAGGAATGATATGCATACCCACATCTTTTTGTCTACAAAACAAGGTTTAGGTGGCCTTGTTTGAAATTGTATCGTTCTATCAATCTCAAGTGCAAAGAATGAAGAGCCCATAGCGAAGCTGGCTAATGCCACGAAGTTTAAGTTTTGTTTAGATTTATTATTGTCACATGTACCGAGGTAAAATGAAAAGCATGTTTTCCACGTTATCCAATCAAGTCAGATAATACCATACATAAATCCAATCGTCAAACTCAAGTACAATAGAGAGAGCAAAGGAGAAGATATGAGCACATCAATAAATGACTTCCTGTTTAAAGGACTCATATACACTGGTTCAAGTTGTCAATATTTCCAGATGGATGACAACTCACATAAAGAACTTATCTACATTAATATACTTATTCATGACATTCTCCAAATGTAAACCGTGATGTGCAAATCACCAAGAGGCATCTTGTAAGGATATGAAATTTGGAGTAACAGAGCCATGAAAAGACACAGCAGGGTAACAGGTCCTTTATCCCACTGAGTCCACGTTGACTATCAGCCGCCCCTTGGCCTAATCCCATGATAATCCAGTTTTTAGTTCTCCCTACATTCTCATCAAGCCCCCCCCCCCCCCCCCCCCGAGGAAACTCATATGGTCACAGGAAGAACATGTAAACTCCACACAGGCAGGACCTGAACCAGATTTAATACTGTGAGGTCTCTGTCTTTCTCTCTCTCTCTCTCTCTCTCTCTCTCCTGTAGCCTTTGTCTCCTGCAAGATACGATGCTGGTCTGGTTCCCATGAAAGTGTCCTTTTAAAGATTGGCACCTAGCCAAGTTTCAGTAGATGTGCAAAATCTTGTAAGGTCCAGTCCAGCGTTGCATAGGATCCATTTTAACTCTAGTTTCTGTGCTCGCTTCGGCAGCACATAACTAAAATTGGAACAATACAGAGAAGATTAGTATGGCCCCTGCGCAAGGATGACACGCAAATTCGTGAAGCGTTCCATATTTTTTTTTTAATTAAAAAAAAAAAAAACTCTAGTTTCTGAGTGTTAACTACTCCAATGCCATTTCAAGCATCTTTTAGGCTAACTCCATAACATTGTGTAAGGGTCCTGAACAGGCATTGTTGCTAAATACAGTCACATTTTTTCACTCCAATTATAGGTTCAATTCAATTTCCAGACATTAGTGTTTTAGTTGGGTTTAGCATAACTTTCTGCCTTTCATATTCTTTCTCTGTTAGGCAGCTTTCAGCTGGCAGCTGCATTCATATATGATTCCATTGGGCCTATTTATAAATCTCGGGGCCTTGCACGCTATATTAACTGCTGTGTTACCCTGCATGCCTCCTTCAAAGGTAAGCATAAATTACCCTAGAAATTGGGTTTCACTCATATTTGGTGCACTAACAGGTGCTGTGTCTTGGCCAAATGCCAAAGTGTGGCTACCAAAAAAAGAATTGTGAGACTGTGATATTCCTGCTTTAAGAAATCCCTATAGAGGTTTCACCCTTTCACGGACAGTCGCGTCTGACCCACACATTCACAGACAGCAGCTGCTTGCTGAGCTCACATGATTTCACTCCTGCACAAGCTCCATACCCCTCCATTTCCTGCATCTAAAAGCCTCTTAAACTCCACTATTGTATGTACTTCCACCACCATCCCAGGCAGCACCTTTCAGGAACTGACCCTTCTCTGTTAAAAAACATCTCTTTTAAACTCTTCCCCTCTCACCTTAAAGCTACGCCTTTCTAGTATTTAACATTTCCACCCTTTTAAAACAATTCTGATAGCCTATGCCTCTCAATTTAATAAACCTATGAAATTTTCCTTCTGCCTCCGACACTCCAGTGAAAATAATCCAAATTTGTCCAACCTCTCCCTATAGCTAATGTCCTCTAACTCTAGGACAAAGGTTCTGTCCACCGTAACCGCGCATCTCATAATTGTATATACTTATATCACGCCTCCCCTCAGCCTCCGATGCTCCACGGAAAACAATCCAAGTTTGTCCAACATCTCCTCATAGCAAATGCCTCCAATCCAGGCAGCATCTTAAATAATTACTTCTGCATTCCCTCCAAAGCCTCCACATTCTTCCTGTAAAGGAATGACCAGAACTGCACACAATATTCCTAATGCGGCCTAACTAGTCCTATAATGCTGCAGCATGACTTCCTGATTTTCATACTCAATGCCCCAACTGACGAAGGCTATTTTACCATGCCTTCTTTACCACTCTGTCTACTTGCATTATAGACAATAGACAATAGACAATAGGTGCAGGAGTAGGCCATTCGGCCCTTCGACCCGGCACCGCCATTCAATATGATCATGGCTGATCATCCCCAATCAGTGCCCCGTTCCTGCCTTCTTCCCATATCCCCTGACTATCTTTAAGAGCCGTTTCTCGCTACTACTTTCAGCCAGCTGTGGGCGTGGACCCAAAAATTCAATCAAGTTAGTAAGACATGTGCATACAAAGCCATGCTTATTGTCCCTAATCAACCCATTATTTTCTAAATAATCTGTTCCAAATAATCCTCTCCAACATTTTCCTTACCACTGATGTGAGACTCATCATCCTATACAGAGTGCAGAATGTAGTTCACATCAGTTCCACAGATGAACTCCGATGTTCACAATTGGATAGAGGTGAATCGGATAGTACACAGCATCTATCGCTATGACACTCTGTTAGTCACTGATTGCCAATCTGAGAAGACTCATTTACCCCCAATAACTGTTTTCTTAGCTACCCATGGTGGCGCATTGATAGAGTTGCTGCCTTGGAGCGCCAGAGACCCGGGTTCGATCCTGACTATGGGTGCTTGTCTGTACGGAGTTTGTACGTTCTCCCTGTGACCTGCGTGGGTTTTTTCCAGGTGCTCCAGTTCCCTCTGACAGTCTAGTTTCCTCTGACACACAGGTTTGTAGGTTAATTGGCTTGGTATAAATGTAAATTGTCCCTAGTGTGTGTAGGATAGTGTTAATGTGCAGGGATCGCTGGTCGGTGCGGACGCGGTGGGCCGAAGGGCCCTTTTCCATGCTGTATCTCTAAACTAAACTAAACTAAACCAAACCCATGTCAATATATTATTTCAACCTTATCTAGTCCAGTAGGCTTTTGTGTGGATTAACCTTCCCTTTCCAAATAAAATAACCAGGCAAGTACAAACTTTCTTGATGTCAGTAAGCTTGTGTTTCTGGTAAAATTCTGAAAATCATTTTATCGTTTTTTAAGATACTTCTATATCCTATGTGCACAACAAGAGATCAGGTTGTGTGCGTTCTGGCTCTACTGGTTTTGAATAGCCAAGCAAACAAATCTTGACATATTCACACACCAGATTCCTGTCAGTCCATTTTCTCCCTGTGGATTTTTCAAGCTGTGCTGTTATAATCCAACCATCAAAGAGAAACCAATGATATTCCATGTCTTTCAGCATCAAGAATCACAAATCACACAATGACCTCCAGCACATCTCCACACTCAGGGACAGTTTCTTCCCAGCTGTTAACAGGCAACTGAACCATCCTACTACAACCAGAGAGCAGCTACCTACCTCTTTGGTGACCCTCGGAGTATCCTTGATCGGACTTTGCTGGCTATACCTTGCACTAAACGTTATTCCCTCATCTTGTATCTATACACTGTAAATGGCTTGATTGTAATCATGTATTGCTTTTCTGCTGACTGGTCAGCATGGAAAGAAAGCTTTTCACTGTACCTCGGTACACGTGACAATAAACTAAACTGTAAACTGTCTGAAGTTTACAGACAGGGGAAAGGCTGACAGGATTGGAGAAATTGGAACAAAGTTCAGGTAGGATTAGGTTTCATCTGGGTTTGGGGAGTGTGCAAGCACCTTTGGGATATAAAAGGAAATAGACCCCCGGGATTATGTAGCATGGGGATCTCCTGCTGTTGATAGCAGCTCTGTAATAGCAAAGAAGCTTAACATTTTTTCCACATCCCAAAATTATCAAATGCCATCCTTAGGCTGAAATAGGCTTTACAACATTCAAGCATTTTTCTATTTGCGAATGCTTTAAATCCAGGATTTACAAAAGTCATATCAAAATGCAGACAGCTACATTTAGATTTTGCACACATGAGTAGCGAATCTTAAAATAACTTACACCGATGGAAAACAGTGAATTGAGAAGTTTGGAAATCCCATAAGCATTTCATTGGGCTGTTCGTTACATTGTAGAAGTATTGAATCTGTCACGTACTGGAATCATAGAGTCATACAGCACAGAAACATGCCCTTTGGCATAATTTGTAGCACAATCATGCCAAACAAGATTGTCCCATATGCCCACGTTTGTTCTATATCCCTGGTCCAATTGTTTTTAAATGTTGCTAATGTATCTGCCTCAACTAGTTCATCTGTGAGTTTGTTCCATGTACCCACCATTCTCCACATGGGAAAGTTTTCTCTTGGGTTCTTGTTAAATCTTTTACCATAAACCTATGCTCTTCAGTTCTTGAATTCCTCCAATCTCGGTAAAAGTTACTGGATATTCACCCTATCAATTCGCCTCATAATTTGATAAACCTCTTTAGGATCTCCTCAGCCTTCTGCACTCTAAGGAATGAAGTCCTAGCCTGCTTAATCCCACCCTATAGCTCAGAACATTGTGTCATAGCAACATCCTCATAAATCTCTGAATATTTTTCAACTTAAAAGCATCTTTCCTATAGCAGGGTGACAAAAATTGAACACAATACTCACCAACGTTTTGTGCATCTGAAGCATTTTGATCCAAGTTCTATACTCAGTTCCCTGAATAATGAAGGCCAGCATGCTAAAATCCTTCTTCATCACTCTTTCTACCTGCGATGCCACTTTCAGTGAACAATGTACTTGCACTCCTCAATCTCAATGCTCTGCAACACTCCCCAGGGTTCAACTGTGCATTATAAATGTCCTGCTCTAGTTTGACTTTTCAAAATGCAACAACTCACACTTATCTGAATTGAACTCTATTTGGCGTTCCTCAACCACTTGTCTTGCTGATCAAGATTCCACTATTCATAATTATCTTTACTGTCTACAATACCACACACTTTAGGATCTGAAGAAGGATGCCAACCCAAAATGTCCACCTAGCCATGGCCTCCAGACATGTTGCCTCACCCGTTGAATTATTCCAGCGCTTGTGTCTATTTTTGTAAACCAGCATCTGCAGTTCCTTGTGTCTACCTATCTTAGTGTCATCAGCAAACATGCTAGTTATGCCTTGTAAATTCTCATCCAAATCATTGATATAGATGACAAACAGCAATGGGCCCAGTGCCAAGCCCTGAGGTACACGACTATTCACCATCCACCATCCCAAAAAACAATCTACATCACCACCCTCGGCTTCCCACCATGAAGCCAATTTTGTATCCAGTTAGCTCGCTCTCCCTGAATCCTCTGTGATCTAACTTTCCAGAGCAGCCTACCATGGAAAACCTTGTCAAAGGCCTTGCTAACGCCCATACAGACTACGTCTATGACCCTACCCTCATCAGCCTTCTCGGTTACTTCTTTAAAAGAACACATTCAACTTTGTGAGTCATGATCTCCCATGCACAAAGCCATGCTGATTATCTCTAATAGACTGAGATACAAGAAACTGCAAACCTGGAATCTTGAGCAAAACGCAAAATGCTGGAGAAACTAAGCAAGTCTGGCAGCATTTGTGGAGGGGATGTGCAGGTGACGTTTCACTTCGGGACTGATTGCATCAGTCTGAAAACTGTCCGGGCTTGAAACGGGCTTATCCATTCCTAGGGCAGATGTTTCTTGGCTCGTTTAATTCCTCCAGCACTTTGTGTTTTTATCCCTAATCGACCTCTGTCTTTCCAAATGCATGTATACCTTATTCCTCAAAATCATCTCCAGTAACATTCCTACCACAGATAGCAGGCTTACTGTTTTTTTTCTTTTCACCCCTTCTTAAATGGAGACACAACATTGGCCACCATCCCGTCGTCCCACTCTTGTCTAAATATGAAATAGCAATTTCTTCCCTATTGTTAAAAAACTGCATGCAAAGATGAAAACGTGTCTAAATATCAGAAAAGCAGCATTTGCATTATCTGTGTGGAAAATAAGCCTTTGAAATTCAGCCTTGCAATTGACCCTAATCAGGAGAGGCTTAGGATACAATGTATAAATCAATGGTTCTGCTTACATGAGAACTAGTTGTCCCGTTTTGTTCCCATCCCTAAGAAAATGTCTCATGAGCAGTGGCTGAAAAGATTGCCAGCTACTGACATCTGGTTAACATCTGGCTAACCTCAACAGCAGTAACCTTCTGCACTTAGTGACAAGATATCCCTGCTCTGAGAGAGTTACAGAAGCAAAATCTCTTCATGAATTCTAATGAGGTAGAAAGTCTTCAGTCAACAAAATCTGCATGTTCGGTAGGTTTTGTGATTTTTCAAAAGCTATACCCGATCAAAGAACTATGGAATCATAGAACTATGCCACATGGAAATAGTTTAATCAGTCTACTGCATCTGTGATACTTCCAATGTACTATTCCATTCCAAAATCTTATAACTAGGTGTAAAGAAGTTAAGTCTGACACACTGTAACTTTACTGAGTATTTAATAAAGGCACATGTGAAGGACGTCCCAGTACTGACTGCATCTAGTCTTCAGGCGTACTGGAACCAAGGGAGGAGCAAGGGGAAGATATCACAGTTATACTGAGATGGTCAAGGCGTGGTTAGTGGTATTGAGGTAGCTACATTATAGGTTGCATGCATAAACCATCTACATCCTTTCCCTTAGAAATCTAAAATTGAAGTTATAACAGTGGCAGTGTGATTATACAACACATGCAAATTTAAGCGAAATCACCGTAGCGGACAGGAGGTTTGACAACCCGACCCGAGCGTGTGCGTATAGCACCATCACCCTCCCCACCAGATAGAAGAGGAGGCGGAGCAGCAGCAGCCGGGAAGGAGGAAGCAGGCGGAGACCCAACCGGGAATGCGGGAGGTGACCCAGTCGGCACGGGTGATCCAGGAGGAGGAGACGGAGGAGAAGGAGGAGAAGGAGAACGAGCAGGGGAGGAGATCATCTGCCCGAAACCAGGAAGCACAGAAGGAGGAGAACGCGGCAAGCGAACTGACCGGGGCATGCAGGGAGCTGTGGGGTAATTAGTAATGACAGGCTTGAAGCGCAACGGAGGAGCGTAGGGAACCGCAGGAGGAGGCTGCGGCTCGTTAACGGCCAACAGGTGCTGACGGTAGACAGTTCAATCAAAGTCCACCAGGTAAGATCTCGGGGAGTCGTCCACACCAACAACGGTTGCGAGTCGGGAGAATCCGGTGGCTGTCTGCATGCGGACGACCTGGCCAGGCAGTAGTGGTGAGAGCGGGCGGCAGGACTTGTCGTGAGAGCGGCGCTGTACCTCATGCTTGAGAGCAATCCACTGCTGGACGGCGGCAGGCTGGAGGACCTTGGGCACCAGGGACTGTTGGGCGATCGGCATCGGTGGGCGAAGCACGCGGGACATCAGACGCTGGGCAGGGGATCGCATGGTAGGGTCACGTGAGATGTTGCGAAGGTTTAGTAGACCCAGGTAGAAGTCACCATTGGAAAGACGAGACTGCTCGAGCAAATTCTTGGCACTGCGGACAGCTCGCTCGGCCAGGCCGTTGCTCTGCGGGTATTCGGGGCTGCTGGTATAGTGAGTGAAGTTCCACTTCACAGCGAAAGCCTGGAAGTCTGCGCTGGTGAACTGACGGCCGTTGTCGGTCTGTAAGCGGACCGGGGACCCGAAGGTAGCAAAGTGTCTGCGCAGCTTACTGATAACCATTTCAGAGGTGATAGCAGGGAGAAGGTCCACCTCGAACCAGTTGGAGTATGAATCAACCAACACCAGATAGTGCTTGCCTCGCCATTCGAATATGTCAGCAGCCAGCAAGGTCCAGGGCATGGCAGGCGCAGGCTGCTGCAGAAGTGGCTGGCGCTGCTGATGTGGGGCAAGAGTGTTGCAATCAGGACAGGAGGCTACTCGGGCTTTAATGTACTTGGCCATGCCGGGCCAATAGTATTGTTCTTGGGCATGTGAGACGGTGGCATCGGCTCCGGGATGCCCCATGTGAGCAGCGTTGTAGTACAAGTCGTATAGGGAGGCAGGGACGACCACCTTGTGACCCTTGATGATGATACCGTCCCGGAGCACAAGCTCGTCGCGGACCAGAAAGAAAGCGTGGGCACCCGCAGGCAGTGAGGTGCGTCTGCTGGGCCACCCCCGCTGGATGACAGCTGCGAGCTGTTGCAGGCCGGGGTTGTTGGCGGTGTGCTCAACCAGGCACTGCAGCTGCTTAGAGGGAACAAAGTGGACATTGAGTACCTGCAGATCCTCCTGCTCGTAGGGGTGCCTGTCACAGGAGGAGCGGGGGGCCCGGGACAGCGCGTCGGCCACATGCATCTCGGTGCCCCTCTTGTACACGATCAGAAAGTCGAACCGCTGGAGCTGTAGCATCATGCGCTGGAGTCTGGCTGGAGCGATGTGGATGGGCTTATTGAGGATGGTCACCAAGGGTTGATGATCCGTCTCGACGGTGAACCTGGTACCGAAAAGGAAGTCCTTGAACTTGGAGCAGGCGAATACAACCGCAAGAAGCTCCTTCTCGATTTGTGCATAGCGCTGCTCAGTGTCTGTCATGGTACGCGAGGCATAAGAAAAGGGCTGCAGCGAGCCGTCATCATGGAGTTGCAGGCAGGCAGCACCGAGTCCGAAGCGGGAAGCATCACACGTAACTACAATCGGACGTTGCAGATCGAAAAACTTGAGAGTCGGTGTGCTGATCAGCTTTGTTTTGAGAAGGTCGAAAGCCTGCTGGTGTTGGGGAAACCAGGACCAGGCAATGTCTTTTTTCGTCAGTTGCCTCAGGGGTGCGCTCAACTCGCTGAGGTCGGGGATGAACTTTCCCAAGTAGTTGACCATGCCCAGGAATCACTGCAGGCTGGTCACGTTGGTCAGGGCAGGCAGCTCGGAGATAGCGTTGGTCTTCTGCGGATCAGGTTTCAGCCCGTGGGCTGTGAAGATGTGGCCAACATAGGACACTTCAGCTACACGGAACTTGCACTTTGACAGGTTGAGTTTTAAGTTGATCTGGCGAGCGCGGTCTAGAATTCGTCGGAGGTTGTGGTCGTGCTCAGCAGCATCTTTCCCGTAAACCAGGATGTCATCCACGATAATGGCACACGGCAGGCCAGCAAACAGTTGCTCCATGGAGCGTTGAAACACTTCGCTAGCAGAGTTGATGCCGAACGGCATCCGCAAAAATTTGAATCTTCCGAAGTGGGTGCCAAAAGTGGTTAAGTCTGAGGAGTGTTTGTCTAGAGGTATTTGCCAGAATGAGCTCCTGGCATCAAGGACAGAGAACACCGTGGCCTGACCGACCTGAGCAGCAACGTCTTCTACAGTCCTCATGGGATAATGAGGATGTCTTATTGCTAGATTTAAGTCTTTGGGGTTGATTCCTTTCCCTTAGAAATCTAAAATTGAATCTGGTCTCCGATTGGAAGCGTGGGTTCGTATCCCACTTCTGACACCATGTAAAGATGATAAGTCTGACACACTGTAACTTTACTGAGTATTTAATAAAGGCACATGTGAAGCACGTCCCAGTACTGACTGCATCTAGTCTTCAGGTGTACTGGAACCAAGGGAGGAGCAAGGGGAAGATATCACAGTTATACTGAGATGGCCAAGGCGTGGTTAGTGGTATTGAGGTAGCTACATTATAGGTTGCATGCATAAACCATCTACTCTAGGGAAATGTTTTCCACTATAATTTCCACTAAAGGGTGGTGAATCTATGCAAGTCTTTGCCACAGAAGGCTTTGGAGGGTGTCAATTGATATATTTAAGGCAGAGATAGAGAGATTCTTGATTTGTATAGGTGTCAAGAATCTGGGGAGAAGGCAGGAGAATGGGATTGCGAGGGAGTGACAGATCAGCCATGATTGAATTGCGGAATCGAGTTGATGGGCCAAATGGCTCCTATCACTTATGGAAATGAATTATTTATCCAACTACTTTCTGCAAGTTATTAAACCTGCCTCTCCCGATGCATTCTGCCAGCACCATTGCAGGAAATAGAAGGATATGGATCACATGCAGTCAAATGGGATTAGTTGAGATTGGCGTCATGGTTAACACTGATATGGTGGGCCATAAAGCCTGTTCTTGTGCAGTACTGTTTCATAGTATGTAAGAGTAAAAGAGTAGCTAGAGAAAGAATAGGTACCCTTAAATATCAGAATGGCCTTCTTTGTGTCGACCCACTAGAGATGGGGGAGATATTGAATTAATATTTCTTATCTGTTTTTTACTGAGAATACAATTGAAGTTAAGGAATTGAGGCATGGGAGTTGTGTCTTAGATCAGATACGCATTACCAAAGAGGAGATATTGGTGGTTTTATCATTCATTAAGGAGGATAAATCCCCTGACAAGTACATCCTCACAAATTGTGGGACGTTTGGGAGGAAATTGTGGAGGCCATCGCAGAGATATCTGTATCATCTTTAGCCACAGGTTCAGTTCTGGAAGACTGAGGGTGGAGAATGTTTTACCATTATTTAATAATCTGGGCAGCACTGTGGCGCAGCGATAGATTTGCTGCCTTACATCGCCCGAGACCTGGGTTCAATCCTGACCATGGGTGCTGTCTGTACGGAGTTTGCACGATCTCCCTGTGACCTGTGTGGGTTTTCTCCGGGTGCTCCGGTTTCCTCCCACCCTCCAAAGATGTACAGGTTTGTAGGGTAATTGGCTTCGGTAAAATTGTAAATTGTCCCGAGTGTGTAGGGTATTGTTAATGTGCGGAGATCGTTGGTCAGTGCAGACATGGTGGGTCAAAGCACCTGTTTCCACGCTGTATGTCTAAACTAAATACTGAAGAAGGGCAGCAAGAACAAGCCAATGAAATGCAGGGCGGTGAGGCTGACATCAGTGGTGGGAAATTTGTTGCAGGTGACTCTCAGAGTCAGGATCTACCAGCATTTTGATCAGCATGGACAATTAGTCAAGGGATCGTCAGCATGGCTTTGTGCATGCGATATCATGTCTCACAAATGTGATAGATTTCACTGACGAGGTCACCATAAGGGCAGGTAGGTGGATGTTGACAGTAGACAATGGAACTTTAGCAAGGCCTTCGACGAAGACCCACCTGGTATGCTAGCCTGCAATGTAGGAACATTACGTTTGAAAGAGTGCGGAAGAGATCTATCAAAATATCAGAAACAAAGAATTGCAGATGCTGGTTAATACACAAAAGGCACAAAGGGCTGGAGCAACTCAGCAGGTCAAGCAGCATCTCTGGGGATCATGAATAGGTGATGTTATGGTCAAAACGTCTGAATCACAGTGGTGGTCTTAAATGCCAGCTCACAGGGACAAATTTTACTTCTTATTTTAATAATTGATTCATTTGTTGGTGATATCACCGTAGTGGTCATTTGGCTTATTTTGTGTGTCATTAATTAGGTATGTTACAATACTTACCTTCAGCAGCGCTGCAGTTCTGCCACTGGCCGTGTGCGCGATTTTGGCGCCTTTGAGGGGGGGGGGCGGGGTTAAAACCCGTTTTTTTTCCTACCTTGTCCTGGATTATATTTGGTTGGAGTGCAAGCTTTTGCTGAAGAATTGTTCCAACGTCCGTTCTATGTATTTTTTTTTTAAACCGCCCGACAAATTCAGCGCTGGAGTAATTTAAATAATTAGTTTCTAAAGCCGTCAACGGGGACGGATTTCAGGTACGGGACAGGTAAAGGAAAGCCGTTTATTTTATGTATAAAAGTGCTCCTTAAGATGCCTTTAATTCACATTTTACGTTGCGAAACGGTGATTTTTTTCCCCATATGAACCGGCAGTATTTTTCCTGCCGATATGGGGTTTAAATTCACCGCAACCGCAACGTTCCAAATGATCACGTTCCAGAAAAACCCACTCGCAAGATGATTTAAATGGCCATTAATTTACAGGTATTAAACATTAAATTCCTTCCATTTGGCCTATAAATCCATGACAATGAGATTTTAAAATTATGTTATATTGTGAATTCTTGTGTGAATGTTATTTGGACACTTAGGCTATTTAAAAATGTTAATCTATTCTTAAGAAATTGATAGATGTTTAGATCTAGTAATTCAATTTTGTAATTAGCTACAATTAGGTAACTAATTATATGCTTTAATTTCAAGTCATCTAAGTAAGATTGTTTCATATTTGTTTCAGAATGCTTCAATCTATAATAACTGAACATTCCTTTCAGTTCTCTTAATTTTTAAGAAAGTTATCGGCTTTTGACTGTCCTCGATCACAGCTTTTGTGTTAAGTCAATGGAAAAGCAATAGGGAACAAGATGCTAATTTCCGAGTATGAAAATGGCCATAACCTTTTTAATACTGAAGATATGAAAGTGAATTAGGTGTCAAATTAAACTTCTTTTTATGCTTTATCTGATGGGATAAATTACAGACTTGATTTTTTTAATCTCAAAATGTTGTAACATTGCTACATTAATTATGCCAATTTTTGACTGCCCGATATTATGTGGGTGGGATTTATGACGTAGTCAAGGGCGTGTTTGGTGCTGGGTTTCTTGCGTAGAAGCTTAGTTTTAGTTTAACTCGAAGTTACATTGGGAAGGAATACCCTTCGACCATGTGAAGTTTAACCGAGACACAAGGAGTTTTCTAATGTTTAAGCGATATGCTGGAGTTTGATGAAGATTAAAGTGTACGAGTCAGAGAAGGTCAGATGTATATCTTATTGTTTTTCTTCAACAATAAAGAAACTATTAATCAAAAGACTGTGTTATGAAGATTTATCTGTGAAGAAGCTCTGAAGGTCTCACGGAGAGCTCACATGCCTATTACGACATTCTCCTTAAACCATGTAGTCTAACCATGGCTAGAGGGAGTAATCTTTTGAACAATATAAAATTCTGCCACTACAATCACCTCAACACTGACAATCATCCCATCAGACTGGAACTAAACTGCAGAATTAAACCATCCTGCTGCACAATTCCATGCCTTGACAACAAAGTCCAACAACGAAACCGTGGAAAATGTGGATCATTGCCCAAATTCCAAGACAATTTCTCAGCAATGGTGGAGACCAATGATGGAATTAACTAATGTCTTCAGCAAACCAGCACATTCTTAGGCCAACTTAGTAAAAACATTTTGAACATCAAGACATCCAACCAAACTCAACATTCATTTCTTGGCTGGGCAACTGTAATTCCTGGCCCCCAGATACAAGGAAGACATACAACATACAACTCAAAGCACTGAAGAAATACCACTAATGTTGTCTGCACAAACTACTACATATCCAAGGCAGGAGAACTGAATCAGCACATGGACGTGCAGGATACAGACAGATGAGATCAGTTCAACTTGGTATCATATTCAGCACGAACATTGTTTTGTTTAGTTTAGCTCAGTTTAGTTTATTGTCACGTGTATTTCACAAGAGGATTTCAGTATAGGAGTAAAGAGGTTCTTCTGTAGTTGTATATGGCTCTGGTAAGACCACATCTGGAGTATTGTGTACAGTTTTGGTCTCCTAATTTGAGTAAGGGCATCCTTGTGTTTGAGGCAGTGCAGCGTAGGTTCACGAGATTGATCATTGGGATGGCGGGACTGTCATATGAGGAAATATTGAAAAGACTGGGCTTGTATTCACTGGAGTTTACAAGGATGAGGGGAGATCTTATAGAAACATATAAAATAAAAGGTATGGACAAGCTAAATGCAGGAAAAATGTTCCCAATGTTGGGCGAGTCCAGAACCAGGGGCCACAGTCTTAAAATAAAGGGGAGGCCATTTAAGACAGAAGTGAGAAAAAACTTTTTCACCCAGAGAGTTGTGAATTTGTGGAATTCCCTGCCACAGAGGGCAGTGGAGGCCAAATCACTGGATGTAGCAATGTTACAAAATTTTGAGATTTTAAAAATCAAGTCTGTAATTTATCCCATCAGATAAAGCATAAAAATAAGTTTAATTTGACACCTAATTCACTTTCATATCTCAAGTATTTAAAAAGTTATGGCCATTTTCATACTCGGAAATGAGCATCTTGTTCCCTATTGATTTTCTATGGACATAACAAAAAAGTTGTGATCGTGAACAGTCAAAAGCCCATAACTTTCTTAAAAATTAAGAGAACTGAATGAAATTTTCAGTTATCATAGATTGAAGCATTCTGAAACAAATATAAAATAATCTTACTTGGATGACCTGAAATTAAAGCATATAATTAGTTAGTTACCTAATTGTAGCTAATTTCAGACTTCAATTACTAGATCTAAACATCTATCCATTTCTTAATAAATGATTAACATTTTTAAATAGCCTAAATGTCCAAATAATATTCACAAATAATTCACAATAAAACATGATTTTTAAATCTCATTTACATTAATTTATAGGCCAAATGGAAGGAATTCAGTGTTCAATTGCTGTAAATAAATGCCCATTTAAATCAGCTTTCCAGTGGGTCCCTGTGGAACGCGCTGGTTTAGAACGTTCACATTGCGGTAGATTTGTGCCTCAAATGCCCAGAAAAATACTGCGCGATATAATGGGCCCAAAATGAGCTACTCGCAATATTAAACTTTGTATAAAGGGATCTTTAGAAGCCCTTTTTAATGTAAAAATATACAACCTACCTTCAGCTGTCTGCTTTATGAGACCCTGCGGTTGCTGGCGGTCGCGGGTTTAGAGATTGATTTTTAAACTACTATAACTATTATTCAAGGCCTTTAAACCTAATAATAGCTTTTGCGACGGGGTCTTCCAGCGATTTTTCGTTAATAATTAACTAGGCTGAACATCTTCGATTTGAACAGCCTAGAGAAAATCGCGTTTTAAACCCGCCCCCTCTAAACGGCGCCAAAATCGCGCACACCCGCAGCGGCAGATTTTCAAAGACGCTTCAGGTAGGCTTTGCAACATACCTACTGGATGGATTTAAGAGAGAGTTGGATAAAGCGCTGGGGGCTAGTGGAATCAAGGGATATGGGGAGAAGGCAGGCATGGGTTATTGTTTGGGGATGATCAGCCATGATCACAATGAATGGCGGTGCTGGCCGAATGGCCTCCTCCTGCACCTATTTTCTATGTTTCTATGTTTCTATGTGTACTGGGGTACAGTTAGAAGCTTTTGTTTTTGGCATTGTGAGCTGTTCCTGTGCTGTACAGTTCTATTTTCTATGGTCTTTCCCAGATCAGCTTCCTTCGATGAGGTCCCGATGACACTCAGCCCACTCCAATGGCCAAGAAGTTTAATTTGTGTGCTAGAGACCACACTCCCAAGCTGACACTCTTCTTCAATAGATTCATTACTGCTAGGCGTTACCAAATGGACAGAGGGAACTCTTCAAGACCTCCGTGAAAATATGCCACAGCCCCACCAATTCCCAAGATGATGAAGCAGCATCTAGGATGGAACTGAGAACCTCGAGTTCTTTCATTGGAAACATGGGGTCAAGGAAAGAACGTTCATGTCGCGGCCCTGTTTTCACCAATCTTTCCACCAACATGCACAAAAAGCACAAGAAGCGCAAGAAATACCATTTGTATGCAGATGCCGAGAAGTATGTTCAGCTCTGACTGAACAACTTCTAATCTTGTGTCTGGACTCGATAAGAAGATTGGGAACATATTGAAGCCCGTTGAAAATGGCTGAAAGAGCAGACTACCTCTAACACAGCTCACCAATTGCTACGCCAGGCTCCATCTGCAAGCACTTGATGGCCCAGAAGACCGGACACCCACAACTATGAATGGACTGAGAAGAAGAGGAATCCAAAGTGTATCAGACTCAAGTACAAACTGACAAAATTAAGGAGAAAACAGAGGCTAAATAGTTTCCATCATCACAGATTTGAATATGTCTCACAGCCAACCCAGTTAATCTGCTATTACTGCTATTGTAACTCCTTTAGCATTCTGTCTCAAAACAAGGTTGAAGGTTACAGCAACAAGTGGAGTTGAAAATAATTAAATATTCTGTGTGATTTCAAGCCCGTTATGATCTGTGGAAAACGAGTTGCCGGTTTAAAACCAATGCAGGCTGTCATATTGGGCTGACCTCCTGAAAGGTTTACATTGAAACCACTTTCAAAAGAGCCGTACTGTGGAATTTCCCTTGCAGTATTCAGAAAATGTAAATGTTAGGTGAGTTGGTGAAAGGGTCAGAATAACTTGTACATATTTGAAAAATGAGGTTGAGCACCAGCACTCTTGTCTCTGGGTCTGAAAATGATGGATACATTTCCCATCCTGGAGATTTGTGCACAAATGCTAGGCGAACACTCCAGCACTGCACCCAAGGTGGTTCTGCACTTTCCAATGCTGTTACCCCTTTCGATGAGACACTAGCCCATTGAGTCCATCATTTGGCCCATGAGATAGTTTCATTTGGCCTGCCCCTACTTGCCACAATCACAGAATCCTAGCTCTCTTCAGGCTGATGTTTAGTTTAATTTAGTTTCGTTTATTGTCACGTGTGCTGAGGTACAGTGAAAATCTTTTTTCTTTTTTTTTTAAATATATTTTTTAGAAGCAGACATGTTATGGTAAAATATAGTTACATATTATAGTAAAAACTTTACATGTACATCAATCATACATTATTAAAATTTTCAATTGTGGATTGAGTGTTGCACACTCACACACATTGTCTACAGACAGGATAAACTATATACAAAACATCTCCCTTTGTCCTGTGCAGCGCCATCTGCTGCACGGGAGGAGCAACGGGTCCTCCCACCCCACACAGTCCACCAAACATCACAGATACATAAATCAGTATGACAGGCATGCTCAATGCCTAAGTATACAACTGCAGATATAAGGTGATTTTTAGATAAACTCCACAATGCAACAACATATGTAAAGGTTTTCAAGGTTGGGCATTGAAGGACAGCATCTGGAAATACTCAAGTTAATATCATGCATGGGTTTCTATGAAGGATAATCTAAATACAAACATAGAAACATAGAAAATAGGTGCAGGACTAGACTATTCGGCCCTTCAAGCCAGCACCATCATTCAATATGATCACGGCTGATCATCCAAAAGTACCCCGTTCCTGCTTTTCCCCCCATCTACCTTGATTCCGTTAACCCTAAGAGCTAAATCTAACTCTCTCTTGTAAGCATCCAGTGACTTGGCCTCCACTGCCTTCTGTGGCAGAGGATTCCACAGTTTCACAACTCTCTGGGTGAAAACATTTTTCCTCATACCAGTCCTAAATGGCCTACCCCTTATTCTTAAACTATGACCCCTGGCTCTGGACTCCCCCAACATCGGGAACATTTCTCCTGCATCTAGCCTGTCTGATCGCTTAAGAATTTTATATGTTTCTTTAAGATATTCTCTCATTCTTCTAAATTCCAGTGAATATAAGCCCAGTCGAACAATTCTTTCATCATATGTCAGTCAAATGGTTGAAATGCCTTTTTCTCCGCTGAAATAATGACCAAACAAAGGTGAATGCGATTCCACAATGCCACCGCAGCACCAAATGGCCAAGAAACTCATTCTGTGTTGTAATTTTTAAGGATTCAAAGAACATGAAAGGAGGTCAATAAAGTCATTGATATTTACTAACAATAAGCACCAACTCCGTTGAGCTCTTCTATAGTTTGATCTTACTCTCAGCGCGAGTGTTCCCTAAAAGTGGAGCTCCATTTGTTCGGAAAGGGAAAGGATTTGCATCAGAAATAGAATCACCACTTCCATCAATTCTTCAACCTTCTGCAAGCATTTTATTCTTTGTTCTACAATCTCTTGCACAATTAATTAGTTCATTCTTACAGACGTCACATTTATTTAACTGAAAAGGTTACAAGCAGAATTATTAATTTTCAGGTCACTGCTGGTAAACAGCAATGCCTCACACAGCGGTATTCAAGGTTAACGAAGATGCCAATAATGAGTTTCATCTTACGGGGAGGATTTTATTTTATGAGGGAGTACTGCAGCTGTCTTCATATCACTGGAGCTGAAAGAGAGATATGATTAATGTTCTTGTACAATTAAGGTTCAAGTACGTATTGGTTTTAACTTGGTTATTGATGTAAGAAGAACAGAAATACTCTTTTTAAAAATCCATCCTCTTTAGTTTAGTTTAATTTAGTTTAGTTTAGAGATACAGCACGAAACAGGCCCTTCTGCCCACCAAGTCTGTGCTGACCAGCGATTCCTGCACGTTAACACTATCCTACATACACAAGGGACAATTTACATTTATACCAAGCCAATTCACCTACAAATCTGTACGTCTTTGGAGTGTGGGAGGAAACCAAAGATCTCGGCGAAAACCCATGCGGTCACGAGGAAAATGTACAAACTCCATACTGACAGCACCCATAGTCGGGATCGAACCCGGGATCGAACCCGGGCAGCAACACTCTACCACTGGATCATTAATTTGTACAGATTTTATCAATGGACCCCGGTTGACCTAAGGACATCGCACAATAAAATGTTGATGTTCCAAAGATAGAGAATGAATTTCCAGCAACTGGTCTGATCAACAGTTTAATTGTGCTTTTGCTAGCTCCCTGCTGAAGATTGTCTCTCGAGCAGCAGAGAAATATGAATTATCTTTTCAGGTCAACGACCTTTCAAGTGGAAGCATTAATTGTTTCTCTCTCTCCAGGTGCTGCATAACCTGCAGGGTATTTACAGTATTTTCTGTTTTTAATACCTCAAAATAATTAACTATGTTTGTCATCAATTGCAATCAAAGTGGAATTTTAACAAAAGTTCAGTTTAAAATTAAATCTTTAGATTATTTCCAATAAATATTTTTATGACCCTGTTTTTAAAATTATTGTGCAATATAAACAATTGTGAGGAATGGGATTTGCAGGGCATCAGGGCAGACATGCATCGTTTGCAAATGAGTGAATCAAGATTCCAGTTAACAATCTGTAGCCAATTCTTCAATAATGAAGCACAAAGATGCAGCTTCTAAATCAGATCTCTGAGGGATTTAAACTTAGGGGTGCAGAAATACCTTTCAGTGCGACCTTTGGAATAGCGAAGGGATTACCAAAGAGCTCGTGAGCATTCCATCGGCACATTCCAGCAGCATTTATTAACCAACTCCTTATGCACAAAGACCAGCTCAGTCTGTCAACAGAAACTATTTTAGGAAGGTTTCAGGGTCAGATGACAATGAGCTGCTTGAGTTTCATTGTCACAAAGCAATGCATCTTATAAACCACTTGAGGTTACTTTCTCATAATTATTGTAATTTATCATTTATTCCCAAAGAACATGGTTAATGTTATTATTCACCATTGAATACACCCCTTGCCATCCTCGATGTTATGTCGTACAACTTTATCTTGCACCCAAACACATTCTCGCCGTCTGTTTGTGGCACTACTCAACAGTCTCTTATCTTGTATGTAACGCATTCTCGTCTGTCTATCTTCCAATATGTAACACATACCAAACTGTTCCTAAGTGCAACATGTTCAGGTCATCTGTCACTCTGTATGTAATGCTGCATCAGCTGTCTATCACCTCTGTGAGACAATTTCAACTGTCTATTATCTTCCATGCAAATCTAACGTAGTCATCTGCTATTCTTTATGTAACATTATTCCAGTGTTATTTGCTTATTCTCTGGTGTGCAGTTGTTATTCCATCTTTGACATATGCTTGTACTTGGGAAACACCGCCTTTTTATTACTTTGCTGAATGAGTGAGAGAAATAAGTGTTTAAGAAGGAACTGCAGATGCTGGAAAATCGAAGGTACACAAAAATGCTGGAGAAACTCAGCGGGTGCAGTAGCATCTATGGAGCGAAGGAAATAGGCAACATTTCGGGCCGATACCCTTCTTGTTTTACCGTAGAGATAATGCACAAAGCAAACAAAATAAGCCTGTCCCGCTGAGTTACTCCAGCATTTTGGGTCTAACGTAGGTTTAAACCAGCATCTGCAGTTGCTTCCCACACAGAATAAGCAGTTATGCTTCTCGCCTTGAAATATTTGTGAAATATAACATTTCCAGAGCTCATTTTGTAGTATTAACTGTAGGCACTTATTTTTGTTGGAATCGCTCCAATGCATTTCAAGCAAGCCTGTCCTACATCCTTCCTGATCAACAAGAGTGACACTGAGTTTTACAAACAAACCATATTCCCCAGAAAATATTTGCCAAATAAGATGGGGTTGCAGGTGGAGTGAGGAACACATTCTGCTCTATTAAACTTTATTTAAGAAGTTGTCATAGCAATAGAGCAGGGCTATGTATCTGCAGCATTGGAGTGGATGTTGGCTCTATGTAAGAAAGTAAAATAATCATTTTATAAGTTCACTGATTTTCATTTAAATTCAATGAAAATAACAGTTGGAGAGCATAAAAATTAGTCTTCTTTGGTACACATTCCTCTGCAAAGATACTGATGAAGTCTATGGCAGTAGTGGAAAAACACATTTAGATTAACCACAGAGTACCACATGACTCTCTGCACCAGTGTCTCCCACTTAGCTTCTGCTTGCAAGCAATATCAGATGGTCAGATTTACCAAAGTGGGGTCAGGGTATGGAGATGTAGATGTTTTTGATGGTTGTGTAGCAGTGGGTGTAACCACTCCATCAATCTGACGAAGGGTCCCGACCCAAAACGTCCTCTGTCCATTCCCTCCACAGATGCTGCTTGACCCACTGAGTTCCTCCAGGGATAGACACCAAATGCTGGGCAGGAAACATGTGTTGGAAGAACTGCAGATGCTGGTTTAAGCCGAAGGTAGACACAAAAAGCTGGAGTAATTCAGCCAGTCAGGTCGCATCACTGGAGAAAAAGAATAGGTGACGTTTCAGGTCGAGACCTTTCTTCAGACTCCTTCCTGCATGAGTTTAGTTTAGCAATACAGCGCGGAACCCACAAAGGCCCATCAACCCACAAAGTCCATTCCAACTAGCAATCCCCACACACGACCACTATCCTACACACGCTAGAGATACATTTACAATGTTACCGATGCCAATTAACAAACAAACCTGTACGTCTTTGGAGTGTGGGAGGAAACCGGAGCAGCCGGAGAAACCCACGCAGGTTACGGGGAGAACATACAAACTCCATACAGACAGCACCCGCAGTCAGGATCGAACCCGAGTTTCTGCCGCTGTATGGCAGCAACTCTACCGCTGCCCCTCCAGGACATCTAGGAGGTACAGGTTCCTCCAGGACTTTGCTTTATGTCAAGATAATGAAGTCTTTAAATACTGGCAGTAATGGCCAGTTCTCACGGTGCGACCTGACGCAAGATGTCACAAGAGTGAAGTGGTCGTGGTCCAGCACGAGTTCCGCACGATATAACGGGGGGTAGATAAAGAGTTCCCACGGTACTCGGCAATTCTGTCATTTGTGCGAGTGACTTGTCCGTCTCCCGATCTTTCCCGTTAATCGTGAATGAACATCGTGGACTGTAGTGTAGTTAATCACGTGGCACAAATGATGTCACTTTTTTTCACACACTATATAAATATCCTCCTTTCGTAGAATTGGCTCATTTGCAGACATGCCTATACAAAGTTGGTTCGAGTACAGGCTGGTTGTTATTTTCATTGACGTGCTGTATGCATTAGCGCAACATGTGCATCGAAAACGGTTGCGTGAAGGCAGAAGGGTGAGATTAATTAAAAAGAGAATTAAGAGGAAGTCTCACTGGGTTAAGCCCATGTTTCAACGGAGACCTCAATTAGGACAATATGAGCAACTGCTTAATGTGCTGTGCGAAGAGGATAAAAGTGCATTCAAAAACTTTGTCAGAATTTCACCCGAGCTCTTTAATGAGTTAAAGAATAATTTGGGACCTCTGCTGAAGAAGACTGACACTGTAATGAGAAAGGCACTGGAACCAGGGTTGCGCATAGCAATCACCCTCCGCTACTTGGCCTCAGGCGATTCTTATAAAAGTCTATCTTACAACTTTCTTGTCGCCACCAACAGCATCTGTGGTATTGTCAGAGAAACCTGTGAGGCGATCATCCAATTTTATTCAGCTGAAGTGATGGAATGCCCCAGTACACCAGATGCGTGGAAGAGAGTTGCACTGGGGTTTGAAAACAGGTGGAACTTTGCTCACACATGTGGGGCTTTGGATCGCAAGCATGTGGCAATTCGTAAACCACCCGGAGGTGGCTCAAATTATTTCAATTACAAGAAATTCCACTCAATTGTACTCATGGCGGTGGTTGATTATAACTACAACTTCCTGTATGTGGATGTGGGCACACCTGGAAGTGTTGGTGATGGCCGGATTTGGAAAGAAACCTGGCTTGGAAAGAAATGGAAGGTGGAACAGCAGGCATGCCTGATCCAGAACCTCTGTCAGGAGAAGACAGCCCGGACATCCCATATGCGATGGTTGCTGATGAAGCCTTTGCACTACGGCCCTGGATTATGAAGCCATATCCACAGAGGAATCTAACTAGGGAACAGAGGATCTTCAATTACAGGCTGTCAAGGGCCAGGAGGGTAGTAGAATATTATTTTGGCATCTTGGCAAACAGATTTAGATGCTTGCTCAAGACAATGGAGCAGAGGCCCAAGAATGTGGAGAGTATAGTATATGCAGCATGTGTTCTGCACAACCTGATCCGAATGAGAGGTGCAGCTGCTGGATCAGCAACATCCATCCAGGACGGTGACATAGTGGACAGTGACACAGGGGAAGTAACACTAGGTGCTTGGAGAAGTGGTGCGAACAAGTTGAAAATGGTCTCACTGCAGCGTTTGAAAGGTAACTCGGGCACATCCATGTGTGAAAGAGCAAAGAGACCATCTCTGCGCTTACTACAATTCACAATTGGGGAGTGTGCCGTGGCAGGACAGCTATATTGATGGGTAGCCGACCACAGGAACACTACTGCATGTTATAAGCTGACTTCCTAGTGTTGTCCTCTGAAAAGTGCTTCCTATAAGATGTTTGTCCGCAAAACCTGCCGTTTAGAACATTGCATTGTCCCTTTAAATGCCTGAGTTCACGCTTGTAGCGGAGGTTGATGGATATAATGTGTTTTAAATAATCTTGCGTGCCTCATTTGTTGTATTTCGTGTTTGCGAGGCCCTTTTACAGACAAATGTTTTGTGTGATACATCTCCTCTCAATATGTGACAGAATTCGTCTTCTTATATTGTCAAATAGGAATAAAGACTTTGTATCACATTTACCGTGCTGATTGTCTTATTTCATTTTCTACCAAGAGGTGAAGAACACGTTTAAATAGCTGAACATTTCAGGGTCCTGCACACTCAAAAATGTAAATGAGTGAAAATGTGATTATATCACCTCCATTAAGGTATTTTGTGTTTCAGCATGAGAGGGATTATAACATTAGAGACATTCATCTTGTAGTGATGTATTAATGACGATTTGCAGACATCAAGCTGATAGTAAAAAATAAATTTATTTAGCAGTGAGGTAAACAAGCAATGACAATCAAAATGCTGAGGTAAAAGCTTTATCACACTTCAGGATATAATAAAATGTGGAGCCACCAACATGAGCATCACATCACCACTCACATGAGCACCCGGGATACTCCGCAGCTTTCGTCTCCAGCAGGTTGCGCTTTCTCTCCCTATTTCTATAATCCTCTCTGGATTTGTCATAGAGAATCTCATTGCATTGGTACCACTCCACCAGTTCTCCCTCTTGTTCCCTGTTGAAGTTATATGGCCTTACCTTCTGCCATCTTCCCTTTATGTTATCGTCTGCTGAGGCTATTGGGGAGGCAACAGCTACTGGGGAGGCAATCTCAAATCCACCTTGATCACCCTCTCCCTGCTCCAAGGAGCCCACAGGCAGTGGTATCTCTGGCATCTCCTCTTGCCTCTCCACCTGTCTCTCTTGCTGAGTCTCCTCCTCATTTACCTGCATGGCTAAAAACTTTCTGACTTTCTTTGACCCCTTTCTTTGCGCTTTTCTGAGAGGCATCTCTGCAAGTCTTACTGTGAAAAAGATTCTCAAACAATGACAATTAGGTGGGACGTCCTCGATGGACACATGGTCCATTGGCGATATTGAGACCACCTTTTTTACTCACCTTATGTCCCCTCTGTCAAGCTTCCAGGTTTACCGTTCGCAGGAGTTCCCACGGTACCCGCAAGAGTCATTACGGATATCGCACGGATATCGCACTGGCATCTGCGTTCATACAATGTTGCAACGCTGCTCAAGGCACTCTTGGAGAAATTCAAAAATTTTTGAATTTTCTCCCGACCTTACAAAGTTACATGACTACCTGCCGTTAGCGCCACGGAGGTCCTCGGTGGTCCACGAATACCGTACTGCTATCGCAGAAGGTTCCCACGATGTTAAACTCTTGTTAAGTCTTGCTTCAGGTCGCACCGTGAGAAAGCCCTTTAAGAGAGAGAAGAGAAAAAAAACAAATAAGAATTTGAAAGTAAAATAAATAGCTACATATCTGGAGGGGGAAAGACTGCTTTGTTTCTTTGTTTTGACACTATGTCACTATGGGACTTTAAATAACTTTGTTTCTTTCCTCTTCTGCCTCTAGCCATCTCTATTTAAAGGCATTATCGCCCTGACATAAAGCAAAGTACTGGAGGAACTGAGCAGGTCAAGCAGCATCTTTGGAGGCAGGGCCGGCCTTAGGAGGTGCGGGGCCCAATTGGGAACAATTCTGGTGAGCCCCAGGTCCCCACCCAAGGTCTTTAGAATCATAGAGATATAAATAAAGTCTATTATAGACTTTATATCTCTATGGTAGAATGGAAAGTAATCAAAATGTGCGCTTAAAAAGTGCCTGCGAGTTAATGGACCAAACAGATCTAAGCTACATTTTAATATAAAATTGATAGATGTAAGCCTACAAGTAACAAACAAAATGTGTAGATCACCTCTGAAAAGTACATAGTTACAATACCACTTGTTTTAGTGACTGTGAAATGAAAAAAAGTAATTTAATTAACTAGAACCTGGAAAACCAATAACCATTGGTGAAAAACCAGTCCAGGCATTAAATATGTGTGTGTGTGTGTGTGTGTGTGTGTGTGTGTGTGTGTGTGTGTGTGTGTGTGTGTGTGTGTGTGTGTGTGTGTGTGTGTGTGTGTGTGTGTGTGTGTGTGTGTGTGTGTGTGTGTGTGTGTGTGTGTGTGCGTTATGAGTGCGTGGGAGAGAAGAAGAGAAGGGAGGGAGGGAGAGAAGGGAGGAAGGACAGAAGGGAGGGAGGGAAGTAGAGAAAGAAGGGAGGGAGGGAAGGAGAGAAAGAAGGGATGGAGGGAGGGAAGGTAAGAAGGGAAGGGAGGGAGGGAAGGGAAGGAGAGAAGGGAGGGAGAGAGGGGGCCGGAGGCAGGAGCGGATGCCAGGGTCCGGGTGTGAGCTGTGGCCGAGGTTTGCAAATGTTGCTGCAACCCCCGACCCGGCCCACCCTGTATTGTTCACCGCGTCTCCCCGGGGAGAGAGAGGGGTGGAGCTGGGGCTGTGTGCATGAAGCATGGTGACTGGAGGGTCGGGAGCGCTGCCCCGTGACCGTGAGGGAATGACCCACCTCCCCCTCTCCCCCTTCTCCATTCACCCTCACACCCCCCTCCCCGTCTACCCCTTTCTTCCCCCTCCACACCTCTACTCTCTCTCCACCCCCTCTCCCCCTTCCACCGGGGGTAGATCTATCCGAGCCGAGAGTGGATTACTCTAGTGCGGGGCCCCCTTAGGCGCGGGGCCCATTGGGAGCGATTGGTCCAATCGGCTTAAGGCCGGCCCTGTTTGGAGGGAATGGACAGACAACGTTTTGGGTCAGGACCCTTCTTCAGACTGATGGAGGCTCAGACAAAAGTGAGCTGCTGTTTCTTGATCTTACATTGGGCTTTGCTGGAACTTGTAGAAAGCCAAAGGGAATTAAAGTGACAGACACGTAACAATAAACTAAACTAAGCTCAGAAGTGTAGGATTGAACTGCAGATGCTCGTTTATACTGAAGATAGACACAAAATGTTGGAGTAACTCACCGGGTCAGGCAGCATCACTGGAGAAAAGTAATAGGTGACATTTCGGGTCGGAACCCTTTCTCAGATGGAAGCTCAGAACTGTTCTGCAAAGGAATCACCGAATCGCACCAGGGTCTCTTCCATACCCCGCAACACTGCTCTCTCTCCCCATCCCCGCACTCGCAACAAGGGCAGAGTCCCCCTAGTTCTCACCTTTCACCCCACCAGCCGTCACATGCAACAAATAATCCTACGTCATTTTCGCCACCTCCAACGTGACCCCACCACTCGCCATATCTTCCCTTCTCCCCCAATGTCTGCCTTCCGCAAAGACCGCTCCCTCCGCAACTCCCTTGTCAATTCTTCCCTTCCCTCCCGTACCACCCCCTCCCCGGGCACTTTCCATTGCAACCGCAAGAAATGCAACACCTGTCCCTTTACCTCCCCCCTCGACTCCATTCAAGGACCCAAGCAGTCGTTCCAGGTGTGACAGAGGTTCACCTGTATCTCCTCCAACCTCATCTACTGCATCCGCTGCTCTAGATGTCAGCTGATCTACATCGGTGAGACTAAGCGGAGGTTGGGCGATCGTTTCGCCGAACACCTCCGCTCGGTCCGCAAGAACCTACCTGACCTCCCGGTGGCTCAGCACTTCAACTCCCCGTCCCATTCCCAATCCGACCTCTCTGTCCTGGGTCTCCTCCATTGCCAGAGTGAGCAACACCAGAAATTGGAGGAACAGCACCTCATATTCCCCTTGGGGAGCCTGCATCCGGAGGGCATGAACATTGAATTCTCCCAATTTTGTTAGCCCTTGCTGTCTCCTCCCCTTCCTTAGCCCTCGAGCTGTCTCCTCCCATCCCTCAGCCCTCGGGCTCCTCCTCCTCCTTTTTTCCTTCCTTCTCCCCGCCACCCCCTATCAGTCTGAAGAAGGGTTTCGGCCCGAAACGTTACCTATTTCCTTCGCTCCATAGATGCTGCTGCACCCGCTGAGTTTCTTCAGCATTTTTGTGTACCTTCCTTTTTCATCGTAACTTTTTTCATTCATTGTTCTTTATCTCTCCACATCACTGTCTATATCTCTCGTTTCCCTTATCCCTAACCAGTCTGAAGAAGGGACTCGACCCGAAACGTGACCCATTCCTTCTCTTCTGAGATGATGCCTGTCCCGCTGAGTTACTCCAGCTTTTTGTGTCTAACTTTGGTTTAAACTAGCATCTGCAGTTCCTTCTTGCACATCCTAGAGTGTTTCACACATAATTCAGCTCTTTTTGAAGTGTTATCACAGCTGCAATAGGAGAAAAGCAGGAGCCAATGTTTAAGATGCAATAACATTCCTGATAAGCAACGGTGTGAAGTGTAGGTTAGAATGCAGAGTTGAGGAGGTTACAGTCAGATCAAACATGATTATAATATAAAAGATAAAAAGTTGGATGATTTATTTCTGACTCCTTGGTTTGCTCTTCCATATCCATCAACATTTCCCCTTTATTTCACACCTTTCAGTGTCACTGTGGGAGATCCAACAGCTTTATTTTTGCCTCTTTATTGCACCAGCCACAGACCAAGATAGTCTTCCCAAGTGAAGTCCCAATTCTCTTGCACTTCTAGTTTAGTGTTGCATTTGGTGTTCACACTTTAGTCTCCCCTTGGTAGGAGAGAACAAACAGTGATTCGGTGATTCCCGGGGAAGGGAGAAGACTCAGGCACCTGGCATAATTCCAGGAGCTGGTTTCAGGTTAACCCTTACAGCTAACAGCTTACTATTATCAAAAGTATAACCAATTATAAATAATTAGTAGATGAAAGTGTTAGATAAATAAATTTCACAGTAGCTGAACACATATCTGATAAGTCTGAATGAAATATAAATATATATATAGTGTAATTGGATGAAATATAATTGATTTTGAAATGGTACCGCCCTCCTAGGTTTAGAGTAATAAAAGGAGCGGAGCTAATTGTACAACATCAACTTCGGAAGTCGAATAGATGTCGAACCCCACAGACGCGTGGGACACGCACTACAGTGTCGAATACTTCAGACACTGTAATTTTACTTGTTCAATTTTTTTTTTAATCACAATATGTCACTACTATGTGTTTTTTTTCAAGGAAAATCGCAAAAGGGATCTACCAAGGAAGTTAGCAATAAAAACGCCCCCCAAATATCCAGAGTCCTGAGGTATGGATGCACCGTAATAAATAAGGGTATTAAAATCAGAGAAAATGCAAGATGATAAACAAAAGAAAATGGGAGGAATCACATTGTGTAGCTGGAATATAAGGGGTATTAATGAACCAATTAAAAGGGGCAAAATACTAGCTCAGTTGAAATCATATAACACGGACATTACTTTTCTACAAGAAACGCACCTTAAACATCAAGATCAGATGAGATTGAGGGTGAATTGGATAGGCCAAACATTTCACTCCTCATATACTTCGAAATCCAGAGACACCGCAATCATTATTCGCAAAGGAATACCATTCAAATTAAAGAACATTATATCAGATAAGGAAGGGAGATATCTTATAGTTACAGGAGAGATCCATGCTACGCCAATCACCTTGGTAAACATATATGCGCCCAATTTTGATAATCCTCAATTTTTTAATAAAATCCTGAATATAATTGCAGAATTTAACTACCAAAATGTTATAATTGGAGGAGACTTCAACTGTGTTTTAGATCCGTACTTAGATAAATCGATGCAAAAACAAAGAGGTAATATGAAATCTAAAACTAGTGAACTCTTAAATACATATATAAAAAATACAAATATAGCAGACGTCTGGTGGATCGCGAATCCGACTGGAAGGGAATACTCGTTTTATTCAATGGTACACAAAACATACTCACATATAGACTACTTCCTAGTGGATACAAAACTAATCCCTTATACTATGAACCCTAAATATCACACCCATACAATTTCAGATCACTCTCCGCTAACTTTCGTTCTAAAATTAGAAGGAATGTCTACGAACAAATCGTTCTGGAGGTTTAACTCGCAAATTTTGAAAGACCCACAAGGGAGTATATGTCTAAAAAAACAGATGGACCTATTTTTTGAGACAAACGATACACCAGATATATCGCCCACTTTATTATGGGAATCCTTCAAAGCATTTATTAGAGAAGTAATTATCTCGTATCAAGCTTTCCAAAACAAAAAGAATAAGAATGAACAAAGACAATTAGAAGAACAAATTAGAAAACTAGATATAGATAATGCTAAAGACCCAACTATGGATAAACATAATAAAATTTTAATACTGAAATTTAAGCTAAATAAATTATTATCAGAGAAGGTTATAAGATTATTCCAAATTACAAGACAAGAACATTTCGAATTTGGGGATAAACCCCATAAACTATTTGCACGCCAACTGAAAAAACAAGAAAAGATCATGCAATTTTAAAGATTAAATCAGATAGAGGGGAATTATTAACACTTCCTAATGATATCAATAAAAGATTTGCTCAATTTTACAAGAATTTATACACATCAAAAACGCTAATAGACAATAATAAAGTTTCAGAATTTTTGGACAATTGTAACCTTCCAAAACTAGAACTGAAGGAACAAGAGGAACTGGGAGCACAAATTACATCTAAGGAAATAGAAGACACAATAAACTCACTTAAGAATGGAAAAACACCAGGACCAGACGGATTCAGTAATGAATTTTATAAATGTTTTTACGACATAGTTACATCACGTCTACAGAAAATGTATACATACGCTTTTAAAGAACAAATCTTACCTGAAACACTAGCAGAATCAACGATCAAATTAATACTTAAAAAAGATAAAGACATAGAAGAACCAGGCTCATATAGAGCTATTGCTTTGTTAAATACGGACCAAAAAATATTAGCGAAAACACTAGCTAGAAGACTAAGTTAATATGTTAGTAAATTAATAAATGAGGATCAAACGGGATTTATACCTAAGAGACATTCATTTAATAACCTGAGACGTCTGCTTAACATAATGCACTCTCACAAATCTCAAGAACAAGAGTTAGCTATCATTTCATTGGACGCAGAAAAAGCGTTTGATCAAGTAGAATGGGATTAAATGATTAAAGTATTGCAAAAATTTCAAATGGGAGAGAACTTCATCGCATGGATAAAATTATTATATAACAAACCCACGGCTAGAATATTAACTAATAATATACTATCTACGAAATTCCAATTAACAAGGGGCAATAGACAAGGATGTTCATTATCACCGCTGTTATTCGCTCTGGTAATTGAACCTTTAGCTGAAAAAATTAGAACACACCCGGATATTTACGGTTATAATACTAAATATTCAAATAACAAAATATCCTTATATGCAGACGATGTATTACTGTATATCACAAAACCCCAAATTAGTATACCAAACATATTAAATCTAATTGAGGACTTTGGATCTTTCTCAGGATACAGAATAAACTGGAACAAAAGTGAAATTATGTCGATAAAACCGAAAGACTCAACACATCTCTTGAAATTCCCCTTTAAAATAGCCACAGAAAAATTTAAATATTTAGGAATTGAAATCACTAGAAACTATCACGCTATGTTTAACGCCAATTATAGCCCCTTACTTAAGAAACTAAATAATCTAATCAAATTCTGGAAAACGCTCCCGATGTCTTTAATTAAGTCGAATAAATGCTATAAAAATGATCTTTTTACCACAAATCCTATATTTATTTCAATCAATTCCAATATATCTTCCAAAAAAGTTTTTCAAAAAACTAGACTCGGACATTACAAATTTTATATGGGATTATAAATCCCATAGAATACAAAGAGCACACCTTAGTAAATCAAAAGAGATGGGTGGTCTAGCGCTCCCTAATTTTATGTACTATAATTGGGCAGTAAATATTAAAAATATGATTCACCTGCTGGACAATTCTGCCCAGCAGGTGGACTGGATTGTAATGAGGACTGCTCTCCATGTAATACAGGAGCGACTCTCCTCTCACCAATGAATCTGAATAACAAAAATTATAATAAAAATCCAATGATACATAGCACAATTAGAACTTGGAAACAAATAAAACAGAATCTAAAATTAAGAAATCTATCTCTTTTAATGCCAATAGTCAATAACCCGTCGTTTAAACCCTCAATTATAGATAAATCATTTACACAATGGGAAAGAATGGGAATTAAAGCGCTCGGAGACTTGTATGAATTAGGAAAATTATTATCATTTCAACAATTACAACTGAAATATAATTTGAAAAATAATCAATATTTTAAATATCTTCAAATCCGTGACTATCTGAAAAAATACACAAAAGACTATCATAACATGTCCCCAGACTTATTGGATGAAGCCATGAAGACAAAGGCTGAATCAGCAAATCTAATATCATACTTATACAACATTATTTTAAATATAGAAATACCTACAACCGATGGTGTTAGAAGAGACTGGGAACAAGAACTAGCTATAAAAATTTCAAAAGAGAGCTGGGATAAACACTTACTATATGTGCATAAATGCTCGATCAACGTACGACATACTCTAATTCAATATAAAACATTACATAGACTATATTATTCAAAAACTAAAATAAATAAACTTTCCCCCAATGTCTCACCCATTTGTGATAAATGTCAGTCACAAGAAGCTACCATAGCTCACTCTTTTGTTTTTTGTATAAAAATCCAAACATTTTGGAACTAAATATTTGAAATCTTCACAAAATTATTTAAAATAATACTTGTACCAAAAGCAGAATGGATCATTTTTGGAATATCGGAAGGTAACCCCGAATTAAACGTGTTTCAAAAGAACTTACTTAATTACGGGCTAATAATGGGAAAAAAGCTTATACTCAAATTTTGGAAAAATGCTCCAATACCAACAATAAAAATGTGGATTTCAAACATGTTCGAAACACTACACTTGGAAGAGATGAGACTCCTCCTAGCAGGCAAAGCAGACCACTTCCAAAAGACGTGATCTGCATTTATGGAACTTTTACAAACATAAGGTCCAATAGTAATTTAAAATATAAATGGTACCAGGATCTGGTAACGGGGGGTATAAAATATATATATTTTTTTAAACACGGTTGGTATATCCTTTTTTGCGAGTTTTGTGTTACAATAGAGCGATTGTTTTTCCTTTTTTTTTCTTTTCTTTCTAGGGTCTTATTTCCTTTCTTTACTTCCTTCTCTAACTTCTTCCCTAAGGGGCTTTCTTTTCCCAACACTTTCCTGCACCTTCACGATTCTTGCTCACTTTCCTTACTTCTTTTATTTCTATCTTTTTTAAAGCTCAAAAAATGAAGTGGTACAACAAATGTAATAAGATATATCTGATGTGTATTATTGTAATTTACTGTACTTCTAATTTAAAAAAATAAATAAAAAAATAACAACAAAAAAACCAACAAAAAAAAACCTCCCACAATCTGCCCGACCGAGCCTCCAACCTCATCGTTCCCCAGCCCCGCACGGCCCGTTTTTACCTTCTCCCCAAAATCCACAAACCTGACTGTCCCGGTAGACCCATTGTCTCTGCCTGTTCGTGCCCCATCAAACTCATCTCCACATATCTTGACTCCATCCTATCCCCCTTGGTTAAATCCCTCCCCCACCTATGTTCAAGACACCTCAGACACTCTCCGCCGCCTCCGCACATTCCATTCTCTAGGCCCTCACCCCCTCATCTTCACCATGGACGTCCAGTCACTCTACACCTCCATTCCCCACCAGGATGGTCTCAAAGCCCTCTGGTTCTTCCTCGACCAGAGGAGCAACCTATACCCAGCCTCTGACACTCTCCTCCGCATAGCGGAGCTGGTCCTTACCCTCAATAACTTCACGTTTAACTCCTCCCATTTACTCCAAACACAAGGCGTAGCTATGGGCACATGCATGGGCCCCAGCTATGCCTGCCTCTTTGTCGGGTACGTCGAACAATCCTTGTTCAATACATACCAGGGCCCCATCCCCGGCCTCTACCTCCGTTACATCGATGACTGCTTTGGGGCCACCTCCTGCACCCACACACAACTGACAGACTTCATCCACTTCACCACCAACTTCCATCCGGCATTCAAATACACCTGGACTATTTCCGACACTTCCCTACCATTCCTTGACCTCACTATCTTCATCGCAGGTGATAGACTTCTGACCGACATCCACTACAAACCCACTGACTCCCATGGCTATCTGGACTACACTTCTTCCCACCCTGCATCCTGTAAGGACTCCATCCCCCACTCCCAATTCCTCCGCCTACGCCGCATCTGCTCCCAGGATGAGGCGTTCCACACCAGGGCATCTGAAATGTCCTCATTCTTCAGGGAACGGGGATTCCCCTCCTCCACCATAGATGAGACTCGCACCAGGGTCTCTTCCATACCCCGCAACACTGCTCTCTCTCCCCATCCCCGCACTCGCAACAAGGGCAGAGTCCCCCTAGTCCTCACCCTTCACCCCACCAGCCGTCACATACAACAAATAATCCTACGTCATTTTCGCCACCTCCAACGTGACCCCACCACTCGCCACATCTTCCCATCTCCCCCAATGTCTGCCTTCCGCAAAGACCGCTCCCTCCGCAACTCCCTTGTCAATTCTTCCCTTCCCTCCCGTACCACCCCCTCCCCGGGCACTTTCCATTGCAACGGCAAGAAATGCAACACCTGGCCCTTTACCTCCCCCCTCGACTCCATTCAAGGACACAAGCAGTCGTTCCAGGTGCGACAGAGGTTCACCTGTATCTCCTCCAAACTAATCTACTGCATCCGCTGCTCTAGATGTCAGCTGATCTACATCGGTGAGACTAAGCGGAGGTTGGGCGATCGTTTCGCCGAACACCTCCGCTCGGTCCGCAAGAACCTACCTGACCTCCCCTGTGGCTCAGCACTTCAAATCCCCATCCCATTCCCAATCCGACATCTCAGTCCTGGGTCTCCTCCATTGCCAGAGTGAGCAACAACGGAAATTGGAGGAACAGCACCTCATATTCCGCTTGGGGAGCCTGCATCCGGAGGGCATGAACATTGAATTCTCCCAATTTTGTTAGCCCTTGCTGTCTCCTCCCCTTCCTTAGCACCTCGAGCTGTCTCCTCCCATCCCCCATCCTTCCTTCTCCCCGCCACCCCCTATCAGTCTGAAGAAGGGTTTCGGCCCGAAACTTTACCTATTTCCTTTGCTCCATAGATGCTGCTGCACCCGCTGAGTTTCTCCAGCATTTTTGTGTACCTTCGATTTTCCAGCATCTGCAGTTCCTTCTTGAACACGATGAAAAAGGAATCAGGCCATTGTTAGCCTTTGTAGGGTGAAAATGAGAAGCTAGTGCGAGTTGGGTGGGGGAGAGATAGAGTGAGAGAGGAATGCCGGGGCTACCTGAAGTGAGAGAAATCAATATTCATACCACTGGGCTGTAGATTGCCCAAGTGAAACATGTGATACTGTTCCTCCAATTTGTGTTTAGCCTCACTCTGACAATGGAGGACTCCTAAAGGCGCTGGTCCTTCTCTGAGCCGTTAATGAGAGCTCGTAGGCTGCAGCTGCACATTGAGCTCTCCTGCCACCAGCACATTTCCCCGAGTGGAAAATCATGAGCCTGTGTTTCCCTGTGAAGCGTTCCCAGAGGATGCTTCAGCTCACTGGGAGCAACAGATTCCCACTCAGTCATAAACCTGCAGGGTCAAGCTGAGCACACTGAGAAAATTAATAGTTTGCTGGGCTGTCAAATACGCAACAACACCAAATTTACCGAAGAATGACAAGAACGTTGTAGAAAAACAATTCGTTCTTTTTCTTTTCCTCTTTTTTTATTAAATTATTCTGGTAATGTAACAAAAATGCAGATTGTTAAGCAGAGAGAAAGACGGAAATTTGTTTGCCGTAAGATCAACTTTCTCGCTTCTTACATCTAATGTTGCTACTAAATGGCTGGAATTATGTGGTTGGGAATGGACCGAGATTGTGACTATTTGGGAAAGTAAACAAAAGTTTCTTAAAATGGCCACATGGGACCTCCTCTCTAGCTACAAAGGGTCATGATCAACAATTTGGAAAATTACCAAATGGCAGGGAGTTTGTTCTTATGAAATCTATCAATGGAAAATAACTAACTGAATCTCAGAGAATTGTAGGGCTTTGATGAATGGTGCACACAGGCCAGATTACTTCAAAATGATCCTTCTTCTTCGGGGCAATTGTATGAGCAAGTAACCCAAACACAATCAGAGAGAACCTTCATCAGACCTTATCTGGACAAACCCCATGAGCTGAGTTTAACAGGTAATAACACAGTGTCACACCAATGTTCATTCTGAAGATGAACTGTTGGACATCTTGAGTGAGAATTGGAATGCAGTTCTGTGACATGCTTCTATTTCTGGGCCAACAATTCAAATGCCTACGTGAATAAAGAAGGGAATATACATTCAAGCCATGTCGTAAAACGTTTGGAATGGGTAATTTAATGCTTTTAAATTGCTGGAAATAGAACAGGTATCAACAGAAGTGGCCAATGTTAACATGCACTTATATAGCAATTTTCTTCTTGTTCTGCAGAGCCTTGTGATCGAGGAGTGTTAACGGCCCAGTTTTGTAGGTTCTATTGCAGCTGATGAGGCCAGTGTGAGAACCACAGACTCTTCCGCAGGATAGTGAATGATGGCTTGTGAGATGGTCCACTCCATCCGTGTTATTGAGCCTTCTTGTGCTTCCAATACTTGTATGATGATGATGATACTTTATTGTCATGTGTGGGGTGGAAGATTGCAATCTTCAAGTGGTCTTCCCTGTTACCACTAGAAATACGATTTCTCCAGAAAATTCAACAAGTATAGATGGTTACTCGAGTAGATATGTTTACATGCAGAATATGTACATTTAATCTACCTCTGGCACTTCCAAGAGTGCAAGGACTAGTCTTGACAGACAGGGGAATTAGCCTTGACTGGTGGGGAGTATTTTTGTCATTCTCAAACACCTTTTTAAAATGTGTTTACCATTGGACATATCCTAAGCTACAGTGGGGGAGATGATTGCTGAGTAAGATGGGCACAAAGTGCTGGAGTAACTCAGCAGGTCAGGCAGCATATCTGGAGAAAAAGGATGGGTGACGTTTCGGGTCGGACCCCATCTTCAAATCCAAAACCTCACCCATACCTTTTCTCCAGAGATGCCTTATTCCCACCGATAACGCCCCCACCACCGTGTTTCACAGATGAAGTGATATGCTTTGGGCAGTTCCTTCTCACCTCTATACTTTGCTCTTGCCATCATTCTGATATGTTAATCTTCGTCATCTGTCCACAAGGCCTTTTCCCAGAACTGTGGTTGCTCTTTTAAGTACTTCTTGGCAAACTGTAACCTGGCCATCCTATTTTTGCGTCTAACCAGTGGTTTGCATCTTGCAGTTTAGCCTCTGTATTTCTGTTCATGAAGTCTTCTGCGGATAGTGGTCATTGATAAATCCACACCTGACTCCTGAAGAGAGTTTCGGATCTGTCGGACAGGTGTTTGGGGATTTATCTTTATTATAGAGATAATTCTTCTGTCATCAGCTGTGGAGGTTTTCCTTGGCCTACCAGTCACTTTGCGATTAGTAAGCTCACCAGTGCTCTCTTTCTTCTTAATGATGTTCCAAACAGTTGATTTTGGTAAGCCTAAGGTTTAGATGATGTCTCTAACAGTTGTATTCTTGTTTCTCTGTCTCATAATGGCTTCTTTGACTTTCATTGGCACAACTTTGGTCCTCATGTTCATAAACAGCAATAAAGATTTCCAAAGGTGATGGAAAGACTGGAGGAAAGATTAGGTGCTGAGAGCTCTCTTATACCTGCATTAAGGAGGCATTGAAACACCCCTGAGCAATCACAAACATATGTGAAGCCATGTGTCCCAGACATTATGGTGGACTGTAATAATGCCCTAAACACAGCTGTCATTTTAGATGGCAAAACCAAAACGTATAAAAATGGCCTTTAATAAAATCTGACAATGTGCACTTTAACCACATGTGATTTTCTTCTATTACAAATCTCAAATTGTGGAGCACAGAGGCAAATAAATAAATGATGGGTCTTTGTCCCAAATATTATGGAGGGCACTCAGTGTATGTGCAGGAATCACATGTTCCACACCCTGATACTTGATTTTCCTACCCGTAAGGCTCAAACAGAAAGTTGTCCTTGATGTACTTGTGAAAATTTCCAACAAGTTAGTAAATTAGCTCTGCTCTATTCTGACACACACCAGCTGCAGTCAGAATGCTATAACTAAAAGGTTGTTTTCAGCAAGTTCCTTCCTGTGCCTAATATAAAGATCCTCTCTCCTCAGTGGGCTTAAACTTTTCTTTCCATGGTTTAAGCAGAAAACCCCCACTGCGAGGTGCTCACTGTGCTTATTCTACATCTGTTTGGGTCAGATAACTTCTCAGCCTAAGCTCAAACTCTGATCTGTCACAAAGCAACACGAGTCCAACAGCAGACAGAAAAAGCTAAAGTAACTCAACGGGTCAGGCAGCATCTCTGGAGAAAAGGAATAGGTGTCGTTTCGAGTCAAGACCCTTCTTCAGACTGAGAGTCAGGGGAAAGGGAAACGAGAGATATAGGAGGTACAGAGAACAAATGAATGAAAGATATGCAAAAAGCAGCGATGATCAAGGAAATGTGGAGCCCACAATGGTCCATTTTTGGCTTGGGATAGATGATAACCACCTTTCCTTGATTATAACCATATAACAATTACAGCATGGAAACAGACCATCTCGGCCCTTCTATTCCGTGCCGATCACTTATTCTCCCCTAGTCCCATCTACCTGCACTCAGACCATAACCCTCCATTCCTTTCCCATCCATATACCTATCCAATTTATTTTTAAATGATAAAATCGAACCTGCCTCCACCACTTCCACTAGAAGATTAATGGTGAAATGAGCAGAGACTGACTAGCCCAGGTGACATGGCATTTGAAGATATTAATGATCTGGATGAGGGAATTGAAGGCAATATCTCCAAGTTTGCGGATGACACTAAGCTGGGGGGCAGTGTTAGCTGTGAGGAGGATGCTAGGAGACTGCAAGGTGACTTGGATAGGCTGGGTGAGTGGGCAAATGTTTGGCAGATGCAGTATAATGTGGATAAATGTGAGGTTATCCATTTTGGTGGCAAAAACAGGAAAGCAGACTATTATCTAAATGGTGGCCGACTAGGAAAAGGGGAGATGCAGCGAGACCTGGGTGTCATGGTACACCAGTCATTGAAAGTAGGCATGCAGGTGCAGCAGGCAGTGAAGAAAGCGAATAGTATGTTAGCTTTCATAGCAAAAGGATTTGAGTATAGGAGCAGGGAGGTTCTTCTGCAGTTGTACAGGGTCTTGGTGAGACCACACCTGGAGTATTGCGTACAGTTTTGGTCTCCAAATCTGAGGAAGGACATTATTGCCATAGAGGGAGTGCAGAGAAGGTTCACCAGACTGATTCCTGGGATGTCAGGACTGTCTTATGAAGAAAGACTGGATAGACTTGGTTTATACTCTCTAGAATTTAGGAGATTGAGAGGGGATCTTATAGAAACTTGTAAAATTCTTAAGGGGTTGGACAGGCTAGATGCAGGAAGATTGCTCCCGATGTTGGGGAAGTCCAGGACAAGGGGTCACAGCTTAAGGATAAGGGGGAAATCCTTTAAAACCGAGATGAGAAGAACTTTTTTCACACAGAGAGTGGTGAATCTCTGGAACTCTCTGCCACAGAGGGTAGTTGAGGCCAGTTCATTGGCTATATTTAAGAGGGAGTTAGATGTGGCCCTTGTGGCTAAGGGGATCAGAGGGTATGGAGAGAAGGCAGGTACGGGATACTGAGTTGGATGATCAGCCATGATCATATTGAATGGCGGTGCAGGCTCGAAGGGCCGAATGGCCTACTCCTGCACCTAATTTCTATGTTTCTAAGATGTGTTCATTGACCTTGGCCACTCTGTGACACCACTCCCAGTACTTCATCCGGTTTCTCAGGACTCGATTCCTGATGTTGACTTCCAGGTAGACAAAAAAATGTGGAGTAACTCAGCGGGACAGGCAGCATCTCTGGAGAGAAGGACTGGGTGACTTTTCAGGTCGAGACCTTTCCTCACCCAAAACATCACCCATTCCTTCTCTCCAGAGATGCTGCCTGGCCCGCTGAGTTACTCCAGCTTTTTGTGTCTATCTTCGGTTCCTTCTGCAGTTCCTTCCTACACATTGACCTCCAGGTACGACTGTTCCCAATGCCTCCTGACTAGGCACGGAAATCGCTATCAAAACATGGGGGGGACACAATTTCTTGGCGGCCGCGCACGCGCACGCACATACACACACACACGGGCGAGGCTTCGAAGACCGGAGAGCCGAGGAGGAAGGAGCCGCTGATGACAACGGATGTGAGAAGTGTGTCGGTAGGAGATGAACCACGGTATTGCCTCCAGCGCCTTCAAGGTCGGCTGCAGAAGCCCCCCCCCCCCCCCCCAACTCAAGACACAGCTGATCGGGCAAGGAGAGGAGAGGGATGTCGGTCGGTTCGCGGGCCGAGCAGGTCGAGGGTGATGGAGGAGACCCGGTCTGCAGCAGCTTGGATCCTACCTGGATCGGGAGCCGTTCCGGTACAGCGAGCGGGTAGACCAGACTTTAGACTTTTTGTAAATGCCACCAAAATATGGAGACTCGTGCATGAGTGATCTCAGCAAAAAGAATTTATCTGCGCAGTGCAGACATGACAATAAAGCACCGTTGAACCATTGAACCAATATAAATATCATTGCACACCTAAACAAAGATCTGGTGACTCAATGTTCCACTCCTTCTGCTATGTGCAGGAATCACATTTTCCACACCCTAATACTTGATTTTCCTACCCGTAGGGCTCAAACAGAAAGTTGTCCTTGATGTATTTATGAACATTTCCAACATGTTAGTAAATTAGCTCTGCTTCTATTCTGACACACACCAGCTGCAATCAGAATCTCCACTGCTTCACTTCTCCTCCTTCAACAAATCTCCTGGGCAGCAATATCAGTAAACTGTGGAGCTTGTGCTTGCTCGCTTTCCCCTTTAATTTCTACAACCTAGAACTACCAGTGACTGGATATCGAAATCATTATAATGGACTGGCTGTCCAAGGTTGTCTGCATGGCAGCATTGGGAGAGGATTACTCGTGAATCCTTCATGTTCCCCAGGCTTATTTTCAGTGAGCGTACTGAAAAGCAGCGCCTTTACTTCCTGAGGAGGCTCAAGAAAGCTCACCCGTCCCCCCAGATCCTGACCAACTTTTACCGCTGTACCATTGAAAGCATCCTGACCACCTGCTTCATGGTATGGTACAGCAGTTGCACCGTAGCTGACAGGAAGGCACTACAACGGGTGGTGAAAACCGCTCAGCACATCATCGGTGCCCCGCTCCCTGCCATGGATGCCCTCCACCGAAAACGGTGTCTGAGACGGGCCGGGAAGATTATCAAGGACCCCTCCCACCCTAACCATGGACTGTTTGCCCTCCTCCCATCAGGGAGGCGGTACAGGAGCCTCAGGTCTCGTACAAGTAGGATGAGGAACAGCTTCTTCAACAACACTATCACATTGCTGAACTCGGAGTCCCGCCGATAGATTTCTCCAGTCTCTCCGTCCACATTGTTTGCTTATTCTGTATTTTTATTTCTATATTGCACTATTACTACGGACTGACGCTAAATTGCATTTCGTTGTACCCATACTTGTATCTGTGCAATGACAATAAAGTTGAATTGAATTGAATTGAATTATCCCAAGTAATATTTCATCTCCAAAGTCTAAAATCTAAAGTAAAGTCTTAAGCATCAATTAAAAACACTGACTTCTATACACTGGGGTTCAGCTTCAGCATGCTGTTCTTTCCCTGTCAGTCATGTGAAGTTAGAATAGCTGAAGCTGGCAGACTTCACATTATAAAATTGCTTGATATAAGAAGCACATAATGCTTCTGCAACATGAATGTCAATATCTTACATTGACCGCAGACATCCCAGAGCAATATTGTTCATTGAGCAGACTGAAGCCGGCCATCCACACAATGGGCACCGCTGCCATGATATGGTCAGGGGCTGCTCCACATTAAATGTGTGTGAATGTTCGCTCAGAAAGGAAGCCAACTCAATAGCCCCAATGAATTCCTGCATCCGGACATTGTAAGCAACATTGAAATAAGTTTCCTGCATTTGTAAAGCCCCCAGTTTATCTCTAAATATGTTTGTTGGCTTTGTTATCATTCCGAGTTTTTAAACAGTAAGACAGGTTTCATTCAGAATCACTTTAAGCAAAGCTGTAAAGAGAGCATGCACAGTTTCATTTTCCCATGAAGGGTCTGGAATTGTTCAGCACGTCTATGTACTAATCCACTGACAGAAACAGGCTGCCCGTAAATCTCTCACTGTCAGTCCGTTTCTTTCAACAGTAAGATTTCAAAATTGAGCTGCAGTTTTTAGTAATGCGACTGACATCTATCTATTTTCACTTTTGTCACACATTTCCGAATAGGGCACAGGGCAGCCTTTGTCACCTGAAGGTGCCAGAAATATACAGAGTAGGCAGGTAGTGATCCGAAGACCCGAAACGTCACCCATTCCTTCTCTCCAGAGATGCTGACTGTCCCGCTGAGTTACTCCAGCATTTTGTGTCTACAGGTAGTGATATCATCTTGGTGAGCATTCTCATCCACCTGTCAACTCATGTGATTGTCACGTGTGGAAAATCTGGTATCTCGCAGCAGGAGTAAGCTCTCCACATGTGCCATTGTGTAGGGTGGTGAATGACCCTCAAACTTGTTGATACCTGATTCGCAATTAAATGCTTTAGAGGGAATCAAGTCAATTACTTGTGTGATGAGGTAGAGTTCTCTGAATTAAAGGGAAACGCTATGTTTCAGGTTGAGGTTGGATTTCCAAATGATATCTTCTGCCCTATCTGTTTGTCAGCAGAGATTGATGGATTGATTCTCATTCCATCTGTCTCAACCTGATGGGGGGGTGGCAAAAGAAAAGTTAACTTTTTAAGAAATGCAGAAGAAAAGTTCACCAAGCATATGTTAACTTGTGTTAACATTTGATGAGCGTTTGAAGGCACTGTACTCACTGGCGTTTGGAAGGATGAGGGGGCACCTCATCAAAACTTTCCGAATAGTGAAAGGCCTGGATAGAGTGAACGTAGAGAGGATGCTTCTTCTAGTGGGAGAGTCTAGGACCAGAGGCCATAGACTCAGAATAATAGGACATACCTTTAGAAAGGAGATGAGGAGGAATTTCTTTAGTCAGAAGGAAGTAAATCTGTGAAATTTGTGGCCACAGACGGCTGTGGAGGCCGTTAATTGATATTTTTAAGGTGGAGACTGACAGATTCTTGATTAGTAAGGGTGTCAGGTTAATGGGGAGAAGGCAGGAGAATGTAGTTGAGAGGGAAATGTAGATCAGCCATGATTGAATGGCGAAGGAGACGATGGGCCAAATGGCCTGGTTCTGCTCCTATAACTTATGAAGAAAAGGTCAATAAAGAAGAGAAAGGAACCTGACAGAAGAAGAGGATGTGAAGAGGAGAATTCTGTCCAAGGAGGATTTGTCTTCAATACACCTTAAGAGTACATTCAGCAGTGTTCACCTTAGATGAGGACCAATGACTCCACTATACTGTAATGATGTGGATGCAGGTCTATCATGTGATGCAGACATGGCAGCAACCTCAGAGCCCTGTGTGGACCATCTCGAAAATGATAGTGAAGGGAAAAATGGCCCTTCATTTCTTCACCTCACGATTACTCCAAGCTTCTACTGATAACATTATACAGAACCCGTAGCATTAGGGAGATGAAGAACATCCTCTTCTCAAGGAGAGTCACATTCATCTCCTACCGTTTGGGTAGAGGAAAGCCAAAAGCACACAAGGAAAGATTGACCAGGATTATGTATTTCTTATGAAGTGTCATCCCTGATTCATTGAACTCAAATCAGCTGTTTTCTGTTGATTCCTCCTCAGCGCATCAAAATGTATCACTATTGTTGGAGTATAATTTCTTTAACTTTTATCCCTCATTCATCTGCAGAAGATTTTCCTTGTCATTGCCATTCATTCAGATAGATCGCTCGATGCTATCATTATGTATCTGGCAGCTGTGGCCTCCATTTTCCCACCACTGCAGAGCACCAAATGGATGCCTGGTGATAAGGGCCTGATTCCAATGTGTAAAGCAGACAGAGGGCCATCATTCCTTTCACAGCATCATCCACAAGAGCAACAGAGGCAACACAAGATGAGAACTGTTTGTTCTTAAGCTGTTTTCTTAAGAATTCTTTATTTTTTATTTTTATAACGCGGATAGGCTGAGCACAGTCAAATCTGTTTCTCTATTTGTTGATATTGTGACTCAAAACTTTAACAAACACTAACCAAAATTGCAAGCATCTGAAAGACTCGAAACTAAATTTAAAAACCTGAATATCAAATTTAAGAGCAGTGCTAACTAAATAAACCAATTCTTAGGACTAAAAAACTATATTTGTAACCAAAGGATTTGTTTTCAATTTGATCTCAAGATATGGACATGGCTGGAAAGTTACAAAGAGAGACCCAGAAGCTTTGATCCTGCGATCCTAAAGACGCAGTCATATTGTATGTCCTCAGGAGGGTATCTGATCTGGTGCAAAATTTATCACTGATGCAATTCCCTGGCATCTGGTGCCCTTGTTCCTCTAGGCTAATAGAGGCCATGTAGAAGTGATGTGTTGAAGGAGGTGCTGTTAAAACAAAATCTTGGCACATTGCTGTAAATAGTAAAACCTGCAACATTAATTCAGACTCTGATTCCACCCCAACTGATGTTGTCTGACCTGCTGTGTATTTTTAACTTTTTCTGTTTTATTTCAGATTTTCAGGTAAAAGGAAAAAAATAAGTTTAATGCAGGAGGTTATATAAACCTTCAAACTGGACCACTCTAAAGCAATAATCTGAACTTTTATTCGATGTTAGTTTTGTGACTTGTAACACATTTTTTCTTTCAGTATATTTACATTTTAGATAATGAACAATATTCTGATTTGTGCAGGAATCACTTTCACAGCTGCTTCATATCCGAGTAACACCTGGAGCAACTATGAGCTTATTTGGAAAATATCCGACAATAACCTGCCTTTCACATAATTGGAATAGAAAATTAATATTACTGTTTTCATTCATTCTTCCTGCTATTTCCTTTTTTCTTTTGCTGTGCACTTGCATGTGCAGAAAAATAAAACTTGATGGTGAATGGGCCACAGATTGTATAGTGATCTTGTAGGAACAGGATGCAAGCTGCTGAGGATGGATGGATGAATGGATGGATGGATGCAGTATTTCAGCAGGTGCAGTTTCCTCTGTAAGAACGCAGCTGAGGTTTATGTAACACCCTATTTGCAATCAATTGAATCATGAGCAGACAAATGGAGTCTCAATTTAAAACACAGCAGGGTAGACGTGTGGCTATGGCTACAAACCCCCAAAGACGTGCAGGTTTGGCACCTGTAAATTGCCCCCTAGTGTGTAAGAAGTGAATTCAAAAGTGGGATAACATAGAACTAGTGTGGGGCGTCATGGGGCAGGAATTCTGAGCACCCGGAGAAAGCCCATGCGGTCACAGGGAGATTGTACAAACACCGTACAGACAGCACCCATAGTCAGGATCGAACCCAGGTCTCTGGCGCTGTAAGGCAGCAACTCTACCGCTGTGTCACCCTGCCGCCCTGTGGCCCTTCTCCACAGAGCCTTTGTAGTGGCGGCAATTTAGTGGCACTGAGCTTATGTGCGTCCCTTAGGATATACTCCTGCATGTTGGAATGTGCTAATCAGCAGCTTTTGCGCTGAATATGTCCTTCCACTGGAAAACCAATAACTTTTGGGCAGACCAAATTGAGTTGATGTTCTTCTAGAAGCAGTTGATGTGCATCTCAGCATATGTTCCCGCAAACAGACCGGAGAACGGAATTCAATGTTACACACCTGCTCTGGGGAAAATTCCATACAGCCCTACTGCTTCGCTTTTCAGACTTTCAAGGTGTATAGACCTCAGGGAGATAGGCCATCATCTTACACATATCGCAGCAACCTCAAGGGCAGTGTGCTGTGGGACTGAGGACCTAAGTGAAGGATCTGATAACATTACACTTGATCAATATTCCGTTCCATAACAATGGTTTGGGTTTGAGTGATCATTTAGAAGTGTCATCATCTGTTAAGAAAGCTCTGCGCATTGTTAAGATGGGGTGACTTTTCAAAAAGTCCCTAATTTAATCACAGGTCATAGAGTCATAGAGTGATACCATGTGGAAACGGGCCCTTCGGCCCAACTAGCCAGCACTGGCCAACATGTCCCAGCTACACCAGTCCCACCTGCCCTGATGAGGAAAAACATTTTCACCCAGAGAGTTGTAAATCTGTGGAATTATCTGCCACAGAAGGCAGTGGAGGCCAATTCACCAGATGTTTTCAAGAGGGTTAGATTTAGGGCTAACGGAATCAAGGGATATGGGGAAAAAGCAGGAACGGGATACTGATCTTGGATGATCAGCCATGATCAAATTGAATGGCGGTGCTGGCTCGAAGGGCCGAATGACATACTCCTGCATCTATTTTCTATGCCCTTATTCGGTCCATATCCCTCTAAACTTGTCCAATCCATGTACCTGTCTAACTGTTTCTTAAACGTTGGGATAGTCCGCACCTGAACTACCTCCTCTGGCAGCTTGTTCCGTACACCCACCAGCATTTGTGTGAAAAAGTTACCCCTCTGATTCCTATTAAATCTTTTCCCCTTCACCTTAAACCTATGTCTGCTGGTCCTTGATTCACCTACTCTGGGCAAGAGACTGTGCATCTACCTGATCTATTCCTCTCATGATTTTACATAAAGGTAGTAAATGTGAATTCTAAACTTTTCAACCATGACTTCCAACTCTTCAGATTACCGAATATGATGTTATACAAATTACAGACGTATGAGCAAGTGAAAAATACAAGATGCAAGACACACTGAATAGAATCAGAGATGGATAGATCCATATGCCCCATATCAAGTAGCGATGTTACAAAACTTACCTTCAGCGGCGCTGCAATTCTGCCACTGGCCATGTGCGTGACTTTGGCGCCTTTGAGGGGTGGGGGCGGGATTAAAATCCAGTTTTCTACCGCCTGCCTGAGGCGGATTTCCTCAGGCTGCTAGATGATGCAGAAAAATCGTTCCGACTTCCATTCCCGATTTTTTTTTTTTTTTAATCGCGAGACAATTTAATGATTATATTAAAATAAAAATCAACTTCTAACGCCGACAACACCTACAACGTGATGGATCTCAAGTACGGGGCAAAACACGGTGTAAATTGTTCATTTTACATATAAACTTGCTTCTTGGGATGACTTTAATCAATCCTCTATAAGCGAAAATGTGATTTGGGCCCCATACGAACCGGCAGTGTTTTTCCTGCCGATATGGGGTTGAAATTCACCGCAAATGCAACGTTCCAATCGATCGTGTTCCAGAAGCAAGATGATTAAAATGCCCATTTTTATTGGAGATAAGCCGTCTAAATTGTCTATATTTTGTCATACTCTCTCTCCATGATCATTATTTTTAAACTAAATATTCACAACAGTTTGAGTCACATGTATTGTGCAAAAAACAATAATTTGATTATATTTTGGGTGGATGTTTCTAGATTAATTTATGGGAATTAAACATTAAATCCCTTCCATCTGGGATATAAATTCATGACAGTGAGATTAAAAAATCATGTTATATTGTGAATTCTCGTGTGAATGGGATTAGTTTGTTATTTGGATACTTAGGCTATTTAAAAAAAAATCCTTTTCTTAAGAAATGGAATCTACAGGACATTGTTAATGGGAAAGTAGTGGGCAGAAAGGCATGCCATGTGTGGTTTGAAGAGCAAAAACTTGTAGTTTACAATGCCAAAATTGAAAAGTTGAGGAAAAACAAGGTGTACAGAGTTGCTTATTGGTTACAATCTGAGGAGTATGATGATGCTACTGATTACGATATGCCAATGTACCAGTTAGCAACTGATCTTCTCCATAAAGACTTGGTCTATTGCTAGAAATTGTAATTTATTTACCTCTCTGTTACGGATTTACAGCATATAATACAATAATATTAAAGTTCTGATCTTGAGAATATCAAATTTTTGAATTTTCAAGGCAGTCTGGGTGTTTGTTACTATTTCTGTCACAGCGGTCAATTTTGTAATTAACTACAATTAGGTAATTAACTAATTATATGCTTTAATTTCAGGTCATCCAAGTAAGATGTTTTATATTTGTTTCAGAATGCTTCAATCAATAATAACTGAAAATTTCATTCAGTTCTCTTGATTTTTAAGAAAGATATGGGCTTTTGACTGTCCTCGATCACAGCTTTTGTGTTAAGTCAATGGTAAAGCAATAGGGAACAAGATGCTAATTTCCGAGTATGAAAATGGCCGTAACAATTTTAATACTGAAGATATGAAAGTGAATTAGGTGTCAAATTAAACTTATTTTTATGCTTTATCTGATGGGATAAATTGCAGACTTGATTTTTTAAATCAAAACATTTTGTAACATTGCTATTTAATCAAGGGAAAACTAGAACAGGGAAATGATGTGGAAGAACTGTAAAAGTTGGTATTGAAATGTATGACTAAAGGTTACATTAAAACAGTATTGGAAAAAAAACTGCAGAATGAAAAGTAAATCTTGCAATTTATTTAATTTATTTGAATCAGCTAGTCAAACCTCATTGAACGTGGGAGAATGCATCAGAACGGCTCACATACCAGGGTGATTGCAATCAGTTGTTTTCTTTTGCTGATAGTGAGTCACAACCCTCCTGTTCTATCCCAGAAATGTTCTCATAAGTCAGTATAGTAAATACCCTGTCATATTTTGTCATGACAACTGCCCTAATCTGGGGAGAGGTTATTTCAGATCGACATGAAACTTTACAAAAAATAGTAGTGTGTTGTTACTGGGAAATGTGCATGCAAGCAAATGGAAATTTATTAAAGGCTATCACCCCAAAACAATAAACAATTGCAATCTCGTTGGACTGCTGTATTCTTACAGGGTTGTCACTATGAAAAGGAGTTGGATTAGACATTGACAATGGCCGATCAATAGGTAAATAATGCCAAAGAATTAACACTCATGGCATGAAAGACTTACTTTGATATGAAGATATTGCAAATATATTCTCACATCAAACTAGTTATGTGCCATTCCATGAATTGAAAAATGTACAGCTACTTGGAAAATGTTCACATAGGCACTATTTAAGATTATAAAATATGTCAGTTGTATTAGTTTAATCGGCATCATATCTATCATAATTTTCTTGTGGAAACAATGAGAGAGCATGGGAAAATGGCAGGGATCCCATGCCATCTCCCATGTATTACGCAGCAGTACCAGGGTAACTCGGTGTATTTCCAAGGCAGAGTTACAACAGTCATAATTTTCTGTTAACAGAAACATGTAGAATTATGAGAGAAATTCAATTGTCTATTACTGACATCATTTAATTTTTTTATTTCCCAGTTAAGGAAAGGATATGGCAGAAAAAATAAAGAATGTCACTTGGATCTCGTGGCTACCTCCGTACAATGGATTAGGATTAAATAAATAATTACAACAGACAATTTGCTGGAGGATCTCAACAGGCCAACCAGCATTTGTAGTGGGCTAAAAGGTTGAGTTTAGTTTAGTTTAGAGATACAGTACGGAAACAGGCCCTTCGGCCCATCGAGTCCGCACCGACCAACACTATCCTGCACGCACTAGGGACAATTTTACACTTATACCAAGCCAATTTACCTACATACCTGCAGGAACGTCTTTGGAGTGTGGAAGGAAACAGAAGATCTCGGAGAAAACCCACGTGGTCACGCAAACTCCGTACAGACAGCACCCGTAGTTGGGATCAAGTCTGGGTCTCCGGTGCTGCAAACGCCATAAGGCAACATTCTGTCAACCTCTGCGGCCACCGTGATGCTGACGTTTTGGGACCAAATTCTGCACCCCACACAAATGTTGCTCAACCCATTAAGTTCCTCCAGCAGATTTTTTCTCGCTCCTGCACCTGCAGTCTCCTAAAGGAATAAATGCTTGATTGGAAATGATATATTTTTTTGTTTTATTGAGTTCCCACTCCCTCTACCTTTTTTTTTCTCAAATGGACTGGGCTTTTCTTTGGCTTCCTCAATTTTTCCTCATTCTATTTTTCATTCATATTATTTCCCACTGTTTTCCTCCCACTCTCCTTTCAGTGAGAGCGCGATCAATTCAGAATGCACCAACGACCTCACAAATGACACAGGCGTCTCATCCCCATAACGATGCATCGGAAAAACAAATATCCGTACTTACCTGTGCTTCACAACAAATCCAAAGGTTTGCGTGTAGGTATATTATGGAACTAACATACCCATCTTATTTACATCATTAACTATCAGCAATGTCACATGTTTCTAAACCGACACTTTAACACTATACATGGGAACTTTGGCATTGTGAAAGAAGATTAGTTTAGTTTAGAGATACAGCATGGTAACAGGCCCTTCGGCCCACTGAGTCGGCACTGACCAGTGATCCCTGCACATTAACACAAAGCAGGGACAATTTTACATTTTATACCAAGCCAATCAATCTACAAACCTGTACGACTTTGGAGTGTCTTTCAGATAAAACCTAAAACTTGCAGGTGCATCTGAAAGATTCGATGACACTTTTTTTTGCAAATTAATAGGAAACAATAGGAAATCTCCCCAATAATAATCCTTCAACCAAAAGACCGGCTTTTGAATATAACTTTATCATAACTTTGTTTTGCCCGTGGTTTAGACCAACATTTCCCAGATTATAACAATGATAATACTTAAAATATTTTATTAATTGTAGCTTTCTTGACATTGTCCTAAGATTGTGATCTTTTTAAACACAGGTCACTTGTTTAATTTAGTTTGGTTTTGAGATACAATGCAGAAACAGGCCCTTTGGCCCACCGAGTCCACTAACACTATCCTACACACACTGGGGGCAATTTTACAATCATACCAAGCCAATTAACCAACAAACCTGTGCATCTTTTGAATGCAGGAGGAATCCAAATATCTTGGAGAAAACCCACGCAGGTCACGGGGAGTACATATAAACTCGATACCGACAGCACCCATAGTCAGGATCGAACCCGGGTCTCTGGCACTGCATGGCAGCAACTACCGCTGTGCCACCGTGCCGCCCTTGTCATCGAAAGATAAAACAGAGATTTTAATATGGATAGTTGTCAGTTTATGAAATATGTTCATCTTTTATACATTATTGACAGAATTAAGTATTTCTTTAATTAATTATACATGCAGTCCAACAATTGTGTTCTTCTAAGGGTCTAGTACTTGATTGAAACAATAACAGTGAACAATGACAATCACCATAGTAAATATCAAACTATTCGGAGGAGGCTTTTTGTTGCAGTGTAGTTTTGTGGACTTATTGTAATATAATAATCTCAGTTTTACCTAAAATTATTCCTGTACTTCCTGTATACCATTCTGAACCCCTTCATGTGATTTACACACATATATTAACTAAATTCCAATTGTTCACAGTGTATTCCAAAAATAAAAAGCTTTTTTTTTGTAAATTGCTATTCAATCTTTAACCATTTTAACAGTAAATAGACCTATGCAGCCTGAAAATGTGGCGAGGAATATTAATGCACTATAATGCTTGAAATAGGATATGTTAAAAGAATAACAAGTATCTTAAAATATTCAAGTAGTTTCAGGCAATGTATTTATATAAATGGTCAAGCCATAGCTCAAAGAGTTGTGTCGTTGTATTGTACAAAATCTAACCCATGGATAATTAGAACATGAAACATTGAACAGTACACCACAAGAACAGGCCCTTTGGCTCACAATGTCTTGGATGCCAAGGCCAACTCTTGTCTGCCTGCACATAATCCATACATGTTCATTCGCCACCCATTCTCCCACAGATCACATACAGGCCATATCCTAAGCATACCTCATTCCAGTTGGTTCATTCTCCCCAACACTGATTAGAGAGCATCTAGATTGAACTAATTGAAGTAATTTTCAGCAGACCTCCAGGTCTGGGAGTTCAAAGAGCTTTCAAGGATTGGAAGAGTAGAAGGTCTGTGTATATTGTTGTGTTTGTGTTGTGTGTGTGTGTGTGTGTGTGTGTGTGTGTGTGTGTGTGTGTGTGTGTGTGTGTGTGTGTGTGTGTGTGTGTGTGTGTGTGTGTGTGTGTGTGTGTTTGTGTTTTTGTTGAGTACATGTTGGATATGATTATATCTGAGCCCCCATGCAAAATATCGTGGCAAATCAATGGCGGCAGACATAAAACCTCTCACAATGCATTCCCTGTGGCTGAGACTCCTAGCTGGGAGCACAGGATCATGGGATCAGCCCTGCTGTGCACGACAGGCCACATTTACGTCGTTCATGACTCAAACATCTGTCCCCCAGCTATGAAAAGTCAGATATGCATAATTAATGGTTTTAAAACTTTATGAAATGATGTAAACAAATCTCCATTTCTTATTACAGTACATAGTTAGAGTATTGTAAAACCTCAATAAAAAAAACCTCAATTATCCCCGCAGTAAACTAATTAACCATGTGTGAAAAAAGACTTTTGAAACTTCATGCTTTATTCCAATGATTATCTTCGGTCTAAACAGCCTCATATTTTCCAATCGTCGAAATAATCTTTCATTGTTCAGTCTTTTAAAATAAATCATAAAATGGAGGTGAAACTGTTGCTCCATTCTCCTTAACCCTTTCTATTACAATTCAGAAGGTCCAGGGTTATGGAACCATTGTCCTAACCCTCAATTCCTGGATTACTCCACTGCACTTTTCAATGGGCTTCATACTCCTATAATGGGATGCTCATGGACAACACAACCACCAAGCCTAATAGTCTCGGCCCAAAACGTCACCTATTCCTTTTCTTCACAGATGCTGCCTCAGTTACTCCAGCATTTTGTGCCTATCACCAAGCAAAATAGTCAGGAGTGCCAGTGTTAGCAGTATTTTCTTCATTTTAGTTTTCTATTCTTGCTAAAAGACAAGCCACACAAAGTTGTGTCGACCCGAAACGTCATCCATTCCTTCCATCCAGGGATGCTGCCTGTCTCACTGAATTACAGTGCCTTCAGAAAGTGTTCAGACCCCTTCACTTTTTCCACATTTTGTTACATTACAGCCTTATTCTAAAATGGATTAAATTCTTTTTTTTTCATCATCAATCTACACACAATACCCCGTAATAAAAAGACAAAAACAGGTGTTTAGAAATTTTTGCAAGGTAATTAAAAATAAATAACTGAAATATCACATTTACAAAAGTATTCAGACCCTTTACTCAGTACTTTGGCAGCAATTACAGCCTCAAGTCTTCTTGGGTATGAAGCTAGGCACACCTGTATTTGAGTAATTTCTCCCATTCTTTTCTGCAGATCCTCTCAAGTTCTGTCAGGTTTGGATGCGGGGCATCGATGCACAGCTATTTTCAGGTCCCACCAGTGATGTTCGATCGGGTTCAAGCCCTGACTCTGGCTGGGCCACTCAAGGACATTCACAGACTTGTCACAAAGCCACTCCTGCATTGTCATGGCTGTGTGCTTAGGGTTGTTGTCCTGTTGGAAGGCGAAATTCTGCCCCAGTCTGAGGTCCTGAACACTCTGGAGCAGGTTTTCATCAAGGATCTCTCTGTACTTTGCTCCGTTCATCTTTCCCTCGATCCTGACTAATCTCCCAGTTCCTGCCGCTGAAAAACATCCCCATGATGCTGCCACCACCATGCTTCACCGTAGGCATGATATTGGCCAGGTGATGAGCAGTGCCTAGATTCCTCCAGACGTGACACTTGGCATTCAGGCCAATCTTGTATCTCATGGTCTGAGAGTACTTTAGGTGCCTTTTGGCAAACTCCAAGCGGGCTGTCATGTGCCTTTTACTGAGGAGTGGCTTCCGTCTAGTTACTCTACCATAAAGGCCTGATTGGTGGAGTGCTGCAGATGCAGTAGTCTTTCTGGAAAGTTCTCCCATCTCCACAGAGGAACTCTGGAGCTCTGTCAGAGTGACCATCAGGTTCTTGCTCACCTCCCTGACCAAGGCCCTTCTCCCCCATTGCTCAGTTTGGCCGGGCGGCCAGCTCTATGAAGAGTCCTGTGGTTCCAAAGTTCTTCCATTTAAGAATGACGGAGGTCACTGTGCTCTTCGGGACTTGCAATGCTGCAGAAATTGCTTTATACCCTTCCCCAGATCTGTGTCTCGACACAATCCTGTCTCGGAGGTCTACGGACAATTCCTTCGTCTTCATGACTTGGTTTTTTCTCTGACATGCACTGTCAACTGTAGGACCTTATATAGACAGATGTGTGCCTTTCCAAATCATGTTCTATCAATTTAATTTACCACTGGTGGACTCCAATTAAGTTGTAGAAACATCTCAAGGATAATCAATGGATACAGGATGCACCTATGCTCAATTTTGAGTGTCAGAACAAAGGGTCTGTATACTTATGTAAATATGATATTTCAGTTATTTCTTTTTAATTACTTTGCAAACATTTCTAAACACCTAATTTCGCTTTTTTATTATGGGGTATTGTGTGTCGATTGATGATAAAAAAAAAAGAATTGAATCCATTTTAGAATAAGGCTGTAACCATAACGTAACAAAATGTGGAAAAGGTGAAGGGGTCTGAATACTTTCTGAATGTACTGTACTCCAGCATTTTGGGTCCATCTTCAAAATAAGCTAACAATAGATGCTCAAGTGACCTAAAACCTGCATTGAGCTTATGATCATCTTCTGTCCATATACCTTTTTCTATTATTGAAACAATTCTTGAGTCATATTTAGGTCATAAGTAATAAGAGTAGAATTAGGTCATTCGACCCATCAAGTCCACTCTGTCATTCAATCATGGCTGATCTATCTCTCTTAACCCCATTCTCCTGCCTTCTCCCCATAACCCCCGTCACCTGTACTAATCAAGAAACTATCTTAAAAATATCCATCGACTTATCCCCAACAGCCTTCTGTGGCAAAGAATTCCACAGATTAACACACTCCTCATCTCCTTCCTAAAGGAACGTCCTTTAATTAAGGCTTTGACTTCTGGTCCTAGACTCTCCCATTAGTGGAGGCATCCTCTCCACATCCACTCTATCCAAGCCTTTCACTGTTCGGTAAGTTTCAATGAGGTCTCCCCTCATCCTTCTAATGGCTACATTTTCTCCCATTGAAAACTTTGCATTCTCGGTAGGATGTGCTGTCGTTGCCATGTTGTTTTTTAATGTTCAAAGAACTATCATTCATTCATTTGTAGCTATTGGAGGTCCCAGAGACAAGAGAGCCAAACTAAATATCACATGCTGCCTATCCCGCTGAGTTACTCCAGCATTTTGTGTCAATCCTACACCCTTACGTTCAACAGGATAAACCCTTCCAAATATTGGAAAAATGTTTAGAAAAATCCATTAAACTCTATGGGAATTTAAAGGAGGAATAAATGGGTCCCCATTTAGTAAATTCAAAGGCATGTGGAGCATTTGAAAAACAGTTTAAAAATTGTGAATGACTCCAATTGACCTGAGGCTCCACAGTTAAGGGCTCAGGAGGGTTAAACAGGGTTAAAGAGAATGGAAAAGAGGTCTTCACCTCCATTTTATTATTTGTTTTGGTAAAGCAAACTTACAAATAGTAAATAAATTATGATGTTTTTCAGTGAGGAAGCTTCTTCAGCAAGGATCTACACCCTTTTCACCCTTGATTTCACCCTTTCCCTTGGGGTGGGAGATTGCAACCTTCACGTGGTCCGCCCTGTTTCAATGAATGCAATCAACCCGGCGTGCACAATCAAATAAGATCAAATAGAACAAGTTGTCCTACAACTTTAGGCTGTGCACGCCTTACACAAGAAGAAGTCCCTTTCCCTTTCCATGAAAGAGCAAAGGAGAACAGTCTTGTCTGTTAATCTTTAGTTTCTAAACTCTAAAATAAAGATGAGATTTCTGTGTGAAATTGCTGGAGGTTTCCTTTGTGAATCGTGTGGGTCTCTTTCTTGAAACACAATAAATCCCATGGCTAATTTACAATATTGCCACTGTCACACACAACTACAGAATACTAAAAGCAAACCAGTTTAGCGATACAGTATAGAAACAGGGTCTTCAGACCTCTGAGTCTGCGCCGGCCAGCGATCCCCGCTCACTAGCACTGTCCGACACATTAGGGACAATTTCTAATCTTTTACCAAAACCAATTAACCTACAAGCCTGTATATCTGTGGAGTGTGGGTGTAAACCGGAGCACCCGGAGAAATCCTATACGTTCACAAGGAGAACGTACAAACTCTGTAGTCAGGACCGAACCCCAGTCTCCTTCACCAACTCCCCGCTACTTTAACATCACAGTAATAAATCATAGCCCACAAGTGATATGTCTGAAGTAAAACATTAATACCAAGAAGCTTAGCAAACTGGCATTGGAAAAAAGTGTAGGAGTTGGCAACATGAGGGCTAAATCTGATAAGTGTGCAGCTGCTCCTACAATGCACGTAATGTGCTGATCTTGTGCCCATGTGATAACAGCACAAGCATTTCATTACAAATGTACAGCTGCATTGAAAAAATAAGATTGAACTAATCTGCATTCTCTGAGCTATGGGTTGTGTTCTTTAAGACTTCCTATAATTGAATTAGGCCACCAACACCCTGTAAGACATGACCTTGGAACAAGACTCCCTGTGCTTGCAGCTCTGATTGTTAATAAATGAAGGAGTTGTGCTGAATTCTCCCACACATATGAACAATTTGGGCATTTATAATGCATTCCCTGTTTGTGTACAAAATCATGAGAGGAATACATCGGGTAGATACACAGAGTCTCTTGCCGAAAGTGGGGGAATCTATGACCAGAGGACAAAGGTTCAAGGTGAATAGGAAAAGATTTAATAGGAATCTGAGGGGTAACTTTTTCACACAGTGTATGGAACAAGCTGCCAAATCAGGTAGTTGAGGCTGAGACTATCCCAACGTTTAAGAAACAGTGAAATAGGTACATGAATAGGACAGGTTTGGAGGGTTATGGACCAAGCGCAGGCAGGTGGGACTAGTGTAGCTGGCACATGTTGGCCGGTGTGGGCAAGTTGGGCCGAAGGGCCTGTTTCCACACTGTATCACTCTATGACTCCTGCTCAATGGGCCCAACTGTTTGCATTGAAATATTACTTTGTACTAATAATTTATTTTGGAAGTAGCAGAAACAATGAAAGCACCAATTACCAGACCCCAATACAATCTAACTTCAAGGTACCCTTGCATTCTCTGTCTCTCCATCCCTCCCCCACCCTAGTCTTCATACTCGTTTCATTATCGTCTGTTGAGTTTCACTGCCTACCCCCCATCTTGGAATTAACAATTGTGGGCTCCACCTTCCCTTGATCATTGATGCTTTTTGCATATCTTTCATTCATTTGCTCCATGTACCTTTTATACCTCTCGTTTCCCTTGCCCCTGACTCTCAGTCTGAAGAAGGGACCCAACCCGAAACGTCACTTATCCCTTTTCTCCAGAGATGCTGTTTGACCTGCTGAGTTACTCCAGCTTTTTGTGTCTATCTTCCCAGTATAATTCTTCAGCAGTGAATTATAGGAAAGAACTGCAGATGCTGGTTTAAATCTAAAGTAGACACAAAATGCTGGACTAACTCAGCGGGACAGGCAGCATCTCTGGAGAGAAAGAATGGGTAACGTTTCGGGTCGAGACCCTTCTTCAGACTGATGTCAGGGGAGTGGGCGGGACAGAGATAGAATATAGTCGGAGACAGTAAGACTGGTGGGAGAACTGGGAAGGGGGAGGGGATAGAGAGAAAGTGAAAGCAAGGGCTATTTGAAGTTAGAGAAGTCAATGTTCATACCGCTGGGGTGTAAGCGATCTAAGCGAAATATGAGGTACTGTTCCTCCAATTTACAAGAATCAGGCATGACCCCCCATAATGGCCAACAAATACGTGCTTATTACAGGTTGAATGAATGGTTCAATCAGCAAGACTTGGTGAACCGTGTAATTCCAGCTATAATTATTGACCAGTTTTTTCTTGCACAAATGCACACCTTTTGTTCAACTTCCCCACCCTCTGTGGTTCACCATTCTTAAATAGTTCATAAAGAGGAGTCAACTCTGTCGTAAAGTCAGCAAGAAATTTGGCATCTTGTTGAGTCAATTCTAGAAATGACTCGAGCTGAGTAATGATGTTCTGGCTCCAATGATGGCCTCAACTTCCCCTTAGCTTGGCTGCGGTCTGTTTTCCTCTAATCACAGACCCAAATAAATTACCGCCTTCTGCATGAAGACACATTTGCTTCTTTTAAGTCTGACATTGTGTTAATTAAGTTGCTGAGCATTTCCTGAAACTTCCAAAGGCTTTCCCCCCTCTGTAGTAGTTGCAATTAGAACATCACTGATTGCACAACAATGCTGAACTTCCTGCATCCTCTTATCCTCTAGTCATTTTGATGAAGATTTTGGTGGCAGAATGTGGATATTCAATTAGTCTAATATCTTTGGCTTTGTTTATTTTCTGTAATCCGAGCATGGGTGGCAACAGTTCTAAGTAACAATATTTTCTTGGCAGTTTGCCTTCCAAGTTGTGAGACATAAACCAGACTGAGAGTCAGGGGCGAGGGAAACTAGAGATATGAAAAGGTTCAGAACAAATTAGAGGCGGCACTGATGACCAAGGAAAGGTGGAGCCCACAAAGGCCCATTGTTGGCGGTGGAAGAGGTGATGATGAATGGATATATGGATGCAAACAGTGGAACGGGCAGGACGACTAGGGGAGGGGGGGAGAGGGGGAGGGGGATGGGGAGGGGGATGGGGAGGGGGGAGGGGGAGCGGGAGAGGGAGAGGGAATGCAAGGGTTACTTGAAATTAGAGAATCAATATTAATACCGCTGGGTTGGAAGCTGCCCAAGCACGGTATCTACTGCACTAATAAGATTCGCTGAGCAACCTCCGCAGGGCTTAAATGTAACCCAATAGTGATGATCGCTCAAATACTCTGCGATACTTTCACCAGCATCTGTATCTCTACTTTATTTGAGGTTTCATGTTATTAGATTAATACATGGGTTTGGTATTCTTTAATGATCATATCATCTTTAAATATATCTTCATATTTCTCCTGAAGCTTTTTAAAATATGGCCACAATGTATTCAGACTAAATAGATGTTTCCAGTCTAACCCCAGCTTTCTCAACTAAATGGAGACACACAAGACTGCACATGCAGGAATCTAAAGATAAAACAAAATGTTGGGGGAACTCAGATGTCAAGCAGCATCTGTGGAGGGAAATGGATAGACAACGTTTCCGATTGTGACTCCTCTTCAAATAGAGTCAATCCCAATTATTAGTCTCTATTTGTGAATACACATGAATTTGGCATCTTTTAATTATAAACATATACATAATTCCTTCAAAGTAGGGACACGGACAGATTTGTGAAGAAGTCATTTGACGCACTGCCTGCCGTTCATCAGTAAAGGCATTGAGTACAAGTAATGGGACATCATGTGGCCAGCAAATTTCTCGAGAACATGGATAGATGACCTTTTGGATTGGGACCTTTCTTCAGGCTGATTGTGGTGGGGGTGGGTGGGAGAGGACAAAGCTGGAGAGAGGAGGGGCAGGACAAAGCCTGGCAAGTGATAGGTGGAAGGTAGACACAAATTGCTGGAGTAACTCAGCGGGATAAGCAGCATCTCTGGAGTAGGCAAATGGTTCTACTAAAGACCAGAGATGAGAAGTCTAAGGTGTGAGATAAGGATAGAAGAGTGAAATTGTGAAGCCAGGTGTATGGGGAAGGTAAGAAATGGGTGCAAGTCAAGGTGGGCAAAAAAAAAGGGGGGGGGCTAAAGAGTGTTGTTTGTAGGTTACTTACCTAAAAACAGATAATTCAATGTTCACACTATTAGGTTGTCAACTACCTAAGCAGAATATGAGGTGCTGTTCCTCTGGTTTGTGGGTGGCCTCACTCAGGAAATAGAGGATTCCCTGGACAGAAAGGTCAGTGCGGGTATGGTAAGGGGAGTTTTCATGGTTAGCAACCAGGTGATCCAGCAGACCTTGGCAGGCCACGTGCAAGTGCTCGGCAAAGCAGTTTCCGAGTACACGCTTGGTCTCGCCGATGTAACAGAGGCCATATCGGGAACACCATATGAAGCAGATGAGGTTAGTGGAGGTATCTCACTGTCTGCCACTATCTGACCTGAAAGGAGTGCTGAGGTCCCTAGATAGATGTGAGGAAGAAGGTATAGGGACTGGTGTAACATCTCCTGCGGTTGCTGGGGAAAGTACCTGGAGAGGGGGTGGTTTGGGTGGGAGGGGATGAGTGAACAAAGGAGTTGTGGAGGAAGTGGTTTCTGCAGAAGGGGTGTGGCTGGTGGGATCACGTTGAAGGTGGTGGAAATGTCATTGAGTGATGTGTTGGATGCAGAGTATGGCAAGATGAAAGGCAAGGACCAGGAGAACTCTATCCTTGTTCCATCTGGGGGGACGTGAAGCAAGAGCAGACGAGACACGTGTGGGATCCATCTAAGACAGCAGGGGTGAAACGACGTTTGCAAAAGAGGTCATCATGGATGTCCTAGAATGGAAACCTCGTGTTGTGAACAGGCGCGGCAGAGGCAGAGAAGCTGAGAGCAGGGGATAGTGTTTATGTGTCTGTCTCCTTTGGAACGTTGGTTTACTGCCAATAATTTGGCTCGCTGAATCTTGTCTAAAGATCTGAGGATGATGCTTCCTTGCTTGCTGCATTTAAATTCTTTCTTCTCCAAATAGAAACGTAAACCGTGAATTATTCCCACTACTGTGGCAGCAGCACAGCTTCCTGCCAGACTTGACACCCTCATGTGACCAGTCTCCATGTTGGAAGTTGCCACTATTGCTCCAGCCATCGATTTCCATTCTGTCGTTGCACTAACCCTGTTTAAATCAAAACTCCATTGCATTGCGTCGTTCATTGCCTCTTATGACCTCTACCCTGCAGGCATCAGAACAACAAAAACTTTGTGCAGAAAGGAACTGCAGATGCTGGTTCATACTGTAGACACAAAGTGCTGGAGTAACTTGACAGACAGGCAACATCTCCGGAGAGAAAGGATGGGTGACATTTCGGGTCAGAACTCTTCTTCAGATTGCGTTCTGAACAAAAACTTTCTGTAAGTTCTGATGACACTGAAATGAAATGGTTTTGAAGTCTTTCCAGAACTTTGTTGCGATGCAAGTATCAGGCGATATTCTTACTGACACGATTGCTTTCTTGTACCTGAATCTGGAGCAAACAATATAAACTGCTGGAAGCATTCAGTGGGGCAGGCAGCATCTGCTGAAGCAAAGGGACGATCAATGTTTTGGGTTAAGACCCTACATCATGCGTCATAATTCAGGGTCGCGACTCGAAATGCTGACCAACCCTTTGCCTCCATAGATAGTGCCTGACCAGCTGAGTTCTTGAAGCATATGTTGTGGAAATTGATATGTGCGAGACAAAAGCTCAAGCAACTTTTGAATAGTTCAATTACTATTCAGACTGTCTGGAAATTCTGATAGAGATTTTTGTAGTTCTGGGCGCAGTCAGTCATATGCCACAATCATTACAAAGGGGAACAAACCTTAAAGCAAGAATGTGTAGGAAGGAACTGCAGATGCTGGTTTAAACCGAAGATAGACACAAAAAGCTGGAGTAATTCAACCGGTCAGACAGCATCTCTGGAGAAAAGGAACAGGTGACGTTTTGGGTCAAGACACTTCTTCGGACATAAAGCAAGATTTGTGCTTGTTACAAAATATATATTTATATTCTCAAAGCTGTACTTCACTGACCTCAAGTCCTCATTTAAACCAAGGGATCCATAATGCATGCGTTCTGACAACTATTCTAGCGTGCTTGAAGATCGATTGCTCCCACAAACAAAATTACTCATTCATCAAAAAGAGACACTGATAACATGCCAGTTTGTTTTCTGCTTTATCTACTCAAACAAAAAAGAAAACTAAGATTGCTTCACTTAATTACCTGAAATAGAAACCCCTTTTAGGCACTGAAAAACTTGAGATAACAAATCCCTCCAGGTAAACAGGAAATGTTTGTTCTGATAACAGTCTGGAGGGAGAGGTCAATCTAGAACTCATTTGTTTCATCGGAAATGGCATCGCCTTCAGGAAGTGCCTGGTTCCATAGTTACAGGACTGTCTTTAAACTCTGTGTTTTGTTGCATGCTTTGCAGTTAATTGTTAACCTTTTCAAAGTGTTGTACCGTTTGTTTATTCGCTAATTAGATAGCTAATTAGTTAATTACTTGCTTAACAATTTAGCAGCATTTTCGCTTTTTTGGTAGGTTAGAAAAAGCTGTATCCACTGGTTTCCTTTATTTGAGCAGTGTGCTGATCATTCCCGTTGTAGTTTGCTGCATTTGGCTTTTTAACGTCTAAAACCGATGAGAAACAACACTGAGAGGGGTTATGAGTGCTGCAATTTTGTTAATGTCCGTTTCATTTTACACTCATCTCCAGGTATTATTTTTGGCTTTTCCAGTCAGGCAAAGGAGCGAGCAAGAAAGAAAAGAGGAGGGGATATTTAACAGATTCAACAAATGACAGATTTTTGTTTGCAATGTAACAATTTCCAGGAGGATCAATTTCCCTCCTGGGATAAATAAAGTTAAATCGTATCATATCATAACCGTTTTCATGCCTATCTTTCCTGGGGTAAATCTGTATTGTGTGTTGCAAGAGACAACAAATCTGTCCGTTTCCTACTTATGATGAATGTCATTAGTACTAACATTTTACCCATTCTTCACAATTGGAATTTGAGTAGATATGAGTAAAGTAATGAGTAAAACTTCAAATTCCTAGGAGTCAATATCACCAACAACTTCTCCTGGACCACCCACATTGAAGCAACGACCAAGAAAGTACATCAATGCCTCTACTTCCTAAAGGGCCTGTCCCACTTTCCCAAGTTACTCTCAAACTCTCTCGAGTTTTCCCCTCGATTCAAACTCGGAGATGCCAGCTGTAGGTACTCGGGGCTATTTTTTTAAAACTCGTGGACATTTTTCATCATGCTGAAAAAATGTCCCGACTTACCTGATGCCCCGAGTACCTACGGCTGGCATAACGAGCCGCTACGATATATCTACGGACTCGCTACGGACATTCTCCGAGTTTGAATCAAGGGGAAAACTCGGGAGAATTTGTGAGTAACTCGGGAGACAGAGCCTTTAGAAGGCTTAGGAAGTTTGGCATGTCCCCTACAACTCTCACCAACGTCTACAGATGCACCATAGAAAGCATTTTATCGGGATGCACCACAGCTTGGTTTGGGAACAGCTCCATCTAAGACCACAAGAAATTGCAGCAAATTGTGGATGCAGCCTAGACCATCACACCTCCATTCTATTAACTCTATTTATATCACACGCTGCATTGGCAGGGAAAGCATCATAATCAAGGAGGAGTTACACCCTGGCCATTCTCTCTTCCTCTTCCATCAGGCAAAAGGTATAGAAGTGTGAAAACACACCTCCAGATTCAGGGAGTTTCTTCCCAGCTGTTATCAGGCAACTGCATCATCTTACCACAACTAGAGAGCAGTGTTGAATTACTACCTACCTCTTCGATGACCCTCGGGCTGACCTTGATCAGACTTTGCTGGCTATACCTTGCACTAAACGTTATTCCCTGATCATGTATCTAAACACCGTAAATGGATCGATTGTAATCTTGTACTGCCTTACTGCTGACTAGATAGCACGCAACAAGAGCTTTTCACTGTACCTCGGTACACGTGGCAATAAACTAAACTGAAACTGAACTGTGATATGCATGTGTACTACGTGGGCTGTTCTATACATTTTGTACTGTCTGGGGCGATTGGTCTTATGTGCGGGAATAGTTTTTCTGATCTGTATGCAGAAAAAAAATGTTTCACTGTACCTGATACAAGTGACAATGAACCATAGAACCATTGAGATGCCCCATAGAGCACTTCATATTAAAATACCCCATAGAGCACTTCTCGCATCCACAGCATTTCAAGTACATCACAACAATCACCGCTGCAAAACAAATTTTGTACAGCGTACCCAGAATAAATTAGATAAGTGGTCAGTTAAATAACTCAAATTTAATCACCCGCAATTTAAATAAATCTTTCCAAAGGACTTTCTAAAATGTTTAATGAAAAGGAAAGGAAAATGCAGTGGTTACAAATCTCATTGAAATATCTGGAAACTAACTTAATGCAAAACTAACTTTTACTCAAAATGCTTAGAGCAAGAAACTTTTTATAAAAGCAACAATATCACGTTGAGTTAGTCATAAGATTACACAGTACAAAGCCTTTCTGATATTTTCTGGCACTTTGACAGAGCTTCTTTAGTCTCTGCATTGAACTGAACTCACTCGCCCATTAATATGTCAGTAAACCTTGTAAAAGATGGGAATAATCTTAAACTAAGAGAGCAGCATCAATGTAAATGAGAGGAGCAGACAAGGGAGGAGGTATGCTTATTACATAAGATAAAACAAGGTGGGTGGAGAAAAAATGTAAAGATAGATCCACTGACCAAAATGGCCTGTTCCTGAGCTGTAAATATTGTGCTTTAATGTAATTAAATTTGATGACCTCTCTTATTACATCCCACTGCATTGCATTTTCACTTTGAGGAAACCTTCAAGAGGTTAAATCAATTTTAGGCAGGAAGTTATTAAGGATGGTCATTTCATCAACAATACCGATATTAAAATGCAACTTTGATTTCAGATAAAGTTCTAAAAGCAATGTAACTGATAAAAATGGAAAAAGAACTGGAGTAGAATCACAACGCCTAAACGATTCATGCAAACATTTGCCGCTCCAAGAGGACGAGCACGTGGATCGAACGGGGCCGACAGTGGCGGACGACACCATGTCTATGCTTGGCTAGGCCGACCCTGCAACGATGCCAGGACAACAGACCTTCATGGTCAGGTCAAGATCCCTGCACTTACAACAACTGGGACTTGAAAATGGCACCAAACTGGTGACTCTGTATACTGTCTCAGTGTACTACCAGTGACATGCGGTGAGGTCAATGGCTGGGGAGGCACTGGCTAGTATCAGTGGCCCGGCCCTCCCTGTATTGATCACCGAGGGGTGGAGCCATGGCTGGGAGGGAGAGAGAAGAGAAGGGAGGGAGAGAGAGCAGGGAGATAGAGAAAAGGGAGGGAGGGAGAAGGGAAGGGAGAGAAGGCAGAGAGAGAGAGAAGGGAGAGAGAGAGAGAAGGGAGAGAAAGGAAAGAGAGGGGAGAGAGAAGGGGGGAGAGAGAAGGGTGAGAGAGAAGGGGGAGAGAGAAGGGGGAGAGAAGGGGGGGGGGGAGAGAAGGGGGGGAGAGAGAGAAGGGAGAGAGGAACGATGGCATGTTATAACCCGCAGCCGTCCCATTCTGACCGCCGCCGAGCCCCCCACCGCACCCTTCTTCACGGTGGCCCAGTGATGTCTTGGCTCTGACAATTTGAGGGATCTAACCGGTAACAACACTATGAGCAGCCCCGGGCCGCCGCGTTCCCCGACTTGAATCTGAGCTTGAAAAATCTCGTGATGGGTTGATGTGTCCCGCGCGACATATTTTAGAGACTCCTGCCTTAAAAGAACAATGACAAAAATAAACAGAAGTACAAAAATTGATGACTTTATTATTGTGATAAGTATAGATCTATTTTTAAAAAATCTAATAACTTTCTAATGTATCGACAAAGTCTACCTTCCCAATGACCGTTTTTTCACCGAGTGGTGTATCTTGATCTATGATCTTTGGTCAACGTTGCCAACGGTGGAATGCAGTGCTGCGCCGCCGCTGCTGAAGCTAGCTAACGTGGAAGGAGAATGCGGCAGCGTCAATGACGTGGGCCGAGCCTACATAATTGACGCTCGCTCTTCCTCCACTGGGCTCAAGCCACGCCCCCTTGTGAGGCAGATGTGATCGCTGCCTCCCCTGGCGCTTTTCATTGCAGTTTTATGTGAGACCAGCGAGCACAAATTTAATACATTTATATGTGAAATAAGTTACCTGGACTATGGAAGGTGAGGACATGAAATGAAGGGGTTTATAAACATTACATTGGTGATATACATAGAGATAGTAACAGGCACATGCTTATTACTCGCGCTCTTGTTTCTGAGGGGTTGTGCAGAGGGGAGGGGAGGCTTGTCGTTGCCTCACCTCTCATCTCCCTGTATTTGCAGCGGAGCTGCGCAAATTTGGCGATTTCTACTATAAAAAAATGATTTGATTCATATCGAAATGACATTTATAACACAGATCAGTGGAAAAATCTTTATATTTATTTTATTTTATTATTATTTTTCTTTACTTTTCTTAACAGCTAATTTCATTGGGAGAATGACAGGTGAGGCTCTGCCTCCCCTGACCGCACGTCCCTGACTACTACTATACACTTGTATCTGAGATGCTTAACTAATACGTATCTAAATGCTTATGTATAGTGATACTTGTACTGAACTGCATACTAAAATGAATTTCACTGTACCTCGGTAAGTGACAAATAAAGTACCATACCGTACAATTATAAACTGAAAATATCTGCCCTCATGTTGTTGCCATCAACCAATTCTACAGCATTCATGACTGAGAGTTCAACACTTCATTTCACGGAAGACAAGGCATTTAGTCCAGAGTCTGCGCAGGCTCACAGAGCAATCTCATTTCCCCACTAATTTTCCCTGGAAACTATTCTCTCCACATTCCCCTTATTACTCTCACCCATCTTTATGCAATGGGCAAATTATTGGCCATTTAACCGACAAGTCTTTCAGATGTGGGAGGAAACCAGACACCCTGGAGGCGGAGTTGAAGAACACGCATGTAAACTCCACACAATCAGCACTGGTCAATGATGCTCTGGGACAACAACACTATTTGCTGAACCACCCTCCTGAAAAAGAAATTTTACCACTGAGGAAGGTAATATATTCACATATGCTTATAACATGTACAAGACCAATTCTCTAATTAAAACGCTGTCTGAAATGGATTTTAAAAAGTTAGAGTCATGAAAAAGATACAGCGTAGAAACTGGCCCTTTAACAGAACTGACCACTAATCATCCGCTTACACTAATGCTAAATTAATCTTATTTATATTCTAATTCCCATCAAATTTTACCATGCACCTGCACATCAAGGGCAATTTACAGGGGTCAATTAACTTACTAAAACACATATCTTTAGAGATGAAACCCACGCAGTCACAAGTGAAAGTGCAAACTTCACACAGACAGCACTTGAGATCAGGACTGAATCCCGATGTCCGGTGCTGCGAGGCAGGAATTCTATTACCAGCTGTCCACTGTGCTGGCCTTCACTACTCATATGTAATTGTAATGGAAAACTTTCTTTAATAATTTAACATGCTACAGTCAAAAATACATCTAAGCAGGAACAAATACAAATGGCTGTAGTTTAAAAAAGATTTTATTCAGATAACATAAATATTCACTTACTTTTGTTCATTTACCATGTTGAGTTAAGGTTTGACTAAAAACTTGAAAAAGGCTCATTAATGACAGCAGCTGAATTTCATAGTTCTTACTGATAAATATTTTATTAAAGGGGCATAGTTGTTTGGTACAATGCCTTGCACTTTATACCATATTTACGAATAGAAGTGTTACAAACAAAGATATGATCCACAACATGATCATAAAGTCAGTCAACTATCAAAAAAAGTTTTAAAAGGATATTACTGCGCAAAAGAAAAAGTCCTGCAGCGCAGTGTTCCCGGCAGAAAGGGTACAGGTTTCAACTGAGATTTCAGAATATTTTGTTCCTAGAACTATTCCTGATTGTCCCATGAATTTTAATATGCTTGAAAACTTCCCCATCCCACCCCCATCAAAAAAAGTTGACAATAACTTTACAATGTACTTGTATCACTGTGATATTTCAATTGAAATATGAAAAAATGTAGTATAAAATAACAGTTATGTTAGCCCATTGAAAGGCATCATGGTCTTCAATGATTAGAAAAGAACTGCTGGTTCTATTTGGAACAAACATTTGCATCTTGCAGCTCGTTCAGTTTATTTAACCGAAGACCCAAGAGTCTGCAGATGCCACATTCTGGATCAAAAAACAAAGTGCTGGACGCACCTAGCAGGTCATGCAGCATCTGTGGCGACAGAGATATTTGTTGATGTTCAACAATCTTGATGCTTCATGTCAACTCGCTGCATTAGAACTGATGCAAGGTCTCGGTCCAAAAACTCAACCACATCTTTGCCTCTATTGATGCTGCTCGAGCCACTGAGTTCCTCCAGCAGTTTGAGTTTTGTTTCAGTTTTATTTAAAACCTGATTACTTTATGAAGTCACTTATTTCCAGTGAGCTCACACAATTGCTGCTGATAAATTTGCAAGACATATCAACTCTGCAAACTTAGCTAAGTGCTTTCCAACCCTCCGCCAACCTTATTGACTTCATTGCATTCATTTGAATCAAACAAAAAACTTAGAAAATGCATGCTTAGTTACTTGCCCTCTGATTTACATGATCTGTGAACATGCAAGGACATAATGCTACTTTTGGGGAAAGCACTGGCAGTTGGTTGAGGTGATACAACAGACTTGATACAATCCTTTCCTCTGTGATCTGGTTTTGACCCGCACCCAAGGTGACAGTATGAAAGCTTTATCTTACTTATTGGTTGAAACGGCCTGAAAAGTATTACATTTCAGGTAGTCACAATCAGTGTATTCCAACAGCAAAATATTGCTCCGAATTCAGCACAGATTGACTAATGCTGTCACTTAATGAATCAAAATGGAATATTTACATTGTGCGAAGGGGATGCTCTTCCAGACACTGGTTAAGGCACACTGTTGGGTTGATGGAGTTTCAACCTGCATCTTAACCTTTGCTTGATCTGAACTTGGTACGGGTCAATGTTGACACTAGTCCAAAACATATGGAAACTTCAGTGAACAATAAAAAGGGAAAATGCACTACTAAATGTTGATAAATCCAGAGGCAAAGCTAAGCAGTGTGGGAATATTTTCTCTTTATTGATTAAGGATGAAAAGTTTATGCATAATTTTTGGATAGGTGCTGCTGGCACATGCTGAGGGTGCCAATGTGTTAAATCTTCTCATTATGGTTCAATTAATTGAGGAATAGAACTAAGCTTCATTGTCTATTCCTATACTGCAAAAATGCTTGCAAAGTAACCATCTGTTAGATTCATAAAATAAACAATTAAAATTATGTTTGCCAACACTCTGTCAAGGAGCGAAAGGGGGCACATTTGATTGGTGATTGCTTTCCAGTTCAAAAAGAAGAAATTCAATGAATTTCAATGTTCCCATCATTGAGCTGTATTCAGAGGACTTTAAAAGCACAGGTGGGGCTTCTCACCACAGCATTGACTTTCCAACTGAAGGTCCTTTGAATGTGGCTCATTTATGAGACCGTAGCAGAATACACTTAGCTGAGAAGAAGCCACGACTATTGAGAAAAAAACTGTAGAAAGAAGATTAATGCTCCTCTCCATCACTTTTGGGAATCATCTAATTACAGCTTTAGTCCAGCAGCAAGCACTACCTGCTCAATGTCTGAGCTGGGGAGCTGTGTGTAAAACGTGCACCTTTATATAGAATGCAGCAGAAAGAAAGTGCATTACAACCAAGTTCTTCCCTTAACAACAACAAAATAATTCATGTGTTTAAATCACAGCAATTTCCGTGTATAAAAGGTTCTTGTGCAAACCAAACTAAGAACAGTATCTAGTGTATTAATTTTTTTTACGTTTCCCATTATTTACGTCAATGGGGAACAGTGCGTTTCTCGGTTAATGAAGAGGTAAAAGGTACTTTCACACAAACACCTGTTTACTACAATGCAAACTGTATTATGTAACAGGGAGTACAGTGGGTTTTTCTACAAATGTAATTACTCTGCAGTATGTAAAGTCTGATCAGGCTTCACATAAGCACTTATTTTATACACAGTCAAGATATAAATGTAATTAAAATGTATGTACAAAAACATGTCAGCAAGAACCTAAACTTATAACAACATCCTTTTAGCTGCCCCATTACCGTCAAAATATACAAATTTATACTCAGGTGCACATCTACATCTAAACTTACAGCACACACATCTCCTCTAAATAAAATGTGAGCACAGGACATTTTAACAAGGGGTTAGTAGATGCAATTCAATGTTAATTCTTTTTTCCAAAATAAAAGTAGTTTCGTGGTTAACAGCAATCTAGAGACTAAACAGTGGTTTCAATCATAGATGTCAACATTTAAATGGCCGAAATACTGTCTCGCTATAAGAGATTCATTCAAAATATGTCCTTCAAGTTCCATTGTAACATTCTAAAATGGTCATTTAAATACTTCTTGGCTTTCCCCACACTCCATATCCATCCTATTTTCACTCCTTTTTCTGCTCTCCTTAAAAATGAATTTATCACGCATTGTTTTTAAAATTAAAACATCTGTTTACACAATGAAGTAGAGTGTCAATGCTTGGGGAAAAACAGATTTACATCACTTGTCCATCTCAACAAAAAAAAATCCTTTAGACTGTAATTATTTTAAAGCACCAAGATTTCCTGTCAATGTAATTATCAACATAGATTTTGTTTGACCAGTGTGTTCATTGACCCTCTCTTCCCTGTCCCTATATCAACCTAGAAGAGGAGTTCACTGTACTCCGAGAAGTCAGTTACTCTTCATGGGTACATGCATTCCAGAATTCAGTGCTTAAAAACAGATAAAAATCTAGTTCATTCAGATGCATCTTCCACTTCCTCATCTTCATGATTAACGTTTGCAAGCTCTTCGTGAACATCCCTCACCATGAGAATACGAGTTAACATGGCATCTAGGATGGCAGGGTCAGTTGGTAAGGTTGAATACCACAATGGACTGTCAGGCACACATGAGCGCTCAGGCTGAAGGTAGAAAATGTCGCTCCTTGGCTTCACACTCTCAGAACTAAGGAGCGGTTAAAAAAAGACAAGTGGTTAGAAGTTGTGCACGCATTAATTTATATTTTCAACGGATATTCTATTTTTCTACCGTTATGGAGGAGTTTATAAGAAATACTGTTTATTAGATTTTATTTACTTTAAATTTAAAGGTTGATTATTGTTGACGGAAACCTGCTTACCACTTGGACAGATAGAATTCAAAGAGACGCACTGGACATCTGAGTGGATTGTCGGTGTTTTCAGCCATTTCCATAGCACCTTCTTCCTCCTCTTCACTGCGCTTCCTCTTTCCGAGTGGTTGTAACTTATCTATATTATTAGAAATAAAAATACATAACTGCACCATTCTCCCCTTCGACCCTAAAAAAACTTCATTTCATTTTCTAAATTCATAAATGAGTTTATGATAAATGTTATTTAAATTTATTTCAACCTAATTTTAACTTTATACTAAAGCTAAGTTGCTTAGAAGTGGATTATTTTTTATGCAACTGTATAATTATTAGAGTTTGAACTGTCTTAAACTTTCATAAAATCAAAATTTGTTAAATACACGATGGTGCAGCGGTAGAGTTGCTGCAACACAGCGCCAGAGACCCGGGTTCGATCCTGACTATGGGTGCTTGTCTGTACCGTGTTTGTACGGTCTCCCCATGACCTGCGTAGGTCCCCCCCTGAGATATTCAGTTTCCTCCCACACTCCAAAGAAGTACAGGTATATAGGTTAATTGGCCTGGTATAAATGTAAACTGTCCCTAGTGTATGTAGGATAGTGTTAATGTGCGGGGATCGGACTTGGTAGGCTGAAGGGCCGTGCTGTATCTCTAAACTAAATATTCCTGTCAAAGGTAATGGTGCCACACTTGGACAAATAGAACTGTAATAAGTGTTTATACCGATATATCCTCAATGCTAAATAGAATCAATCCTATTCAATAAACCCTGCTATAAATGTTTCACTGCATTGCATCTTCTGTTCAGCTAGTGCAATTTGCGATCTGAATCTCTTGCCAAAACTATAAACCTGTCACACTGACGTTAATCAAACTGAATGCACTGTTGACCATGTCTGCGTCAACAATGTCTTCCTGTCTGCCTAGCATGTTTAAAATCTAGTTAACTTTGCTTGGGAATGCATTATATTAGCTTGATATGTGAGAACCATATTAGGTGACTTCTGTATCCAAGGGTGCTAAACTACAACATAAAAACATAAGAATTTGAGGCATTTTCTCTTGTCCTGACTATTTTAAATCATACCGTTTCAAAAGCAGAAATGAGGAATTACAGTTATTGTTGCAAAATGGTAGACAGATCCAAGCCCACCATTTTCTGAGTCATAAAAACTGAAGGTTGGATCAGTACTCAGGCCACATTCAAGTAAATGCAACAGCCTAGTGCAATTTGACCGGTGATTGCAAAGCTGTGTTATAAACAAAGACACTTTACCGTCTACAATTTGTTAGTGACCCCTGATTCTCACTGGGCAATAGATTAGAGGAAGGTTCAGCTTCCCTATTTTGACCCAGCACAAATTGTTTGAATCTTTGCTTTATCAAAAACTAGTCTTTTAATTCATGGATAAGCCTAAATTTCAATTATCCAGGGGCAATAGACAAGGGTGTGCTTTATCACCAATGTTATTTGCCCTTGCTATAGAACCCTTAGCTGAAAGTATAAGAGTGCATCCGAGCATTCATGGTTCTAATACTAAATATACTAATAATTAGATTTTGTTATATGCAGACGATGTACTTTTATATATTACCAACTCCCGTCAGTATCCCAAATATACTAAACCTCATAGAACAATTCGGCTCCTTCTCAGGGTATAGAATAAACTGGAATAAAAGTGAAATTATGCCGATAAAACCTCAAGATCCTTCACATCTAAAATTTCCCTTCAGAATTGCAACTGAAAAATTTAAATACCTTGGAGTCTACGTGACTAGAAAATTATACCTCTTTATTTCAAGCAAATTTTCCACCATTAATTACCAAATTAAATGTCCTTATTCAATTTTGGAAAACACTTCCGATTTCCCTTATAGGTAGAGTAAATGCCATAAAGATGATTTTCCTTCCACAACTCCTGTACCTATTTCAATCAATACTGATTTACCTCCCTAAAAATGTTTTTTTAAAACTCGACTCCCTGATTACAAACTTTATCTGGGATTATAAAACTCGTAAATGACATTTATGCAAACCTAAAGAAATTGGTGGACTGGCTCTCCCTAATTTTCTTCTCTATTATTGGGCAACTAATATTAAAAACTTAATTTATTGGATGGACGATACATACCAACAAGTAAACTGGTTAAAATGGAGAGGGAAGATTGTTTGCCTTTCAATATAGGCGCGATTCTTCTCTCTCCAATACATCTGAAGAAATCAATGTATGAGAAAAATCCGATTAGCACCGTACGAATTTGGAAACAATTGAAATCAACCCTTAAATTGAGACATTTTTCCTTTCTCTTACCAATCGCCAATAATCCCTCGTTTAAACCGTCTACTTTGCACAATGGGAAAGCCTAGGAATTAAAAAGCTGGGAGATCTTTATGAGAAGGGGACCTTCCTCTTGTTTCAAGAATTACAGGTGAAATATCATTTTAAAGGTAGTCATTTCTTTAGATATCTTCAAATACGAGACTATGTGAAAATAAACACACAAGATTGTCACTCAATGGGCCCAGATATATTAGATGAATGCATGAACAGAAAGGCGGATACAAATAAGTTAATATCCTATTTCTACAATACCCTTTTAAATGTACATATCCCATCATCGGAAATAATTAGGCGAGCATGGGAAGACGAATTGGGTTTAACAATTTCAAAGGATAGTTGGGAGGAAAGTCTTTTATATACACATTACGGTTCTCTTAACGTTAGGAACTCCCTAATACAATTTAAAATACTGCATAGACTCTATTATTCAAAGTCTAAATTGAACAAGATCTTCCCAAATGTCTCTATCTGCGATAAATGTCTCCTCCAAGAAGCGACTATAACCCATTCTTTTGTTTCCTGCACAAAATTACAAAACCTCTGTAGGGGAATTTTTGATATATTTTCTAAAATACTTGCTCGTTGGCTCCCAATTGGCTCATAATATAAAACTGATCACACTAGGTATGTCAGAGGCCTGTTCTAAGCTAAAGATATTTCAAAGACGTTTCCTTAACTATGGCCTAATAACGGCGAAAAAATTAATACTCAAATTTTGGAAACAGACAACAGTCCCTACAGTGAAGATGTGGAATGACAGATATGTCCGAGACACTACATTTGGAAAACATTAGGCTTGTCTTGACGGAAAAACCAGATCAATTTCTTAAGACATGGATACTCTTTACCAAATTCTTACAACAATAGTATGGTGCAACATAAATTTAAATTTAAGTCCGATGCTGGGTTGGGTGAGGCGGGCGGAGGGGACGAGGGGCAAGGTATATCTCCACGTTTCTTTTTCTTTTTATTTATTCCTTTATCTATCTGCTACACTGCTTTGGTAGTTTCTCTTTTGTTCTTCTTCAATCTATCTCTTCACTTTCTACTTCTTTTCTTTCTTGTTTTCTCTTTCTTTTCTTTTTTCATTTTCATAATTTAGGTTATAAGGTTAAAAATGAAGCTGTACAATATTTGTATAATTTTAGATGCCGAATGTTTTATCTCTGTACAATTGCTTCTAATAAAATAAAATTTAAAAAAAACAACAACAAAAACTCTTCAATTTGAGAACAACTTCCCCATTCCGCTACTTATATTTGCTACGGAAAAACAGGTTTGTTCGTACCTATATCTTTCTCCTTTTTGTATATTGGTGGGAAGAATCGAAGGTAGGTCATCTTTGTGTTATGTTTCAAAGACTTTGTACACCTCATGACACGAGCAAAGGAAAGCATCATATGTTCACTGACACTTTTCAACTGAAAGTATTTGGTATTGAAAAACAGTAACGTGTTGAGAAGAACTGTTGGAGAATATGCTCCAAGTTGTTTACATTCCCATAAATGTCCTTCCTCAATCCTGCAAAACAACTGGCCTGCAAACAAAATATTGAGGACAGCATTAACACAAAAAGTATCCCATTAATAAATTAAATGCCCTAATTTTTCTTGCAGGCATTTTCATTTCTCAGAATGCAAAATACACCAAACTGGTATCCCAGAAATGTCAAAATATCCACTCTGAAGGGACTTCAAACTTTCCATAAGTTATTTGGACCATAATTTAAAGACTTTGATTAGGCATCTAGTGAAGACTCTCATTAGTTAAGATTGTTTTTGCAGAGTTGATTTTAAAAGCACAATCAGCAAGTGAGCATTTGGGAGTGGTGTGTAAAGGGACAGTCTTTTATGACAGACTGCATTTCCTGTCTTAAACAATTTGAAAGGTTATGAAATTACTAAACACATGTGAATTTCATCCAAATGACGGTAGGCAAGCTCTTGGCAAGGTCAACCTTGGGCTCCAGTCTGCTCAAAGCCAATAATGACATTAGCTTTGGTATTTGGCTATATGAAGCGTCACTACATCTATGCAGTACAATATGCACGTCTTGTGGATGTTTGCCAGAAATTGGTACTGATGAACAAAATCAAGTTTTCTCCACAAAGGTACTTTTCAATCTGTATTTTTACACTATAATATTCTAGAAAAATCCACTAGCATACTAATGCTACACAGCACTCTATCATTTATTTTGATCTTCAAATACAAGCACTCTCCGACTTATGTAATAGGTTACTTACATAACCTCACTCTTCCGTAAACAATTTGCAAATGTTTTTCTCAAATGGGCAAGGTTTCTGCAGGCTGACACTTACCACTCGGGAGAAGCTGCGGCTGCCAACATTTCAGAGCCTTTGTGAGCTCCGATGTGAACTTTGTATAGTAAAGATCTGTGAAGATGTTATCAATCCTGTTGTTCTCAAATATATACTGAAATAAATCAGAATATATGAATTATGACTTCGCAACAATGATCTAATGTACTTTTTATCCAGAGATGAAAATCAGAAAAATGTATTCCAAAACATCCTCAATATTTTCAGCAAAATCAATAACCCCACTCTCACCATCGACGGCACCACTGTCTCCCCATCTCCCCAGGCCCGCAACCTTGGCGTGATCTTTGATTCCACCCTCTCCCTTGAGCCTCACAATGGATAACCTCACATTTATCCACATTATACTGCATCTGCCAAACATTTGCCCACTCACCCAGCCTATCCAAGTCACCTTGCAGTCTCCTAGCATCCTCCTCATAGCTAACACTGCCCCCCAGCTTAGTGTCATCCGCAAACTTGGAGATATTGCCTTCAATTCCCTCATCCAGATCATTAATATCTCTGTGATTCACTGGAATTTACCGATTTAAAACTGTATTTTTCTCTTGCTGATCTCCAAATGACGATTCTTTTTTTAAAACAGAATTGAAAGGTGATCATTTCCTCCAGCATCTATATGTTTTAAATATTCCTGGTTTCTCACTGTTGTTTGATTTACTATTTCTTAATCCTCTAATTCTGCAAAACTCAGGCTTCACCTGATGGGGGGGGGAGGGTAATAATATGTTTAAAATTTAAATGTAAGTAGAAAGTAAACTCCTATAGGTTTTTCTTATTGCTTGCAAGAACATAATGGTTATCGCCCAGGCTCATCACTGTGTGGCTGTAATGTAGCCTTGTGGAGAGGAAGGTTCTACCACCGGAACTCTGCTTTCCCCATTCAAGTCCTTATGTGTCCATGCAACCTTCCATAGATGTCCCAGATTTCAGACTGGAAAATCCACCTGCTGATGCCATGTTCGGCTAACCTGACGCAGATTCAGTAACCCCGTGGCAATCAATGGGATAAATAAGTTGCTGGGGGGGATAGGAACATTTTTATTTTATTTCATTACATCAGTTTAAATGTTTAGCTATTAGCCTATGGCTTGCCTGTATTAAACTTGGAGGTCTGTGATAGTTTGTTTTCTGATCACATGCCTGTACTGTTTGATGTTGGTTTTTCCAGTGCTGCAGTTAGACCTGTATCGTCTGCTCGGCGCTGTCGGTCCTTTAACCCTTCTGCTGCTGGCCAATTCTCTGCTGCATTCGATCAGCTCTGTGCCCCCTCTGCGTCCACTCCCCTTGGTGCGGAGGAGATTAGTTCTTGGTTCCACTCCTCCTGCACAACTATACTGGACTCTGTGGCTCCTTTAAAAACTTTGCAGCCCAGAGCTAAACCCGAGCCCTGGTTTAGTGACGCAACTCGTACAGCTCGACGGGATTGTCGCAGAGCTGAGCGAAAGTGGAAGAAGGACAGGCTGCAGGTTTCATCGCAAATCCTAAAGGACAGCTGGCGAAATTATCAAAATACTGTTAAAGAGGCCAAAAGATATTACCTGTCTAAAATAATAGTGGCTAAGCGTCACGACCCACGCGTATTATTCAAAACTATTGATTCTGTTTTAAATGCCCCACAGCCTGTTTGCTTGGAAGCATCGTCCGAATTGTGCAATGACTTCCTGCACTTCTTTATTAATAAGGTCGTTTCTATAAGGGCTCTCATCTCAGCTCCTGCCTCTGACCCCTCTGTTCCGGCCCCATGCCTGGTGGCATTTGAAAAGTTTGTGCCTCTGACATTGTCGGGTCTAGAGGATGTGGTTAGGCATATTAAGCCGTCGGGTTCCCCCTGTGATGCTGTCCCTCCTCTTCTTTTTAAAGAGGTTTTCCCGAGTATAGCGCAGTCGGTTCTTGCCATTATAAACAGTAGCTTGTGTTCTGGGGTTGTCCCCATAAATTTTAAACATGCTGTAGTGCAACCACTACTTAAAAAACCAGGCCTGGATCAAACTGATCTGTCCAATTTTAGGCCGATCTCCAAGTTGCCTTTTATCTCCAAGATCATGGAGAAGGTAGTTTATGCGCAGCTGAAACTCTTCCTGGATGAGCACAATATTCGGGAGGTTTTCCAGTCTGGATTCAAGGCTATGCATAGCACAGAGTCGGCTCTGCTAAGGGTCTTCAACGACATCCTCCTGGCAAACGACTCAGGTAATTATGTGGTTCTTGTCTTGCTGGACCTATCTGCCGCCTTCGATACAGTGGACCATGGAATTTTAATTTCCAGACTACGGCACCAAGTGGGCATTTGTGGCAGTGCCCTGGGATGGTTCAGGTCCTATCTGGCAGACAGAACCATGCGGGTAAGCCTTGCTGACTTTGAATCCTCCTCCACTCCCTTGGTATATGGGGTTCCACAGGGCTCAATTTTAGGGCCCCTGCTCTTCTCCTTATACTTACTTCCTCTGGGCTCAATTTTAAGAAGGCATGGCATCTCCTTTCACTTTTATGCGGATGATAGCCAGTTATATATGCCACTCAGGAAAGAGGAAGACTATTCTTTAAAATCACTTCTGTCTTGTCTTGAGGACATTAAGTCCTGGATGGCCTTAAACTTTCTGGGACTTAATGAAGAGAAGACAGAGGTGATTTTGTTTGGCCCCAATGGCTGCCGTGAACCTCCCTTTGTTGACTTGGGTCCACTGGCAATGTCTGTAAAGCCAACCGTCTTGAACCTGGGTTTTAGGATGGACGGTGATTTTAAACTAGACAAACAAATAGGCGCGGTGGTTAAGTCCAGCTTCTTTCACCTAAGGAAGCTGGCAAAGGTGAAGCCCATTCTCGAGCGGGAGCATTTTGAAACAGTAATCCATGCCTTTATTACATCTAGGCTGGATTACTGTAACGCACTCTACTCTGGAGTCGCACGAGCTTCATTGGCTCGTCTCCAGCTTGTTCAAAATGCTGCCGCTCGCCTTTTGACTGGAACTCGAAAGAGGGAGCACATTACGCCAATTTTGGCCTCCCTACACTGGCTCCCAGTGCACTTTCGAGTTCATTTCAAAATTCTTTTATTTGTTTTTAAATCATTGAATGGGCTCGCCCCGCCTTACCTCTCTGAGCTGCTCCACCTATATGCTCCTGCCCGGTGCCTCAGGTCAGCTGATCAGCTGCTCCTTGAGGTACCAAGGTCTAAGCGGAAGCTCAGAGGGGATAGAGCCTTTTCTGTTGCTGCTCCGGCACTCTGGAACACCTTGCCGTTGCACATCAGACAGGCCCCCTCACTGTCCATCTTCAAATCCTCCCTAAAAACATATTTTTATTCTTTGGCTTTCGACACTGGCTGAGGCATTGCTCCTGTTTTTAGTGCTTTTAATGTCTTTTAATTTTTAGTGTGTTTTTTATAGTCCTTCGTTGTACGGTTTTTAATGGTTTTTAATTGTTTGTAATAGCTTTTTGTTCATGATTTCTCATGTACAGCACTTTGTGGCAACTGTAGTTGTTTAAAGTGCTTTATAAATAAAGTTATTATTATTATTATTATTCAGAAACATTCAAGTTAAATAACAGGTGACAGCTGACGAGCTGGAGAATCAAGACTGGCCAGATAGCTGGAGAAACCCTGGCTTGCTCTAGGTCTCACCCACATGCTGAGACCTGAACTCCCAGCAGAAGATTGCATCCTGGTCCACAATGGAAGTAGCAGCATGGACCAGGACCAGTGAATGCAAGGGAATGGGAGATCTGCCCAAGAGCTTCATAAAATGCAGCAAGTTGATGCCATCCCATGGACACAAGGGAGAATTACACTTAGCTATAGTAAGGAAGAAAATAACTAATTTAAAACTGCAACACAACTTTGGAATTAAACCGATTTATGGACAGGGTGATGGGTGTGGTGAGAAATGAAGCAGGTATATCAACACGTTTTTTTTTTTTAATTATTTTTCGTTTTTGTCTTCTTATTCTTTTTTAAGTTTTTACTCATTCACTCTTTGACTACACTCTTTGGTAGTTTAGGGGTTTACACATTCACTATCTCTTTCACTTTCTCTCTTTCTTGCGCTTTCTCTCTTATTCAATTTATTTTTTCTCAAAATTAAAATGGAAGATGTACAATAAATGTATTTTGTCATGCTGCAGTTTATACTACTGTACACTGCTTCTAATAAAAATATCAGTTAAAATGGTATTTGATGTGATGTGATGCCAGGATTTGGTGTGGGTGATGAGTCGGACGGCTGCGTTCTGGACCAGTTGGAGTCGGTTGATGTAGGTGGAGCTGATGCCAAGGAGAAGTGAGTTGCAATAGTCCAGTCGAGAGGAGATGAAGGCATGGATGATGGTAAAATTAAAAAATAAATAAATAAAAACCTGCAATTTTTGCTTGCTGACCTCCAAATTAGTTTCTTTTTTATAAAAACAGAATTCAAAGGCGATAATTTCCTCCAGAATCTATGCTTTAAATATTTCTTGTTTTCTCACTGTTGTATGATTTATTATTTATTAAATCTGTAATTACTGCAAAACTTAACCTTTGTCTGGTGAGCTAATAAAATAAAGAGCAAATAGCAGAGTAGGGTGGGGTAATTAAATGTTAATTGCAGTTTTTCCATTGTTTCTCTCCAGATGAATCATAATACTGGAGAACGCAATAGGGATCCACCTCCAAAACAAAACAATGCACTGACATCAATAGAAAATTGTAATATCGAAGTACAATGTCATTATAAACTAAACTAATAACAGCCAAATAAATGTTGGTCAGTCGTGTATCATTAGCATCATGTAGTACCTGTTGAATTCCTAGGCAAAGGTAGAAGATACTATCCGGCTCGTACTTTGTTCCATTTGGCCTCCTTACTTCCTGAATGAATTGACACAGCCCAAAACTCAGCTCAGCAGCCGTACATGACAAAATATCCTCCTTTAATTTCATTGGTCGAGCTGCATGGAAATTGATGCAATTCATTAACAATATGACATTACTGATAAAATAAACACGAATGAGTTGAAGAATATTATTTAAGAGTTGATACCGTTGCACAATAGGCTTCGCTCGTGCAGTTTGCTGTATTATGATGGTTCGACCCCTGGTTTGCATTTAAGTGGAAAGAAATAGCTTTTGTTTTTAGTGCACCTCCTGACAATTATCACTGGCCTAAATGCTGGACTATGCACGTATCAAAGCGCAAATCCATGTAAATGTGATGATTACAATCAACCAAGAAACATGAGATGGCTTCAGTATGGTCATTACATATTATAAGATGATCCTTCAATCCAATTGTGTTTTAAAGTTCACATTATCAGAGGGGGCATTGTAAACCGTGCCTTTTTGTTCAGTCTTAAAAGGTCTTGACAAGTCTACAAAGAAGCTTGTTGTGTCCATCCAACAATCTCCAGCAACATTGTGCTCGAGTCAACTCTCATTTAACCAAATTATCAATTATCTTATTTATGAACTGCTGATGTTTGCAATTGGATTGCCGCATCCTTCAAACAAGTGCCTAATTTCAAAAGGGAATACAAAACACTTCAGGAGATTGTGAAGAGGCAAGATCATTAAACTTTATTTCTCCACAAGTCTATTGCAAAATTCAACAGAGAACCTCAAGCAGTATAGCTTATGTGACATGGAGGCTATGCTCAGACAAAATGAGGAGAAAAATTAAAAAATATCACTGGCCGTTAAGGTCATTTATAGAAACCCTGAGTCATAAGGAAACCTAAGGCTCGCATTCATGCATTGTTTTGATATAAAACATGGTAGATGAAAGTCTAAAAAGGCAAATATCAATGAATAAATCAAAATAGCAAAAAATGATCCACTAAACTGATAACTGGAAATTAAACAATAATGCCTTGCCACTGAAAAGATGCATCTAATCAGTCACATATCATATTAAGTGGCATATGTCCTGAAAAAAAATGTGCCTGTGTTTTGTTCTTCTTTTGCAGAGCTGCCAAGTTTTGTCAGAGCATTTCAGTATTCTAGTACCTGGAAATCAGTATTTTGCTGAGGAAATCAGTATTTTTACGCGGTACCATTTTGTTGATATGGTCATACGCGGTCATACCCATGTAAGAGTACAAGAATGCATAACTTTGCTATCAATTGACATATCTTCTACGTACCTTACTTGACAGTACATTCATTGCCATCTCTTTGTATACTGCTGTTTGAACGGCTGCTTCCTGCTTTTAGCACCAGATGATGATAAAGAAGCCATTTAGGAAGCCTCCCTCTCCCTCCCTCACTCTCTCTCCCTCCATCCCTCCTTCCTTTTTTACTCCCTCCCTCTCACGCCCTCTCTCCTTCCCTCCTTCTCCCTCTCTCCCTCCCCGAACAGTCTGTGGCCATAGCGCTACGTGTAAAGCCCATAGCACTATGTTTAAAGCCCATAGCGCTCCAGCCGGTAGCGCTATATTTAGAACCCATAGAGCTGCAGCCGACATCTCTTTGTTTAAATTCCCACGCGTTAAACTGACAGCGCTGTTTAAACCTGGAGCGGGACAGGCAGATCAAAGCTTACAAAAATAATCATCCAAATCTTGCAATTTAAAATACTAATAGATTTAATCTGCTATAATTTTTAGGGCTACAGTATGATTTTTTATATCCTTGCATTTTTTAAGCAGCAAGATAAAACAGGAAGTCAGGCCGATTTTGTAAAAATCCGTATTTAACAAAGCAAAATCGTACATCCGTGTTCTTATCGTATTTCCATACAAAATACGGAAAATCCGTACTACTTGGCAGCTCTGCTTTTGTTGTTCATGTGACAAAGGACCATATAAAGGAAACAAATTAAGCCCTAACATAATAGATCCAATGTGAGATTAATGTCTCGCCCATCTACTCACCTCCAAATCGCAGTTCCTCTGTGGGTTCTCCTTTCTTGTTCCTAAACTGCACCCATCTTTTCCAAGCTTTCACACCGTACATGTACTTCAAAGATAGACCAATGTCATTCACTCCAACTGCAGGCTCCTGAATAACTTCTCGGGTGTAGCCAACAATAGATTTTTTTCTTCCCTATAAAAAAAAGTTTTTTAAAGTTCTTAGTCATAGTTCAGTGGCTAGAATTAACAGTGAATTTATACCCTTTATTTTATTTTGTCCTCACCCCAACCTCTCCTCCCTCCCCTGTGAGTTAAATATAAACAGAACTGCAGAGCATCAGGCCATGCAGCCCACAATGTCAGTACCAAACATGTCTACTTAAACTCATCCCTTATGCCTCCATATCTCTGCATATTCATATCTCTAAAAAATCGCTTCAACTCCACTGTTGTATTTGTTTAGTAACATATATTATTAGTCATAATATTTTATTGTGAAAGCATTAATCTAATTAATTAGAAGACGCAAAAGATATCCTCACCCGTTTTCTCGGCTGCACAAAGCCATCTTTGATTTTTGCACGCTGCTTTGCCCTATTCTGCCGTGCTGTTGCCAACTGCTCTCGACGCGATGATTCAAGGGTAGCTATTTCAAAAATAATTCAAAATAATAAGGACACATATATAATCTTCTGGAATCGGCACATTGTTCATAATTCATGGGTTATAGGAACAGAATTAGGCCTTTCGTCATATCAAGTCTGCTCTGCCATTCAATCATGGCTGTTCTATCTTTCCCTCTGTTTAAAATGATTTTTTTTTATAATTCAAATTCATTGTGAAATAAATGTTGAAAACTTTCTACTCGGTAGGTTTAACAGCTTTTTCTTCTTTATAGTGCATATGTTTGCTGATGACTGCATGATATTCAATTCCTATAACTTGGGAACCTATAACTACATGCATCAAACCTGGACAATAACAAGGAATGAGCTGGGGTTAAGTAAATTTCATTTGCGTCTTACAAGTGCCAGGCAACAAGCACAACAAACCCAAGTGCCTGACTTGCTGAGTTACCCCACCACTGTCTTTTTTTGTAAAGCAGCATCTGCAGTCGTCCGTTGCTTCCTTGTGTCAACAAACCACTTCCCAATTCAGGTACTAAGGCATTATTGTCAAGTCCCACACCGTTAACATCCCAGAGTTCACCAATTTAGGGCTGCACAATGGTCGAATTGCTGCCTTAGAGTGCCGGAGTTTGAGTAAGATGCAAAATATATCTGATAACTATGTATTATATCACATTCATGGAGAACTGATTGGCGAGGCTAATGGGTCTTTCGTTCATTACTCTTGATGCCTCCAATACCTCACTAATATTATATTTTATACAATACAATACAATACAATACAACAATTCAATTTATCGTCATTTTAACCATTTTAACCAGCTGAAGATGGTTAAGAATAGCCGAGGACAAACAGCTACCAGGAAGAAGCTGGACGTCACTTAGGCTAAGAGAATGAAGTCACTACATAATGAATCGTTGAACGTGAATCAAACATCATCAAAGAGTTTGTTTCAGAAGAGAAATCTGTTGTTACTTTGTACATAAGATGCATATTCATCAATAAGAAGTGACGATGAGCAATATATTGGAATATTCCTAATTTAAAAATGATGCAATGTATCCGGTTAATCTATAATTTGGTAACTGTATTCCTTCACTTCATCCGAAATAATTAATACAAAAATTGATAGTTTCTTACAGAAATTGCACCCATAATATGGCACTGTTTTTCATCTGATCTGCAGGGTTTCTAAAGCACTTGCAGGCTTTGTTGGGGAATGCTGTGAAATCCTCTGCGATTTTAAGCCAAGGAAGTGTAATGTTTTGAATTTTGGGAGATCAAATGCAAAGGAAAAATGTACAGATGATGGCAAGATGCTTAGCCGCATTGACATACAGTGGGAGTTTGTGGGTCCAGGTCCATAGCACCCTGAAAATGACAAGTAGATGGAGTGGTTAAAGAGGGGAATGGTATAATTGTGTTCACCAGGTGTGACATGGAGAATGAGAGTCAGGATGTCATGCTGCAGCTTTATAAAACTTTAATTTACATATGAAATATTGTGTGTAGTTTTGATCGTCCCATTACAGGGAGGATTTGAAGGCCACAGAGATGGTTTACCAGAATGCCATCTAGATTTGAGGGTATTAGTAATAAGGAGAGGTCGAACAACATTGGATTGTTTTCTCTTGAGTGCCGGAGGTTGAGGGATGACCTGATAGAAATATGTAAAATTATGTGGCATAAATAGGGGAGACAGTCTGAACCTTTTTCCCTCGGGTGGAAATCTTAAAGACGAGAAAGCATAGCTGGCTTTAAGGTCAGAGGTGGAAAGTTTAAAAAAAGATGTGTGGGGCACGTTCTCTTTTACACTCAGAGTGGTGGGTGCCTGGAAAGCGCCGTCCGTGGTATGGTGGAAGAAGATACGATGTAGTGTCCTAAAGACTTTTAGATAGGCCCTTGGATATGCAGGGTATGGAGAGGTATGGATCACAGGCAGGCAGAGATAATGAGTTTAACTTTGCATCATGTTTAGCACAAACATTGTAGGCTGAATGTTCCTGTGCTGCTCCAAGTTCTCTTATCTTTTAGCCGAATGTTGCAGCTTCATAAAACTTTAGTTAAGCCGCATATGAAAAACGTCAATCTCAAACTTGAAAGTTTATTTGACATGGAATTTTTGGAGGCACAAGTTTGATATTATCTCCTTTGTCTGAAAAGGTGACACTCTACTTTGTCAGACAAGGTGCGTTCTGAATGTTTTATCCTGTACTTTGGAATCTCCCATCAAATAAAACAGCTTCTCTATAGTGGCATCTGACCAAAATGAACGTATATATGTAGTTTCCAGCTGAGGCTATAACTGGAAAATGAGCGACAAAACTTTTGTTTTCCTCAGCCAGCAAGAACATTAAATACGGACCAGGGTGACTTTAATAAATGAAACACTGGTTGATTACCTGATCATCTAGTTTATCAACCATCTCAGTGCCATAATAGTGAACTATCATGAACCTCCGTTGATTTTAAAAGTAAATTCCACGATTCAAACATGCTATTATTTCTTGGCGGGGATAACCAATGCATTTTGTCAGATGAGATATGTATTATTTTCATTACATGAAAATTCAAGTTTTGTTACGACTGACCAATAGTTATGTCGGCTTCCAGGTCATCCTCAAGCTCGTCACTTAGAAGTAACTGCACTTGTGGTTCAGCTAGTAGTGGAGGAGGAGGTAGAGGTAGAGGTACAGATGCAAGCGATTGCTTCATAGTAAAGTTACTCAGTTCATCCTCCCAGCTATGGGGTGTAGACACGGCCTCTGATTCAAGATCCCCACTGTACGTGCTACCCTGATCTGAGAAGGGAACCAAAATAAATTCAGCATTTGTTCAACTTGATCACACACTTTACATATCTTGTTCCCAAATGCAAAAATAAGATAACAAATGAACAAAAGGGAAGAGGAGCCGGTTTTAACGACTCGGTCCCTCAGTCCTGCCCATCACTCTGTGTAATTACAGTTGATATGCCCCAGGCCTCACTCCCAATCTTTCTCTGTGCCATTTTTACAATGCCCTAATTTCATCAATCTTTTAACAATTTTTCTATTTCCACCTTAAATAGCCCCAATAAACGAGTCTTCGAACACTTCCAGTGCAAAGATTCATCACCTCATGCGAGAAGTTTCTATGCACCCAAGTTTTAACTAACTGTACCTTAAGCTTATAAATATATTCCACTGTTTGAGGTTTGTCAACTATTGGACATCCCAAAATCTAGCTTATTATGCCTCTTAGGATCTTCAATGTTTCAATAGGATCATCCCACATTCTTCCACGTTCCAAATGAAAGGGCAACCTGCTCATGTCGGCTGTGTCCTTTGGCCTGCCCACTAACTATGTTTTTAGCCCAAAAAAGCTTGATTTATAAATAATAATAAAAACAAAAGGCTACCTTTGGATACTTTTAATATGATATACTAGGCATCAGGTTCCAAACTAAATATCATACAACTGGATAATAAATAATATAGCTTGAATCAATACAGACCACCATGTGAAATAGTTTTCTCTTTTTCCTCCTCTTCTGCAATCATAGCAGCCATTGTTAGAAGGTCTGCCTCAAAAGGATTTAAGGGAATCTTCTCCTTTATTTCCTGGATTGTTTCAATTATCTTGTCTGCACCGTCCAAGGTTGTTGGAATGAACATTGGAACTGGCAGCTGAAATAAAAAGAATGTGTTCTTTTTGATAATCTAGCAAGATTTTCTTCTTCAGCATCTTTTTCTACAATCACATAGAGTCATAGAGTGATAAAGTGTGGAAACAGACCCTTTCGGCCCAACTTGCCTACACCACACATGTCCCAGCTACACCAGTCCCCTCTAACCGCATTTGGCCCATATCCCTCCATACCTACCCTATCCATGTACCAGTCTTAGTGTTTGTTAAACATTGGGATAGTCCCTGCCTCAACTACCTCCCTGGCAGCTTGTTCCATACACATTCCACCCTTTGTGTGAAGAGGTTACCCCTCAGACTCCTATTAAATCTTTTCCCCTTTCACCTTAAACCTATGTAATTTGATCCACGATTCACCTACTCTGTGCAAGGGACTCTGCGCAAGGGACTCTGCGCATCTACCTGATCTATTCCTCTCATGGTCTTATACACCTCTATAAGATCATCCCTCATCTTCCTGCGCTCCAAGGAATAGAGTCCCAGCCTACTCAACCTCTCCCCAGAGCTCAGACCCTCTAGTCCTGGCAACATCCTCGTAAATCTTATTAGTATCCTTTCCAGCCTGACAACATCTTTCCTATAACACGGCGCCCAAAACTGAATTCAATACTCTAAATGCGGCCTCACCACCGTCTTATACAACTGCAACATGACCTCTCAACTTTTATATTCAATACTCTGGCTGTTGAAAGTCAATAAGCCAAAAGCTTTTGACGACCCAATCTTGGTCTTGCCCATGTTAGACTTCCTAAAATGCAACATCTCACATTTCTCCGTATTAAATTCCATCAACCATTCCTCAGACCACCTGGCCAATCGATCAAGATCCTGCTGCGATTTCTGACAAACATCTTCACTATCTGCAATATCACCCACCCACCATTTGCAAACTTGCTAATCTTGCCATGTACATTCTCATCCAAATCATTAATTATAGATATAGATGGCAAACAGTAATGGGCCCAGCACCGAACCCTGAGGCACACCACCTGGAGTAATAGGCCTCCAGTCCGTGAAGCAACCTTCCACCATCACCCTCTGCTTCCTTCCATGAAGCCAATTTTCCATCATTTCAGCCCTCTCTCCTTGTATCCCATGCAATCCAACCTTCCCGAGCAGCCTTCCAATTGGAACCTTGTCAAATGCTTTGCTGAAATCCATATATAAAATATCTATAGCCCGGCCCTCTTCGATCTTTTTGGTCACATATTTAAAAAACTCATATTCGTGAGACACGACCTCTCACCTACAAAACCATGCTGACTATCCCTAATCAGCTCTTGTCCATCTAAATGCATGTATATTCTATCCCTCAGAATACTCTCCAGTAACTTACTGACTACAGTACTTTATAATACTTACTATCTTGTTATCAAAATAACCTGTTTGAATCTCTGCATTGTGATGTGCAGTCATTATCTACTTCAACTATGAAATACATACGGTACAGCATCGACATTAGGAATAATCTGTTCTGTAAAATTTAAGATCATTACTAATATCAATACCACTCACATCACAGTGATTGATATCACAGTATGTGGCATCAAAACAAAGATTTCCAAAACAGACTCCAATTTTAGCATAAAAGCAGTCCAAGTTACTCAAGGGTTCTGCTCACAAGAATTATACCAAAGCTGTCTTCTCCATAAGTCTGAAATATTTGTTTTCTATGGTATCCTGTGATGCTTCACTTTACATACACTTGCTTTAATTATTTCATATGATTGAATAATCACTCATAATCAAACTAAGGGACATCAGTTATGAATACCATGAAACGTTTTACTATTATCACTAGTTTGATAAAAGATTTTAAAATGTATACAGGAGAATTTGTATAAAGTCACATTTCCACAAGTTATGTCATTAGTAATCTGGGAACCCCCTGCATATTAAAAAAAAAGATGAAATACATCACACAAAAATCAGTACCTCTTGACATTTAGGTTGTATATTAGATATCACAATCAATGAACCTCAGAATAATGTGTAGCTCACTCAGCCTTCTGCCCTGTATTATCTACTATAGCCAATAGTAAATTTATTCAAAGATGTATGTAATTTTGTGTACAACTTACAGGCACAGGTATCCCAAACGGTAATGGTACAAACTGTGTGTAAAGATGTAGAGGCAAAGGTACATAAACTGGGACAGGAATAGGTAATATGACCACACGTGGCTTCCATTCTTCATCTGAAAACACGAGAAAGCATACTATAATAACCAACTATTTACTAATCTTTACACAACAAAATGTTTCAGTTTTAACATATTCTAAAGCTACTCATTAATGCAAAATAACAATGCCTACAAGGCCACAAAGATGTAGTCTATTTCAGAATGTCATTAGCATTGTAAATTTTATACAACAATTGGTATGGTCAATTCTAGATAGACAACCATGGTCAAATTAAAATTGCAAAGTGCTACATTATTTCATGTACTCCCAACTATCTCCTTTAGATTAAGCAAAACCGAAGTGTGATCGCTTCAATATGTATGGTATTCAGCAAAATCAAATCCAAACAATTTAACAAAACTCTACCCCACTCACCTTGCTTTGGACAGTTGCACCTACAAATCCCAGTCTGAACCGCTTCTGGAAACAAGATTGAAGAAAATAATACTTGCACGTATCTTAACCCTTTTCACAACTCTCAGATGTGACACTGAAGTACTTCCTGTGCAACTAATAACTCAGATTTATAGGTTGAGGAAATTCTTGGCTACACTCTCAGTGCAGCTTGAATTTATCCCAGGCATTATTTCACATTGAAAGACCACTGCACTTCAACAAATTATATCTTGCATTAAAAGTTACATCCTTTATGTTTTCTCTGTATACTGTGGGAGGCTTGATTGTATCGTCTTTCCTTTAACTGGATAGTACGCAAACATAAGCTTTTCACTGTACCTTGGTACACGTGACAACTGTATTGATTAAATAGACTGTTACTCGAAGCTTCACACGAGTTGCTTATGTGAGGTTATTAGAAATACTATTTTGTAACAAATTAGTTGTGATCATCATATGCATTTATTATGCAGCTATCAATATAATATACATTCACACATTACCTGTCTGACAAGCCTTGGTCTGAGTGTGCGGCTTACAGGATGTCGCTTTGGTCTGTGTAATAGGTTTGCACAAGAGTGCTTTATTCTTGAGAACCTTGGGTGGGGCAGAAGGTGGTAATCGAAGAACGTCTGTCTGTGTACCGATCTAAATTATTAAGAGATCAAAGAAACTTAACGTAAACATTAATTGCAAACAATTCGAGTTGAACTAAACGATAACCAAACTTTTTTCTTACCTCTCCAGTAACCTTAGTTCCTGAAGTCATACAAGTCCCACCTGCTAGAAAGGAGAAAAAAAACTGTCATCTGCTTAGTTCTGCAAGATCAAAGTTTCCTGAATTAAAATACACAAAAAAACACGTTTAACAGGAATTCAGGTGATTAGCTGATTACACGAAGCGTGGTTGATCTGAAAAGCTAACTCTATTTGTCTGCAGAATGGTGTCTGAGCTGCTGAGTATTCACAGCGTTTATCCCAAATTCCTGCAGCTGCAGTTCTTTGACATTTAACAACCGAATCATGACCTCTTTCATCCTATCCTGTGTGTTTTTAATTGTCTATGCAAAAAGGATAAAGCTTACTTTTCAATAGGCTGGCAACATTAACTCTGTTTCTCTCTACCTGACCGGGTGAATATTTCGAGCATTTTCTATTTTGATTTTAAATTTCATGCATATGAAGTTTCCTGCTTATAGCTCTAATTTTTGGGGACCAGAAATTATCAGAGGGAGTGGTGATCTTCATCAGAACCAAGATTCCTCTCAGTGGTATGGGGCATTATCAATGGAAGGGCAACTACCATTAGCAGATGAGAAACTCAGTCAAGTTGCAATACTTGTTCAAAAATGGTTGCAATGACCAGCAAGGTCACTTGCCACTTAGCAAATGTTCGCAATTTGAGAGTTTCCTTTCAATGATAGGAATGATTTAAAATATCAAATAGAAAGAAATGCACTGAGATACTGGAGGTGCATGCTTCTTTGCAATCCTCTTGCTACATGATGACAAAACATTAATTCAAGTTTACAGCAACCACCGTACCACTTAAAGTTGTTGTTGAACAAGTGGTATTCTGCACTGGCGGAGTATTCGCCAACGATATCACATTTGCTATCACTGGAGTCGGCTCCTTCCTCTGACTGCTGGGAACATTTGGTACCGTTACTGTTGAAAGAAAAAAGTGCATTTCCTTTTAATATCACAAAATCACATAATTTAAGAAACATGTACGTACGTTCCTATATATCAACAGAAGTTTTAAACATTTACTATGTTAATGTTATGAAGTGAAATGCAAGGGGACAAATCATACTCACTTTTGGCAGGCCGTCATGACAGTAGCTGCCAATGTGTTCTTGCAGCCAAACAATTCTAAATGCTGGTTGATTTTTTAAAATTTCCATTTGAATATATTTGTTCACTAATGTGCAGATGTACAAATTTTGGAGAACCAACACTCTTCAGTAGATCACTTCTCATTTGGTAATACTGAAAAGGGGACTAAGCTACAGTGGGCAATTTACCTTAAAACATGGTGTTGGAGATTAATAAATGTGCATAATTTCCTACATTAAATGTGACATTTCAGGTGAATTCCTCTCGTAATCACTTGTTTTAAGTACAATCTCATTTTTACGGGGATCAATTGTTTCAGTCAATTCAATTTTAATATCAAAATTATATAATTGTGATTAGTTATTTTAACTTTGCTCAAATTCAATATGACTGAAGCTCAACATTTAATAGCAAGCTATCGTTCATTTGGAAGTAAACCTCTTGCAAACTCATTGTGTGCTGAAAGGCCTGTTCCTGTACTGTACTGTTCAAAGTATCACAAAATAGTTCAATTGAAGAACATGACATTTGTGGTAATATACTGCCATGGATTGAAAACAGGTTGACAGGCACTGACTCATGGATCACTGTTTTTGGGCCTCAGCAGCGCACTATGTACCAATAATCTGGAAGGGGGAACCACCAGCAATATTTCTATGATTGCTTACAATCAAAATTGGATGGAATTGCAAGATGTGAGGAGGATGCAAGGTGACATTAAGGCAATTTTGACAAGTGAGTGGTCGAAAACAAGTCAGATTCAGTGCAATGCAGGCAAGTGTTATTCTACATCAGACATAGACAACAATTCTGCTTTAAAAACCATTATCCCACCCAAGCTCATATTCAAACTCATGGAACTTGGTCAGCACACCCCTCTACAACTTGATCCTTGATCAACAGACCTCAATCAGAGAGGATCGTTGACAAATCATCCTCACCGATAATCCTCAACACTGGTGCTCCACAAGGATGTTCTCAGGCCCCTACTATACTGCTTACACACCCATGACTGTGCAGCCAAATACCAATCTAACTCAATGTACAAATTCGCAAATGACACCACCATAGTGTGCCGAATATCAAATATTCGAGAACCACGTAACACAGACGAGACAGAGTACAGGAATGAGATTGAGAACCTCGTAACCTGGTGCTAAGATAACAAAGCTACCTCAATGTCAGCACTACAAAGATGATTGTGATTAGACAATAGACGCAGGAGTAGGCCATTCGGCCCTTCGAGCCAGCACCGCCATTCAATGTGATCATGGCTGATCATCCCCAATTAGTACCCCGTTCCTGCCTTCTCCCCACATCCCAATAGACAATAATGACTTAATGAAGTGAAGCAGTACACACACTCTGGACAATCGGACTTCATCTTGCACTAGATGTTGTGCCCTTCATCTGTATACTAGATGGCTATATTGTAATCATGTAATCTTTTTGTTGACTGAATAGCGGGCAACAAAAGCTTTTCACGATACCTCAGTACATATGACAACAAAAAACTAATCTAAATAGTGCTTGATTAGGAAATATTGAAATACAAAAGTATGCAGGATGTTCTTGTAGACGAGTCAATGAAAGGAAACATGCGGCTGCAGCAAGCAGTTCATACAGCAAATCTTGTTAGCTTTCATCACAAGAGGCTTTGTGCACAGGAGCAAGAATTATCGAACAAAGCGAGCTCACACCAAGAGGAAATGTGTATATTGTGTTCAGTTATGGTTTTCTTACCCAAGAAAGGAAATGCTTGAAATAGAGAGCAAAAGAGGCGCACCAGACTGCACCCTAGCAGGTGATGATTGTTATATAAAGAAAACCCAAGTCTACTTGGCTGGTATTCACTTGACTTTCAAAGAATCTGACGGGGCTTGCAAAGCTTGTTGCAGAAAAGATATTTCCCCCAGCTGGGAGATATAAAACAAGGGGTTTCTGACTAAAGATAACATGGCGAGATATTTTGGATTGAGATGAGCAGTATTTGGTAAATGTAGAAATTTCGACTCAGGATGCCGTCATTCAACAGATTTCTAGATACAAAAGCCATCAGGGGTTGTGAGGAAAGAGCAAGAATATGGTGTTGAGAGACAGGATCGGCCATAATGGCAGAATAGCCTGAAAGGGCCAAGTGCTCTACTTCAATTTTTTTAATGTTTCAATAGAATGCACTGCTACATTGTCTACTTCAGGTTAGAGGTGTCTAAAGTTCATCTTCAAGGGGAACCAAATCATATGTAATCAACATTTGGTAAACATTTGTATTTTGCACTCTCATCGGGAAGTCTCATCCAATGGGAATATGCACCAACCATTCACATGTATCGTGCATGACTTGCCCCAATTACATCAATACATTTTTGAAATGTTTGGATTTTGAGGCCTGTGGGGAACTAGCACAGATAACAAGCACAGAGGAAGAGAACAGTGTAGATTTAAGGAGTCAGATGCTGAAGAAAACAGCAAGTACTGGTGGAACTCAGCAGATCAGGCATCATCTGTGGAGGGAAATGGACAAGCGACATTTTGGGTCAGGACCCATCTTCAGAATGAATAGAGGATAGTGTAATTCATCAAACTGAATGACAGGGCAGGCATAAGGAGTCAGGTGACCTCCTTCAGCTATTTTTCCTGTACTTCACCGTTGCTCACAATAAAAGCACAACATAGATAAGGTAGTTTAATTTTGTACCTTTTCCATCTTGAGACGACATCTCTGTTAGATGATGTTGATTGCAGAATGTCAGAACACAATGAAGGTTACAGAAATATTTGGTTTCCCCGTGCCATTTAATGGATTCATTTAGTTTACCTTGACGCTTGCAGCAGTCACACTTAGCCATCTATAAGAAAGAGAATTCAAACATGCAGTTCCATTTTACGTAAATAAAACCGCAAATATGTTTTATATCATTTGGAGGTCACAGCTCAAAACATTAACAGCAGTTTCATAGCATCAGAAGCTTATGAGTTATGTTACTACTCCTGGATTGAGCACAATCTCAACTCAGTACTAAATAATGGAGTTTTTTAGATGAGATTGAACCACGCCTACAGATGGATCACCTGAGCCCAGAAGCAAAGAAGCTTCCCCAGTGCTGTCTTTCCTTCAACAAATCTCACATGTGGAGTCATACTTTGTCTAGCTGAGTCACTGAATAACAGAAATTGGGTTTTAATCTAACTAATTTGCAGTTTTAAGAGTATAGCAATGTGCAAACTGGCTGCCAAAACAAAACCTACATAATTCATAACTTGTTAGTACATTAAAAGATTTGAAAAATGAATTAGCTGAAGTTCTCCGGATCATCATCAAGTGCCGTTTCTAAAATCTGTTTGCATTCAATTCAGACACAAACAAAAAGATAATTAAACTGCAGTATCTTAAGAGTCAATCTGAGGAATACTTATTTCAGTGTGTCAGCAATACAAGAATATTTATTTCACATCTCCTCAAACCATACTACGGTATCTTAAGTGTTTAAGAAGGAACTGCAGATGCTGGAAAATCGAAGGTACCCAAAAATCTGGAGAAACTCAGCGGGTGCAGCAGCATCTATGGAGCGAAGGAAAAAGGCAACGTTTCGGGCCAAAACCCTTCTTCAGACTGATCGGGGGTGGGGGGGCGGGGAGAAGAAAGGAAAAAGGAGGAGGTGCCCGAAGGCTGGGGGATGGAAGGAGACAGCAGGAGTGCTGAGGAAGGGGAGGAGACAGCAAGGACTAACAAAATTGGGAGAATTCAATGTTCATGCCCCCAGGATGCAGACTCCCCATATGAGCACCCAGCTTTTTTGGGTACCCCCGGTATCTTAAGCCCATCATTTTGAATCTATGCCTCCTTCAAGCATCTGCTAATGAGAATAGTGTTCAAGAAGGAACTGCAGATGCTGGAAAATCGAAGGTACACAAAACTTTTTGTGTGCTAATGAGAACAACTTATTACCCATTTAAATCCAAGAAAGTGGAAGTCTCAAATCTCATTCAAAACTTCTTTGTTCCATCTCCTGACACTGCCATTCAACTTGGTATTAGCAGCAAACTTTGATATATACCCTAATCATTGATCTTGGCAGCCAGGACATAAGCACCCATTTCTGCAGCACCCAATTAGTTTGTCTTCCAACCCAAAAGTGACCTGCTTCTTCCTTATCTATTTCTATTGCTACATTGTGGTGCCATTCCCCTGCCAATTAAGCTTCCCAAGCAGAAAAGTCCACATGAAATTTAAAGTAATGTGGAAAACAAAATAACCCTTTCCTTCAATCCTAGTGTAATGTTTTTAAAATGTTGACTGCTGAATTTTTGTCAGTAAAAGTTACAGAGTAAAGATCTGGCAGATTTTCTACCATCTTGTGGTAAAGCTTTGATACAACATGTAACTATGTTCATTCTAGATTTACTGTGGGAATTTGTGGTGTCAGTAAAAGTTACAGAGTAAAATCCAAAATCTAAACCACTATAATACATAAAATCTGTATTTCTGTGGGATTCTAGGATTTTGTTTAAAGATTAAAGAAATATATTTTTCTTTCATCTTAAGTAAAATGCAATTATCTATCATCTCTGCAGTGCCAAGCAGATGGTAAGACAAAGACTGCAGTAACAGGAGCGCCACCTAGTGTTAGGACGGTGCAAAGAATAAAGTATAATTACTGAAGAAAAATATTAGTCGCTGGAAATTCAAAAGCAAAAAGAGAAAATAGTGTAAATACTCTGCAGGTCAGGTAGTATAGATTGTTACCACAATCACAGTGCTGAAAGCCATTTGACCATTTGGCTTTTGACTCGGCATAACTCAATGGGAGATTTTAATTTAGATTCCTCAATAGCTATTGTTTATTGCCCATCCTTAAATAACCTTCAGAACATGATGGTGGACAATCATCTTGAACCACTTTCTTCTGATGGTACTATCAATGTTTTTGTGAAACAAGTGCCAGGATTTAGACCAATTCCTTAACAACTTAGCTTCTCCCATGCACTTTCTGCCCTTATCCTCGTTTGGTGGAGATACAGTATCATTGGTTAGAAGGGTAGTGTTGGCAGAGACTAGACAAATAACTGTATTTGGTACACACTGCTGCCATTATGTGCAGGTGATGAAGGGAATTAATGTTGATGTGGCAGGTGGGTTGCCCTTTAGGATTAATTTTTTAATTATATTAAAAATATCCCGTTCAAATTTCAAGCAGTCCTATGCCCAAAATGATTTTTTTTCTGGAATACTTCTGAAAGTCAAATGAATTATTGGATAATTGCACTTCAATCTTCCTGGAGTAAATTTAAATAAGACATGGAGATAGTTCTCAATCCAAATACATTAGCCTCGTGATGCCACAAATTACCCTGCAAATTTAAAATGCCCAACAATTTAACTGAAAACATTTCAATGGACTCAAAAAGGTTTAGTATATATTTTATCAGTCAAATAATAATTGAAATGGAAGCAGCAAAGTTCCAAACCAATTAGAATTTCGATTTGTTTAACAATAGCTGGCTGATTGAAGGTGTGTACCTGATAAAACAAAACAGTAAATTTGGACAAACATTCTTCACTGCAGAACTCTTCTATTTTTCCACCAAACTGTTGATTGAGCAGACGTTTAGAAGACTGTGAACAGGTACTACAAGCTTTGCAATGAAGTCCCCAACGTTTATCCAATTCATGCTTGTAAAGATGCTTGCAGCCTGCAAACAAGAGAAATAATAGTTGTGATTGTAAAATAAAATTATTTACCCCCAAAATCAAAACAAACCCACTGCCTTTTCGTTGGATCTCAATCCTCTACTTGCTTTGGCACCACATTTTTATTCCTCCCCTCCCATAATTATGGCTCAAATGTACAAATTACAGAAATCAGCATTCTGTATCAGTTTTGGGACACCCTTTTGTCATGGTGGGTAAATCCTCTGCCCAATGTGGTACTCAGTATGACTTCAGGAACTGGTTACACTTCTATAACTGAAGAACATGGTACGGATAAAATGCAATTAGTGAAAGTGGGTGTTTGATGACCGGCATAGACTGTGTGGGCTGTAGGTCCTGCTTCCATGCCCATGACTATGCTAATCAATATAATTAAACTTTACAACCAATATCTTACTTTGTGGCTGGGCAGTCCCCAATACATATCATATTTTTGTAACTGCATCTTAGGAAGATTTTTCCTTTTTATGTACCATACTTTAGAGTTGTGAATTATAAAGATGCTTCTACTGAAGAACGCAAAATAAAGGTCATTCCTTTTGCAAAACAATTGGTTTTATACAGTGTTATTTGAAAATCATATTTAAATGCACATTATGTCAGCAATTTGCCAGATTCGCCCCAATTTTACCCCTGCCATTTTATCGAGAATAATTATCTTTTTTATAATTAGGTAAATTATGAAATATAAATTATGAAATGTTTCAAAAACATAATTAATTAGTTAAACATGGAGATTGATCTTTACACAAATATCTGTGGCTTTAATAGAAATCAGATCGAACCGGCTCAGGAGTTATTATTCACATAAATTGAGGCAATGGGGGGAAGAGACATTGTTCTCCCAAGAACTATGTCAAAGCGCATCTATTACCTTCACTACAGAATGGTTTGTCAACACCTGAAAACGTTAGAGTTTCCTTGGCAATCCTTTCATACCGACAGTATTCACATACTGCAGACACAGAGTTGATCCGCTTATATTCATCACAGCAAGATTTCCCACAGAATTGAACCATTTTCCCCTGGGGATGAAAGGTAAACAAGAATGAGAGAAAAAGCTATCAAATAAATGCATCACGTTTGTTTTATTGCACTGCTCCAAGTAATTTTACCAGTAAAACATTATTGTAAAACATTACAATAAAGAGGATTCAAACAAAAATCCTTTAGCAAATGCAATTAGAAAAAGATACCTGAAAATGTAATCAAAGTCTGAGTTTGAATTTCAATTTAATTTTATAACAATACAGAATGGTAGAAGACAGATTCAAAATGACAAGAGAAAAATGATAAAATAGTTTTACAGCACAAGTAGTCAGCATATCATTCAACATATCTTATCTGAAAGAGGTCCACACACAGCTGCAAACATTGTTGCTCATATCCTTGTAAATATTTACTCAGTATCCACTGAAAGAAGCGATTTACACATTTTGCCTCCACTTATTTAAAGTAGGGTTTAAAGCGGATTCTAGCAATTCTAGGATTCTGTGAAAGAAAACCAGAAAACGGCATGTGCAAGCTGGGCCGAAGGGCTTGTTTTCACACTGTATGATTATGACTCTATCCTGTTAACCATCCTTGCTCCAATTAAACATATTTAATGACACAATTAATTCTCCATTCCCACGTCTATTTCATCAACAAATTCATATTGTCAATCCCAGAAAAGGTCATCATGTTCCTTGAATCAATTTTTAACTTTGATGCACTTCATTTGAAACAACTAAACTAGCTCAAATCTGTGAGTGGTTTAAAATGTAGGCAGACTCGACATACTATACTTTGGAATAGTACGTATACATACTCTGCATACATACTATGATTTTTATTATTGTGAACATTTTTAGAACAAAGCCCAAACAACTACCAACTTGGAACCCAAAGTGCCAGAGTAATTCAACAGGCCAGGCACCATCTCTAAAGAACATCGATGGGTGATGTTTCGAGTTGAGACCTTTCTTCAAACTGATTGCAGGGGTGAAAAGAAATCTGGAAAAGGGCAGGATAAAGCATGGCACAGGCGTCGCACAGACATAGGTCGACACAGGCAAGGATTTTTTTTTGACAGATGCTTAGAACAAAGGCCAGATATAAAAATAGTAGGTATGAGGCAGGTTAAGAGTACTGGATTGTAAAGCCAGAGGGAGGTTACTCCAGCACTTTGTGTCCTTTTGTGTATTAGCCAGTATCTACAGTTCTTCGTTTCTACATGATGACTTGTGGGGTCAGAAACAAAAGCAATAAATATTCTGATATAGTTCTGATATTGGGGTTTCCTCTTGCAAAGTGCACTCAACATTATACGAGAATAAAATCATAACATATCAGAAATCCTTACCTTGTACTCAAGAAGCTCAGGCTTAGAGGAGAACAACCGCTGGCAATACTGGCATTTTAACCTGATAAGTGTCCGGCCTACTGTCACCTGCAGGGATTGGGCAAGCCTCTGTAACCCTGCTGCCGCTGATGTGGTGACAGCGGAAGAGACTGTGGCAGCACCAGACACCACCGAAGTGGTTGATGGAATGTTCACTGTTACCTGACCCTGCGACAAGGGTACAACAGTTTGAGAGCCTGGAGCAGCCTGACTGAATAATCCCTGTGAGCAAAATAAAAACAAACCATAGAAATACACTTTATTTTTTTCATTCACAAAATCTATTGAACCAAGTTCGTAAAGGTTTAAATTTAGTTTGGCAATAGTATATTTTTGTATTAGCAATAATATTTTGTTTTATGTCAAATTGAAATCATCCTTACCATTGCTCTAAATAAATAATATTTATTGAGATTGTTACCATTGTTTATACCATCAATCACATAAAATCTTTGCTGTAAAGTTAGATTTTTTTGGGGGGGGATACGAGTGAAGGGGTTGGCAACAAGAAAAAGTATTTTGTCATTGTACTTGCTCTACTGTGACATCCTTCTCTCGTGACACCCATAATTCATCAATGCCGCTCCCTATTAATAAGATCAGGTCTGCAAACAAATACCCTTACAATTTTCAACTTAAGAAATAACCAAAAAGGTAGGAACTGTTGTAAACCTCTACTAACTGCAACATCTCATTGATTAAGACAAGATTTTGTTTGTAAATACTGGAAATTAGACGGTTTAACGATTTGAGAATTGCCAGAAAGACATTAAAATAAATGCCTTTTGTAACATTTGATATTGTTTCCAATTCAACATTAACAGATAAATGAGTCTTTGGAATTTTCTACCCAAAGGAGCTGTGAAGGTGGCAATATTGAATATGTTCATGTCACAGATCAATAGAAATTCAAGGGATTCAAGAGGCATAAGAAGAATGGGAAAATAGCGTTGAACTAAGACAGCAACAGTTTGATCTTACTGAACGGCAGAACAGACTTGAGGGACTGTGACCCATATCCTGATCCACGTGTGAACAAGTGCAAGAGATTATTTTGACCACTTTTACACTTGCTGGATTGTATAAACTTAAACAGTATCACTGGTTGATATCATTTGGAACACAGAAAGTTACAGTGCAGGAACAAGACCTTTGGCCAACACTAGAGGACATAGCTATCAAGTGAGAGGGGGCAAAAACTCTTAAACGCCACTGTTGTTTCTGCCTCCACCTGGCAATGTGTTCCAGGCCCCCACTTCTCTCTCTGTAAAATATTGCTCTGCACATCGCCAATAAACGTTCCCCCTCTCACCTTCTATCTATGCCCAGGGAAAAGGTTTCTGACTGCCTATGATTAATTGAATGCAGGAGAAGACAGCATCAAGAGCACAACATTACTTCTTGTGGATCAACAGAAAATAAATTAAATTCCCATCTTGGCATTAGGTCAAGAAAATTATATTTTAACAAAAACAGCATCAGTACTGAAGTTATTGTGTGCAACAAACAGCCAACTGAATCATTAACGTCCCTTGTACAATAACCTATCATTTCCACCTATTTTTATCTATGTGCAACTTACAAAGGACAAAGGACATTTATTGTCACATACACCAATTGGAACAGTGAAATTTGAGTTACCATGCAGCACACAAATAAGATAAACACAACACTACAGAATTTAACATAAAACATAAAAACATCCCCCCACAGCGGAATCAACGTTTCTCACTGTGAGGGAAGGCAACAAAGTTCAGTCATCTCCCTCATGTTCACACGTGGCCGCGGCCTATTGAGGCCTCCGCAGTCGCCGCAACGATGGCCCTATGTTTCAGGTCCTCGAACAGAAGAACACTCTCAGATGCTTGGAGTTTCCGAATCGGTCGCTTCCTACCGGAGACCGCGGCTCCCGGAGTCCACAGGCCGAGCGGGGCGGAGATTCAACGCTGGCGACCCCGGCAAGGATCCCAGGCTCCGCGTTGAAAGAGTCAGCGCCGCCCGTGGCTGGAAGTTCCGTAGACCACAGCTCCACGGTGTTAAAGTCGGTAATCCCAACACTCCGGAGCTCCAACACGGCGATCCCGGTAAGCAATCTCCCGCTCCGCGATGGAATCCAGTGCTGCGACGCTGCTGAAGCTGAAGCTCTGGCCGGTCTCCGGCAGGAAAACCGGCACCAATCTACCTGGTAGGCCGCGAGGAGGGGGCGAAGATGCGGCTCGGAGGAAAGACGCATCCTCGACCAGGTAGTGACTGAGAAAAACAGATTCCCCCTGCCCCCACATAAAAAAGACTAAAGGACCTCCAAAACAAAACTTTAGGCAGACTAAACATTTTATTAAATGGATGATACAGCTGCTGGCGAGGCTGCCACACTCGATGGCGCCACCACTCGGAACTTACATAATATATCTGCCTTTTTAACGTAGCCCAGCATATCATGTTGTTTTTTCATCTGTTGTAGGGAATCATAGCTCACAAAATAGGTTCACTGCCAAGTTCACTAGACAGTTGGGGGTGGTCACTAAACAATAGCAACACCTGGATCTCCAGACTATTCAGACAGCTTCATAATCTCTGTTTATGTCAGCAACAGGGAACCATAACTTGTAATGGGCAGAGAATTTCAGATCTATGAAAGGTCACTAACCTGAAATGCTAACAGTTACTCTCCCAAAATTTTGCCTGACAATTATATTTCTGGCATTAATTTTAGCTCAAAATAAATGCATGATTAAACAATAATGGCTGTGTAAATTAAACAACACTTATAATACAAATTAATTATTTAAAATTTTCAGGCGCTCACATTTAATATGAAAGCAACCCCCTGATTAGACCAGGCATGCAGAACTTCCTAAATTATCTGAACTAACAGCCTAATTCTCTGACCAATCTCTGTTGTAACAAAATACCAATTGTGCAACTCGCCCAACAGTCTGGTTTCTTATTCATGGCTCACCGACCGCTTAACCATTTCATACATTGATATTTTACTTTAGTTTACTTTAGAGATATAGCATGGAAACAGGCTCTTCAGCTCACCGAGTCCATGCCGACCAGCGATCATCCCTTACACTAGCACTATCCTGAATACTTGGGACAATTTACAATTTTTACCGAAGCCAATTAACCTAAAAACCCGTACGTCATTGGAGTGTGGGAGGAAACTGGAGCAAACGCACGTGGTCACAGGAACAACATACAAACTCCGTACAGACAGCACCCGTGGTCACTGGTGCTGCAAGGCCGAAACTACTGCTGCGCCACTGTGCTGCCCCAATGCAAACTTACTTCAAGCAGCTATAATTCAGGCAGAATTTAAGAGAGGCACACACAATTCAAAGTAATGAGAAGCTAAAATGTTACTCAGCCCCATGCACATTCAGGTGTGTTTGCTGGCACTGAACATTACGACAGTTATCTGGAATAAAGTATACAAACCAAAATTGAGAATAGGATCATGGGCATGCATCTAAAATATTACATAGAACAGTGCAGCATAAGAAAGGCCCCTCAGGCCCAGAATGTCTATGCCAAACATGATGCCAAGACCATGACTTAGTCTGGTCTCATTTGTTTGACCATTATTCTTTCCACTTTAACAAGCCTTTTCATTCTCCCCATTTTTAACAGCAAACTTAAAAATAATATTAGCTGCTTAAAACATGCACATTATTCTAGTGCTAATAAATCCTGCAAGTTGTGTTGCTCAGTTGTTGAGATGGGGACTTCCAGTAACAAAAAAAAGATCTTTAAGATGTTTTAATGTAGTTGAAAAATTGTTGTACAAAAATCTCACCTGAAATGAAGCCACACAATTATAACTGCAGAAGTTCCGAATACTGCCATCAGACATAGCAAGGTGGTACTGGGGTATCGTTGTCACTTTACAGTAGTTGCATTGAACGCTATTACCTAATTGAATATACAAAAGTCACATCCATTATTGCTAAATTAGCAACATATAATTGCCTAAAAAAGGATACAATTACGTATACATTAATGAAGCTGAAGAGTTCTAAACTATGTCAAACAAGTTATACTAAATCTAATGCCAGTTACTTCCAACTATGCCGCATATTTATAAGAACATAAAACATATTCTCATAAATGTTTGATTACAGATGCATGTATCTAAACCAAATTAAACCTTGTATAGTGCTGTATTTAAACAAAATAAATAACAGTAAACATGGTCGCTGCAATGGTGTTATAATAAAAGTTTAGTATTAGGTATGAAGCCATTTAAACTGAAGCTAAAAATAGCAGCAAGAACCCACATACTTTCGAATGGGATTAGCAGAAAACCTGAAGTACAAAGAAACTCACTCAGGCACATGACCATTTTTACAATTTGTTAATTCTATCTTCTTTGCAAGGTTTATATACTGGATAACAAGGTTTTTATTTATAGCCTTTTTATATAAACAAGGTTTATATCCTCTCAGGGAAGAGAATTCAATTAAATTTGCCTCCCCCTCCCCCCCAACCCCCACTTCCACCCCCCCACAAAAAAAATAGTTCCACTGAAGGATGGTTCACTCGAGCAGGTAGCGTTATGCATTCTGGTGCATGATACAATCGGGGCTCAGCCCAAGCCTAAATTCACAAAAATTGTCACGGCTTTTAACTTCAAAATTGTTGGTTTTCGTCATACACTTTATCTTGAGGTGCCCCAAGCACGCAAATAATAATTAAGACTTCATAAAACTTGCATAAATATTCAAGAAATTATACCACTACCTTGTGTAGTAACCATTTGTACTCGATAGGCTGAAAGGCAGTTAACTGAGCAAAAGAGTTCAGATTTTCCAAAAGAGTTTATGTTTTCAATCATTTCAGCAGATGCCCTCAGAGATTTGCACCAGGTGCAGGGAGCAATCTTTGATTGTTTCTGTTGCAAGAATAAATAGCATTAGTGCAGGAAAAAAATCAGTTTTACTGCTTCACAAAATAACAGTAAAAGGGAAGCCACTCAACAAATAGCATCTTAAGCACTGAAAAAGACACCAACAATCTAATGGATTTGGGATTTAGAAAGGAGCACAGGGAATCAGGGGAGTTATGAAGAAGCGATGAGAGTTAACCAACTTTCTGCCTGTATCATTAACATCCTATCAATGACATATTTCCTCAAGCTGATAAAATCAGTATTTGTGCAGCTCGTCACAATGAACGTATCTCAAGTTCTAATTTCAAACCAGCTTTTTTATTCCTTGAGGGTATGTCCCACTTAGGCGATTTTTTTGTCGACTGCCAACGACTGTCACAGTTGTAGCAGGTCGCCTAAAATGTGGTGACTGGACCCCCTCTACGACAATGTCTACGACAAGTTACGGCAACCTACCACCTAGACAACCGGCGAACCATTAGGACGTCCACCTACGACCACACCTACGACAACCTACGACCACACAGGCGACAACCTACGACAACCAAAGTCAACCTTCGTCCACCCGCGACAAGCTACGACAAGCAACGACCCTGTCAGCGACAACTGAAGACAATTAGGTCGCCGGTACTTGTCGCCGGTTGACGCCAATGGAATTCACCGAAGTCAGCACCCGGCGACAACCAACGTCACCTGGCGACAACCTGCGTCATCCTGGCGACAACCTACGACAGCACCTACGACAGGAGAAGACAAGCTACGTCAAGCCCACAGTCGCCGAAAAGATTTGAACATTTCAAAATCCAGCGGCGACCAGAAAAATGTTACGGCTCTTTAGGCGACTTGAGGAGACTACTCACGACCATACAGGCGTCACCCCACGACCATGTGAAAACAGCCTAGTCGCCGAAAAAGTGGGACAGGGGCTTTACTTCTTAAAGCAAGTTTACAGCATAGTGACCTCAGTATCTCAGCTAAGTGGTCATGGCTTTTTGGTCAGCCGAAATTGTGCAAGCAAGCCAATGATCCTTTGCAGTTTCACATTCATGTCTAATCAGTCCTCATCTGCTCTTTTACAAGCACTTTAAAAGTCAATAGGTAACAATCGGCAACAGATACGTTAATCAATTCCAACCTCCAAAAATAAGTGTTGCGATAGCCAATCATGACTCAAGGCAGATTAAATTCAAATCTTAGGTACTCCTAGTTCGTATGATTCAATTCCAGACCAAGACGCTAGCACCAACAGAGGTACTTGGAAAGCACTACATTCTGAAGTTTGAAAAATATTTATTATTTGATTTGGGGTTCAACTTACATTACCCATACAAAAGCATTATATTCATATGAAATTTCCTTATGCACCAATCTAACACCTTCTGAATCAAAGTTAATTATATTCCTAAAAAGCTACTTTAAATACCAGTGAAATATCACATAAACATCAATCTCTCATCACAAATATCAGTGTATTCTTAAGGTCATGCAACTATTTCTGAAGTTTATAACGTTCCTGCAAAGGGACAGAAGGTCATCCAATTCAGCAAGCTTGTTCCACAATTCAATGAAATAATAGCTCATCTATGACAACTCCATACCACCTTTTCTCCTTCACTATAACTGACCCGACCTCTATGCTATTTGCAAAGAGAGTTTGTTATTTACAGACAAGAGGTTTCATCACTACCTGCAATGAGAAATGTTATCCAATTTCATTTCTGTTTGAAGTAGCTCTATTTTAATACAATGTCTGCTAATCTGAATTCCTTATTCGTAAATGAATTATTCTGTACTTTATCGATAGATACTGCCTTAACAGATTTTATTAACAGCATGAAAACCTGTATCAAATCACTCACTAAACTTCTAAATCCAATAGAAACCAACCCCATTTCCTATCATTTTTCCCTCATATTTTAACCCTTGGAATCCAGGTACCATTTTGATGAATCTACACAGCCTTTCGTCCAAGGCCATCACTTTGGGGGGGAAGAGGATTGAAGTAAGACTTCTTGCTGGTTTAAAAGGCAACAAACCTGTTTAAATGTAGACAAACAAGCAGAACCACAGAACTTCTTACACTGCCCTTCAGTCTGAAGCATGTGACATTGTGCTGACCCACTGTAACAATAAGCTCCACAGTTATCACAGCAATTCATAGTGAGATTGTTAGCCATTCGAAACTTGGAGAAACATATATCACTGCAAAGTTTATGTACAACATTCTGGTAGTTCACTTCATGGCGGACCTGAAATTAAAAAAAGTATGAGGTGAAATTATGATACATCGAAACAATGATGCAACTGATACAATACAATAGTATTCAATGAACCTTTATTCACCTACAAAGCTCCGTGGATGTATGCAGTTCCATTAACAGTGATACCAGAAAATAAGATACAATTCCAGATAATTGTATTACACATGCTCTGGCTTGCTTATAATTGTTATCTTGCAGAAAGATAGCAAATGCATTAGATGCTGATAATTTAAATAATTTAGCTAGAAATAAAATATATATATTTCAATAGTTGTATTACCCAAAATACATCAAACTGTTATGACTAATATGCAAGATACTTAAGATTCAAAACCAACACTACAAATAGATGTGCCATATAACTTATGCAACAACAATGTGTATGATGGATGAGCAGCATTTGAGTGATGCACAAATTATTTTTTTCATAGCTTTTTGTTATTGCATTCCAGGGAAAAGCAAAATTAATCTGATAAAAAATTAAAATTATAATTGTAGTTTGACCAATTCCATTATGTTGCTGTTTTCTTGATATTTCATTTCTAAATGCTGCATATATTTGCAGTCATCTTCACAGATGGCATGTTATTCATCCATTTGCTAAATTAATCCCCATTTCCACAACATATTTTTTAAATTATTTAAACAATACAAGGAACTGGAACACAATTCCAATGACATCTTTACTTTGAATGCCTGATCAATAAATAAAATATTGGTGGATAGCAAGTTACCCACTGAACAGGAGTGAATCGTGAATCGAGAAACAGACATAAATAGATAGTAAACTTACAACAGACATTTTCTGACAAATGCTGCACTTGGTGGTGATATTATTAGTCGTTGAGGCAGACTTTCTTTTCATCTCAAATAAACAGTTATGGTTACAGAATTCCTTGTATGGCCCCCTACCATCAATCTGACCCATTACTAGGTCCTTTGGGTTCATGATTTCTCTGGAAAAAAATGTGACACGTTTTAAAAATATCAACATCTTTCCTTGATTAAAATCAAACCACAAATTGCACAAAAAAATGCTGTTTTGTTTATGAACACATTGTGGTGGTGTTCCTTTCAAACAATTTAAAAGTCATGACAAAATGAATAGAGGGGAAAATGTGCTAAAGTTTGAAATAAAACAAATGTTATCAGTCCTAATAGATAACAATTCACAAACTAAGTGCACACAACAATATTTTGTCTTTCAGATATCTAATTTCTATTTCAGGAAACCACTTTCGTTTTTGTCGCTTTTTTATGTTTCCCCACTTTTTTCTTTGACTCCACAATTGTTCCTTTCTTTAAATGGTTCGACTGAACTTTCCATTTTTGCTGTTAGAGTTAAGTAACTAATCCAATTTTACTGGTGTGGGTTGAGAATTCCCTCAGTATGACAACGCGAATGTGAAATTTAAGATGGAATCCAAGGCATATCATCTCAGCTTGATATCTGTTACTGCTGAAGAATTAGATCAACTGGCCATCTGGTGTTCCCCAAGTCTCAACTACACAACAAAGATAATAATTCAGATGAACACAGCATTAGCCAACAAAACTGATCCTGGAATCTTATCTAAATGGAACACTCTGAATATATGAACATAGACAAAATTGGTATATTATTCAAGAACTTATTAATGAAAGTTTTTTTGACAAATCATATTGAATTGCAAAATATGGAGCTGATCCAGAATTTGTCATCAATGGCGGAGTGACAATGCTCCCCAATTATCTTGAAAAAAATTCCCCACGAACCCTAGTGACCCTGCGGCAAGAATTTTTCCTTGTTGTGTGTTGTCAGTTCAATGGAATACCTAGAACTAAATAACTAAGATATTATTAAACTGGTTTGAAAGACAATATTAAGGACTTTCAAAAGAAATCAAGGAAAATCAAGGACTTATGGGCCTGTCCCACTTAGGCAATTTATTAGGCGACTGCCAGCGACTAGGACAATGGAATTCACCGAAGTCGGCATCGGCAACAACCTACGTTAACCTGGCGACATCTTACGACAGCCCAAATTGTCGCCACTGCCGCCGAAAATTTTTCAACATGTTGGACATTTTTCGGAAGTCGCCTGAAAGTAAATCCAAAGGGTTTCTACAGCTATATTAATAGCAAAAGGATAACGAGGGATAAAATTGGTCCATTGGAGAGACAGAGTGGACAGCTATTTGCAGAGCCAAAAGAGATGGGGGAGATATTGAACAATTTATTTTCTTCGGTATTCACCAAGGAGAAGGATATTGAATTATGTGAGGTAAGGGAAACTAGTAGAGTAGCTATGGATACTATGAGGTTCAAAGTAAAAGAAGTACTGACACTTTTGAAAAATATAAAAGTGGATAAGTCTCCAGGTCCTGACAGGATATTCCCTAGGACATTGAGGGAAGTTAGTGTAGACATAGCCGGGGCTATGACAGAAATATTTCAAAAGTCATTAGAAACGGGAATAGTCCCCAAGGATTGGCATACTGCGCATGTTGTTCCATTGTTTAAAAAGGGTTCTAAGAGTAAACCTAGCAATTATAGACCTGTTAGTTTGACTTCAGTGGTGGGCAAATTAATGGAAAAGATACTTAGAGATAATATATATAAGCATCTGGATAAACAGGGTCTGATTAGGAACAGTCAACATGGATTTGTGCCTGGAAGGTCATGTTTGACTAATCTTCTTGAATTTTTTGAAGAGGTTACTAGGGAAATTGACGAGGGTAAAGCAGTAGATGTTGTCTATATGGACTTTAGTAAGGCCTTTGACAAGGTTCCTCATGGAAGGTTGGTTAAGAAGGTTCAACTGTTGGGTATAAATGCAGGAACAGCAAGATGGATTCAACAGTGCCTGAATGGGAGAAGCCAGAGGGTAATGGTGGATGGCTGTTTGTCGGGTTGGAGGCAGGTGACTGGTGGGGTGCCTCAGGGATCTGTGTTGGGTCCTTTGTTGTTTGTCATGTACATCAATGATCTGGATGAAGGTGTGGTAAATTGGATTAGTAAGTATGCAGATGATACCAAGATAGGGGGTGTTGTGGATAATGAAGAGGATTTCCAAAGTCTACAGAGTGATTTAGGACATTTGGAAAAATGGGCTGAAAGATGGCAGATGGAGTTTAATGCTGATAAATGTGAGGTGCTACACCTTGGCAGGACAAATCAAAATAGGACGTACATGATAAATGGTAGGGAATTGAAGAATACAGTTGAACAGAGGGATCTGGGAATAACCGTGCATAGTTCCTTGAAGGTGGAATCTCATATAGATAGGGTGGTAAAGAAAGCTTTTGGTATGCTAGCCTTTATAAATCAGAGCATTGAGTATAGAAGCTGGGATGTAATGTTAAAATTGTACAAGGCATTGGTGAGACCAAATCTGGAGTATGGTGTACAATTTTGGTCGCCCAATTATAGGAAGGATGTCAACAAAATAGAGAGAGTACAGAGGAGATTCACTAGAATGTTGCCTGGGTTTCAACAACTAAGTTAGAGATAGGTTGAATAAGTTAGGTCTTTATTCTCTGGAGCGCCGAAGGTTAAGGGGGGACTTGATAGAGGTCTTTAAAATGATGAGAGGGATAGACAGAGTTGATGTGGACAAGCTTTTTCCTTTCAGAATAGGGAAGATTCAAACAAGAGGACATGACTTCAGAATTAAGGGACAGAAGTTTAGGGGTAACATGAGGGGGAACTTCTTTACTCAGAGAGTGGTAGCGGTGTGGAATGAGCTTCCAGTGGAAGTGGTGGAGGCAGGTTCGTTGGTATCATTTAAAAATAAATTGGATAGGCATATGGATGAGAAGGGAATGGAGGGTTATGTAATGAGTGCAGGCAAGTGGGACTAAGGGGAAAAAAGTTGTTCGGCACGGACTTGTAGGGCCGAGATGGCCTGTTTCCGTGCTGTAATTGTTATATGGTTGTTATATGGTAGTCCCCTAAAAAAATCGCCTAAGTGGGTCAGGCCCATTAATTAATTTCTGTTAAAGTATAAGAGCGTATTAAACACAGACTGGAGCAGACATATTTCAAGTAGAAGCTGACATATTGCAATTTTTGATAATTCAAAATTTCTGTACACACATGCTGAGGAAACTGCAGCATATATTAAAAGGATGTATTAACCAGGATGGTTAACCATATATTAACAAGGATAATAGCAAGTGCTAAATATGATTCAGTAAGCTATTCAAAACTCATTGATCTCATGCAATGAACAAATCATTTTCCTAGATTATTTCATAAATATCTGACATTATTAGTTCCTTATTTTTTCAGATTTTGTGGTCATTGGATCACTAGCAAAAACTTTGGGATTTTATGAAATTTAATGTAGAAATTCTATAGTTGCTGTCAATTTCCCAAATTAATAAGCATTGCAGGAACTGTATGAAACAAAATGAAGGCCATCATTTCTATGGACTATTTGATTCTGCAATCATCAGAAATGTTCCTTCTTAATTGTAATATGTCAGCTTCTACTTGTCCAATGTCTTGAGGCTGGTTTTGTTTGCAGATGATACAAATATTTTTTGTTCTGGGGAAAATTTTAAACAGCTATTGGATAAAATAATAAAAGAAATGGGTAAATTGAAAATATGGTTTGATAGGAATAAAATTTCATTAAATCTGAGTAAAACTAAAATAATGTTATTTGGTAATTGTAGAATAAATACACTAGTAAGTATAAAGATAAATGAGGTGGAAGTTGAAAGAGTGCATGAAAATAAATTTCTTGGGGTTATAATTGACGATAAAATAAGCTGGAAATCACATATTAAACATGTAAAATTAAAAGTGTCAAAAAGTATCTCTGTATTATACAAAGCCAAGCAAGCTCTGAATTACAAATCACTCCGTATTCTTTATTGTTCATTAATTTTACCCTACTTAAATTATTGTGCAGAAGTCTGGGGTAATAACTATAAAAATTCGATACACTCATTAACCATGATGCAAAAAAGAGCAATTCGTATTATCCATAATGCTAAGTATCTGGGTCATACGAATCCATTATTTTTAGAGTCAAAATTATTAAAATTAGAAGATTTGGTTACATTCAAAACAGCTCAGATAATGTTTAGGGCCAAAAATAAAAATTTACCTGGAAACATTCAAAAATTATTTAACGAGCGTGTGGGGGGTTTCAATTTAAGAGGAATATTTAACTTTAAGAAACAAAGAGTCCGTACGACTAGAAAAACCTTTTGTATTTCGGTTTGTGGAGTAGGAGTGTGGAATAAATTGAACGGGGAATTAAAGAAATGCACAAACATGAATCATTTTAAAATGATATATAAAAAAAAATTTTTCAAGGGGTACAGGGATGGAGGGGATGGTTGACAAGTGGGGGTTGATGTTTATTTATTGCTTTACTATTGTTGAACTTCAGATATGAAGTTTGTATGTGCATAATAGTTGTATGTATATAGATGTCTGTAGGTATTATGGGAAATTGCCTAGGGTAGTATTATTATTATTATTAATTAATTAATTTTAAAATATGGTAGAAGTGTTGGGGAAAAGGGGTGAGATTTAATAAGTTATTCTTCTTCTCACTCCTTTTCGAGCTTGTACAGACACAGAGTTGGACATTGGAACTTTGATTTTGTTCTTTTCATTGCTTTGTAAATATTGATTGTAAAGTCCAATTGTTTGATAATTTCGATTTTGTTACTATTAATGTCTTTAATGTCTTACTTGTTCGGAATAAATAAATAAAAAAATTAAAAAAAATAAAAAAATAATATCGATTGGATACAATGGCACAAATAGAAACCACAATTTTATCAAACAAAATTTATTTCTGCAGATAAAAATAAGTTTCAAAAACATTGAGACTCTCATCTAAGAGGGAGAAAAATTACCAAATGATCCATCTAAAGAGATAAAAGTAAAGTTGATAACATCAGTGTAGGGACAGCTATGGATGACATTTTCAAGGATTTAAAGACCATATACACGGTCATCAAAAATATTTGAATATGAGATAACGTTTTGACATGGTTTGTTAATTATTTATGTATTAGAATCGGCAGATTGGATAAGGGAACATTTCCCAATTGTATGTGACAAGTGGTGGTCCACAAGATTCAACTTTGCAACAAATATCATAATTCGGATGAACGCAGCATTTTATTTGATGTTCCAAATGACATAGCTCATATGTTAGAAACTATACAGCAAGATAGATATGAGAACAGAAAGTTGCAAGGGAGCATATACAATGCGAGTGCCCAAAAATTATGACAGATAAAATTGTGTGCAGGAAATGTGCGAAGTCGTCTACCGTGAAACAATGATTTAAAAAAAAGACTATCTGCTCAGGAAATAAAGTTGTGGAAGAGGGATCTATTTGTCAATTTGTCCATTCTATCACCAATGAATAGTCATGAACACATGAAGAAAAAAGAAAATCATCCCTGTCAAATAGGCATTGTTCTGACATTGTTCTGATATATTTAAAAAATTATATATTTTTTTATATCATGGCAGGTAAGATAAATTAGTCTTGGTTGGAATGCAGTATCAATTGACTCGATTGCTACACAGTTTAAGGATTGTAAGGATTGGGTACACATACTGACCGTGCCCTCCTTTCCAGTTTAACAGGTTTACGAATAAAATCTGCTGAAGCCGATTGAAAATACATAGAAATTCTTTTTTGGGGATTGCTCGACCAGGGGTCAACACACACATCATGGGTCAAATGGCAACATTTACATGTCATCAATTTTGTGATTTTGTAAGTCACCAGGATGCAACTTTAAAATTGGAGTTAATGGAGTCAATTCAGCCTGAAATCAGGAACATTTTCCAAACAGTAGTTCGAGGTAATTTAGTATATTTCGCCCAAAAGGATATTGCTTGCTTTGTCAATTGGTTTTTAATAACAGAGAATAATACCATCTGCTGTTTATCAGTGACCACACAGGTCAATTGCAATAGCAGAGAAGAATTTTGCTTAAGGCTGCAAAGCATTATTGATGTGTCATTTATTAACCCTTCTGTTAACTTTATTAAAAATTGCATCATTATAAATTACAGAATGAATAAATAAGATGTTTTCTTTCATATAAACTTAAGCACAATTTGGCTTGCTGGAAATCCCCCAACCCCTTTCAGCTTTAGTTGTGAACAGATTGCGCTGCCTTACCCAATTAAAATTCAAATTGATAAGCAATAGCAAATTTATTATGGAAAAGATGCAACACAAACTGTTAGAAGCCATGGTTATTCACCACCAAATACATTTTGAATATCAACTGCTTGAAAAACATATCAAGCAAAGCATTTCCCTGGTGCTGTGATCTATTGATTCCACCCTCATCCCCCCTACTTGGGCAAATGTCTGGATGACAAATGAATAAAACAGCCTTGAAAATAATTGGTTCAAAATGGCCACTGCAAATGAGCATCTAATTGGGTAAAATAAATATGGAACAGTTTGATATGTGATATGGTGCAGTAACAGTGGGAGCACATCAGATTAGGAAATTCTGGAAATTGGAAGAAAATTGGGCAAGTTGGTAAATATATTTAACCCAAGAGTTTATATACTGGAAAAGCATAATGGTAAAAAGAGGACAACATAGTAGAGGTAACTTAAAGGTCATATAAGGAGAGGCAATACATAGATTTACCAAGTGTTTAATTTACAAGGCATAGCTTGCTGGGAGTAAAGATAAACATAGGGGGTTGTAAACCTGACTAAGGGCAATAAAACATCATGTGGTGATAATACACTATTGCACCCATTTGTCAAACAAATGGGAGAATGTGTAGAAAGGAACCATAGATGCTATTTAAACCGAAGATAGACATAAAAGAGGCAGGAAGCAGAAAAGGGAAGCACTCGGACACAAGAGGAGAAAGAAGAAAAAGGAAATAAACAGAGAATAAGAGGCGGGGAGTTTCTTAAATGTGCATATTTTAATGCTAGGAGCATTGTAAGAAAGGTGGATGAGCTTAGAGCCTGGATAGACACCTGGAAGTATGATGTTGTGGCGACCAGTAAAACATGGTTGCAGGAGGGCAGTGATTGGAAACGAAATATTCCAGGATTTCGTTGCTTCAGGTGTGATAGAATTGGAGGGGCAAGAGGTGGAGGTGTTGCATTGCTTGTCAGGGAAGATATTACAGCAGTGCTTTGGCAGGATATATTGGAGGGCTCATCTAGGGAGACTTTTTTGTTTGGAAATGAGAAGTGGGAAAGGTGTAGCAACACTTATAGGGGTGTATTATAGACCGCCAAATGGGGATCGAGAATTGGAAGAGCAAATATGTAAGTAGATAGCAGATATTAGTAGTAAGCACAAGGTAGTGATTGTGGGAGATTTCAACTTTCCACACATAGGCTGGGAAACACATTCTGTAAATGGGCTGGATGGTTTGGAGTTTGTAAAATGTGTGCAGGATAGTTTTTTGCAGCAATACATAGAGGTACCTACTAGAGGAGGGGCAGTGCTGGACCTCCTGTTAGGAAATGAGACGGGACAGGTGGCGGTGGTATGCGTTGGGGAGCACTTCGGGTCCAGTGATCACAATACCATTAGTTTCAATATAATTATGGAGAGGGTCAGAACTGGACCTAGGGTTGAGATTTTTGATTGGAGAAAGGCTAACTTTGATGAGATGCGAAATGATTTAAAAGGAGTGAACTGGGACATTTTGTTTTATGGGAAGGATGTAGAAGGGAAATGGAGGACATTTACAGGGGAAATTTTAAGAGTACAGAATCTATATGTTCCTGTTCGGTTGAAAGGAAACAGTATAAATTGGAAAGAACCCTGGTTTTCAAGGGAAATTGGACATCTTGTTCGGAAAAAGAGGGAGATCTACAATAATTATAGGCAGCATGAAGTAAATGAGGTGCTTGAGGAGTATAAGGAATGTAAAAAGAATCTTAAGAAATAAATTAGAAAAGCTAAAAGAAGATATGAGGTTGCTTTGGCAAGTAAGGTGAAAGTAAATTCAAAGGGTTTCTACAGCTATATTAATAGCAAAAGGATAACGAGGGATAAAATTGGTCCATTGGAGAGACAGAGTGGACAGCTATCTGCAGAGCCAAAAGAGATGGGGGAGATATTGAACAATTTCTTTTCTTCGGTATTCACCAAGGAGAAGGATATTGAATTATGTGAGGTAAGGGAAACTAGTAGAGTAGCTATGGATACTATGAGTTTCAAAGTAAAAGAAGTACTGACACTTTTGAAAAATATAAAAGTGGATAAGTCTCCAGGTCCTGACAGGATATTCCCTCGGACATTGAGGGAAGTTAGTGTAGAAATAGCCAGGGCTATGACAGAAATATTTCAAAAGTCATTAGAAACGGGAATAGTCCCCGAGGATTGGCGTACTGCGCATGTTGTTCCATTGTTTAAAAAGGGTTCTAAGAGTAAACCTAGCAATTATAGACCTGTTAGTTTGACTTCAGTGGTGGGCAAATTAATGGAAAAGATACTTAGAGATAATATATATAAGTATCTGGATAAACAGGGTCTGATTAGGAACAGTCAACATGGATTTGTGCCTGGAAGGTCATGTTTGACTAATCTTCTTGAATTTTTGAAGATGTTACTCGGGAAATTGACGAGGGTAAAGCAGTGGATGTTGTCTATATGGACTTTAGTAAGGCCTTTGACAAGGTTCCTCATGGAAGGTTGGTTAAGAAGGTTCAACTGTTGGGTATAAATGCAGGAGTAGCAAGATGGATTCAACAGTGGCTGAATGGAAGACGCCAGAGGGTAATGGTGGATGGCTGTTTGTCGGGTTGGAGGCAGGTGACTAATGGGGTGCCTCAGGGATCTGTGTTGGGTCCTTTGTTGTTTGTCATGTACATCAATGATCTGGACGAAGGTGTGGTAAATTGGATTAGTAAGTATGCAGATGATACCAAGATAGGGGGTGTTGTGGATAATGAAGAGGATTTCCAAAGTCTACAGAGTGATTTAGACCATTTGGAAGAATGGGCTGAAAGATGGCAGATGGAGTTTAATGCTGATAAATGTGAGGTGCTACACCTTGGCAGGACAAATCAAAATAGGACGTACATGATAAATGGTAGGGAATTGAAGAATACAGTTGAACAGAGGGATCTGGGAATAACCGTGCATAGTTCCTTGAAGGTGGAATCTCATATAGATAGGGTGGTAAAGAAAGCTTTTGGTATGCTAGCCTTTATAAATCAGAGCATTGAGTATAGAAGCTGGGATGTAATGTTAAAATTATACAAGGCATTGGTGAGACCAAATCTGGAGTATGGTGTACAATTTTGGTCGTCCAATTATAGGAAGGATGTCAACAAAATAGAGAGAGTACAGAGGAGATTTACTAGAATGTTGCCTGGGTTTCAACAACTAAGTTACAGAGAAAGGTTGAATAAGTTAGGTCTTTATTCTCTGGAACGCAGAAGGTTAAGGGGGGACTTGATAGAGGTCTTTAAAATGATGAGAGGGATAGACAGAGTTGATGTGGACAAGCTTTTTCCTTTGAGAATAGGGAAGATTCAAACAAGAGGACATGACTTCAGAATTAAGGGACAGAGGTTTAGGGGTAACATGAGGGGGAACTTCTTTACTCAGAGAGTGGTAGCGGTGTGGAATGAGCTTCCAGTGGAAGTGGTGGAGGCAGGTTCGATGGTATAATTTAAAAATAAATTGGATAGGCATATGGATGAGAAGGGAATGGAGGGTTATGGTATGAGTGCAAGCAGGTGGGACTAAGGGAAAATAATTGTTCGGCACGGACTTGTAGGGCCGAGATGGCCTGTTTCCGTGCTGTAATTGTTATATGGTTATAAAATGCTGGAGTAACTCAGCTCAGCAAATGGGAAAATGCTTTTTTTTTAAATAATAGGAAACTGAAGGTTAAAGGTCGCTTTAGCAGAGGAAAAAAGGATGAAAGACTGCAAATAAATATTGCTCACTCATGAATTATTTCAAAAATGTAAAATCAGCATGTAACTAGTGTGTCATTGTGATCCAATTATGTTATTGAGAACCATTCCTCTCTTCTCTGTACAGGAATGAAAGCACTCAAGCAGACACCGAGAAAAGTCAACTTTTAGTAGGCTTTTTGGGTGCCTAAGACTGACAATAATAAATAGATACATTGTCTTCAGCTCCAATTATTGCATCCAATTGATTAGTCAACCAATAAGGTTGTCTAGATTGCAACACGTGTGCTATCTACTCAGTTGCTCAATAAAAATAGTAAGAAAGTAACCCAATAATGGCAGGTGAAAGTAATCCAGAAACTGGAAAACAATGAAGTACAAATAAAAACCAGCATATGATTTCAAACTATAATTGAGATGGCGCTGTAAACCGTTTTGGAGAAAAGTGAACCACTGTTTGATCACAAAAAAACTTTTGTTTGCAAAAATGGCTTTGTAGGAGACTAAAAATCCAGCCGCTTCAAAGTCAAAGAATGACCCATCGTGTACATGGTGTTTTGGACTCATGTTAAACAGAAACACTTTTTTTTAAGAAACATTAACTATTGGTCTCAAACAAATGTACTCAATTTGTAACTCAATTTAAGAAGCTGTACTTTTAAAAAGGAAAGGTAAGTAAAATATATTTGGCATAACTATAAGACAGTAATCTACCATGTTAACGTGTTATTAAACAAAGATTGAGACCCTGACCCTGACGCGGCACGCGCACACACACACACACACACACAGTTACTTTCACTGCAAGACTGCTTTTCACTGGGTAGGGTACAAGTAGAATTACTGTGTTCAAGACCTATGTTTAGCTATTGTAAAAGGGTAGAAACATATGTCCGCTTAGATACTTTCATTAGATATTAAAACTGAAAGAAAGACTTCACATATTGCCCTCAGCACAGGGAGTATTGAATTAAAATACAGGTCATACTTGCTGCAGAGATAACAGTATTTTTTTGCAGGAGGAAGAGATGTTGAAGTTGGTGTTGAGAATCCAGTAAGGCAGAGGGTAGAACAGAAGAGCTGGGTTGAACCTTTCCTCTGATAGGCAGTCTGTCCCTTCTGTAGAATCTTCTTGCAACCCGAACAAGTGACACGTACACTCATAGCAGGAGTTGGTGTTGGCTGCACACCGCCACTTGCAGGTGACTTGGTTGAGGTGGAAGAACCCGACACATTCGACTGCGCCGATTGTGATACTGCAATACAGTAAGAGACACTCACAAAAAAATCAAAATTGCTCAGCAAGTATACATTTAAAATATGCATCTACCGTTTTTTACTGCTTTTTCTTTTTACTGAACACACAAATATCATTATATTTTAGCTATAATTTTATTTTCTGAGATACAGCACGGAAACAGGCTCTTCGGCCCACCGGATCCGCGTCGACCAGAGATCCCTGCACATTAACACTATCCTATACCCATTAAGGACAATTTTTACATTTAGCATGTCAATTAACCTACAAACCTGTACGTCTTTGGTGTGTGGGAGGAAACTGAAGATCTCGGAGAAAACCCACGCAGGTCACGGGGAGAATGTACAAACTTTGTACGGACAGCAGCCGTAATCAGGATCGAACCCGGGTCTCCAGCGCTGCATTCGCTGTAAGGCAACAACTCTGCCGCTGCGCCACTGTGACCCCTCTGTGACGTCAAGATGTGCAGCCTCCATTAATGTCTTCCCAGAATGTCGCTGCTGTGTTTTTGGCCACTAGTAGGCTCTATCGGTGGATATGTAGGCTGAACCACTTATTTCAGACATTTCTATTTGCCTAAAACTTGATTATGCTACAAAGGTGGGTGGGGCTGGGTTCTGTTTTGTTTCATTTTGCTCTGGTCTCAGAACACTAGTTTCTGTAGACATGACAACCTATCATCATCCAACCAAATGGTAATCTCAATTTGTTTTTACCTGGAGGCAAATAGTGATGGAGAACAGCGCATACGCCATCAGCTACAAACCTCAAAGTAAAAATACCGACAATGCTTGAACATTTGGAATTTGCATCAAGCATTGCTGAAATGATAGGAGCACAACTGAGTTCTGCGAACAACTGACAACAAAGTTCTGTAAGCAATGTTGATGTATACAAGGAAATTAGTAGGTTAACCTATGATGAGCGTTTGTCGGCACTGGGCATGTACTCGCTAGAGTTTAGAAGAGGGGGGACCTCATTGAAATATACAGAATAGTGAAAGGCTTGGATGGAGTGGTGTGGAGAGGATGTCTCCACTAATATTTTTAAGGCAGAGATAGATAGATTCTTGATTAATACAGTGTCAGAGGTTATGGGGAGAAGGCATGAGAATGGGGTTAGGAGGGAGAGATAGATCAGCCATGATTGAATGGCAGAGTAAACATGATGGGCCGAATGGCCTAATTCTACTCCTATCACTTATGACATGAAATTAGATTTCAATGCAGATAATTCAATATGCGACGATGGGCCTCAATTCTATCCTGTTCACCAGGAATTGTAACACAGGGAAATAATCTATTAATAAAATAAAGAGCTATTTCACAAAAAATAGATTTTCCAGCAACTTTTTTTTGTATTGTTTAACTGATGATTTTTGATTGATCCTAACTTTGCAGGGTTTTTTTAAAAACAGCAATCTGTCTGCATCAAATCTTCAATGTAACGTACAACATTTCTGTGGCTTGAATTCCACTGGATGTTATTCTGCATATACAGAATATGGAAAACTCTTAGCAAAATGGAATTGGGTGAGTGATCCTGAAATTTAAATTCTGGAATACAGCAGCATCGAACTGTTGAACCAGATAGCAATACTCGCCAGTGGAAGCACAATGGCATGGACAGCTGAGCTGCTGCCTCACAGCTCCAGCAATCCAGGTTCAATTTTGACCTCAGGTGCTGAGTAAAGACTGCACCTTCTTCATATGACCAAGTCGGTTCACCCTCCACCATGCACTCTGGTTTCCTCCCACGTCCCAAAGACTTGCAGACATACATGTAGGTTAATTGGAGACTGTAAATTGTCCCTGACATGCAGTCGAGTGATAGAATCTCGGGGAGATTTGACAGGAATGTGGGAAGAATAGAAATAGGATTAGCATTGAATTAGTTAAATGAGTGCTGAATGGTTAGCATGGATTTCATGGGATAAGGGTCTTTTTCCATGTTCTATGACAGTGCCTTCTTCCTCATTTCCCATGGCCTAGCTAACAAGGCTCATGTTTTGTGCATGATCTTAAAAATGAAAAAGAATGGGTGTACTTGGCCTGGCAGACTTTGTTAGGAATTGGCAAGGATTATTATTATTTTTTAAAGTTATCATCAATTCAAATTAGATGTCCTCCTGGACAATAAGCCTTAAAAGAAAACACGTTTTGTTGTCGATCATTTTATCACCATACTTTTAAAACGTCCTCCTCCATGTACAAATTAATTATTCTCTAATTCATTAACAATGTACAATGCCTACCAGTCTTTGCACCGCCCACTGAGAATACAGCACTGATTCGAATATCAGACTCCTGAGGCTTGGAATGCTGACCGTATACCTGAAATAAAATGCACAAAATTATCAGTATAGGTTCATTATTGTCACGTGTACAGTGAAACAGTGAAAAGATTTGTTTTGCATGTTATCTAAACTTAAGTACAATAGCTGGGGCAAAGAGGAAGACAGAATGCAGAATATGCAGGTTTCCCCTGCTCACACATCAGGGCAATGAAAATTAGTCCAGAAGTGCAAATGTTGTCCAATAACCAATCATAAAAGGAGGAGGAGCCATCTTGGTGAACGGCTGCTAGCAGCAGCCGTCCGTCTTAAATTCGTTTTTTTTTTTAGTTTTTAGTGAGTCCTGTTTTTTTGTTTGTAGGGGATATGGTCTTTTAATGTGGGGGGGTAGGTGTTACTTTATTTATAGGTCCCTACCTGGTCGGTGTGGCAGCCTTTTTTCCGGGCTGCCCGTCGACCCGTCGTCGTGGCCTACCAGCGGGCTTGGAGCGCCGTTTCTTGGCGGGAACCACCTAGCACCTCGGCCTGCGTGGCGGCACTGCATTGGAGCGCTGGAGCGCTGGAGCGGAGCGGAGCGGGCGATGCCTTGCCTGGGTCGCCGCGCTGGAGCTCTGGCGAGCTGGACCGCCGTGAGCAACATCTCCGGGCTGCGGGTTTGCGGAGCGGAGAGGCGGCGTGCGGAGAGACGGCGTGCGTAGAGGCGGCAAGGCGGCAGTGAGGAGAGCGGGCGCCGACTTTTTCATCTGGAGCCTAGGAGCGCCAAACCGACGCGGCCTTGTCGGCTTCGGCAGCCGCGGGCTCCAACCAAGAAGCGGCCGTTCCAAGTGGCCCAGCCACCGAAAGGACTCTCCCGACGCCGGGGCAAGACCACCCAGTGAGAACGGCCAGGGACATCGGGCCTCCGTAGAGGCAACTGCGGTGGCCTCAATAGGCCTGACTTTGGGGTGAACATGGGGTGGGGACTGGACATTGTGCCTTCCTCCACAGTGCTATCCACTGTGGGGGGATGATTTTTTTGTCTAACTGTAGTCTTGTAGGTCTGTGTCCAAGATGGCTGCCGTGAAGAGAGAGTGGACGCTGGCACGATTTGGTTGCCGCTGCTCTCTCTTCACACTGTGTTTTTGATTTTCTGCTTTTGGATTGAATTCTGTTTTTAATTTGTGTCATTGTGATGTCTTTAATTACTTGTTTTACTCCGATTATATGTTTTTATTCCGATTACTATGTAAGGTGTCCTTGAGATGTATGAAAGGCGCCCATTAAATAAAATTTATTATTATTATTATTAACTTCTACATTCCTACAACATTCTCCGCAACATTAGCAACGAGAATGTGCATGATGAATTGTCGGTTAGATACTTAGTGCTGTGAGAGAAAATACACAATTATGGTTCTCCCATAAATATCAATACGAAAGTTCTTTAAATTTTTACTAAATCAATATTGCATTTGGAATGTTACATTTTCTCTGTCCACTTTTAACTAAATTCTGACGTAGCAATGCTTGTGTTTAAATATACAGGTGAAGTATACTAATGCCCAGAACATCGCTTCAGTTGTACTCCAATTAGTGTTTTTCAACTATATTCAACAGGTATCAATAGGAAAGCAAGATATTATGACATTTTATTTACTTATTTTCTTTCTTTATTCCACACTTTGCAAGATAAAAACAAATCAAAACTTTACCTGTTGTGAATCTGGCTCGTCCTTAACTCTTACACCTGTTTGCGATACCAAGGCTTTCTCATATCCTTCATCCAAAGGTTCATCTTTTATTTTCATTCCTGACATAAAATCGACAGTTGGTGTGTTTTTTGGAGCTTCACTATGGCGGTGTGACTTTGAACTCTTTTCCTAAAATAAACGGAGAAGTTTCAATATATTTGCAACGGTTGTCAACACAATTTAAAGCTTTAAACCAGATGCTTAAATGTCAGTTTCCCAATTAAAATGCCTCCAACAGTAATTTGATCAATATTTTGGCTAAATTTCTTTCCAATTCTTTCAATTTTTAATAAGGGAAGCATGCGTCTCCTGGGCATGCATTTGTTAATCATTTCTAAATGGTTGGAAGGTGATAGCAAATTGCCTCTTGATAACCTGCAAACCTGTGGGTATGGTTTAGTTCAGTTGAGAGATACAACGTGGAAAAAGGTCCATCGGCCCACCAAGTCCACGCCAACCAACGATCAACCTGTGCACGTTCTATCCTAGACTAGGGACAATTTACATAAGTCAATTAACCTACAAACCTCCAAATCTTTGGAATGTGGGCGGAAACCAGGGCATCTGGAGAAAACCCATGTGGTCACAGGGAGAATGTACAAATTCTATGCAGACAGCAAATGTAGTCAGAATCGAACCTGGGTCTCTGTCACTGGAAGGCAGCAACTCAACCGTTGTGCGCCTGTACCATGTTATTCTCAGTTGTGTATTCAGTCAGTACCGACTGTTATTCTCAGTTCTGTGAGTAACAACATTTAGAACCCATAGCAATTAAGAAGAAGCAGTGCTCTTCCAAGTAGGATATTGGGTGACCTTTAAAGTGAATTTGCAGGCGTTATTTTCATATTCTACTTCAGGTCCTTCTCAATGGTCCAGACCTCAAGTTTTTAAGATGTTGTTAAAGAAATCTTGTCAGGCTGTGGCACTACATTTAAACATGACACAAACTACAGCCGCAGTGTATTGGTCTTGGTAAGAATGAGGGCGGGTTGATTGGGCCCATCGGGAAGAATGTCAAGATTAAAGATTTTGTTGGAAAACATTTTGTCTCATTCCAGATTTACACATAGCCTTGATGGAAAGGATTTGGGGAAAGAGATGCAACTCAATCAGTCCTTTTGCTGCCATTGTAATTAGGTGACTGGCTCAATTTAGCTTCTGGTCAATAGAGAGCTTCAGGGTGTTGATGGTGGCGGATTCATTCATGGTAATGCAGTCTAACACCTACGAGAAGTTAGACTATCCCTTGTTGAACAATAGATGACACCACTATGGTGCAAACACTCGGTTCCTGACAAAATGGATCTTTCCACGTGTAGATTATGGACCACTTTATCAAAGGAACATTTTGTGAATGGAACTGAATAGTGTGGATTCACTGCTGATCATTCCCACTTGTGATGAAGTGTTTAAAGAAGGCCAGACCAGAGAGACTGTACCCAGCAATTCCTGCAGGCAAGTTGTATAGCTTAAATGCCCCACCAACCAACACAGCCTTGTTCTCTGTGCTAGAATTCTAGCAGGATGATTTTCCCTTGAATCCCAGTGATTTTATCAATTATATGATAAAGCGCTCCAACAGATGCTTTTGCTGATGTCAAAATCATTCCAGGAATAGTAGGTAGACAAAAATGCTGGAGAAACTCAGCGGGTGAGGCAGCATCTATGGAGAGAAGGAATAGGCGGCGTTTTGGGTCGAGACCCTTCTTCAGAGTCTGAAAAACAGAGTCTGAAGAAGGGTCTCGACCCGAAACGTCGCCTATTCCTTCTCTCCATAGATGCTGCCTCACCCGCTGAGTCTCTCCAGCATTTTTGTCTACCTTCGTTTTTACCAGCCAACACCAGGAATTTAGTCGTTTTGCCCATGCTGGAACCAAGCTGGACGTCTGGAGTTAACTTGACAAGGCAGGATTTACATTGAGCATCAGTGAGCCTATCATTGTAAAGGAAATACTGCATGTTAGTGAATACATTCCACCACTTTGCTAGTGAATGAGGGTACACTCAATGGCTATATTAGGTTGTTGTACAACCAGCCTGCAGAACAGTTTTAGCGATTAGGTTTTATGTTCAGACATTTGAGATGAGGGTTGACTGAGCTAAATACCTTTACACAGAGAATTATCCCAATGCCTTGGTTGATGCCAGGTAGCCTGCCTAGTTTTGTTCTTACAAAGTTTTGACATAGAAATTGAGGCAGCCAAGTGGCTTATTCAGCCCTTTCAGAGAATCGTTTCAGCAGAAGCAACTACATTACTGAAGATAACAAGGGCGGACAGGACAAAACTGCTAAGCAGGGGAGAAGAAAATTAATAAATTCTGTGGTAGACAGGAAATCATGGTTCAGAAAGAAGGAAGACTTTTCAGCTAACCAGCTGTTTCATTTACAAAAGCTCATAATGGGTAAATTAATAAAATGAGACAAAATACCCTTGTCACAATTCTAAACAATATACCTAGCTAAGTACATAAAATTAAAGGGAATACTGCATTCCCCGCACAAGAGTAAAATACAATGGATACTGGATAATTGAAATGCTTGACATAGTCTGACATACAAGTACTGGAGAGAGAAAAACAGATTTAGAATTTAGATAATATCAGCAGAATTGGAAATGGACAAAAGCTTAAAATGGCTAGATAGGGAGAGGGAAGAAGAAATGTAATGGTGTGTGAAAGGCGAGATTACAATAAACTAAGCAATGACTCAAGGCAAAGCATACAGTAATTAGATAAATTGGGAAACAAAAGTTCAGACTAAATGTGGTGCAAATAGGAGAAGCAGAATCACAAATCACAAATCAAAATAACTGCTGGAAATCTGAAGGAAGGCAGGAAACACTGGTAACATTCTTGGTTTGAAGTTCTTGAACTCAACTGTCTCTGGAAGACTGAAATGAACTGAAAAGTTTAATGAGATTGACTGGGAAAATGCAAAAGGCTGAATGATGATTTCAAAGGAATGATAGTGGCATTGGACAGTGGCCACAGCAGTGGCATTTAAGAAACGTTTGAATAGGCTATAAAGATATGCAGGGAATGGAGGGATATAGATTTTGTGCAGGCAGTTTGTCTTGTTCTGCAGAGACATTGTGGACTGAAGGACCTGTTCTTGGGCTGTACCGATCCATGTTCAACGAAGAATGTATATGGGAGAATTTTCAGTTGAGAATTTATCTTGCCTGAACCAGAATTCGACAGGGCCTCTGACCAAGGCTGTTTCTTTTCCCAGTTTCTGAATGGTCTCTCGTTGTTCTTAAATGCAACCATTCTTAAATGCAACCATTCCAGCTTGCACATCATGAAATCATCTTCCAATATTTATGACACTTCCAAAGCGATGTCACAACTCAATATATCAACACTCTACTCTTTCCTTTTGATATTCCAAAAGGACAGTTTCCTCTGAGATGTTCTGGTTCACTATTCACTACTCCATCCACACAAATATGACTACCCTACTTAAAGTATCATCCACACAAACAAATGTCACCCCTTTTTGCTTGTCCCCTTGTTCCTCCCATTCAACCCAGGGCCCTAAAGGCACTTTCTTGCAAGTAAAAGGCACATGTTATGACTGTAATACAGTAAAGACTGTAAGCAATAATAGTGTGCATAAAATATTTCAGTGGCAGGTGAATGACAAGAACAGAACTTTTGGTGCTATCAATGATTCAAAATGCTGGCAAGGCATTTGAAATTAAGTTTTCAAACTTCATTCTTTTCATTCTGAGGATTAATAGAGCCGATATATTCTGATCAGTATAAACCTGAGCAGAAAGAGCATGTTACATGTTGTGCAAGACCTAGGCTGCCAACACAAAAAAACGTCAGCAGATAAATATTCAGACAGTGTATATTAATGTTTCTTACCACAGAGGATGCTGTAACAGTTGCCTCGGATTCAAGACTATCTAGGTCAAGTGTTTCATCTGAGAATTACAAATATTTAAAAAAAGTTATTTATAACAAGAACTCACACTTGTATGACATCACAACAAAACTGAAACCCATCATGACTTGTCCAATGATAAATCTCTGTATTATATTTAAAATTAGCCACAAAAAGCAGCAGTTTGGAACTCAAATTTGGCTTCAGCTGAACTAATACTCTGCCTTAAGTTCCACTAATAGATTAAAAATGTTCATTAGATTTAAATGTTCCCTCTATAAAACATTTTCCTGTTTATGCTTACTCAGCTATGATGAATAACTTCTCAAACACAACTCCGTGATTAAGAAACCAGACATACATCATGTTTACAACATCAATGTAGAACAGGATTCAAGCTCATTATTATTCATGAAAACTCCTCATCGGAACATTCATCTCTGAGGCACAGATTTGGCACAAACTATGAATGGAAGCAATGGTTAAACACATGATCTATGATGCTCATAACAAATACCAAAGCTAGCGCAATAGTGAACTAAAGATCCTACACAGCAATGAAGAATATGGAAGTGAAATTAGCACTTGAGGGTTGTTCATCAAATTCTATGCATTTCCAGCTACCTCTCAACTTTCCTCCACTCATTTGGTATTAAGCAGTACATCAAGTCCAAGTGAGGAACTGAAGATCATCTTTGCATAAAGCCATAAATGTATGGATTACATTATTTTCCTTTTATTCATACATTAGATTATTTTCAGATCAGATTCCTTTGGCTGGGAAGCCACTGCATGGACATGACAGCTTGCCAAGAAGAGGATGGAATAAACAAGTCCTGAACAATACAGAGAACAAAAAACAGCTCCAACCAGCCAGATCACCAAAGCAGTCGGTTATTTTCCATAGCTTATCATACAAGCATTTCAAAGGATTGCTCAGTTTTCTAGTACTTTGTAAAATGGTATGGTGCAGGTACATTTTATCCTTGTCAGTTGTTTCATATACTTGAACATTTTAGTCCCTTTTCTCCAAACAATACGAGGACTCAAGGGACTGACATAGGTTTTAAACAGCACTGAAATGGGGTCAATTTGCTGTCTGATAGCCAGCTTTCTTCCAAAGGGATTCTGGCAGCACTGGGTGCATTGAAGAACAGAATGTATAATGTGCACTTAGTTACACAGACTCTCAATCTCCCTAGGTCCCCAAATCAAAACTCACATGTTAAGATAATTCTCCACAAAATAAGTCAGGATGTCCCCCTAGTAGCTAGGAAAGCGCAAATTACCCCAATATCATCTCCTCACAAATAAATTAGCCAGATGTACCTTGAAAGTTTACAAAGATTGTATTAAGACTGATTGCCAAGAAATGTCAATGACACTTCAATAAGTCTATTGAAAAGAAATTCTGCATTTTCACTAATTTGGAGCAACATATCTTTTTTTCTCTCCATTCATTTTTTTTAATTACCTATGAATGGAATGAACCATCACATAGCCACCTTGCTTCTGCATCCAATAACAGGTAAAAATGGCCACAGACACGCAGTTATAGAACTCCAGTATTTCCATCATTCCTACAGTTTCAAAGGCTGAACCGTCAGAACTGAAAAGTACTGGGGCACTGTAATACCATCCAACCATTATAAGACAATCTGACCAAGCAAATCCCAGCACAGAACACTAGATGAACTAAGACACTTGCTACTGTTACTTGCAAAACAAGATTAAATCATTTTCCAAGCTCATAACTGCATCTCCAACTTCAACATACTTGCAACTTTGTTTTCCTTTCACATTTCTCATGATTTCCCTGTGATCCAAAATGTTTGTGTCTCACATCTACTCAATCCTCAAAGTACATAATTCCTGACAAAATAAATATCTAAAACTGCAACAAATTGGAGGAACAGCATCTCATATTTCGTTTACAGTTTACAATCCAGTGGTATGAATATTGACTTCTTTAACTTCAAGAAACCCCAGCATTCCCCCTCTCTCCATCCTTCCCCCACCCAAGTTAAACTAGCTTCTCGTTCTCACCTCGGAAACAGCTTCCAATGGCCCGTTTACTTTAATGCATATCCTTCATTCATTTGTTCTATATCTCTCAACATCATCTATATCTCTCGTTTCCCTTTCCCCTGACTCTAGTCTGAAGAAGGAGCTCGACCCGAAACGTCAGCCATTCCTTCTCTCCAGAGATGCTGCCTGTCCCGTTGAGTTACTCCAGGATTTTGTGTCTATCTTCGGTTTAAAACCCCATTGCTAGAATCTGGCAATGGCTTAAGTTTTTAACAGAGCACTAAAGGGGCTGTCCCACTTGGGTGACCTAATTGGCGAGTTTAGAAGAGTTTGATAAAATGACATGTTGAAGACCTCCTTCGATTATGTTGAAGACCAGCTTCGACTAGCTATGACTAGCTACGACTAACTTCGGGAAAATTGGACACGGAATAGTGAAGACGACCTCCTTCGACCTCCCTTCGACTATGATGAAGACTATCTACGACTATCTTCGATTACCTTCGACTACCCTCGATTACTTACGACTACCATACCGACCTACTACGACTAAATCTATGAGGAAAAAATGTATCTACCTTATTTTACTCACAGGCATTTTTTAACATATTGAAAAAAACTCTGCGACCTAGAAAGTTTCTACTGTTATTAACCTCCCGTGGCAACATTCACTTCCACCACACCCTGCTGCCCCACAGGATCATGCCTTTTGAGGACTGGGCAGCTTAGCAGCTCGTTGATGGCAAAGTACATACTTAGCAGAGTGATCAACATGGAACGGTGCTGCAGAAAAAACATTGTTTTCGAAGACATTGAGGTATCTTGCAAGCACTTCACTAAACATCAAGTAACCAAGCATGAACATATTTGCATTATTAGTAAACAGACCAGTTATGGCATACTCAGCAAGTTCCCTTAAACAATATTAAGTAAATGGAATAATATTAATTTAGTAATGATTAATGGATAAAAACTGGTCAGATCAATGGGAAGATAACGCAAACCATCTCCAATTGATGGCATTCATCCAACCGATTTGTTTTCAAGCCTGTACGAGAAAATGAACGCTCTATCATTGCAGTGCGTTTTACTAAATTGAAATTTCAAGCTAGATTATGTGCAAGCTCGACCATTGAAGGCTTGAAACTTCAACTTTGACTAAAAGCCAATAGTATTCAGGCTGACACTTTCTTGCAGGTTGATTGCAGCAACTGTGTTATGGACTGGATGTTTCATTCTATTGGCTTCATAATGCAAATTGGCTGTATATGAGTAAGAGGACTCTGCTTGCGATCAAGTACACTTTTATATCACGCGGCATAAAGGCTCTCATGATTGTAGAATGTATAATGGCCCCAAATTTCAGCTGCTTATTCTCCAGAAAATTCAGAACTCCAATACCAGTTTGTGCAAAGGCTGAAGTCCCGAACTTTCACCCAGCTGATTACCAACACATTTCAGCCAACTTCCTGTATTTACTCTGTGAAATATGCCTGCTGAACCTACAGCAAGTTAGCATTGCTAGCTGTTAGTAGGAAATCCTAGGATCTCCAAGTACAAAAAAGAAAAAGTTTCAAAATATATGATCATAATAAGTAACAGAATTTGTAAAATAAACATGAAATGACAATTCTCCACACTACTATACAAAAACAATTGAACCATATTGCATGGCATGGAGTAACTAAACAAGGCAAGCATATTACAATTTGAAGCTTAAATTATTGTACTGCTGGCAATCTCCCTAAACAACATTGAAATACCTACAGCACACGAAACCCGGAATTTTAATTTGGGGAAAACAGTACATTAATTTTCCACTCTTCTTAAATTATTAGTTTTTGAAAAATTCACAGGACAACAAACAGCTGAGGAAATCACCCCTTTTTTAGGACCTCCCCTTTCCTTGAACTGAAGGAAAGGCAGTTGCAATCAGGCACCAACTGGTCCAAAGATAAAGATCAGAACCAGTATGGTTTATACAAATGTTTCTTCATTTTGTAACTAACCTGCAAATATTTCTTTATGTGCAATTGCTTTTCGTTTTTTTTCATTTTTTCCCTTATCTGGGGCTTCAACTCTTGGAGAGTCAACTCGCTCCTCCAGCAATCCCCTCGGCAAGGAATCGACCACTGTTTGAAAACCATCACTGATTCCCAACCTACTTTCTGGAACAAAATCCTTGTCTAGTCTTTTCGCTGGAAACCCCTGGGATTCTTTCAGGGTTACTACTTTATGTACTAATGTTGTAGATATTTGTTCTTCATTCAGAGCAGGGTTACCACCTGCTCTCAAAATATCATTTCCATTCTCAGAAATATTAAATATCTCTGAATTACGTAATAATGAATTATCTTCATTCCTGTGAGACAAAGTTGTTTTATGAACATCCCGATTCCCATTTTCATAATCAAAGCCCTTGTTACATTCATTATTTTTCAATAAAAACCCTTTCTCGAAGTTGTTAGCACCATCTGATTCACATTCAGCAGGTTTGCTTCCAAAAGGCTGCTTCCTGCACATCAGCTCATCAAACTTAGACTGTTTCCTCTTTTCCTCAGCTTCCTTATATGTGGTCTGTTCAACTCCATTTTCCTCTTCGAGAGTGGTCTGGTTGCTATGAGAGACCCGAATGTGTGGACTGCTCACTGGATCAAAATCAACTTCATCATTATTGTCTTCCCCTAAAGGCACGGCAACAAGTTCACCCGAATTCATGTAATCACTTGTGTCTTCAACCGACAAAAGATGTCCCCTGCGTAACAAAGTTTGCTCTTTATTGTTAAAACCATCATTTTGTCTTCCAAACGAGTCTCTCTGACCAAAGCTGCTTTCATTCACAGTTGTAGACAAATCAAGTCTTCTTTCAGCTTTTATTCTATTTGTTGTGCTGAAGTCTAGTGCCTCAGGAGATTGTTCACTGGACAGAATCCGTGGCCAACCACCCTCAGTTTCCATTTCATCCTCACCTAAGAGAAAAGCAGAAAGACAGATCAATCAGATAATCAAACATTACCTGACAAAACTGACATTCAAGGTAAAAAAAGTCTATATCAACTCTCTAGACCCAAATATTCAAAAATGTCCTTCCAGCCACATCTCAAGCATGGCTACCCTTTTCCCCCAAATCTATTCTCCTGCTTTATAAATATATACAAGCTACTCCCTTTCCCCTTATATGGCTACCCTCACCACTCTGGTAGCTGAACATGCACTACTCCGCAGCAAGCATCTCAACACTTCAGCTCCATATTGTTACTACCTTCTGGAAATTTATTTTGGACATCTTATTTGCTTTAATTACAATTTTTGTCTTTTAAAGTATATAATCATAAAAACATAATTTACACTAAAAGTCAAAAGTTTTACAAGAAATCAAAGGATACATAATTTCAATAAGAAATAAAACATCTTAAAATTACATGAAATTGTGTATAAATGCCGATAATAGAAACTTATAATACTAAAATTACACTCACGAATGTATACAATCGTTTATCTTCATCTCAGGACCAAAGCATTTAAGACAATTAATTATTTCTGAAATAGTCATTGCTTTCATGCAAGAAACGTGACAGGCAATTTATGCATTTGTGCAGAGAACGCTCCTACAAAACATGTGATAATCTGCTTTCTCCAATATCATTGTCTGAAAGATAATTATTGGCAAAGATTTTGAAGAAAATCCCTATCCCGGTTCTTTAAAGTGGTACCACAGTTATTTTACATCACCTTGAGAGCCAACACAACTTCAAATTAACATTAGATAGACAATTAACATTTACTCCAAATGCTAGCCACTGCAAGAGCTCACGACTCCTCAGAACTGCATGTCAGCCTAGATCTGCGATTCCAAATTGTTGAAATGAGACAGATTCACTGTTAGGAAAAAGTGCTTCCAACTGATGGTAGACACAAAATGCTGGAGTAACTCAGTGGGACAGGCAGCATTTCTGGCGAGAAGGAATGGGTTACATTTCAGGTCGAGACCCTTCTTCAACTGGGCAGCTCCATTTTTTTTTAAACTTAAAATTATGTTTTAAGCAATATTAATCAAGTAAGCAGCGCAAAATCTCCTTTCACTGTTCTATTTTAACTGCTCAGTAAGACAAATTATTCGAGGCGCAGAAATCCTTAAACTTTGTCACACATTTATTTTATTTTGTACAATTTTAAATAGATAATGGTAATAATTCTCTCAGATTAACACCAAAGGATTTCGATAAATTGTGTGAAATGAGAGCTTCTAGAAATATTATATGTTCCAAAAATAAAATTAGTACATGCCAACTCGGCAACAGCATTGACTTCCTAGTTGGGAGATCTCGATGATCTACTGGCAAAGCTCACATTCATTTGGACTGAGAAGGTGCCATATCTGAGTGAATGCAACAACCAGCAATGCAACAGAGGATCTATAATTATCTGATCTACCCTTCATTTTTCAATTATCCTTTATTTCATACTTTAAATAGACAGGTTTGAAATGCCAATGTGCAATGGTAGGATGACAAGATCATTCTGACCCAGCAATAATCAGCCTGTGGCAGATAGCCCGATGATGCACAAACACAAACAATTTCTACTTGAAGAAACACCAGCGATAGCAATGAAATACCACCAAATATCTAACCTCCTATAGAGAATAGCTATACTCTTATCAGTATTATATATTCATATATAAATCTGAAATTAGCATTTTTCCCCCAGAGGATTTGGATGACAATTGCTTCTATTTTAAGAGCAGAATGAAACTCAATACCATTTAAACCATACACATCTATAAGTTTCAGAGAATGCAGTTCAATTTAAAAAGAACACAGAAAAACAGACAATGAAAGGGTGTCGGAAAGGACTGCAGATGCTGCAGGGCTCGAAATTAGCGGTTGCCCGGGTGACCACCCAAAGTGCCGCCGGGCAACCAAAACACCGAGTCATTTTGCCCGGCCTGGCACGCAGATACTGGTTGATACCGAAGATAAGACACAAAAAACTGGAGTAACTCAGTGGGTCAGGCAGCATCTCTGGAGAAAAGGAACGTGACGTTTTGTGTCGGCGATGGCTGTTATGTGTGGGAAAGATACTAAGTGTGACGTGACGGAGTGCCGGAGCGAATGACTGGTCCCGAACAGCAGCAGCTGCGACGTCGGCAGCGGCTCCATCTCCTCCTCCTCCCTCCACCCGCCCTGTTAGCGGCCGCTGCCTGCCACTCCGCCAACGGCGCTTTCAAAACAAACTCCCCCGCACGCCGAGGCCGGGAGGAGGGAGGCCCCGCACCTTCCTGTTGGTTGGCGGAGGAGGGGAGGCGGTGGCGAGGAGATCCCAACTGCCTCCCCCTTTGGCGGCTGCACTTGGCGATGGACAGGAAGGGGCGGAGATCCCAGGGGGGGGGGGGGGGCGGCAGGGCTCCCCCCTGTTTTGAGAGGGTCCCCACCCGAGAGCCCGCCACGCCAGTGGGTGATCAGAGACGTCGGAAGTCAGACGGGAGCGGTGCCCCCAGGCCCACAGTCAGTGCAGAGAAGCAGCGCTAAACCAAGCTCAACTCTGCCTGTCCCGCCAGGTTATCCCTGCCTGGATTTACGGGAAATATGTCATCAGTCCAGGCATGACCATGCGAGACAGGCAGAGTTGAGCTGCATTTAGCGCTGGATTGAGCCTCAGAAGCCTCGCGCGTGTGTGAGTGTGCGCGTGCGGCCGCCAAGATATTGTGTCCCCCTGTCCCCTCCATATTTTGATAGCGATTTCCGTGCCTGTAGCGATGATGCCGGTGTTGTCCGAGGAGCGCTGACCTTCCTTCCAACCTCCACTGCCCCTTCCTCTCTCTCTCTCTCCTTGTACACCCCCCACCACCCCCCTTATCCTGAGACCCCTCCTCTCCATCCCGCATGGATCCCCATTCCTGCTTCTATTCAGTCCTCACTGACATCCCGTGTGCTCCCCACCTCATCTACTCCCCCCCATTCAACCCCACTGTCATCCCCCGCGCTCTCCCCTCACAATCTTACCTACTCAAACCAACTCACACTAATTCCCCTGCCTCAACCATCCATTCCGCATCAATTGCCTTCTCAACCCCCCCCCCCCCCCCCCCCCACCGCCATCTATCCATCCTCCACTGATTCACACACCCCCTCCCGACCCTATTGTGCTGGAAATGTCTTCAGAGCGAACATTGACTATGTTTGATAACGGAATGCAATCAAATATGTTTTAATTCCCAATGTTATTATTTGTTTTAATCCAAAAAGATGGAATAATTAAATTGTGAACACGTGAAACATTAAAGCCGCAGTGTTCGATTGTCACTGCTACCGTTGACACGTTTTACAGAATTCATTTTAATGGCAAATCAATGCTCTTAATATGGAGTATCCGTATTGTTATTTTGATGAGCAACATTCACAACTACAAGTTGGATTTATCCAGGTTTTACTTCTATGGTCGGTCATATACATCACAAATTTGGTCAGAAGATATTTCAGTTGAAATGTTAATGTTAATTCTGAAGTGGGAATGATGGAAAAAGCGTTTATCAACAATTATTTTTAAATTTGGTGCTTACAAATTGGGTATCTTCATTGCTGTTCACAACACATACATCTAATCTGAATGTCCGGTAATGTGGCGTTTTAACACCTTTAAACATATTACCAAAATAACATTTGCTGCAGTTATGTCCTTTGGCCATCTCTTGTTAGTTAGTGTAATGTTTATCCTGTCAGATGGGTATAGTCAGTTTTAACAGCTATTATCATAAAATGCCTTTAGAAAATTCCTTGCAACCTGTATATTTTGTTGTGGATAAATTATGTGGGAAGCAAGAGTGTTTGTGTACCAATAGCAATAACGACCCATGCTATGGCCATGTCATGATAATTTTCGGTCCTTCACAGAAAACATGCTTGCATCAATCTGTAGTGTGCATGGTTTAGCATATGTTATCATGGTCCAGGATTTATTGACACAAGTTGATCATATGCTGAATACTCCAACCACATTTTTGTTTGGAAGTGGAAAGAAATAATAGAAATTGCATTAATTGCAATGTGGAAAAAGAGTTGAGATACTGTATTATAATTTTGCTGCATGTCATTGTGGTATATTGAGGCTAGAGGAACTCAAGCTCCGCATTGATGAGCTGGAGACCCAACTTCATACGCTGCGGTACATCAGGGAGGGGGAGTATTACCTGGATGTTTTGTGCCAGGGGATGGTCACACCGACCAGTTTAACTAATTCAGTAGTCATTGAGCAAGGAAAGGAAGGTGTGGCCATAAGCGAGGCAGGTAGGGGGAACCAGGAGGAGATGCGGCAGGAGCCACAGCCCTTGTCCCTGACGAGCATGACCGAGGCTCTTACTCAATGTAAGGACGGGATCAGGGGCTGTGGGAGGGATGAGCAACCTGGCTGCAGCACCGTGGATCAGGGGGCCATTCAAGAGGGGGGAGTTAGAAGAAATGCCGTAGTGATAGGGGATAGTATTATTCGGGGGGTAGATAAGGTTCTCTGCGGCCAGCAGAACATGTCCCGAAGGCTGTGTTGCCTACCCGGTGCTAGGGTTAAGGATATCTCTGCGATGCTGGAGAGAAATTTGCAGAGGGAGGGGGAGGATCCAGTGGTCGTGGTCCATGTGGGGACCAATGACATAGGAAGGACGAGGAAGGAGGATCTGCTGAAGGAGTTTGAGCAGTTAGGGAATAAATTAAAAAGCAGAACCTCGAGGGTACTGATCTCCGGATTGCTACCTGAGCCACGGGCCAAATCGGCGAGGGTACGTAAAATTAAAAAGCTGAATGCGTGGCTCAAAGACTGGTGTGGGAAAAATGGGTTTGGTTTCTTGGGCCACTGGCACCAGTACTGGGACAGGGGGGATCTGTTCTGTAAGGACGGACTTCACCTGAACGGTGCTGGGACTGGGGTCCTGGCAAATCATATAACTAGGGCAGTAGAGAGGTCTTTAAACTAAGTAGCGGGGGGGAGGTATCAAGGGGGGTAATAACGGCAGGGGTAGAGGAAATAGAGCAGGGTATCAGTGGGGAAGCGGAAAGTCAAAATGTGACAGGAGATAGAATGTGTGAAGATAAAGCTCTAGATGTAAAAGGGGCAAAAACGGAAAGGAAGGGTAGTAAAAATCATCTGAAAGTGCTTTATCTAAATGCACGGAGTATTCGAAATAAGATAAATGAATTAACGGTGCAATTAAGTATATATAGATATGATATCGTGGCCATTACGGAGACATGGCTGCAAGGGGATCAGGACTGGGAGTTAAATATAGAGGGGTACTCGACAATTAGGAAAGATAGACAGGAAAGAAAGGGAGGAGGGGTGGCCCTTTTAATAAGGGAGGGAATAACGGCAATAGAGAGGAAGGATATTGCGTTGAAGGATCAGGATAGTGAAACAGCTTGGGTACAGATAGAGAATAACAAGGGGAAAAAAACACTAGTGGGTGTAATTTATAGACCTCCAAATAGCTGTGACGCTGTTAGTCAGAACATAAATCTGCAAATAGTTGACGCATGTAAAAAGGGAACTGCTGTAATCATGGGGGACTTCAATTTTCATATTAATTGGGCAAACCAAACTGGGCAGGGTAGACTAGAGGAAGAGTTTATAGAATGTATTAGAGACGGGTTCCTAGAACAGTATGTCACAGAACCGACAAGGGGGGAGGCAATCTTGGATCTGGTCCTGTGTAATGAAGCAGGATTAATTAAAAATGTCATAGTTAGGGACTCGTTGGGAACAAGTGACCACAATATGGTCGAATTCCATATTCAAATAGAAGGGGAGCAGGTTGAAACTCAGGCTAGGGTGCTTAATCTAAATAAGGGGGATTATGAAGGTATGAGGACTGAGCTGATCAAAGTTGACTGGGATAGCAGACTCAAGAATAAGACGGTACATGAGCAGTGGTGTACGTTTAAGGGTCTACTGTATAACCTTCAAGAAAAATTTATTCCTATGAAGAAAAAAAGGGGTAAGGGTAAGAACAGTCAGCCATGGCTCAGTAAAACTATAAAGGATAGTATTCGGCTGAAGGCAAGGGCATATAAGGTAGCCAGAGATAGTGGGAGGGTAGAGGATTGGGAAGCATTTAAAGGTCAGCAAAAAATAACTAAGAGATTAATTAAGACGGGGAAAATAGACTATGAAAGGAATTTAGCGAACAACATAAAAACTAATAGTAAGAGTTTTTATAGCTATATAAAAAGAAAAAGGGTGGCTAAGGTGAACGTTGGTCCATTGGAGGGTGAGACTGGAGAGTTGTTGGTGGGGAACATGGAAATGGCAAAGGCATTAAACGAGTATTTTGTATCAGTCTTCACCATAGAAGACACAAAAAATATTCCAACGCTGGATAAACAGGGGGCGGTAGGAATGGAGGAGCTAAATACTATTAAGATCACCAAGGAGGTGGTATTAGGGAAATTAATGAGACTGAAGGAGGATAAATCCCCTGGGCCTGATGGATTACATCCAAGGGTCTTGAGGGAGATAGCGGTGGGGATTGTGGATGCATTGGTGATAATTTTCCAAAACTCCCTGGAGGCAGGAACGGTCCCAGTGGATTGGAAAATGGCCAATGTAACACCTATATTTAAAAAAGGAAGTAAACAGAGGGCGGGTAACTATAGACCGGTTAGTCTAACATCGGTGGTGGGTAAAATGTTAGAGACAATTATTAAAGAAACACTAACGGGGCACTTGGATAAACATGACTTCATCGGACAGAACCAGCATGGTTTTGTGAAGGGGAAGTCCTGTTTAACGAATCTGCTCGAATTCTTTGAGGAAGTAACAACCCGGGTGGATAAAGGGGAACCGGTGGATGTGGTATACTTGGACTTCCAAAAGGCTTTTGACAAGGTGCCACATAAGAGACTATTGCTAAAAATAAAAAATTATGGGATTGGGGGTAATATATTAGCATGGGTAGAGGATTGGCTAACAAATAGGAAGCAGAGAGTGGGGATAAATGGTTCATACTCGGGATGGCAACCGGTAACTAGCGGGGTTCCGCAAGGGTCGGTGCTGGGACCCCAGTTGTTCACAATTTATATAAATGATTTGGAGGAGGGAACCAAGTGTAATATATCAAAATTTGCGGACGATACAAAAATGGGAGGAAATGTAGGGGATGAGGAGGATAGGAAGAGTCTGCAAAAGGATATAGATAAGCTAGGTGAGTGGGCAACAACTTGGCAGATGAAATTTAATACTAATAAATGTGAAGTCATTCACTTTGGGAAAAAAAATGATAGGGCAAGTTATTTTCTAAATGAGGAGGAGCTGCGTTGTAATGCAACGCAAAGGGATCTAGGGGTATTAGTACATGAATCACTAAAAGTTAGTATGCAGGTGCAGCAAGCAATCAGGAAGGCCAATGGAGTTTTGGCCTTTATTGCTAGGGGGATTGAGTATAAAAACACGGAGGTCTTGCTGCAACTGTACACAGTATTAGTGAGACCACATTTGGAATACTGTGTACAGTTCTGGGGTCCATACTTAAGAAAGGATGTACTAGCCCTGGAGGCAGTGCAGCGAAGGTTTACAAGATTAATTCCTGCAATGAGGGGATTGACATATGAGGAAAGGGTAAGTAGGCTGGAACTCTACTCTTTGGAGTTTAGAAGAATGAGAGGCGATCTCATTGAAACATATAAGATCGTGAGGGGCCTTGATCGGGTGGATGCACCGAGGATGTTCCCAATGATCGGGGAAACTAGAACTAGGGGACATAGTTGCAGAATAAGGGGGGGCTCTTTTAAAACTGAGATGAGGAAGAACTTCTTCACCCAGAGGGTGGTTAATTTATGGAATTCACTGCCCCAGGGAGCAGTGGAAGCAGAAACGTTAAATATATTTAAGACTAAAATAGATGGTTTTTTAGCTGCCAAGGGGATAAGGGGCTACGGGGAGAGGGCAGGGATATGGACCTAGGTATGGTTAGTATAGTAAGACCTGAGTGATCTCCTGGACAAGTGTCGATCGCCTGGATTGGGGTCGGAGAGGAATTTCCCGGATTTTTTTCCCGAATTGGACCTGGGTTTTTATCCGTTTTTTTGCCTCCCCCAGGAGATCACGAGGTTCTCGGGGTGGAGAGGGGTGATAGCGGTATAAAGGGGAGGGTAGTGTCTTGTGTTCTGTGTCTTGTGTCTACTGTTTGTGGGTAAGTGTGTCTGTTTAGTGTTCAGCCATGAGCGAATGGCGGTGCGGGCTCGACGGACCTGGTGGTCTACTCTCGCACCTACTTTCTATGTTTCTATGTTTCTATATATCATGTCTTGATTGGTGAATATGTTTAGTTTGTGACTTTATTTGAGGCATAAATAATATGTGAATGCTTCATTGAGCATAATTCCGACTGGTAACTACGCACTTCGGCCGAGCACATTATCGCACGCGTCATGCAAGCCATCTTAAATGACCACCTAAACTGTCATTTGGCAACCTAAAAAGCTGCCACGGTTGCCTGGCTGGCAACAGGGAAAAAAAAGTTAAGCGAGAGCCCTGTGCTGGGTTACACTGAAGATAGGCACAAAATGCTGGAGTATCTCAGCAGGACAGGCAGGATCTCTGGATAGAAGGAATGGGTCTTCTTCAGACTGAGTGTCAGGGGAGAGGAAATTACAGAGATAAGGAAGTGTAAGATCAAAAGAGATGACAATCAAGGAAAATGTAGAATAGACCATTGTTAGCTAAGAGAAGGTGACAACAAAGCAAACAGAGATACAAAGGTAGACAAAAATGCTGGAGAAACTCAGCGGGTGAGGCAGCATCTACGGAGAGAAGGAATAGGCTACGTTTCGGGTCGAGACCCTTCTTCAGACAGTAGGCTTGTGGGAGAGCTGGGAAGAGGAGGGGATGGAGGGAGAAAGCAAGGACTTTCTGATATTGGAGAAGTCAATGTTCATACTTCTGGGGTGTAAATTACCCATGCGAAATATGAGGTGCTGTTCCTCCAATTTGAGCTGAGCCTCACTCTGACAATGAAGGTGGCCCAGGACAGAAAGGTCAGATTCGGAATGGGAGGGGGAGTTGAAGTGCTGAGCCACCGGTTGGTATTGCGAACTGAGGGGAGGTGTTGGGCGAAGCGATCGCCAAGCCTGCGCTTGGTCTCACCAATGTAGAGAATTTGACACATGGAACATCAGACGCAGTAGATGAGATTGGAGGAGGAGCAGGTGAATCTCTACCTCACCTGGAAAGACTGTGTGGGTCCTTGGATGGAGTTGAGGGGGGAGGTAAAGCGACAAGTGTAGCATTTCCTGCGGTTGCAAGGGAAAGTACCCGGGGAAGGGGTGGTTTGGGTGCAAAGGGACAAATGCTAAGGTCCATTTCTTAAAACAGACAACTCACAATAAATTAGGTCAACCCTGGGCAGAGGAATAGGAGGTAAGGGCTGGCAGAGAAAGAAAGCGCCGATAAGAGTTCAGAGAACAAACCCGGTACCGCTAAGTCTTCTCGAGATCCTCTCGAGACCCTATGTCTGGCAATGGCGACACTGTCTATAGAAGAAGGGGGAGGTGGCCAATCACAATCTGGATCACTGTCCAATCACAGCTCAGACCACTCCCATTTTGAACATTAGCCCGCCCACCTTTGTTCATTTCAAATTCTCGCTCCAATAAAGAAGACGCCTTTTGCAAACCTCCCAGTCCTAGTTCACAAAATCTGTCAGGGGAATTTCCTAGCTTGCTAATTCTGCATCAATTCTGCAAATTGGTTCCCATAGAAACAAAGATTTTTTTTTTTTTTAAACAGAACGGCTTTTGTCATACAAGGGAGGGAAATATAAAATTAATATAGAGAGATGTCCCTAATGTTTTGCATGATTTTTTGGGAAACGAGGGGGCTAGGCCATTTTGGCTAACTCCGCTCGGATTAAATTTGTGTATTTTACCTGTTTTTGTACTCGTTTTTCTTTCAATGTTCGAAAGTTAGTATTTGTTAAAATCGAAAAGCTATTTCAAAAGTATTCAAGGAAGTTCTGGCCCTTATCAATAGATAGTTCTCCTTGTTCTTTCGAGTTGTCACTCATCCAAGTTCCGTCTCTTATCTGACTGGAGAAGCTCAGTGTTCTTTTCAAGGCTATGATAACAAGATACAGGCAGCTTAATTTTAATGTGTTCAGAATTTTGCTATGTTTTTTTTAATATTTCTCCCAAAGCATATCGGGATACTTGACATCAAGTAACAGGCTATATTTATATATATATATATATATATATATATATATATATATATATGCCCCTTTTGATGAAATGGTCCATGTCAGATGAAATAGGACGTCATTGAATGAGCTTGCAATCTATGAAAAGTAATTGTTTATTCTTCGTTTCTCTTAACTTTGTTTTTATTTCCTATTTCTTACCTTTTGAATTTGAATGAGTTCAAACAGAGACCTGAATTCCACGATGGCCATGTGGCATTCAGGTAGATGTGTTAGATGAGATTGGAGATGCCTTTATCTCAGAACAAAATCTGTTAATTTGAAATTGTAAATTTGGGGAGATAGATTGGAACAAGAGGGAATATTTTTTAATTGTTTTTTTAATATAATTATCTATTTTTAAAGGGTCTGCCTTGTAGGTAATTAAAGAGTGATCGCACATCTCCCACCACCCGTAGAATTCTGGATTAGTGGAGGGAATGAATAGGACACTAAAGAGTGTGTAAGTTAGTTATGACCTACAGGCCCACAGCAATTAATTAATTACATACGCACAACAATTAAGCACAACCTTGTCAGTCTGGCAAAAAAAAAAAAATGAAGCGGTACAAAAAATGTATTAAGATATATGTGTTGTGTGTTATTGTAATTTACCGTACTTCTAATAAAATAAAAAAATTAAAAAAAGAAGTACAATATTAAGGATGTGAAGAAACAATCTGGACAAAAACGTGGCCGGAAACCAAAGTCTTGGAACTTGAAAAGGGAAGATTTCCCCACCGTGTATCGATGTCAGTATAAGGGTTGCTGTGCTGTTTACAGAGGAGTTGACGGACTTAAGAAACACATAAAAGAGCAGCATGAAGGGGTGCGTGAAAGACCTTGCCCTCACCCAGGAGGTATCAAGGTGTCTCTGATTGATCGCTACCAGCAATGCCATGTAAAGCTGATCCATGCAGAAGAAAGAACATCTTTACAGATCAGAAGGAAGTGCAAAGCCTTTGGTCACAACTTTGGAAAGACAAACCACATTTGATTAACAATCTTGAAGCATTTTGAGCTCTATCGTATGACCAAGGGTCTAGAGATAGAGAAGCTGAACATTTTGAAACGGATGGACCTCTTGAAAGAGATTATGCCTAACCCTATCCAGGAAGACAATGACTCAGACCTGGTGGGTAATCAGTGTGATGACAATCAGGACATTGATGAGGATGGCAATTATGGCATTTCTGATGAGAAGGACAATTGCTGTTTTGTTCCCAACCCTGATCAGATCGATGCCGATGGTGACAGCAGACACCTGCAAGAATGACTTTGACAACAACATCCCAGATATCTATGACATTATAGTATAATAATGCTATAATACTTGGAACCATTGTGTGTACCTACCGAGGACTTTGAATCTTATCACGTTTGATAAAAAGGAGGGAATGAAAGAGCTAATAGTCAAATCTAATAGTCAAATCAAAAATTGAGTCGTTCTTCTACAAAAGCATGGACTAGTAGAACAAAAGAATGGCTCGGTGCCAAGTCTGAATGACTTTGTAAATTATATGAAACACAATATGGAGGACAGGTTGTCCTTTCAATAAAGACATTACAATGGCAGCCTGCAGTAATAGCATGTGCTTCTTCAAGGCCAGTAAGAAGCCAAGATTGAAAAAAATAGCTGACGCTCCAGAGATAAGTAATAACGTCATTGGGTGAGCTCGATTTGGACCCAGCTTTACCTATATCATGAAAGGCTACAGAATCTTTCAGTCATGCCATATTCAGACTTGGTAGGAGTGTTTTACTGATAAGAAAAATGTACAATTATGCTAACTCGTCTTTGTTCTGTGAGTGGGAGCAGAAGAAGCACCGAGCAATGTTTGTGCTCATTGTAATCTCACCATACTAAATGACCACCATTCTCCATCTTTATTAAAGTTATGCATCTCTTCCCCTACCTCTGTAATCTTCTTTATTTCTCTGGTGATATGTGCTACTAAATCTGTACTACGAAAACAAAACTTCATATTCACCATGACATCTATAAAGAGAGCCTCCGTGCCTACAATTTAGACTTAAAAAGTGCTAGAGAAACATTTTTCTCCAATATCATTAACAACAACACTAATAAGGCAAAAACCCTATTTGCAACTGTTGACAGACTGACCAACCCCCCAACACAATTACCACCTGAACTCCATTCCACGCAGAAATGCAATGAGTTTGCATTATTCTATACAGATAAAATTGAAGGCATCAGACGTGCCATCAATATCACCGCTTCAAACAAAACTGTTGGATCACCACCCTGTTTAGGCAAAGGTAACGTGGCAATGATGACATGCTTTAATGTCATAGACTCTAAAACTCTCGTGGAAACGGTGACACAACTAAGGCCATCCACCTGCTGCCTTGATGCTTTACCTACCAACTTCTTTAAGAATGTTTTTGACTGCCTAGCAATAGACATACTGCAAATAGTTAACAGCTCTCTTCAATCAGGCAATTTCCCAAAAGCCTTGAAAACTGCAGTTATTAAACCTCTTTTAAAAAAGCGGAGCCTAGATGCCTCTATTATTAACAACTATAGACCAATTTCAAACCTATCTTTCATAAGCAAAATCATTGAGAAAGTTGTCCTCCAGCAACTTAATCAATTCCTGGCTTCAACTGGCTGCTACGACAACTTCCAGTCAGGATTTCGACCTCTTCATAGCACCGAGACCGCTCTTATTAAAGTTGTAAACGACATCCGTCTTAACACAGACTCTGGCAAAGTTTCAATATTAATGCTATTAGATCTCAGTGCTGCATTCGACACTGTTGATCACTCAATACTTTTGGACAGGTTGGAAAAATGGGTGGGGCTCTCAGGCACAGTCTTAAGTTGGTTCAGGTCATATTTACAAGATAGGAACTATTTTGTTTCCATTGGAGACTTTGTATCAGAACCAACCAACGTGACGTGTGGAGTACCGCAAGGTTCGATCTTAGGGCCCTCTTTATTCAACATCTACATGCTCCCACTAGGGCAAATCATGCGATATAATAATATTGACCACCACTGCTATGCCAATGACACTCAAATCTATGTAGCGCTATCACCAAATGATTATCGCCCCATAGATCTGTTGTGCCAGTGCATTGAGCAAGTCAAAGACTGGATGTGCCAAAATTTTCTCCAACTAAATAAGGATAAAACGGAGATAATTGTTTTTGGTGCTAAAAAAGAAAGGCTTAAAGTAACCCAACACCTTCACTCTCTGTCCCTGAAAACTTCAAACAAAGCCAGAAATCTTGGGGTCATTATGGATTCAGATTTAAATTTCGACAGTCACATCAAATCAGTAACAAAATCGGCCTACTATCACCTCAAAAACATAGCAAGATTAAGAGGACTCATGTCAGCTCAAGATTTAGAAAAACTTATACATGCCTTTATTAATAGTAGGCTAGATTATTGCAACGGTCTCCTTGCAGGTCTTCCAAAAAAAACTGTCAGGCAGCTACAGCTTGTTCAGAACGCTGTTGCTAGAGTTCTAACAAAGACCAAAAAATTTGAGCATATTACACCAATTCTTAAATCCTTACATTGGCTCCCTGTATGTCAGAGAATTGATTTTAAAATCCTGCTGCTCACCTATAAATCACTACATGGTTTAGGGCCAAAGTATATCACTGACATGCTTCCACTATATAAGCCTTCTAGACCGCTAAGATCTTCTGAAACCAATCTGCTAGTGATTCCCAGAGTAAATACAAAACATGGGAAAGCAGGATTTAGTTACTATGCAACAAATAGCTGGAATAAACTTCCTGAAGATTTAAGACTTGCCTCAACTTTGACCACTTTTAAAACAAGACTGAAAACTTTTATGTTTACTTTAGCTTTCAGCTAAATCTTAACTACATTGCACTTTTAACTTTTGCACTTTTTATAATGCATTTTTAATTTTGTTTTTCTTTTCTTTTAGTTCTTCTATTTTATTTCATTTTATTATTTCATTTATTGTATGACATGTTTTTATGTGAAGCACTTTGAGTCTGCCTCGTGTATGAAATGTGCTATATAAATAAAGTTGCCTTGCCTTGCCTAAATCTGCAATGTTAGAGAATTCATCGGGAATGTAAGTGCAGCATTCGCCCCCTATAATAGCACAAGTCCCTCCTATTATCCTATAGAACTATAGGGCAAAGTGCAACCATTTCAACCATCATGAATGAGAGGGCTTTTTGCTTGTAGGTAAAGGCGTTCACAGTTTAATTAACCAATTTCTCCAATACACAGGTCATATGAATCAATTCCCGTGATAGACAGGCTGTCCCATAAAGTGGGAAGACAATCAACCAGAATCGCTCTGACTCCGATATACTTCACTTAGCCCTCATCGGGAATATACAATTCAGTTAGATGTTACACAGCTCACATGTGAGGGACAACAAAGGCCAAATAACAGCATCCCCTTCAGTTGTAGGTTGGCCTGATCAACCTTTCCCAGTTCTTCTCATCCCCAGGTACATGCCAGGTAACCATGGGTATGACTAGAAACCACATACAAAATTTGTCCCATTTATTGGACTCAGTGGTCACCAGCACTAACCTTGGTGCAGGTGCTGTTCCTCAAATATACTCCGTTGCTTCTTTTGTCACAATAACATGTACAGGTGCACAACCTTTTATCCGAAAGCCTTGGGACCAGACACTTCTCGGATTTCGGAATTTTTCGGATTTCCGAATGGAAAATTTTTAGCGTAGATTAGGTAGGTAGCGCAGGCGGCTTGAAAAGTCTGGAGCGGCTGCCTCCTCCCCGGAGACCGGGGAATCATTGAAAATCATTGCTTATATGTTAGTCAGTTAGTTTGGAGGGATTTTATGTGGTGGGGGGGTGAAGGGGGAAACTTTAATTCTTAGTCCCCTACCTGGTCGGAGAGGCGGGGAGCGGGCAATGCCTTACCGGGTCGCCGTGCAGTAAGCTCCGGAGCGCTGTGGCTGCCGACTCCCAACATCGCGGAGCTGGGGGCTGCGGGCGTCCGGCCGCGGGCGGCGCCAGTAGGAGCTCCGACCCCGGCAACTCTACCTCTGGCTGCGCGGCGCTCCAAATCCAGCGCCGCCCGCGGCCGGACGCCCGCAGCCCCAACTCCGCGATGTTGGGAGTCGGCGGCGTCGCAGCGCTGGGATACCAGCGGGGAGCGGGCAATGCCTTACCGGGTCGCCGTGCGGTAAGCTCCGGAGCGCTGTGGCCACCGACACACATCGCGGAGCTGGGGCTGCGGGCGGCTCTGGATTTGGAGCGCCGCGCAGCCAGGGGTAGAGTTGCCGGGGTCAGAGCTACAACCGGCGCCGCCCGCGGCCGGACGCCCGCAGCCCCAGCTCCGCGATGTTGGGAGTCGGCGGCCACAGCGCTCCAGAGTTTACTGCACGGCGACCCAGTAAGGCATTGCCCGCTCCCCGCCTCTCCGACCAGGTAGGGGACTAAGAATTAAAGTTTTTCCCTTCACCCCCCCCCCCCCCCCCCCCCCTCCCCTTCACATAAAAGCCCTCCAAACTAACTGACTAACATTTAAGCAATGATTTACAGATGTTTAAGTGTCTCCCCGGTCTCCGGGGAGGAGGCAGCCGCTGCAGTAGTACAGACCTGGGTTGACCGTGGGTCGTTTCGGGTCAAGTTTGGCGCCAAACGCGAGCTTTGGTGTGCAGACGACATCCTGGGAAAAATGTCCGGTTTTCGGAGCTTTTCGGTTTCCGGAACTCCGGATAAAAGGTTATGCACCTGTAGTACTATCTGGGCTCAGGCGCAATTCACTAATTTAAGCCGTGGTATTTCTCAAACCCTGGTCTCATTTACCTTCCATCCTGGCTTAAAAGAGGCTGTATACCATCCTTTAAATATGGGTCCTTGAGTTTGCCGTTCTGAAGGCACCCATCAGTTGATGTTTTATTGCGAAAACAGTGTAAGGCCAGAATCTCAGTAAGGTTAAGGGGTATTGTCAAGAGGGGTATTTCTTCTCCACCATTATATGGGATGTGCGTACACAACCAGCATACACTTATTCTCACGAAGGGCAAATTCTAAACTCATAAACAAAAACAAATTATTTCCCCAAGTCCAGTCCATCTGGGCCAACTCCAGAATAAAAAAAGAAGGGTCAATAGCCCCATTGTCCTTTCTTGGTTCTCCGATCCGTTTACAGTCAATCAGATGTATCCTCTTCACGGCAGTTGATGTTGTTGGTAGCACCTTGTACAGTCCCTTTCAACACAGTTGCAATTTCTTCTGGTCCCAGGACCATATCAGTACGTAGTCTGATAGTATGGACTCGTCCCTGTGTTCAACGGATAGTGGCTTCTGTGACTCTCATACATGGGAATGTAGACCTGGCAAGGCATGGGTTAATTGCTGTGCATACGTAATTAATACATTGCTGATGACCTGTAGGTAAGTTCATAATTTCACAGCTTATCCTGTTATCAATTCAAAAGGTGGTAACCCCCTTTCTCTCTAGCTGGGGTTGTTCTGAACCATAAAAATAGCTGAATCCCTTACCCATTCCTGTCCAGTCTCAGTCAAGGCTTTACTTAAACTTGTTTGTGTCCTATTCATTCCCTCCACTAATCCCAAACTCTGCAATTAGTGGGAGGTATGAAATCACTCTTTAACTACTGACAAGGCAGAGCCTCCTTCATCACCTTCCCTGTGAAAAGTTTACCCTGCTCAATCTGAAGATGGACCCCCACTTAAATATTATCTCTTTGATTCCTTATCACAATTCTAGCTGTTCTATCTTAGCTTGGGAATACCATTACCCAGTAAGTAAAACGATCAATCAGTACTAAATAGTACCCTGTATTTTATGACCAGAGCAAGGGTCCTGTGAAATCTATCTATCTATGTAGCATGTCAAATGTGTCTGGATATGTCCAATTTGTGAAATTATGAACATTTCTGATATATTTAAATCATTTGAAAGTAATACATCAAACCGTTTTTTTATCCTAAATGATGATGATGGAGGTGACACATTTATTGGTAATATAACACCCCCTAAACCTCCGAAGACAGTTAAAAACAAGTTAACAAAATGTGAAGGCAGGAACTCACTAAAAATTATGGTGGTAATTTTTCAGAGCGTAGGGAATAAAACCTCTGAAGTAAAGGTACTTTTGGATCAATATAATCCTAATATTGTACAGGGAACAGAAACTTGGCTTTCACAGGACATTAATAGTAATGAGATTTTCCCAGATACATATGATGTCGATCGAAGGTACAAACAGGATGGAATTTATGGCGGCATCTTAATAGCATGTAAAAAGGATATTATTATGATTCATAAATAAGAGTTTGAAGTAGATTGTGAATTAATGTGGAACAAAATTGAATTGAAAGGACGGCATTCACTTTTAATAGGCACTACTTATAAGCACAGACATGATGATAAACAGTTTGTAAGTGAACTTGAGAATTCATTTGAGAAAATATGCAATAAAGGCAAGGGATACAATACAGTACTTTCAGGAGACTTTAATCAGCCTAATATTAATTGGGAAAACTCAACAATAGTGTGAGATATAAATGTGTGTGCTCACAATCACAAATGCCAGAGACAAAGTCGTGGAAACAAGAAACTCCTTTATTTACGAGTCTGCAGTCCCCGGGTGTCTCTCCAACTGAGACACACCGAGGATGGAGATGCCCTTCACTTTTATTCATTTCAGTTTACAATTGTCACACCCTTTTCCTCCCCTTCGGGCTCCTTCCAATCAGAGCACTAAGGTTTACATTCCCACGAGAACGTCTCGGAACGCCTCTCGACATCAAAGTTACCTCCTACATCATGCATCGCATGTGCATTTAAATGAGGCATCTTGTCATAGTGGGTGTTGTCTTCAGGTTAATAGGGATAGTTGATTTAGACTAGGACTAAAAAATATATAGCTGAGGTAGAATAATAGTGAGCTTTCAGCACAGACATCAGAAATGCGCTAGGCTAGATAGTAACAACAGAAGAACAGGTCGTTTCTTTCAAGGTTGAGAATTAACAGATAACCAGTCCGGCAGAAACCTTTACGAGAACTGGGGGAAAGGGTAGGAGATACTCTGTATCACACATGCGTAATGAGAAACATGAATATGAAGACAACACCCACTATGACAAGATGCCTCATTTAAATGCACATGCGATGCATGATGTAGGTGACTTTGACGTCGAGAGGCGTTCCGAGACGTTCTCATGGGAATGTAAACCTTAGTGTTCTGATTGGAAGGAGCCCGAAGGGGAGGAAAAGGGTGTGACAATTGTAAACTGAAATGAATAAAAGTGAAGGGCATCTCCATCCTCGGTGTGTCTTGGTTGGAGAGACACCCGGGGGCTGCAGACTCGTAAGTAAAGGAGTTTCTTGTTTCCACGACTTTGTCTCTGGCATTTGTGATTGTGAGCGCACACATTTATATCTCACAATAGTGCAGGATCAATCTGCATCCAAGGATACAGCTGAACTACTACTGGGGGCTGTAATGGGATTTGGATTGAACCAACAGGTTAATAAACCAACAAGAAGAGGTAACATTTTAGACTTGGTATTCACAAATAACCCCAGTCTTGTTCAGGGTACTAAGGTGGAAGCAGGTAGAAGCGACCATGACATAATTATTGTTGACCTGGATCTGACAGCCAAGTGGAAACGACAACCTGGAAGGAAGTACTACGTACGGCAGAAAGCAAACGAGGAACTGATCAATGCAGACCTGGATGCTTTTAGGGACCATTATCCCTCAATGGGGAATGCTTCCATTCAGGAGAAGTGGGACACTTTTGAAACCAAAATAAAGCAGATCAAGGAGAGACATATTCCACACAAAAAAACACAGCAGCCAAACCTCGTTCACCACAGACTCAGACGAAAGAAACAGAGGGTATACAATAAAGCAAAGAAGACACAAGACAAAGAAGATTGTGATTGCTTTGTAAATTGCCAGAAGGAATTAAAGAAAGCTCTGAATAAAGCCGAACAAGACTTTGTGTCAAACAACCTTACCACAGCAATGAAAGAAAATGTCAAGCAATTTTGGTCTCATATGAAACGCTTGGGTAACGGAGAGAAGGGAGTTGCAGACCTCATGGTGAACAACACAGTTGTAAGTGACGGGAAAGGGAAGACCGAAGCACTTAATGCTCAATTCACCAGTGTATTTACAAGGGAAAACAAGTCATACATCCCATTGATGGGAACCAGTAAGGCAGGAGCACTAACACAACTATAGAACCTAAAGCCAAACAAAGCAGCGGGCCCAGATCAGTTGCCACCATGGTTTCTAAAGATGTTCGCATCGAAAATAGCACCCATACTCACAGATTTATTCCAGTCCTCAAATGATTGTGGGTCACTACCATGACAGTGGAAGGAAGCAAACATCTGTGCAATATTTAAGATGGGCAATAAGACTGCGCCTGAGAATTACAGACCAGTTTCGTTGACCAGTGTACATTTAGGACCTTGGAATATATCATACATTCTCACATCATGGACCATTTCGAAAAGAATGAGATACTGGTGGACTCACAACATGGCTTCAGAGCAAAACATTCAGCGGAAACACAACTTATTGTCACTATTGATGACATCACAAGGGCATTAGATAAGGGGAAATCTATACATATGGCAATCCTGGACTTTTTGAAAGCGTTCGATAAAGTTCCTCATGAAAGGCTCCTAGGAAAACTGGATTACTATAGCATCAGAAATAGTCTACATAATTGGATTAGGGACTTTCTCACAAATCGGACGAAGAGGGTGGCCTTTGAGGGAAACATTTCTTTAGAAGTACAAGTACTGTCAGGAGTACAACCCAACCAAATGCTCAATTATGGTAGTTTAAAACACGAAGAAACCACCTAGTCGAGATTACGTCTTCTGTGGACAAATATTTCATCGTACAAGTTCACAACCATACCTTGGAGTTCATCCTGATAGCAAGCTTTCATGGGGGGAACACGTGGACAACACGGTCACGGAAAGTGTCGCCCAAGAGGGGCAGGCCCTTCAAACTATGCCTTATTTACATCTACTCTCATCCTTCTAAACTCCACAGAGGATGTCCAACTTGCTCATCCTTTCTTTTTGACATGGAATTAACTTGACTTGAAATGTTCTCCTGCTCCTGAAATGCTGCATGATCCACTTTTTTTTTGTAAACCAGCGTTAACTTCATTTTCAACTGCAAGGACACCCAGGTCCCCTTGCACTATTCTAAAGTTTAAATATTCTTATTTTCTATTCTTCCTCCCTAAATGAAAAAATATATATTTTCCTACATTATGCTCCAACTGCCAAATTCTGTGTCAGTCAACCTACACTCATCAATTTTATGACAATAGACAATAGGTGCAGGAGTAGGCCATTCGGCCCTGCGAGCCAGCACGCCATTGAATGTGATCATGGCTGATCATCCCCAATCAGTACCCCATTCCTGCCTTCTCCCCATATCCCCTGACTCCGCTATTTTAAGAGCCCTTCACCACTTACCACTGTAATAGTCATCACCACTTATTAACAAATTTGACTATAAAATAGTCTTGCTCTTTTTTTTTAATCCAAATAAATAACATGGATGATCAATAACTGAGATGTTAGCACTCGCTCTTGTGGCATAAGTGGGATTCTGGAAACTTGAAAACAGTCTCTTTAAAAATAAGGGATAGGCTATTTAGGACTGAGATATTGGCCTATCCAATCTCATCTAACAACATGGCCAGTGTGGCATCCAAGTCTCTTTTTGAACTCAATTCAGAAGATAAGGAAATAGGAAGAAAACCTTAAAACAATAATAAGACAAAACAAACCTGTATTTTTTCATCTCTCCTCTGTTAAAAGAATAAACTTACAATAAAGAATAAACTTAATTTTCATAGATTACTAACACGTTTGCAAAGAACAAAGGAAAAGAAAATAACCTTGTGTGGCTCCACCTCCACACAACTACTGACTTTTTAAAGAGACACACACTACCTCTTAAAACACATTAGTCTCAGCAAGGATTTCTTACGTAAAAGAGCAAAAGCTCATTCAATGACATCCTATTTTATTTGAATTATAGGATTAATTCAACATTCACCAGAATCAGTTCCACAAACACGTAAGAATCTTTAAAATTGCTTTTATACCTTTTTTCTGTGACATTCACTCACAATTTGCCACTCATCATGCAATACGTTAAATCTCAGATATTCACACACTTTAAAACAATAAAATTCTCACTCAAAAGTAAAACACAGTTATACACACCTCAAAGAAATCATTCTAACTCTTAAAATTTTGATACACCCAAATACGTTCATAAGCTTGCCCACCGTTTTACACATTTACTGAATTAACATGGAATTTTCACAAAGTAAAATGGGCATCACAATTAGGTTTTAAAATTGTACGGTTCATCTCTATTGTTTTCCCTTCTTACCAGCATATGTAAGGGAGTGTATATAAAATAAAAGAACAGGCAGAAAAACATCATTTACACAAATTTGTTCAAGAGGGGTATGAGCCAGAGTCCCGTGGTGGAATCAATGGCACAGCCTTCTTGTTTCCATAGTCATTGCACATAGAGGCGACCCTCTATAATTCCTAAACCTCCCTCATTTCTCAGACAAGACCGCTCTGTCTACTAGAATCTTTGGTTCTGTGGGGACCAATGTACAAAATTTGCAAGCTAGGACATTCCCCTAGGAGACTTTGTTGTGGCCACTCATATGGGTATTGCACTTAATAATGGCTAGGTGGATTGGGAAGGCTGAGGCTAGTGTCGTGGTCAGCACTGTCTTTAAGTTGTGAAAGTCTTCTTCTTGTTGGAATGAGAGAGTTAAAATGAAAAAGAATTAACCAATGCCATCAAATCCTCATCTGCCAGGAATGGGCGGGCCGCTATGATTCACAATGGGATGGTTCAATTCCGTCAGTCAGGATCCTGGGCGCTGTGATTGGACAGTGATCCAGATTGTGATTGGTCACACTCCCTGTCATTCAAGTCAAGTTTTATTCGTCACTTGCACATGAAGTGCAAGTGAAATGAATTTGCCAGCAGCGGTACAATAAAAAAGAACACACAATACCCAATACAAATTTAACACAAATATCCACCACAGCATTCATCACTGTGGTGGAAGGCACAAAATTTGGCCAGTCCTCCTCCATTTTCCCCCGTGGTCGGGGCTTTAACTCCCAAGTGGACATCAACTTATACACCTCAACCGTTTTGGACTATATAAAATTCTGCACTGACAACGTCACTACCCACAAAGAGATAAAGACCTTCCCTAACCAGAAGCCGTGGATGAGCAGGGAGGTCAGACTCCTGCTGAAGGCTCGCGATGCCACTTTCAGATCGGGCAACGCTGAGGGATACAGCTCATCCAGGGCCAATCTGAAAAAGGGAATTAGGAATGCTAAACTCAATCACAAACGGCGGATTGAGGAGCATTTCCAAAACAACTCCAATCCCAGGCGCATGTGGCAAGGAATCAAATCCATTGCCGATTACCAGAAAGTTAACACCCCCCCCCCAGACAACGCCTCCCTTCCTGACGAGCTAAACCATTTCTATGCTCGCTTTGACCGGGACAACAAAACTCCAGCCATCAAAGTTGCTCCACCCCCGAATGAACAACCCCTCAGTCTCTCCACCTCTGCTGTACAAGATGCACTGAGCAAGGTGAATGAGCACAAAGCTGCCGGCCCCAATGGCAACCCCGGGCGGGTGCTCAGGGCATGTGCTGGACAACTATCCCTGGTCTTCACTGACATTTTCAATCTGTCACTGGCCCAGGGTGTTGTCCCCACTTGCCTCAAGACATCAACCATTGTGCCAGTGCCCAAACAATCAGCTACAGGGAGTCTCAACAGTCTGTTAGGGTCAACAACCTCACCTCCTCCACTATAACACTGAACACCGGCGTGCCACAGGGCTGTGTGCTCAGCTCTCTCCTCTACTCCCTCTTCACCCATGACTGCATCCCTAAGAATGGCTCCAACGCCATCATTAAATTTGCCGATGACACCACGGTAGTAGGACTGATCAGTAACAACGACGAGTCAGCCTACAGGGATGAGGTCCAGCACCTGACAACCTGGTGTGCCAACAATAACCTCGTCCTCAACTCCAAGAAGACGAAGGAAATTATTGTTGACTTCAGGAAGAACAGAGGGGGCAGACATACCCCCATCCATATAAACGGGACTGAGGTGGAGCGCGTCTCCAACTACAAATTCCTCGGGGTACACATCTCGGAGGATCTGTCCTGGTCCCTCAACACCTCCAAGCTGATCAAAAAGGCGCAGCAGCGCCTTTACTTCCTGAGGAGGCTCAAGAAAACTCACCTGTCCCCCCAGATCCTGACCAACTTTTACCGCTGTACCATCGAAAGCATCCTGACCACCTGCTTCACGGTATGGTACAGCAGTTGCACCGTAGCGGACAGGAAGGCACTACAACGGGTGGTGAAAACCGCTCAGTACATCATCGGTGCCCCGCTCCCTGCCATGGATGCCCTCCACCGAAAACGGTGTCTGAGACGGGCCGGGAAGATCATCAAAGACCCCTCCCACCCCAACCATGGACTGTTTGTCCTCCTCCCATCAGGGAGGCGGTACAGGAGCCTGAGGTCTCGTACTAGTAGGATGAGGAACAGCTTCTACAACAACACTATCACATTGCTGAACTCGGAGTCCCGCCGATAGATTTCTCCAGTCTCTCCGTCCACATTGTTTGCTTATTCTGTATTTTTATTTCTATATTGCACTATTACTACGGACTGACACTAAACTGCATTTCGTTGTACCCATACTTGTATCTGTGCAATGACATTAAAGTTGAATTGAATTGAACCTTCAACCCTCCGCAGTCGCCGCTGCGGGCGTCCAGATGTGCAGACAAGGTAAGTCCTGATAAGTCCTGAATCGGTGCCTCCCCACCGGAGATCGCGGCTTCAAGATGGTGTAGGCCGCAGGCCGGTGGTCGAAGATTTAAAGTCCCCGCCGCACCGCAGCAAGAAGCACTGCAGACTGCAGGGCCGGCGGTCGGAGCTCTTCTCCAGTTGTCCCCGGCGAGAGACCCCGCTCAGGATGATAAGTCCACGCCGCGCCCGCGGTAGAAGTTGGCCGCGGGCCGGCGGTCGGAGCTCTTCTCCTCCCGGGTCCCCAACGAGGCTCCGGACGCTGCGCCAGCTGCAGCTCCACAGACTGCGGCTTCAGGCTGTCGCAGGCCAGCGAACGGAGCGCTCCTCCAGCAACCCCCAGCGAGGGCTTGCCCACTCCGCGACGAAAGTGTCCTCGCTGCGCCTGGAACTGAAGCCCCAGGCACATCTCCGGGAAAGGCCGCACCGATCCTTGCTGTTAGGCCACGGGGGACGCGACATTGAAAAGGTCGCCACTCCGTGGAGGAGGCGACCAAAACGGTTTCCCCCTTATCCCCCCACACTACCCCACACACAGAGACATCAAAAACACACATTAGGACATACAAAAAAAACAAAAAAAGTAGAATAGATTAACACGCTGCTGGCAGAGCTGTGGCTTGCAGCACCCCCATCGACCAGGATCTTGCCACATCTCACAACCATTGGGTCATTCACAAACTTCATCTCTGTCTTTTTCTCTCTCCAGCAGAGGCGTGTTCTGTGCCAAAAGTTATTCAGAGTTCAAAGGCAAGTTTGTTTTAAACTGTACAGGCTGGTGGCTTGTGATTTAAAGTTCTTGAGCAGCCTCAATTCTCATGCTTTTTTTTTCCCTCTTCCAATTTTTGATTAATTTATCTGCTGTTTCTCCCTCTGGTGCTCTGCGTTGTTTAACTCTCTCACTGCTGATTTCAATTATTGCTCCTTCTTCCTCTTCTGCATCAGCCCTTTTCCTTCTTTCTCATCTGCCTTTTCAGTCTCCGAGTAGCTATCAGTATCATTTTCGTCTAGGGGTGCCCTTTAATTGCTGGACCCTCCCCCTCGCTGCGGAATCTTGTGTGGGGAAGGTGGTCTACACTATTTCCAACTTTATTCCTTCATTCCCCCTCTTCTATAAACAGGGTCCCCATGTCAGACAAGGGGTCTCTAGATGACTTACCGGTACCGGGTTTGTTCTAAACCATTAATTGCTTGTTTTCTGACCTCTTCTGACCAGCATTTTCGCTCTACCTTGGACATTGGCATTCTAGCTGTAACACTTTCCATTATTTCATAGTGCCATCCCTGTTCCTGAACTCTATCCCTCTCTCCTCATACTTCTTCTCTGCTCCGCTTTCCATTCCTTAATTCTCCTTTTCCATTTCTTTCCTGCGTCTCTCCCATATCAACATCTCTGCTCTTTTAATCGTCTCTACTTTCCCTGTTCTACCTACTGGCCAGGATTCATCCTACTTTTAGGATTCAAATAACACATGTGTTGCATAGGCATTCATTCCCCTGTCACTTTCGTCCAAATTGTTACCTATTATTGCAGTGGTGAGACCAAGCGCAGGCTTGGCGATTGCTTCGCCCAACACCTCCGCTCAGTTCGCAATAACCAACCTGATCTCCCGGTGGCTCAGCACTTCAACTCACCCTCCCATTCCGAATCTGACCTTTCTGTCCTGGGCATCCTCCATTGCCAGAGTGAGGCCCAGAGCAAATTGGAGGAACAGCACCTCATATTTTGCTTGGGTAGTTTACACCCCAGTGGTATGAATATTGACTTCTCCAATTTTAGATAGTCCTTGCTTTCTCCCTCCTTCCCCTCCTCTTCCCAGCTCTCCCACATCTCATGTCACCGCCTCTTCCTTTCTTTTTCTCGCACCCCCCCTCCCCCCCCCGACATCAGTCTGGTATCGACCCAAAATGTCGCCTGTTCCTTCTCTCCATAGATGCTGCCTCACCCGCTGAGTTTCTCTGGCATTTCTGTCTACCTTCGATTTTTCCAGCATCTGCAGTTCTTTCTTAAACAAACAGAGATACAAAGTAATCAGGGGGGCCATCAGACTGGTCTGAGTGATTGATAAATGCCATTATTATGATAATAGTTGTGGCGAGAAATGGTGCCCAATATATACAAATATACAAAACAGTCATTACATTGAAAACCAGACATCAATATTAAAACTACAGTAAACATAATATTACAACTGCAGTTATTTAAGGTTATTGCCTCATCATATAGTTAGCACTCTTATTTCATCCATACAGGATTACACCCTTGCAGAGCCAGCATTTTATTCAGTATGCGACTAAAAACTGTTAAAATTAAGAGTTTTCAGGGATAAATTATCAAGCAACCGTGGCATTAAGAGGAGATCTTTTAAATGTTTTGAAAGAGGACCGATAATGATTTGCATTCAATCTATTTATCCATCTGTGGCGTTCACTCCAACTCGGGGTCGAGTGGTGCCATCTGCTTCATGATGTCCTGTGTTAGCCATTCGTTATGATGCAGTTTCACTCATAAGTAAGCTGGGCAGATGAGCAGTCCGCTCCTAGTTTGCATTTACTAGCTTCTATTCTATATATATTATATATATGGGTTGATTTTATATGAAAATGAGTTTTACTTGGGAAAAGCTTTGAATATTTATAAACAATATTGGCCAAAGGATAAAGTGCCTTAACAGCATTTATGAAGCAACACCTGTAACTTAATTTTAATGATACTATAGTATGAGATGAAGTCTCAACAGTTTAAAATAAATACTTTTTATTCGGCTTTTAAACCAAATATATTTATATTTCTTCATCCTAACCATAAACACGCATCTTCCACAATATCCATTCACCATCAAATTATTCTCCAAGATAACAATACATCTCAGTCTACTTCATCATCATTTTTATATTTCATAAGGATTTGGCTACACTCAATCCTATATTACTTGACTCAAAATCAAGTGTAGAAAGATCAATGTAAAAACCCTACCTGTGGAAACAATGCCAACTGGTGGCTTAATTACAAAATGCAGACAAAATTACAGGACTGTTCTTAAAATTTACAAGAAGCATTTTTAAAACCCCTCAAAGTTGGAAAAAATGTTCTAATACAATTCACAGACATATAATGAGCTAAACAAAAATGCTTGCCTAAAAAAAAATAAAAGCAGGAAATAGGACGGCCCCAATTCCTGCCCCACCAGAGATTATGGCTGATCTATCCATCCTCCTCTTCTATGCCATTTTCCCGATTCCCTTATCTTCATTCCACCTAAAATACTGTAAGTGATCCAATTTCCACAACCCTCTAATGTAAAGAATTCCTGTGATTCACCATCCTATGCAAAGAGAAATTTGTATGAACTTCATTTTTATTTTGTAACAATTTCCCCTTGCTGGAGGCTTGCCCACAATAAATCTACCTTGTCATGTCCCCTAAAGATATCGTATTTCAATAGAATTATCCCTCACTCTCGAGTGCAAATCTAACACAATTAGCTGTTCGAGATAAGACAACCCTCCAATCTCAGGAATTACCTTAAAAACTCTCTGGTCTATCTCCAATGCGTGTATCACCTTTCTTAAATACGAGGAATTATTGTACAGTGTACTCCAGGTGCAATCTCATCAATACCCTAGACCAGTGGTTCTCAAATGGGGGTACGTGAGATTTTAAAATATAGGCCTACATATATGTAGGCCTATATTTTTGCGTTGGTTAGGGGGTACTTGGCTGAAAAAATATTTCACAGGGGGTACATCACTGAAAACAGGTTGAGAACCACTGCCCTAGACCATTGCAACAATACCTCTCTACTTTTAAACTTGTAACACATGGCAACCTATTATATGTCATACGACACACTGACCCTCCAAGTTATTAAAAACGCTAATAGATTGTTGTGGGCCAAGTACTGATTGTTGAGCACTTTAATAATTACATCTTTCCATTTAAAGTCCCAATTCTTTGTTCCATCTGAAAGTCGCATCAGAGCTCAGCTTTTGTTAATGATTAACCAAAGGGAATGGGAGATTCAGAAGTGGCAGAAGAGGAAATTAAAATCTTTTGAGGTTTGTTTGTAGCAGCAAGGCAAAAACATATGAAGTGATGAGAATTTGCAAATCATCAAACAATGTAAGGTTTGAACAGGGTATCATGGCAACATCCTCATAAAACTTCCAGCTTAATGGCATCTTTCCAATAGTAGGGTGACCAAAACTGGGCACAATACTCCAAATGTAGCCTCACCATCGTCCTGTACAACTGCAACTGAACATCCCAACCTTTATACTCAATTCCTGACAGATGAGGACCAGCATGCCAAAAGCCTCCTTCACCACCCTATCCATCCATGACACCACATTCATAGAATTATGTAGTTGTATTCCTGAATCCTGCAGCTCTACAATTCGCCACGGCCCAACTATTGATTGTGAATGTTCTGGTCTGGTTTGACTTCCTAAAGTTCGATACCTCCCACTGAATTAACCACTCTTCGCCTCACTGTCCCAACTGATGAAAATCTCACTATAATTCTTAATAATTATCTTCACTGTCTTCAATCATATATCCCTCTAACGCTTTGCATGGCTTCACCATTGCATCGCTGCACAAAATGCAACTGCTAAATTATTTTCATATTACAACTCAATAACCTCACAAATTCATTAACAAAAAAATAACTTTCTGAATATTCAAAATGAATTAAATTAATATACCTGGGAAATGTATTTCTAACTGGACAGGATACGTATGTACAGCAAAATAGTAATACTTTTTACAGCTATGTCTTGCTGACATTTTATTACACCATATTAAAAGTTGAGAATTTAATCTTTCACAGGATTAATGAAATAGTTTTATTAATAAGAAAAACATTAAAAATTAGAGCACTTACTTGCATCGCCATCTTCTTCCCACGTACCAGGAGAATGACAAGCAGTGTTGGTGAGAAAATCCTCATCCTATAGGTAGGAAGGGGGCAAAGTGTAGGTGATCATTCAACACAACGAATGTTCTACTTCTCAATATTCAGAAAGTTAAATAAAGTACCATTAAAAACAAAAATCACTATATTTGACACGTTCATTAAATATGTTTGCGTTAAAAAGCTTGCATACATTGCACATTTCCCACATATCTAACATTCGGTTTTGTCCATCCCTTCCCCTTCTCCACAAAACATGCTCATTTTTCTATCCCTTCCCCTTCTCCACAAACATGCACATTGAAAGATCACCAACATGAAATTCTACAGAGATGCTGTCTGTCCAGCAGAGTTACTCCAGCTTTTTGTGTCTATCTTTCGTTTAAACCAGCATCTGCAGTTCCTGATCATGAAAGATGTTTCTCTCTCCACAGATACTTCCTGGCTTGGGTTGCTCCAAATTTATGTTTTAGGTTCAACACTTACCTGTTGCAATAGTTTTCTCATAGAAACATAGATCATAGAGATTAGGTGGAGTAGGCCATTCGGCCCTTCGAGCCAGCACCACCATTCAATGTGATTATGGCTGATCATCCAAAATCAGTACCCTGTTCCTGCTTTCTCCCCATATCCCCTGATTCTGTTAACTCTCTCTTGAATACATCAAGTGAATTGGCCTCCACTGCCTTCTGTGGCAGAGAATTCCACAGATTCACAACTCTCCACGTAGCAACACAACAATGGAGGAGACTGAGTGAGAAAGTTCAAAGATTTAAAAGTCACAAAATGGATGCTTTCACCTTTCTCCTATTACACTAGCAAGGCTAACAGAACTGTTTTCGCCATTCTCCCATAACACTAGCGAGATAACAGCACAACTACATGAATGTTTTCCATTATGATATAAACAATCAGCAGAATGTTCAGACAACGGTTCTTTCCCTCTGCTCTACTGATTGCAATGTACAAACAATAGATCAACAAGATCAAAAAACAAGATTGCTTGAATCTGCAAAAAAAAGAAGCTTATTTAGCATAACCATATATATGGCTAACCTTTTCTCTCTCGGAAGAACCTGTCAATCTTAACAGGCAAGATGCTGTACATTGCTCTGTGAGATAAGGTATTGCTAAATTGCTGATTATTGGGGTATAAACATATCTGATTGAACATTACATCTGTGTGTGGGGATAGAGTGAACCTATAGTCAGTATATTACATACTGTAGGAGTTTACTGCCACGCACACCTGGCAAAATAAAGATTTTACTACTTGATTACTAATTTTATTGCGTTTTTGTCTGTTTGAAGTGAAACAAACCCAGAGCACCAGAGAAAGAGAAACAACAGAGAAATCAAAGAAGACTGAAAGGGAAAAAGCAGGATGTCGAGCTGGTGGCTTTCGAGGCATTGTACCTTAACTACCCCGCAAGAACTTTAACATTTTGCAGCCAACAGTCGGTACAGTTTAAAACTTTCGTACAGTTTAATAATGTGAGGTGTGGCAAGACCCTGAATTACAGGGAATCGGACCAATCCCATTTCTGGGCTTGGTTAATTTCTACCGGCAGTGGATACATTAAACTACTCATTGCTGGTGTCTCTGCCAAGGCACCGCAGCAATTCTCTCTAACTCTCTCACTCCAACAAAAAGACTTTCGCAACTTAAAAACAGCGCTTGCTACTGCACCAACTACTGCAGGCTTCAGCCCTCCCAGTCCAACTGGCCATTATTAAGTGCAATGCCCATACGTGGCCACAACTAAGGCCACATTACTACCCACACACCGGATTACAAATTCTGCACATTGGTCCCTACAGAACCAAAGATTCTAGTAGACAGAACAGCTCTGCAAGACAAGGGAACGTAAAGTTAATTTATGTAAAGTTCTGCCATGTAAAAAGATCTTTGGAAATGTGGGGGCTGTGCCGTTGACCCTTTGATGGGCCTCTGGCTCACCCCTCTCGGACAAATTTGTGTACCTGATGTTTTCCTTTTACACTATATACACTTCCTTACTCTTGCTGATAAGGAGGGAAGGGAATGTGGAATGTAGCTTACACTTTGAGGCTTTAATGAAATGACCTGTGTCTAAGGGGGAGGAGCAGTAACAGCAGCAACAGACAGAGAGTCGAGTAAGATAACAGAAATGTGTCTTGGGTTGAGACCGTTCTTCAGTATGTGTCGTATTTATGAACAAAGTATGAACATTTTTGGGTGTATCAAAGTTTTAAGAGTTTTGATTCCCATTCTTTCCCATTGTATAAATGATTTGTCTATAATTGATGGTTTAAACGATGGATTATTAACTATTGGTATTAAAAGAGATAGGTTTCTTAATTTTAGATTCTCTTTTATTTGTTTCCATGTTCTAATTGTGCTATGTATAATTGGATTTTTAATATAATTTTTGTTATTCAGATGTATTGGTGAGAGGAGAGTCGCTCCTATATTACACGGAGAGCAGTCCTCTCTTTCCATTACAATCCAGTCCACCTGCTGGGCAGAATTGTCCAGCAGGTGAATCATATTTTTAATATTTACTGCCCAATTATAATACATAAAGTTAGGGAGCGCTAGACCACCCAACTCTTTTCGTTTATTAAGGTGTGCTCTTTGTATTCTATGGGATTTATAATCCCATATAAAATTTGTAATGTCTGAGTCCAATTTATTGAAAAACTTTTTTGGGATCTGTATGAATTGGGAAAATTTCTATCATTTCAACAACTACAACTGAACTATAATTTGAAAAATAATCAATATTTTAAATATCTTCAAATTCGTGATTATCTGAAAAAATGCACAAAAGACTATCATAATATGCCTACAGACTTACTGGATGAAGCAATGAAGACAAAGGCGGAATCAGCGAATCTAATATCGTACTTATATAACATCATCTTAAACATAGAAATACCCACAACTGATGGAATTAGAAGAGACTGGGAACAAGAATTAGCTATAAAAATTTCAAAAGAGAGCTGGGATAATCACTTACTACAGGTGCATAAATGTTCAATCAACGTATGACATACTCTCATCCAATTCAAAACATTACATAGACTATATTATTCAAAAACTAAAATAAATAAACTCTTCCCTAATGTCTCACCCATCTGTGATAAATGTCTGTGTCAAGAAGCTACCATAGCGCATTCTTTTGTTTTTTGTACAAAAATACAAAAATTCTGGAATGAAATATTTGACATCTTTACAAAATTAATTAAAATAAAACTGGTACCAAAACCAGAATGGATTATTTTTGGAACCCTGAACTAAACGTGTTTCAGAAGAATTTACTCAATTACGGGCTAATAATGGGAAAAAAGCTCATACTTAAATTCTGGAAAAATGCGCCTACACCAACAATAAAAATGTGGATATCAAATATGTTTGAAACACTACATCTGGAAGAGATGAGATTCCTCTTAGCAGGCAAAGCAGACCACTTCCAAAAGACGTGGTCTACGTTTTTGGAACTATTACAAGCATAAGGTGCAATAGTAATAAAAATAAAAAATAAAAATAAATAAATAAAGGTGCGGGGGGTAAAAAACCCCCCAACAAAAACAGACTTGGTTGGTAGTCCCCTTTCTGCGGAGTTTAATGTTATAATAGAGCAATTGTTTCTCCTTTCTTTTTCCTTCTTTTCTAGGGTCTACTTTCTTTCTTTACTTCCTTCTCTAACTTCTTTTCTAAGGGGCTTTCTTTTCTCAACACTCTCCTGCACCTTCACGACTCTTGCGCACTTTCTTTACTTTCTTTACTTCTATCTTTTTCTTAAAGCTCAAAAAATGAAGCGGTACAAAAAATGTATTAAGACATATGTGTTGTGTAGTATTGTAACTTACCGTACTTCTAATAAAAATAAAATAATAATAAAAAATAAAAAAAAGTTTTAAGAGTTTTGCATGATTTCCTTTAGGAGTGTATAACTGTGTTTTACTCTTGAGTGAGAATGTTATAGCTTTAACGTGTGTGAATATCGAGATTCAGCATATTGCATGAGGTGTGGGAATTTGTGAGTGAATGTCACAGAGAAGAGGGTGCAGAGTGAGTCAGCTTAAAGACTGCTTTTTGTTTGTCAAATCGGTTCTGGGTGAATGTTGAATTAATCCTATAATTCCGAAAAAAATAGGATGTCATTGAATGAGCTTGCTCATTTACATGATAAATCTTTGTAGTCTCACACGGTTTAAAAGGTAGTGTATTTTTAAGAAGTTGCAGTTGTGTGGGCGTTGAGCCGCACACAGTTATTTTCTTTTCCTTTGCTCTTTGGAAATGCATTGGCTATCTATGTGGAAATTAACTGTTTATTCTCTCTTTTCTCAACTTTTATTAAACAGCGGATGGGGCTCAAAGAGACTGTTCATTTTCTTCGCCGCATAACCTGGCATTAGCATTGGTGACCTTGTTTGATTTTAATTTTAAGTTTGATTTCATCCTATTTCTTACCTTTTGAATTGAATTCAAGAGAGATCTGAATTGCGCACTGGCCAGGTGGAATTCAGATTGAGGTGTTGGATGAGAATTGGAAATGCCTTTATCTCAGAAAAAAATCTGCTAATTTGAAATTGTTTTTATTTATAATGACCTATTTTTAAAGGGTCTGCCTTGTACGTAGTTAAAGAGTTTAAGTAAAGCCTTGACTGAGACTAGACAGGACCTTAGTGATGAATTAATTACATGTGCACAGCAAGTGACCAGAAACTTGTCAGTCTTACAGCAACCAATGAACCAGAGAAATGCAGAAACCACAATCAGCTGACCTTAACGGCAAATCCTTACAACAAGGAGATCATGAACTGATAAGAAATTGGGATTGGAGGAAATTGGGAGAACGGTGAAAGGAGCCCTTCCAAGTACTAATGACTACACCTACAGCAATGAAGGTCGAAAATAATCCTCGTTGGATACACATAACCGATTGCGAAGAAATTGAAAAAAGGAAGTATGAACTTGAATGTCCTCCTGCAAGACTGGAGGTAAAAGGAAGCCATGCAAAAAATTAAAAGAAAAGGCCAGTATTTACAATATCTTGTTAAAACCAGCCATGAACATAAGCGGACGCATTGCACTGAATTATGCAGGTGCCTCCCTAATCACGGATACCAGGAATGAGTCTCCCTCTGGTTGAATAAACTTCAACAATTAACAGTGACCCCTTATTTGTTCTTTGGGGTTCCGGGATTAGGAATAAAACCAAAGGGATCGATTTGAGATGGGGGACACTTCTGAGTCACACTTAATCATAGCTACTAGGCCTCCAGCAACAACGAAAGGAATAGGAAAAAATGATACAATGGCTGAAGGACATACAGACAATTCATGTTTTAAAGTTGCCAAAGACACAGAAGGAAAGATCACATGGGCCATAAAGGAATGGGACACTATGAAAAGCAGCAGCTGCCTACTAAGGATCTGCCAACTGTGGCTCTGGTCCAAGTACCCTACGAACTATGGGCAAAGCATAAGGATCATGTCGGATGAGTGTATTCAGTCCCTGAACATAAACTGACTATAAAAAAGGGTGCTGCCTTGCCATGTTTAAAACAATATTGACTGGCCCTGGAGAAGGGATAGCTATGGTCTTTATGATTGAACCGAACCTGCCTCCACCACTTCCACTGGAAACTCATTCCACACAGCTACCACTCTCTGAGTAAAGAAGTTCCCCCTCATGTTACCCCTAAACTTCTGTCCCTTAATTCTCAAATCATGTCCTATTGTTTGAATCTTCCCTACTCTCAAAGGAAAAAGCTTATCCACGTCAACACTGTCCATCCCTCTCATAATTTTAAAGACCTCTATCAAGTCCCCCCTTAACCTTCTGCGCTCCAAAGAATAAAGACCCAACTTGTTCAATGGGGAGTGGGGTTAATGTGTGTGTGTGTGAGGGGTGGTTAGTGTGTGTGTGCGTGACGCCGCAGGCTGCCTCCCCCACAACCGCGCGTTGAGGGGACTGGACCTAACGGGTCCCACTTGGTCTGGTATATTACTAAAACTATCATCTTGTTTGGATGTTTAAGAAGGTGCTGGAAAATCGAAGGTAGACAAAAATGCTGGAGAAACTCAGCGGGTGAGGCGTGTTTAGATGTGTGCGTGATTGAGCTCCTGGAACTACGCCAAAACAGTACACAACAGCGCTAATTTTTTTGCCACCTTACTCACCATTGTCCTGTGGTCTGTGTCAAGTTTTGTTCAGATTGATGTTATATTTTACAAGTTATACATAATTCTTAACTTTAGAAATTCAAGTTTAAGAAATATTTAGCAGATAAAATCCTTTGTGGCCCAGCTTGCTACAAAGTTGCAATCGAGGATCTCTCAGCCCTTCCAGCAAGTTTTCAGCTGAACAGGAGGGGGAGGGGGCAATTGCTTCAATCCAGGAACACTCAGTTCTGCCAACAAATTTTTAAATTTTAAAAACAGAACAGGAGGGGGAGGGCGTGCTGGGGGAGGCAGGGGAAATGGAATTAGATTATTTTTTTTAAGTCTTGGAAGCAAGTGCTTGCATTTTTTTAAATGTTTAAAAAGAGGGAGGATGAGGGGCTATGGGTGAGTGGTGGAATATTGCGTTGGGGGAACAGGTTGCGTTCGGAACGGGCGAGTGGTGGAATATTCAGTTGGGGGAATGGATTGCATTGGGGGACCAGACCTCCCGTGTGACAGGGACCCAACTGGTCCCACTTGGTCTAGTAAACATTACATTTATTGCATTAAAAAAAACTTTTGGTCTCAACCAAAAAAATCTATTGGTCCATTTCCCTCCACTGAGTCCCTCCAGAAATTTGTTTTTTTATTCAAAATGTCAGCATCTGTATTCTCTTGTGTCTACATTAACTTTATTTGTCTGCATAACATATTGTAAATAACAAGCCATTGAGGGGTTCAACAAACCAGTTGGACAAATAAAACCTATATTATCTGTATAAATCTAATTTTTTTAAATGAGCGAAATAATGACAATACATTTACTGGTGAGGCATATCAGTGCTGATGAATGGAGCAGTTTTACCATTTTAAACATTATGCAATGGCATATTAATGGTATTTTTAGTTTAGTTTTAGAGATAGTTTTAGTTGGAGATTGGAAATAGGCCCTTCAAGCCACGAGTTGATCCCATTACCCGTACACTAGCTCTATGTCTTGCACACTAGGGGCAATTTATAGAAGCCAATTAACCTACAAACCTGCACGCTTTTGGAATGTTGGAGAAAATAGCAACACCCAGAGAAAAACCACGTAGTCACAGGGAGAACGTACAGACTCCACACAGTCAGCACCCGTAGTCAGGGTCAAACCCGGGTCTCTGGCACTGTGAGACAGCAACTCTACCGCTGCGGCACGATGACACCCCTTTAACATCATCGCTCTCAAGAAAGGCAAAATATTGCTTTATATTTACAATATAATTCATGACATTGTGCCAATTTGTGAGCAACTTGGGGTGAAACTACAAACATTGTCAACTGCCCATAGTGATTTAAAATCTTTAGAACCATCAATCCACATAAACCTTTTTAATCCATCTGATCAGTTGCGAATACGTTCTGAGGAGTCCCTGACCCATATAGTAACTGCTTTCTCTTTCCATTTATGCCGAGTTCTTCCTACATATTTGTTTATGTTCTATTAATTCAGTACGTTCCACAATTCTGATTCATACCAAGAAAGTATTAAAGCATCAAAATTCCATATTATGAATGCAATAATATTTTTAAATGTTATAACCACTTTTAAACCCAGAAAAGTCTACATTTGAACCAAATAAAGGGATTTACTTTTTTACTTTTGAATAAATTATTTTTGAATTTGAATTGGAAGTTACATCTAGAAAACTTCATTATCTTAAAGTAGATATCTTTCTTTTTTGTTTATTAACTCTACGTAGAATTAGAGCAGTTTGTAAAGGTAATTATTGGAATGCTGAAAAACATTTATATTTTAGATCAGCATCAGTATCACCACCAATCAGGGCCAAATATTTCTAGGAAATGTAAAGACCATTGCTTCTCACTTGGCCTATCTAGTCTATACCAGCTTCTCAGAGAATTCCCAGTCTCATTCCAACACATCTATAATATATTCTCTCTCACCCGCTGTTGCTCTTGCCACCTCGGGACAATTTACCTACCAACCCACCTTTGGGATATGGGAGGAAACCAGAGCACCCAGACAGAGTGTACAAACTCCATTTACACTCCTCAGAATCACAGCTTGGTGACTCGAGTTGTGAGGCAACAGCAATAATTACCTCAAAGAAATTACACCAACAGGCGTTTGCTTTGTCTGTGAATATCAGAACTCCATATAAGAAGTTTAAGAAATAATTTCATACCCTTAGGGTAATACTCATCTGTAAATGCCAGCAAACTCAATGGTTCAAAATGAAACCTCCAATCCAAGAGGCATAAAAGTACATAATCCACAACCGGGAACTGATCACTGCGTTGTGTTAAACAAGCTGAAACGATACCAGCAAGAACATGTTATTGTATTATAGTTGCTATAAGCTGTTGCTCTGATCAGGCTGCATCTCAAATACAACCTCTGGTAAGTATTCAAGGGAAACATCTAGACCTTGAAAGCTCAGAAAAAGATCACCACATTAACCTTTGGTATCAAAAAAACATTAAGGGGAAGGATTACAATCCTTGACTAAATTTGCCTTGAGAAAGGCAATTTGAAATGAGGCCTGACAAAGATAGATAATACTTTTTGAAGTATAAAATGTAATCTCAATAGCTAATTCATGCTACAGGACAAACCTGCAAAACTAAGTGGTAATGGGAAAATCACAACTGAAAACAAAAGGGATCACGTCATGGAAATGGAGTAATGAGGTCTCCAGAATTATTTAACAGCTGATTTAATATAAGCTTGGAGTACTGTAAGGAATGTGCAAAAGTATTTTCTGCAGAAGAACAGATTACTAGATATGTTAACAGTTCCCTTCATCCAAATTTATGCAGGTCCACCCCATCTTACAAACACCCAATTTATGTACACCCTGTCGAGAAATGTATTTGCTAGTTGCTGCAGGGCTGTGGGCATCGTCTGCCATGCTGGAAACTCTGTTCGCAATTGCATTTCCGACTGGCAAATTGTTTGGGTTGCAAACAGAAACGGAACTGCCCCATAGCCTGGGAACGACATACATGTGGACTCTTCACAATGACAGGGCCCAGGAAATTACAATTGCTAAAGTGCCCAATATAAAAAAGGGAAATGTAATCAAGATTAATACTCGAATATCCAAGAGCTCAGAACTGCACAAATAACTGCTTATGCTTCTTTCACCACCTCTGATTTAATCAAACTCTGACATGGCTTTACTGTTAAAGTGTTTAGCCAACATATTCCAATCCCATCACAATCTATAATTGTCAGCACAAACTCCATCCTTTTCCCTGTAATTAAACCAGACAATTTGCACACTGCAGCATCACATTTGACCTCAATATGACCCTTGACTATGTTCTTGTTACTGCCACACGATTCCAAAGCACTGCTGGCCCCGCTTTCATAAGCTCATAAGTTATATGAACAGAATTGGGCCATTTGTCCCATCAAGTCTACTCTGCCATTCAAAAATGGCTGATCTATATTTCCCTCTCAAACCCATTCTCCTGCCTTCTCCCCATAACCACTGAAACCCATACTATTCAAGATCTGTCAATGACCACCTTAAAAATATCCATTGACTTAACTTTCCTCTTCATGGAAGACAGCACTCAAATAATATTCTACTGTACATGTCATGACTTGACTTATAGCAAGTCTACTACACGATTCATCCTCAAATTCTGATCTATCCAAATACCCAATAATGCAATACTTTATCAATCCTATAACCATGCAGGATATATGCACTCAATTTCTCAATCTTTAATCCCCGTTTAATTCCTTCACCTATGGGCTTATGCCTGAGGCAGCTAAGCTCCTACGCTCTAGAATTTATTATTTAAACCTTTCAACTCCTTTTTCTCTTATCCCACGTGAAGGTTCTTAAAATATGCATCTTTCTTGAAATCTATGTCTGTTGGTTCAATGTCTTGTGGCATTGTACAATACAATACAATACAATACAATACAAATTTATTGTCATTTGAGCCCCAGTGAGACTCAAACGAAATTTTGTTTCCACAGCCATACAAACAAAAACAATGTCCTACAGACATACACACAATTAAGTTCACACAAACATCCATCACAGTGAACCCACTGTGATGGAAGGCAAAAGTCTTTTCTCTCCCCTGCTCTCCATGTCTCTCCCGATGTCGAAGCCCCAGGCGGGCGATGCTAAGTCCCACGGCCATTTTAGGCCGTGCCGGGCGATTTACGGCCCCGCTCCCGGTCTAGAAGTCTCGAAGTTGGAGCCCCCGGCGGGCGCTGGAATGTCCCACGGCCATGAAGCCATGCCGGGTGATGTACTTCCCCGCTCCGGGTCGTTCCAACCCCGCGACACGGGCTGGAGAAGTCGCGTTGCGGGAGCTCCGGGAAGCGGTCTCTCTCTCACTCCCCCCGGACCCGCGAGCTCCCGATGTCCCGACAGTCCACCACGTTGCTGGAGCCTCCGAGCCCCAGGAGTCGAGTCGCAGCAGCGAGGGAGTCACCACCGCTCCCCACGTTCCGAGGCCGGCCAGCCCCACGATGGTGAGTAGTCCGCAGCGCAGTCTCCCGAGCCCCCGGGTCGTTCAGGTTGGAGGCCGCTCCACGGTGCTAGGCCCCAACGACAACGGAGACCCGACAGGGAAAAGGTCGGGTCTCCCGGACAGGGAAGAGATTTAAAACGGTTTCCCCCTCCTCCGCCCCCCACATATACACATTTAAAAACCAGTATTTAAAAAACACCAAACACTACATTTAACTAGACAAAAAATAAACCATGTACCATGTTAAAGAAGCTAAAATGTAAAATAAACAGTATCATTTCCAAATGCTATATATTTTAAAAATTAGATCTGGATCAAATTTGTCAATACAGATGAAGGGGTTCATTAACAGTTTCCCAATGCAACAAATCTGACTTGGGACCAGAGTACATAATGCTCTGTGCCCATATTTGTACTATAGCCAGTCTCAATATCACAGCTGTTAATATTGGCATCTGCATCCAGGAAAAGATTACATAAATGAACAAGAGTTTTGACCATCACTTTGAACAAAGAATACAATTGAATTCAGGCAATGAATGGTGTGCTTATCTGAAATGTGTGTGAAAAACAAAAAACATTATCCTGAAAAATCATATTCTCAAACATGTCAACATATTTCTGCAGTAATGGGGAAATAAGATAGGAGAAAAACATTTATGGTTTTACAAGTAAAAACTGTGTCTAAGTATTAAGGCTCTCCCTTATCCATTTTACTTGTTACATCCTCAAACATTTTCAGAAGATTAGTCAAGCATGTTTTCCCCTTCATAAATCCATGCTGACTTTCACCAATCCTGTCACGGCTTTTTAAATCTTTAATAGTCGACTCAAGCATCAAGTCCTCTAGTCCACAAGAACTGATCCAGAGTCTATAGAACGTTGGAAAATGATCACCAATGCATCCATGATTTCTAAGGCCATCTCCTTGAGTACTCAGGGATGCAGACCATCAGGCCCTGGGATTTATTTGCCTTCAATCCCAACTGTTTACCGAAGACCGTTTCCTGACTAATGTGGATTTCCTTCAGTTCCTCCCTCCAACTAGATCCTCGGTCCCCTAGTATTTCTGGGAAATTGTTTGTGTCTTCCTTAGTGGAGACAGAACCAAAGTACTTGTTTAACTGGTCTGCCATTTCCTTGTTTGCCATTATAAATTCACCTGTTTCTGATTGTAAGGGACCTACATTTGTATTCATTAATCTTTTCCTCTTCATATACCTAAAGAAGCTTTTACAGTAAGTTTTTATATTCAACGCAAGTTTTCTTTCATACTCTATTTCCCCCCTCTTAACTGACCCCTTTGCCCTACTCTGTTATCATATCATATGTATCTATATACTCAAAAGTCTGAGAGTGTGTGTGTGTGTGTGTGTGTGTGTGTGTGTGTGTGTGTGTGTGTGTGTGTGTGTGTGTGTGTGTGTGTGTGTGGTGATCACATCTTCTCAAAAAACTAAGCACAATAGGTTAAATGTTTTCATATTGCGGTCGAGATTTTTGCCGTGGTGTCCGAAATCGCCTTATTTGAACATTTTGACGTGTGTGTGGGTTTATGTGCGTTTGTATCTTCTCGAAGAAACGACGTGCTAAAGGTAATTTTTTTACATATTCCAGTAGAGATTTGTCCCCTGGAGTCCGAAATCGCCGTATCTGAAAATGTCATGCTTTATTTCTCGAGTTATAAATGAAGATGTTCAAAAATCGGACAAAACTTTGAAATAAAAACGACTGTCTTTTGCTGATAACATCACAATGGGTCTGCACCATCTTGCTCGCGGTGCCCCTCTCCCCGTTGCTCTCCGCTCCCCTCTCTCCTTTCCGCTGGCCTCTCTCCCCCCTCCTCTCCCCTCCCCGGCCTTTTTCCTCTCTCCCCCCCTCCTCCTCCCCTCTCTCCCCCCTCCTCCCCTCTCTCTCCCCCTTCCTCCATTCCCCCTCCCTCCTCTCCCCTCACCTGCTCTCCCTTCCCCCGGCTCTTCTCCTTCTCCCCCCCCACCCGGCCTCTCTCCCCCCCTCTCTGCCCATATCTCGCTCCCTGCCCCTCTCTCTCGCTCTCTGCCCCTCTCTCGCTCTCTGCCCCTCTCTCTCTCGCTCTCTGCCCCCTCTCAGTCTCTGCCCCCTCTCTCCACCCCCCTCCCTCTCCCTCTCTAGACGTGCCTGCGTGGGGGCTATGCGTGAGTGGATAGGACAAGGATGGGTAAAAGGAGCGAATGAATAGCTTTAATATAATATCAAGGGGGTTGGTTAGAGTGTATGTGTGGGGGTGGTTAGTGTGTGTGTGTGTGACACCGCAGGCTGCCGCCCCCCCCCCCCTCTCCTCCCCCCCCCCCTCCCCCCGCCTGCGGTAACTCCGCAACCGCGCGTTGAAAGGACGGGCCCAATTGGTCTAGTTATATTCTAAATTTCTCCCAGTCCTCCGGTTTGCTGCTTCTCTGGCCAATTTATATGCCTCTTCCTTAGATTTAACACTAGCCCTAATTTCCCTCGTTAGCCACGGTTGAGTCGTATTGCCCGTTTTATTTTTACCCCATTCAGGGATGAACAATTGTTGTAATTCATCCATGCAATCTTTAAATCTTTGACATCCACCGTCAACCATTTAAGTATCATTTGCCAGTCTATCCTAGCCAATTCTGTCTCATATCATCAAAGTTACCTTTCTTTATGTTCAGGACCCTTGTTCGAATTAACGGTGTAATTTTCTATGAATGCACAATTCTACCATATAATATGGTCACTGTTGCCCAAGGAGCTTTGCACAACAAGATTGCAAACTAATCCTTCCTCATTATACAATACCCACTCTAGGATGGCCTGCCCTCTAGTTGGTTCTACATATTAGCTTACAAAACCATCCCATATACACTCCAGGAACTCCTCCTCCTCGGTGTTGTTACCAATTTAGTTAGCCCAATCTATATGTAGATTAAAGTCACCCTTGATAACTACTATCCCTTTGCAACACACATCCCTAATTTACTGTTTGATCCCCAACCTCACTACTGTTTGGTGGTCTGTACACAACTCCACAAGCGTTTTCTGCCTTGGCTATTTCACAGTTCTACCCGTACAGATTCTGCAGCATCCAAGCTAATGTCTCTCCTTACTATTGCATGAATCTCCTCTTTATACAACAATGCCGCCCCACCTCCTCTTCCTTTCTGTCTATCCTTCCTGAATATTGAATACCCCTGTATGTTTAGCTCCCAGCCTTGGTCAACCTGGAGCCATGTCTCCGTAATCCCAACTATATCATGTCCGATAAAAAAATAAAGCAAGACAAGACAGAAAGTGCTGGAGTAACTCAGTAGATCAGGCAGCATCTCTGGAGAATATGGAGATGTGACATTTCGGGACCCTTCTTCAGGCTGTTTGTGATGATGGGAGAGGAAAAAACTGGAAGAGAGGAGGGGCAGGCCAAAGCCTGGTAAGTAATAGGTGAATACAGGTGGGGTGGGTAAGTAGTTTGAAAAGCAGGTGGGTGGACCCAGACCAGATATGAAAAGACAGAAGATGTGAGACAAAAGGACTGAGTTACAAATTGTGAAGGAATGTAGGTGGGAGGTGAGAAATAGGAGAAATAAGCTAACCAACATTTGTGTGGTCTCACTCTGGCAATGGAAACCCAGACATAAAGATCAGCATAGGAATGGAAAAAAAGTTAAAATAGTTAGCAACCAGGTGATTCAGTAGACCTTGGCCTTTGCAGAAGGCGCCAAGGGGAATAGATGGATAGATGTGACCAGTGGTGGAATCACGTTTGCGGTGACATAAAAGTGATGGATGCAGAAGCTGGTGGAATTTTGAAAGGTCGTCTATCCATATTGTTCATAAATGTTGCCTGACCTGTGGAGTTACTCCTGCTTTGTCTTTTTTTTAAAAACTAGCATCTGTAGTTCCTTATGTCAACCTCGTTGAATCTTGCAAATAAAGTAAACATTACAATTACTCTTTTTCCCATTTAAATAAGAAATTGTGAACTCTGCACAAATTAAAGAGAATCCCATTCTTATGCAGAGGACTTTGCAGCCCAAGATTATCTTTGTCATGCAGACACTGGAGGAACAGCTTCTCATATTGGTAGCATGGGTAGCTTACAATCCAACGACAGGAACATTGAATTCTCAAATTTTAGGTAACCTCTAACAGCTACCCCTTCCTCGCCCACACCCTTCTTACCTCCTCTCATCTGAGCCCCACCTAGACTGGCACCTATTTCCCCCCTCCCACCTACATTCCTTTCACAGGCATGAGATAAGGAAAAATTGAAAAAAGAGGAAGAGAGATTGGTAGGATTCCAAGGGGCAATGCCCCTGGCGGAGGTAGATGTCACAATGGCATCTCATAGTCTTCCAATCAAAATGGGATCTCATTTACATACGCTGCCGTGAACATTCCGCCCACCGACAATTACATCACAATGGGATCTCAGCTGCCACCCGACAGTGACTGACTGAGGTAGGCAAAAGGAGAGGTGACAGAGAGACAGACATAGAGATAGAGAGAGACAGATATGGGGTGTGTGTGTATGTGTGGAAGGGGGGAGAGGCTGTCTCCGGTTTTCATTGAGGGACGGTGGAATAGGGGAAAATAATTGACAAAAAATAAAATGGCGCCCCGCCCCTCCCGTGTTTACTTAAATAAAACGCCATCCCACTTGCCCTGCCTCTCCCCTGTTTATTTAAAAAGTACAAAGGCGCCCCCACTTGTCCCGCCCATCCCGTGTTTACTTAAAAAATAAAACGGCACCCCCACTTGCCCCACCCCTCCCATGTTTACTTAAAAAATAAAACGGCACCCCCACTTGCCCCGCACCACCTTACTCACCATTGACATGTGGTTGTTTGTATAAAGTTTCGTTCAGATTGATGTTATATTTCACAAGTTATCACATTTTTAAGTTAATAAATCCACTTTGATAATCACTTCAACACTTCATTGCTGACAGTTGCAGCTATGACGTCACAATGGGATCTCACAGTCCTCCACCCGACATTTGCAACAATGTTGCCATCGTAGAACACTTAGTCGTGGTCCTGGCAGCAAGTGGTTGAACAGGAAGGGAAGTGGAATTGGAAGTGCTGAGGGAGACAGGGGAAGTACAATTGGATTTTTTTTTAAAGTCCAGTGCTGTGGGCGGCAGGTGGAATCTTACGTTGGGGAACAGGTTGCATTGGGGGACCAGGCCTTCCGTCGAGGCTATGGGTGAGTAGTGGAATACTGCGTTGGGGGAACGGTTGAGTGGTGGAAACGGGTTGCGCTGGGGGAACGGGAGAGTGGTACATTATTGCTTTGGGAGAATGGGGCCCAATGGGTTCCACTTGGTCTAGTATATATTACTAAAAATCTCGTCTTGTTTTTTGTGTGCGTGTGTCTGTCTGTCTGAGTGCCCATGTGATTCCGGAACGACATCAAAATTGTACACAATAGCACTACAATTTTTGCACTACAATTTTTGCACCACAATTTTTGACTTTGGTGCCTTCCCACAGTGGGAAACTTTGATTCTGCTGTGTGGGGATGTTTTATGTTAAATTCTATAGTGTATGTTCTTTATACCCTTTCTGGCTTAATCCCTCCCTTCACCACCTCGTTTAAATTTCAGTTGGAATATTTTGGAGGACCCAAGAACCAAGTTACTCACAATTGTCCTGTGGTGTGGTGACTCAAGTTTCGTTCAGATTGATGTTATATTTTACAAGTCATTCACATTTTTAACTGTACAAAACCCCAATTTGAGAAAGATTTCTTCCCTCTGCACTGGTACTTACAGCTATGACGTCACAATGGGATTGTAGCCCTACTTGCTACAATGTTGCTGTCCCAGGACACTGAGTCCTGCCAGCCCTAGCTTGCATTTTTTTTAAATGAGGGAGGGTGAATAAGGGGCAATGAGCAGCCCCAGCGCAGTTGGGGGCTATGGGAGAGTGGTGGAATATTGCGTTGAGGGAACAGGTAAGTGGCAGAATATTGCCTTGGGCAACGGTTTGCGAGGGGAATCAGGCCTCCCATGGGGGCTATGCGTAAGTGGTCAAATATTGCGTTGGGGAAACAGGACAGGGGACCCGTCCCACTTGGTATAGTAACATTTAAATCATACATCCAGGTTGCTCCTATCTCAAGGGCTCATTTTACACAAAGGACGTGCAAAAAGCTCTGCAAGATTTGTGCAAGCTACCTTGAAAAATCATCTGAAGTTTTAGTAATTAACTACATAAAACTTTAACTTTTATTTTAAAGTTCGGATGCTAATATGCTCACAGTTTCATCAAACATAATGTTGATCTTTTTGCCTGAAAACTAACGATCCGGCTCCCGATAAATAAATCTTGACCACTCTCTCAGAAACAAAAGCACAACACGGCATGGGCCACACTAAGTCACTATCGCGATGTTTTAAAGGCCCCATTCAAAGTTCCACTTTGTGTTATTTACAAGCTATAAAAACATAACTACAATAGCCAGAGAGCCCTCCTGCCACTTGGGCAATATTTGGAATTACAAAAAGCTCCAGCCTGCAGAACGCTAAATGCCCCTCTAGTAAATAATGCAAATGCACGCGTATTTCAGTGTGGTATAAAGGGGATTCGCAGTTTCCGTTCCACCGACTCCGAAGGCCTTGCATGTGTGTGTTTGTGTCTCTCCTGGGCTGACAAGTGACCCCCCTTCCCCCACCTCATCCCTCACCCCCTCCCTCCTTCTCCTCCTCCTCCTCCTTCTCCTCCTCCTTCTCCTCTCTCCCCTCCCCTCCAGACCACTCTCCTCAATGTGCTTCCACCTCTGCTTCTCAAAGCGTGCATTTTTACATTTGAAATATCAGTTCGACCGGCACGCGAAATGCAACGCCGGCCGGCAGGCAGGAGTGATAGTTACGGCGGATGGACCTACCGTGCGCGATGAACCTGTGCATCTGGAGGCGCGGTGATCACCCTCCTCTCTCGGCTCCGCCATGTTGGTCGCACCAGCATCGAGACGTCACGCAGGCCGCCGCCAGACGCAGCGCGCCGTGACGTCACGCGCAGTGCCGCCGCCAGACGCGGCGTGACGTCACGCACAGTCGGGGTGTCCGCGCCGTGACGTCACACGCAGCCGGAGTCGGGGTGCTGCTGCGTGACGTCACCGTGCGGAGGAGGAAAACGGGGTCGCGCTTCCCCAGGCGGGAAGAGACTGTGGCAAGAGGTGAACATCCTCCAGCCCCACTCTGTGTGGGAAGGAACTGCAGGTGCTGGTTTACACTGAAGATAGACATAAAATGCTGGAGTAACTCAGCAGGACAGGCAGCATCTCTGGATGGAAATAAAGTGTGCGTTCAAAGGCTCCAACAAATTCATAAGGTCATAAGTTCTAGGCGCAGATAAAGGCAATGCGACCCATTCAATTATAAGTTCATATGTTCTAGACATGTGCGGAAATCCTGGGGAGGGAAGGAAGCTGTCCCCCCCCCCCCCCATGTTTTGCGAGTTGGGGGACACACGCGCGCCCCGCGACTGGCTGTAACACCCAGGTCGGCTCGCCTGCCCCACACTACAAAGACGTGCAGATTTGTAGGTTAAGTGCTTCGGTAAATTGTCCCTATTGTGTCAGATGGTGCTAGGGTACGGGGTGATTGCTGGTCGGTGCGGACACGGTGGGCCAAAGGACCTGCAGTTCCCAGGTCGGCCAAAGGACCTGCAGTTCCCAGGTCGCTTGCGCGCCCAGGTCGGCTCGCCTGCCCCGGGACTGGCTGTAGCGCCCTGGTTGGCTGGCAGGTCTGGCTGTAGCACCCACGACGCCTGCGGAACTGGCTCCAGTTCCTAGGTCGCGAAAACTAATTTTTTTTTTAATACGCCCGCGGGCCGGATGATTTTAAAAAATACGCCCGTGGGCCATAGATTCCCGACCCCTGTCCTCGATGTCAGGCCTCGTTGTCTCCCCCCCATATTTTAAAAACGAATTTCCGCCCATGAATTAGGCCATTCAGGTCTACTCCGCCGTTCAATCATGGCTGATCTTGGGGATCATGACAGAAGCCTCCCCGTGGCGATCCCTGGAAACGACGACTCGACACACTGTAACGCGTCGAGCGACAATTCTGTCAACATGTTGGATGGCGACGGAAGCCAACAGCGAGTTACATCGTCTGATACACGAGCGAACGAACGCGATGACTGATCTAACCACCTCAACCCCATTCTTCTCCCCATAACGCCTGACACCCTTACTAATCAAGAATATCTGCCTATCAAATCAATCTCTGCCTTAAAAAAATATCCATTGACTTGGCCTCCACAGATTCACCACCCACTAAACAAATTCCTCCTCATCTGCTTTGTAAAGAAACATCCTTTTATTCTGAGGCAATGCCCTTTAGTCCTAAACTCTCCCACTACTGGAAACATCCTCTCCATATCTACTTGATGGATTTGAGTTTAAAAGCAAGGAGGTCCTACTGAATTTGTCCAGGGCCATGGTGAGACCACGCCTGCAATTTTGGTCTCCTAATTTGAGGAAGGACATTGCTATGGATGGAGTGCAGCGTAGATTCACCAGGTTAATACCCGGGATGGCGGGACTGACATATGATGAAAGAGTGGGTCGACTGAGCTTGTATTCACAGGAATTTAGAAGGATGAGAGGTTCTCTTATAGAAACAGTAGACTAAGTGGGACCCGTTGGGTCCCAGCATCACACGGGAGGGCTGCTCACCAACGCAATATTCCACCTCTCCACCAATTCCAATATTGCTCGCCAGTGGGGGGGGGGCTGTCTGTTGCGCTAGTATGGGTGGTGCGGGCCGAAGGTACTGGTTTCCAGAGGGCTGGTATAGACATTGTGGGCCAAATGGATTCTTGGGCTGGCATCCAACTGTTGCAATGATTTTAAAAGCCAAGCCAAGGCAAACAATTGGGCTGCAGCCATCTGACAACCAAAATTCATTTTGTGAACACAAACTTGTTAAAAAAAGGTGAGGCAAACAATTGGGCTGCAGCCACCTGACAACCAAAATTCATTTTGTGAACACAACATGTTAAAAAGGGGAAGCAAACAATTGGGCTGCAGCCAGCTGACAACCAAAATTCATTTTGTGAACACAAACTTGTTAAAAAGGCGAGGCAAACAATTGGGCTGCAGCCACCTGACAACCAAAATTCATGTTGTGAACACATACTTGTTAAAAAGGCGAGGCAAACAATTGGGCTGCAGCCACCTGACAACCAAAATTCATTTTGTGAACACAAACTTGTTAAAAAGGCGAGGCAAACAATTGGGCTGCAGCCACCTGACAACCAAAATTAATTTTGTGAACACAAACTTGTTAAAAAAGGCAAAGCAAACAATTGGGCTGCAGCCACCTGACAACCAAAATTCATTTTGTGAACACAAACTTGTTAAAAAGGCGAGGCAAACAATTGGGCAGCAGCCACTTTACAGCCACATCGAAGGGGACTCACCATGGAGTAGACGTGCGTTCAGTGTTATTCACTGCTCAGAGAGCCGTGACCCTCTCGTTTCCTGGGTCTGGCAGAGACTGAGTGAGGGACGACACTTCCAGGTTTTATAGCCCCTCCCCCCTGCCGCCAGCGGGGACAGCAGAGAGAATGGCAATTTAAAAAAAAACATTAATATCTCTCTGAATTTTCATCGATAGGAAAAATTCTCTGGTCCCGGAAGGCGGAGGGGGGCTCTGAGTGAGGTGGCCAAAAATGATGGCCGTAGGTGGCGGCGTTCTCTCGGAAATCGAAACCACAGTGGGCCAAAAGCGGTCAAGATCAGACTTTTAGTAATATAGATATAAAATTCGTAAGGGATTGGACAGGCTAGATGCAGGAAAAATGTTCCCGATGTTGGAGAAGTCACAGTTTAAGAATAAGGGGTAGGCCATTTAGGACTAAGAGGAAAATAAATTTCACCCAGCAGGTTGTGAATCGGTGTAATTCTCTACCACAGAAGACAGTGGAGGCCAATTCACTGGATGTTTTCAAGAGAGAGTTAGATTTAGCTCTTTGGGCTAAAGGAATCAAGGGATATTGGGGGGAAAAGGAACGGGGTACTGATTTTAGCCATGATCATATTGAATGGTGGTGCTGGCTCGAAGGGCCGAATGGCCTACCCCTACACCTATTTTTCTGAGTCTCTACTCTATCCAGGCCTTTCACGATTCACTAAATTAGGTTTAATGTTGCACTATTGGGGGCACATTGATTACAATGGAGCGATTTGGACTTGCAATCAAAATTGTACACACCAGATTCCCACAGATATCAAAGTCATTAGAATATAATGTGCAGGAAGTAACTGCAAATGCTGGTCTGCACTGAAGATAGATACAAAATGATAAATGACACAATATACTGGAGTAACTCAGTGGGTCAGGCAGGATCTCTGGAGAAAAGGAATGTGAGAGTCTGAAGAAGGGTCTCGACCCGAAATGTCATCTATCAATTTCTGCTGAGATGCTGCCTGATCTGCTGATAGGCTGCGGGCTGAGTATCGAAAATGTGTCTAGGATTTAACTTTCGTGACCCATGTCTCGGAATTACATGAAATTTTGCACAGATTTAGATAAAATATAATTGAGAAGCAAATCATAATTCGTCAGTGCCAATAGTTGCACATTAATTAATTAAACTAATTAGAAAATGAGATCGAAAAAGTAAGCGCCATCTGGTGTCCAATGCCCATATTACACCATGGGGAGACTAATTCCATGCTGCGGGCTATTTAAACCATATATTATTATACCATATATAGTATATTACAGTCATATTCATGTCATATACATATATATAATGTGAATATGACTGTAATCATACATAATTATGTATAATTATCTATATTACCGCAAGTCTGATCTTGACCACTTCATGTTGTTCTGTATATTGATTTTAGAAAAAACACTGCCACTTACGGCTGTGATTTTTGGCCTACTCAGGGTCCCCCTCCGCTGCGCAGGACAAGAGGATTATTCCCATCGATGAAAAATAGAAGAGTTATTAACGTTTGAAAAATGTTGAGATTCTCTCTCCTGAAGGCCACGCCCCTTCTGGAGGGACTATAAAACCCAGAAGTGTTGAGTGCCTCAGTCAGTCTCTGCAAGATGAGGGAGTGAGAGGGTCACGTCTCTCAGTCTGAGCTGTGAATAACACTGAACACGTCTACTAAACTGTGAGTGGTTTTACTGACCTGTCAGTGCCCTTAACGTGGATTGAAAATATAGTTTGGAAATGCTAAAGCTGTGTTGCCTTTGGTTTGGAAATGCTAAAGCTGTGTTGCCTTTGGTTTGGAAATGCTAAAGCTGTGTTGCCTAATTAAAGTTGCCTTGCCTAATTAAAGTTGCCTTGCCTAATTATAGTTTCCTTGCCTAATTAAAGTTGCTTTGCCTTTTATATAGTTAAAAGTCTAATCTTGACCACTTCCTGTTTGTGCTTTATATTGATTTTAGAAAAGAACGCTACGACGTACGGCTGTAATTTCTGGCCATCTTACTCAGAGTCCCCCTCCGCTCATCAGGTGCCGAGGATTTCTTTCTATCGATGAAAACTAAGAGTTATTAGTGTTTAAAAAATGTTGAGATTCTCTCTCCTGTCAATCACGCCATGAAGGCCACGCCCTTTCTGGTGGGAGGGACAATAAAACCCAGAAGTGTGGGCGTGGCTCAGTCTCTGCAAGATGGAGGAGGGAGAGGTCATGACTCGCTGCCTTTAGTGGTTGCACCCTGCTTGAAATGGTATGAAACTGTACTTGAATTTGGTGGCCTTGCACCCTGCATGAAGTGGTAAGAAACTGCACTTGAATTTGGTGGCCTTGCACCATGCTTGAAATGTAATTTCAAGGAATAGCCGTGAGTCAACTGCCAGCCCACCAGCTTGAGTGACTGCGCCGCCAGCCCAAGAATCCATTCGGCCCACAATGTCCATACTAGCCTTTTGGAAACCAGTCCCTTCAGCCCACAACACCCATACTAGCGCTCCAGAAAGCCCCCCCCCCCCCCACTTTAGGACCGGCTGCGGGCTCCGTACGTGTGGCCCCGCAGCGCGTCCATCTCGGCCAGCATCTGGATCATTGTAATGATGGTGGGGAGCAGCACTGCCCTGCACGCCCCCTGGCCCGCCTTCAGCACCCTCATAGCACCGGCTCCGTCAGTCCGCCAACTCGCTTTCTGCAACACCGACCTACCGACAACCCGACCGACCACTCTCAGCACCCACCAGCGGCCCGACCTGACCGAACACTCTCAGCACCCACCAGCAGCCCGGCCCGACCAACCACTCTCAGCACCCACCGGTGGCCTGAATAACATACTAATTACAATACTAATAAACTATTACTATAACTCTCACCATGACCACAACTTTTCTAATATCCCCCACCCCACCCCACCCCACCCTCCCATTCAGTAATTCAGAATGAAGGAGATTTGGGCAAATTGAATTTTATTTTTATTTTTTTGAGTGTGAGAAATTCTATGTCCCACCAGCCTTTTCAAACTTTAGCAACTCAAAGTGGGGGTGCCTCTTCATTGCCGGGAAATACGGTACTTTATTAAGAGATATGGCTTTTGAAGACTTTATAAAAGTCGATTGACAGTTTACGGAGAGGAGAACAATCTGCGCATGCGCGGTTAAAGATTTTTTTAAAGCCGACTGACTGCCTACCCTGACTAATTACTCACGGCACGTGCCTGGTGTGTGTGTGTGAGATGGAGGGTGTATGTGTGTGTGATGGAGGGTGTGTGTGTGTGTGATGAAGGGTGTGTGTGTGTGAACTGCGAGTCCACCAGCCGTGAGTGACTGAACTGTGAGTCCACCAGCTGTGAGTGTGTGAACTGTGAATCCACCAACCTTGAGTGAGTGATTGAACTGTGAGTCCACCAGCCGTGAGTGACTGAACTGCGAGCCCACCAGCCGTGAGTGACTGAACTGCGAGTCCACCAGCCGTGAGTGACTGAACTGCGAGTCCACCAGCCGTGAGTGACTGAACTGCGTGTCCACCAGCCGTGAGTGACTGAACTGCGAGTCCACCAGCCGTGAGTGAGTGAACTGTGAGTCCACCAGCCGTAAGTGAGTGAACTGTGAGACCACTAACCGTGAGTGAGTGAACTGTGAGTCCACTAGCCGTGAGTGAGTGAACTGTGTCCAAGGGGCATCACAACGGGAACGCGTCAACTGCACCTGCGCATTTGGTGGCTATGCGTGAATGGTGGAATATTGCAATGGGGGACTGTAGATCAGTGCATGCTCCTTTAACATAGTGACCTCACTACTACTAACCACTCCCCATTGTCTCTTGTATAATTGTAGCTTCCCCACCTCCATCTCGCTCTCTAGCTCCAGTGATGACCACGGACAGCTAGTGCATAGTGTGTGTAGTGCTTATAATAAAGTTATCTAGTAAAAGACTTTGTGTGACAAGCAAGTCATTTTACATGGTGTCACAGCGGTAGACTCGCGTCTCCTGTTCATCGGCTTTATTTTTATTATTTGCTTTCTCCCAGTTGTGTCCCCATCCCCCTGTTTTTTATCATGTCCAACTCGTGTCGTCGTCCCGACACGCTCGTTTTTGACACGGACATCGTCCACCGCTGGACTGTCTTCCAGCGCGACTATGAACGCTATATTGCAATCGCTCATCCTGGTGCCACTCCTGCTGTACAGGCTCACCTGCTCCTCAACCTGGCTGGTCCGGAGGCCATGGAACACTATGCCTCGTTCGAGTTCGCCCCTGGTGAAGACCGTCGCGACCCGGTATGTCTCATGGCTAAATTCACTGCCCTCTGCGATATCCCTACCAATAACATTATCGAGCGCTTTAAGTTCTTCCAAAGGCGTCAGATTCTCGGTCAGCATATTGACGCTTTCATTGCCTCTTTGCGTCATATGGCTCGGCGGTGCCGCCTTGAAACGATAACCCCGGACGAAATGATCAGGGATGTCCTGGTCAACGGTCTCCTGAACTCTAAGCTGCGTGACGAGCTCCTGATGAAGCCTGATCTAATGCTAAGGGAAGCTATGGATGCCGCTCGCATGGCCTCTGCTGTTGGCTCCATATCTCAACCGGTGTCCCAGGACATCAACTTCACCGGTGCTGCTGGCCGCCGGCAGATCAATGACCCGCCACGCCAGGGCACAGCCGCTGCGCCCGCTAAGGTCACCCCTCGTCGCTGCCCAAATTGCAATTTCTCTTCCCACCATTTCAACGTTTGCCCAGCGCAGGGTAAAACTTGTAATTCCTGCGGGAAGCTGAACCACTTTTCTGCGGCATGTCGATCCCGTGCGAAACCTGTCCCTACTCCAAGAAGGAGTCTAAACAACCTTGTGGACTCTGATAGCCCGCCTGGTTCCCAGTACCAGTCGGATGAACTCCCTGACTCTGATACGAGCTCCTCCCATGGTGATTCAACTGTGTTTTCGCTTTTGGGTGCACCTGCATTGATAACGGATCCCTCTGTACATGTTACTGTGAATGGCCACTCCTTCCCTGCGAAGGTCGATACTGGTGCTTTTGCCAATGTTATGTCTGTTACCCTCTTCAAGCAGATAAGATCTGGGGAGAGGGTTACTCCCGATGACTCCCGCCTTCATGCCTATGGGGGAGGTGTTCTGGTCCCTGTGGGGAAGGCCACGTTTATCTGTACAGTTCTTGAGACCTCTCGGCCCCTCACTTTTCTCCTGCTGGGTTCTGAAAACGTCACCCTGCTGGGCACCCGTGCATGCCAGGGCTTTGGCTTGGTCTCTTTCCACCGCGACATCCACCTGGTGCAGGCCCCCATGGACCCCCTGAGCGAGTACCCCGACCGTTTTGATGACGTTCTGGGCAAATTGCCCTGTGCTTACAAAATCGTTGTTGACCCGGGGGTCAACCCGGTGATTTGACCGGCCCACCGCATTTCTTTTGCCATGAAGGGCCGCGTGGAGTCCACACTGCGTGACATGGTGGCCACGGGCATCCTCAAGGAGGTGAGTGCTCCCACCCAGTGGGTCTCCACCATGGTGGTCACTGCCAAGAAGGACAAAAGCGAGATCAGGATCTGCATCAACCCGAAAGACCTGAACCTTGCCATCAAGCGCCCGCACTAATCCACATGCGGACAGTGGAGGACGTCGCTGCACAGGTCGGTCCGGCCACAGTCTTCTTGGTCCTAGATGCCAAGAGCTCCTTCTGGCAGATCCCTCTGGATGAACGTTCCTCCTTCCTGACCACCTTTATCACACCCTTCGGCAGGTTCCATTTTCTCCGCATGCCTTTTGGGATCAACTCAGCAAGCGAGGTTTTCCAGCGCACCATGGAACAACTGTTTGCCGGGTTGCCGTGCGCTATCATCGTGGATGACATCCTGGTGTACGGGAGGGACGTCGCTGAGCACGACCTGCACCTCCACCAGGTCCTGGACAGGGCTCGTGAGATCAATCTCAAACTCAACCCGAAGAAGTGTCGGTTCCGCGTTCCGGAAGTCACTTACGTAGGCCACGTTTTCACGGCCGGGGGACTAAAGCCAGACCCCCAGAAGACGGCAGCGGTCACCGAAATGCCCGCTCCCACCGACGTGCCCGGCCTGCAGCGCTTTCTGGGCATGGTCAACTACCTGGGGAAGTTCATACCCGACCTCAGCGAACTGAGTGCTCCCCTGAGGGAGCTGATCAAGAAGGACAATGCCTGGGTCTGGCTCCCGCATCACCAGTCGGCATTCGTGGCCCTGAAGTCCAAGCTCGCACGTACCCCGACTCTCAAGTTCTTCGATTTAAACAGGCCAATTGTCCTCACTTGCGATGCATCTCAGTTCGGCCTCGGTGCCGCCTGCCTGCAGCTCCATGACGACCAGCAGCTGCCTGTTTCCTATGCTTCTCGCACCATGACCCCTGCTGAGCAGCGCTACGCTCAGATCGAGAAGGAGCTCCTTGCCGTGGTGTTCGCCTGCTCCAAATTCAAGGACTACATTCTGGGCAACTCCTTCACCATTGAAACTGACCACCAGCTGCTGGTCTCTATCTTGAACAAGCCTATCCACGCGGCCTCTTCACGTTTGCAGCGAATGATGCTGCAGCTTCAGCGTTTCACGTTCCAGATTGTGTACCGCAAGGGCAAGGAGATGTTCGTGGCCGACACATTGTCCCGTGCGCCGCTCCCTTCCGTTGCCCGCCATCCATACGAATCGTCTGACCTGATGGTACTGAACGTTAACATTGTTCCTTCCCAGCAGATGCAGTCCCTGGTCAAACACACTGCCGCTGATCCTGCCCTGCAACAGCTTGCGGGCGTCATCTGCCGTGGCTGGCCTGACCGACGCTCTTCCCTGCCGGCTGGTGCCGTGCCCTACTTCCTGGTTCGGGATGAATTGGTGCTGCACAACGGCGTGGTGGTGAAGGGTCACAAGGTCGTGGTGCCGGCCGCTCTGCGGGATCATTACTTTCAAACCGCCCACAACGGCCACCCCGGGGTTGAGGCCACTTTGTCCCAGGCCCAAAGCCAGTTTTACTGGCCTGGCATGGCTCAGGTCTTCCGGGACAGGGTCTCCGCCTGTGCTGCCTGCAACAGCCTCCTGCCTCATCAACAGCGCCAATCTCTCATGCAGCAGCCGGCTCCCGAGTTGCCGTGGATGGCTGTCGCCACTGACATATTCGAATGGCGTGGCAAACACTTCCTGATCCTGGTGGACTCCTACTCCAGCTGGTTCGAGGTGGACCAGCTGCCTTCCCTCACGTCTGCTGCCGTCATCGGGAAGCTTCGCCGCCACTTTTCAACCTTTGGGTCCCCGGTGACTCTCCAATCCGACAACGGCAGCCAGTTTTCAAGCGCAGAGTTCCGTGCCTTCGCCGCCCGTTGGAACATTCGCCACATCACCAGCAGCCCCGAGTACCCGCAAAGCAATGGCCTTGCGGAGCGCGCTGTCCGCAGCGCCAAGGAGCTGCTGGAACATTGTCGGCTTTCTCATTCTGACTTCTACCTTGCCCTCCTCAACCTCCGCAACATTTCCTGGGACCCCGCACTCGGTTCGCCTGCCCAGCGCCTCATGTCCCGCACCACTCGCCCTCCTCTCCCGGTCTCTCAGCAATCCCTCAAGCCCACGGTCCGGAGCCCTGCCGCTGTCAAGGAGCGCATCATCGAGAAGCAGGCCATCCAGAAGCGCTCCTTTGACAAGTCGTCCCATCTCCTTCTCCGTCTGTTCCCGGGCCAGGTTGTCCGGATGCAGTCCCCCTCCGGTCACCACCGGCTGGCCATTGTCGTTGGCAATGCTGACTCTCCCCGGTCATACCTGGTTGACTACGAGGGCACCGTGTACCGTCGGTCCCGCCAACACCTGCTGCTTGTCAACGAGCCTGCTCCGCCTCCCGCAGACCCGTTTTCACCGCCTGTCCCTTCCCCCCTGCCCGAAACTCCTCCTGCCCGTCACTCCTCGCATGCCCCGGAAACTGCCCTCTCAGCTCTCTGTGCCCCGCTCACGCCAGCCTCCTTCTCCTGCCTCGCCTGCGAGTGTACCTGTTTCGCCTCTACGTTCTCCTCCTTCCCCTGGGCACTCTTCACCCGGATCTCCCGTCTCTGTCCCTGCCCCCGTCCCTGCGGCTCCTGTGGTTGAGGGGGAAGGCGGGTTGCGCACCCGCTCTGGGCGGTTGGTCAAGCCGCCTGTCCGTTACGGGGTGTTTGAGTAGCCTGTATCATGATATGTTTTAACTGTTCCCTGCGCGGTTTTTAATTCTAGCGTATGAGCCGTGGTCGCTCTGTGCAAGTGCAATGCTTTTGTTTCCAAGAGGAAGGATGTAGATCAGTGCATGCTCCTTTAACATAGTGACCTCACCACTACTAACCACTCCCCATTGTCTCTTGTATAATTGTAGCTTCCCCACCTCCAGCTCTCTCTCTAGCTCCAGTGATGACCACGGACAGCTAGTGCATAGTGTGTGTAGTGCTTATAATAAAGTTATCTAGTAAAAGACTTTGTGTGACAAGCAAGTCATTTTACAGGGACCAGGCCTCCCGTGTGAGAATGGGACCCAATGGGTCCCACTTAGTCTAGTTACCTTTATTCCTTGGAAATCTTGTTATTGTTTTGATGTAATTAGGAGGCAGCCATGATCCCAGGGTCCCAGTGACCATAAAACAAAGCAAGGGATTGGTCAATTTGCGTCCGGCCTCAATGTCAAATGTGCATTGATTGGACAATTACTACTCGGAAAATTGGAGGTTTTTCTCATATTTTTTCTCATATTTTAAAAAAATGTGCAGGTTTTGGTCTTGATGAGTTTCAGGTATGATTTATATAATATTTTTACACAATATGTTAAAAATTCAGGTAATTCCGTGAGTTGGTTCACAAACTTGAAAAAAAAAGCTCATCAGCCCACAGCCTATGAGTTACTCCAGCATTTTGTGCCTATCTCAATTAGAGTATTATGTCTTTGCAATATTAATGCACAACAAAACCAAAGAGATCAAGAATAAATTTATGCAGATGTTGGGTATCTTAAAAAAAACAGAAAATCCTTACAATACTCAGCATCTGTAGAGATAGAAGCAGTCAACATTTCAGTTCACATCTGGAAGTTCCAGACTGGAACTTTAATCTGAGCATTTCCTCCAGTATTATTTTTCTTTCATTTATCATTTTAAAGAAGAAATAAAAATACTAAGCACACAATAAAGGGAACTAGTAAATGTTACTATCATTCTCTCCATTCTCTGTGCTGCCCACCAGAAGGACCACATGCTCCCTCTGTAGTCACCCGGAAACAGAAAATACTGTATAAAACAAAAGTCTCTATTTATAACTGTTTTTTAAATCATTTTTTTCTATTTCTCCACACAAGGTCATGTATATTTTTAACACATGGCAAAAAAGTACAATCCTGAAATTAAGAGTGAAGTACAACATGGATGAAATGATATGAATAGTGCCAAAATAAAACGTGGTATATAAAGATAATCTAATGTTTATCCATTAATGAACCATTGAACTAAATGGTAAACATATACATGATAAATATGAATTCCAAAGAATTCTAGAGAAAAAAAATGTACACGGATTTATCTCACAAATGATAAATGAAATTGTTTTACATACTGATTCAAGCGAGTTTATCAACAAAGCATATCTTAGTTAGCAGAAGTTTGTTTGGATAACCTTCAAACAGCAGTCTGTTGAAGTACAGGGGTGAAATTGCAAGGAACGTTAACAGCATTTTTTAAAGCATTTATAGAAGTATTTAATGGCAGGCAGCTAGTTTAAAAATCTCTGCGCACATGTTCACTTTGAAAAGACACCCAGGAGGACTCAACCAATAATGCAATATGGGTGGAGCTCAGGAGTAAAAAAAGGTGCGATTACCACAATGGGTTTATTCTCTAGGCCAGCGTTTCTCAACCTTTTTACCCTTGCGGAACCCTTGAAATAATTTATGTCTCAGGGAACCCCTCGCGTCACAATGGCGATCTCTAGCGTCACGAGGAGGACCCGTCAGCCGCGTCTGCGCAGTTGGGGTTGGATTGCTGGGTCAGGAGCGCTATTTTAACATCCAGCGTCATATAAAGGTGAGTGCTACTGGGGGAATATTGCGTTGGGGGAGGTGGACCCAACGGGTCCACGCTTGGTCTAGTCTGGTGGTGTCCAGCTCATTTTAGGTCACGGGCCGGATTGGGCAAAATGAGAATTCATGCGGGCCGGATCAGTTGTGCATACGCGAATGCACGCTCCCACAGCTTTCGTTGCCTTCGTTTTTTCAACCCGCTCTCATGTGTCTCAATCTCTGCTATAACTACAAAGTGGTTCACTTTACAAATGTTGTTTCTTATGAAGAAGATTGCCTAGCAAACATTACTTTTATGAGTTGTAGGCCACAAGAAAGTTGTGATGAGAGATAGAAAAACGATGCTATTTTGGCTAAGATTGTTTTGGGAGCCACACCCTTTCCATTAATAAACCATTTGAAATCGAACATTAGCAGACACAAATGTAGACCTAACGAAACAAATTATGGTTTTGTTAGGTCTACTTCTCTGCCACCATTTTAGCGCTGGCATCCAAGAGAGATTCCGGGTTGTGGCCTCTCCTGGTCAGTGCGGGTTTCTGGAACGATTGTGAGACTTGGAAGGGCAGTCAAGGAGTCATCACAATGCTGGCAGCGCTCAGCCACGCTTCTCACACCATAAAAGGAGCACGCAGCTGATTAGGGAGGCAGGTCATGCGCACGAGCAGCGGCTCAGGGGGAGCCCGGACGCCCCAGCACTGGGGATATCAGCAGCCCGATCCGGCACCAGGGACCAAAGATCCTATAGCAAGCAAGATCGCTCACTCGGCGAAAAACACGTAGTGGGGTCATGGACAGATTCATGGACAATCTTCGGCCCCATTAACGTAACCGGCTTCCGTTTCCGCACCCCTATCCAAACAAAGATCCTATAGCAAAGATCCAAAGATCATAGTGCAAGTTTAATACAAACATCAACTTAAACACAGCACATGAACCATTTAAAAAGAAATTTTAAAAAAAACTTTAAAAAAAGACAATTTAAAAAAAACATTAAAAAAAGAAAATTAACAGAATTATAATTTATTGACATATTAATCATTAACAAAAAATAGCAGAATTATGAATTAATAGAATTATGAATAATGAGTCTAACACTATATCACACACACAAACTGTTCCCCCGCAATGCTGATTACACTGCAAGAGGGATTTACAAAGTCGGGTTGGGGTTACTAAAATGGTCGACGAAAAGGCTGACGTTCCGTTCCATGGCGTACTACACGTCAGCCCATTGGTTTTAGCGGGAGTGCACTATCTTGCTTGCTATAGGATCTTTGCCGGAGACAGCTATAGCCCGCTCTGGCATTGCGGAAATCCCTCGGGCCAGATTGGACCGCTTCGCTGGCTGGATTTGTCACCCCTGGTCTAGTTTATCACTATATCTCGCGGAACCCCAAGCGCCCTCTCGCGGAACCCTAGCATTACGGGGAACCCCGGTTGAGAGACGCTGCTCTAGGCCTTCCAATAACAAACAAGAGTCGGGGGAACAGGTATGTAGAGAGATTATGGAAAGATGTAAAAGCAACTTAGTGTTGTAACATACTCACTGGGACTCACGTTGCCAGAGACTGAAATAGGGCAGATTTTGCTGGGTACTTCCAGGAGGGTTGCCTGAAATAGTGCGCAGATAGTCGAGTGAGGGAATGAACTACACTGGACAAATTTGGTCAAGTGATCAGAATTTCAGTGGGAAACCATTTTAGGTACGTGACCTTAACTCCGTAAATGTTCCGATAGTTACTGGCATGGACAGGACTGGGCCTCAGGTGAAAGTTCTAAATTGAGGAAAAGAGAATTACAACGGTAATTAGGCTGGAGCTGAGGAGAGTAGATTGGGAGCAACTATTACTGTCTGTAACTGGGAGTCATTTCCAGGCCAGCTGATTAGAATGCAGGACCAACATGTTCCTGTGAAAATGGTATGGTTCAGAAACCATGGATGATTGCTGTTGTTGCAAATTTAGTCAAAAAAAAGAAAGCATATGTAAAGTTAGCTGAAATTGAGCAGAGCTCTTGAGAAATATAAAAGTAACAGGAAATAACTCAAACTGTGAATCATGAGGCCTAGAGGGTCATGAAATAAGACGGCACAAGTAAATCTCATGGCATTTTATGCATACATTTTTATCAATGACAGAGGTAGAAAACAGGATGTGGTTCTGCAGAGTGAATATAGAGAGTTAGCAAAGAGGTTAAAATAGATCTCAAGGGTAGTAATCACTGACTCCCAGTGCCATAAACGTGAAATAACCCAGATGAATGTCTGGCTGAGGAACTGGTGCAGGGTCAGAGATTCTCATTCTTGGATCATTGGCATCTCTTCAGGGGCAGAAGTAACCTGTACAAGAGGGAAGTCAAGGGACCAATATCTAAGAAGGGGGTTTTGCTCCTGCTACGCAGGAAGGTTTAGACTAGATTGACAGGGGGATGGTCCAAGAGCAGAAAATAGGGAGACAAGAAGTTGATGGAAATGACTGCAGTTAAAGAAGCAAGATTGGTGGACAGAACACCCAGGAGCATGGTAAAGAGAGAAGGAGGGTTCGTAGTTTAAGCTGAATTTATTTCAATCCAAGAGGCATAAGGTCATATTAGGAATGAGTAGATTTAGGCCATTTGGCCCATCAAAGCTACTCCACCATTCAATCATGGCTGATCTGGCGACCCGGCCTCGGAGCTGGGGCAGTGTTCCGGCGGCAGCGGCCACCCGACCCGACCGCGGGCCCAGTGGACGACATCGTCGGGAGCTCGCAGGTCACAGGTTAGTGACCTGTTCTCCGGAGCTCCCGCAACAACAGCTGCGTCCGCTGGACTGGAGGGCCGCAGCTTCGGCAGCTTCGACCATCCGGGCCGTGGAGTTGAACTGGCCCGTTCGCGGAGCTCGGATTCAGCCGCGGGACTGACATTATTTACCATCGCCCGGTGGGGTCACAACATCTGAAGCCTGGATCGCCTCGGCGCAGAGGGAGAATAAGAAGGGAAGAGACAAAGACTTAAGACTTTTGCCTTCCATCACAGTGAGGAGGTGCCTGGTGAACGCACTGTGGTGGATGTTAATTTGTGTTTATTGTGTGTTTTTGTCATTTTTACTATATGTAGGACTGCAAGGCAACAAAATTTCATTCAGACCGCAAGGTCTGAATGACAATAAAGGCTACTTTGACTACTTTGACTTTGATCTATCTCTCGCTCCTAATTCCATTTTCCTGCCTGCTCCCCATAACATCTGACGCCTCTCTTTGACAGCAGCATAATAGGAAAGGCGGATGGTCTCAGGGTGTGAATTGCCTCAAGGGACTGGGATATGATAGCCATCACAGAACATGGCTAAGAAAAGAGTAGGTCTCACTGCTCAATGCTCCATGGCATAGATATACGGCCACAAGAGCGGAACTCGCTATCAAAACATGGAGGGGACGGGGGACACAAATTTTTGGCGGCCACGCGTGAATGCGCGCACACACACGCACGTGCGAGGCTTCGGAGGCTCAATCCAGCGCTAAATGCAGCTCAGCTCTGCCTGTCTCACCGGGTTAACTACAGCCCTGTCTGGACTGACGGGATACCAGCGCTGCTTCTCCGCGCTGGCCATATTTCCCGCAAGTCCAGGAAGGCTGTAGGCTCACCTGGCAGGGCAGGCAGTTAGCTGGGTTTAACGCTGTTTCTCTGCGCTGGCCCGTCTGATTCCCGACCAAAGATCCTATAGCGGAGGATCTTTGCTGCCGACCTCTCTGGCCACCCATGGGGGGAACTCGGGAGGGGACTGGACAGCTCAGGAGACCCGGCCGGGATCGATCCTGGCTGCGGATGAAGCGCAGGTCTGTGCCACATCTCCCTCCTCCAATCACCGCGCTTTATCCTCAGTCCCACCCCCCCCCCTCCCACTCCTCCCTCCTCCAATCATCGTGCTGAATCATGTCCCGCCCCCATTGCCTACTGACAGACGTCTCTCTCGCCCAATCGGTGCCCTCGATCATCAGTCCCACCCCCCAACTGTCTCGCGGAGAGCGGAGATTTCACCGGGTTTTAAAATCCGGTTTACAAAAACTTGGGGGGGGATGTCCCCCACCTCTCAAAACATGGAGGGGACCCCCCCCCCCGGGTTTTCTGCCCCTGTAGGGGCATGATAGGGGTACAGGTAAAAGAGGTGGGAGGGTTGGCATTTTGCTACAGGAGGACATAATAGTAGTGCTTAGAGAGGACATTATTGGGGGATCATCTAGTGAGGCCATATTGGTAGAATTCAGAAACTGTGATGTATGGTGGACTGTGTGGGGTGGGAGGACCCGTTGCTCCTCCCGTGCAGCAGGTAGCGCTGCACAGGTCAAAGGGAGATGTTTGTATATAGTTTATCCTGTCTGTGACCAATGTGAGTGTGCAGTCAGATTCTGTGTGTGCAGCTATTTTTGAGTTGTCTTGCTGCCAGCATTGAGTAATATAATAAAGTCTTCTGTTGTACCTTGAAGACTCTCAAGTTTTTGTGCAGACCTGGAAAACGAACACGAAAGAAACAAAAAGAAACTTTGATGGAACTGTATTAGAGACCCCAAAATAATCAGTGGAAATTAGGGAAGCAAATATGCAGGAAGTTCACAGGTGGCTGTAACAATAAGAAGGTAATATTAGTGGGAGGTTTTAACTGGATGAGATGGAATTTGTTAAATGTGTCCAAGAATGTTTCCTTAATGAATATGCAGATGGCCATATCAGAAAAGGGGGCAGCCCCAGACTCCCCCTCAGGATACGAGGTAGGGCATGTGGCTGAAGTGTCAGTGGGAGAACACTTTGGAAGCAGTGACCATACTTTTTTAGTTTTTAAATACCCATAGGGAAAGTTAAAACTGGTCCACAAGTTGAGGAACCAAACTGGGACAAGGCCAACTTTGGAGGCATTAGGCAGGACCTTGTAATGGTCATCTGAGTGAAACTGTTTGGAGGTAAAGGGAAATCTGGCAAGTGGGAGGCTTTTAAAATGCAACAGCAAGAGTTCAGGGACAATGTGTTCCTGGTAGGGTGAAGGGTAAGGCTGGAAGGATCAGGTAACCCTGAATGACGAGAGATAGAGTCTTTGGTTTGGAAAAAGGCAGAGACATAGATCAGGTTCAGGCAGACAAGATAAAGAGAGTCTCTTGATGAAAATAATCCTGAGGAGAGAATGAAGGAGGACAATAAAAAAGGATTTGGTAAGCAAGGTGAAAGGAAAATGTAAAGAGATTCTACAGATATATTTTGAGTAAAAGGGTGGTTCGGGAGAGAATCGGTCCCCTTAAAGATTTGCATGGCCCTCTAGGTGTAGAGCCTCAGAAGATGGGTGAGATATTTAAAACCTATTTCTCATCAGGTTTTACTGTGGAGAAGATCATGGAAGCAAAGAAAATGCAGAGACCCTTGGATAGATATTTGCTTAAACTTACAGAAGACTGGAGGGTGGCTAATGTTGTACTGTTATTAAAGAAAGGCAGCAAGGAGAATGTCTACGAACTTGATATTAATGGATGGTTAGTTACTGGAAAATATTTTGAGGGACAAGACCAACCTGCATTTGGGATCGATTAGCAATAGTCAGCATGGATTGGTGCACAGGAAATAGTGTCTAAAAAAGCGAGATTGTATTTTGTTGGCGAGGTAACCAAGGATCAATGAGGGAAGCCGATGAACCTTGTCCATATGAACTTTAGCAAGCATTTTGACAAAGTCCACCATGAAAGGCTTGTCTGGAAGTTTAGATCTCATGGGATCCAGATTGGATACATAGCAAAACACAAAGTGTTGGAGGAGCTTGGTGGGTCGGGTAGCATCTTTGGAGGGAATGGGCAGGCACCATATCGGGTCAGGACGCATCTTCAGAAGTAGTCTGTTCATTTCCCCCACATATTCTGTCTGACAAGCAGAGTTCCTCCAGCACTTTGTGTTTACTCAAGATTCCAATATCCAAGATCCAGTTGCTTGTGGATCCTATTTAGATACATAATTGGCTAAATGACAGGAAGCAGAGGCCTAATGCAGGAAACCGGGACTAAGCTTAGATTGGCTTTCTGGTCGCCATGGGCATGTTTGACCAAATTGCCTGGTTCTGTGCTGTACGACTAAAGGATTTGAATGAAAATATAGATGAACTGATTCATAAGTTTGCACATTGGTACATAAATTGGCGGAAAGAAGGTGTCAACGGATACTGCAGAATATAGATTAGTTGAAAATAAGAGCGATGAAATACAGTGGCTTGCAAAAGTATTCATACCCCTTGAACTTTTCCACATTTTGTCACGTTACAACCACAAACGTAAATGTATTTTATTGGGATTTTATCTGATAGACCAACACAAAGTGGCGCATAATTGTGAAGTGGAAGGAAAATGATACATGGTTTTCAAATTTTTTTACAAATAAAAAATTGAAAAGTGTGGCGTGCAAAAGTATTCAGCCCCCCTGAGTCAATACTTTGTAGAACCACCTTTCGCTGCAATTACAGCTGCAAGTCTTTTGGGGGTATGTCTCTACCAGCTTTGCACATCGAGAGACTGACATTTTTGCCCATTCTTCTTTGCAAAATAGCTCAAGCTCAGTCAGATTGGATGGACAGCGTCTGTGAACAGCAATTTTCAAGTCTTGCCAGAGATTCTCAATTGGATTTAGGTCTGGACTTTGACTGGGCCATTCTAACACATGTATATGTTTTGATCTAAACCATTCCATTGTAGCTCTGGCTGTATGTTTAGGGTCATTGTCCTGCTGGAAGGTGAACCTCCGCCCCAGTCTCAAGTCTTTTGCAGACTTTAACAGGTTTTCTTCCAAGATTGCCCTTTATTTGGCTCCATCCATCTTCCCATCAACTCTGACCAGCTTCCCTGTCCCTGCTGAAGAAAAGCATCCCCACAGCATGATGCTGCCACCACCATGTTTCACAGTGGGGATGGTGTGTTCAGGGTGATGTGCAGTGTTAGTTTTCCGCCACACATAGCGTTTTGCATTTAGGCCAAAAACTTCAATTTTGGTCTCATCTGACCAGAGCACCTTCATCCACATGTTTGCTGTGTCCCCCACATGGCTTGTGGCAAACTGCAAACGGGACTTCTTATGGCTTTTTTTCAACAATGGCTTTCTTCTTGCCACTCTTCCATAAAGGCCCGATTTGTAGAGTGCACGACTAATAGTTGTCCTGTGGACAGATTCTCCCACCTGAGCTGTGGATCTCTGCAGCTCCTCCAGAGTTACCATGGGCCTCTTGGCTGCTTCTCTGATCAATGCTCTCCTTGCCCGGCCTGTCAGTTTAGGTGGACGACCATGTCTTGGTAGGTTTGCAGTTGTGCCATACTCTTTCCATTTTCGGATGATGGATTAAACAGTGCTCCGTGAGATGTTCAAAGTTTGTGATATTTTTTTATAACCTAACCCTGCTTTAAACTTCGCCACAACTTTATCCCTGACCTGTCTGGTGTGTTCCTTGGGCTTCATGATGCTGTTTGTTCACTAATGTTCTCTAACAAACCTCTGAGGCCTTCACAGAACAGCTGTATTTATACTGAGATTAGATTACACACAAGTGGACTCTATTTACTAATTAGGTGACTTCTGAAGGCAATTGGTTGCACTGGATTTTGGTGAACTCACTGTGGTGGATGTTAAAATTGTGTTGATTGTGTGTTTTTGTCATTTTTTATTATATGTATGACTGCAGGGAAATGAAAGTTCGTTCAGACCGAAAGGTCTGAATGACAATAAAGGAATCTAATCTAAATCTAATCTAAGCTAATGCCACAGGACATTCCTTTTGGAAGGAGATGAGGAGGAATTTATTTAGTCAGAGGGTGGTGAATCTGTGGAATTTTTTTGTCACAGAAGGCTGTGGAGGAAAGTCAATTGATATTTTTAAGGTAGAAATAGATAGATTCTTATATGGTGTGATAGTACAGGTGTCAAGGGTTGTGAGGAAAAGGCAGGAGAATTGGGTTAGGAGGGAGATAGATCAGCCATGATTAAAAGATGGACCGAATGGCCTACTTCTGCTCCTACCACATATTTGAAGATAGACACTCTTTTTTTAAAGATCTATGTGTATAATAGCTGTGCAGAGATTGATATCAACAAGCAGTTTTACATCTCTGCAATTGATTTAGGATAGTAAATCAGAGTAAGATTTTAAAAAAGAGGTCCATGAAATGCTCTTTTGTTAAGCCTCTAAATAAATGTGCAAAATCATTTAAGCTTTAAAGAATTGGAAAATTGCAGAAATCACTGCATGTGTGAATGTAACACAAGTGTGACGAAATTGCCTCCTGAAAGGAGAAAAATAACTTGTCAAAGAAGTTTCAGTCGTTTAGAATGTGTTTACTATTTTAAAGAGAGTGAATTAAAAAAAGAAGCAAAAACCACAAAAATGTGCAGATATGTCATGGAATGACTCCTGATGCTGTAGGTTAATGATTTCAGCTGAGATCCAGGAACAGAGCTAGGGAAGATTGTGTTTCCAAACAATTTAAGGACGATTCCTAAAGATTGACAGAAAGATTGCTTTTCCATTAGAAAGTAAGACATACATACATTTGTTCATCATCCCATGGCAACATATTTTGCTCAAAATGACTCCTTATCATAAAATAGTCTGTGTAGATTATTTCCTTCCCTTGAATTTTCAAATGATTTATGATGCTGAACCAGGCTTGTTCATTGTTTTAACTTGAAGATTGTGCTGCGTCCAATAGAGGAATTGCTGAACGAAAATAATTCATTTATCTCATTCAATGGTTATTTTAGAATCTGGGCTGGTCAGTTTAACCCCCAATTCCATATATTTGGTAAATCCAATTCTCCTTTTGCATGTGAGCAATGAATTGATTAAATTCCTTTTGTTGAAATTAGGATTGAATTATTGTCGTACATCTAGCTCTAGACTTTGTTCAAAAATATTAAGTGGATGATTATGAATCAATAATCATTATACCTTGTAATCAATAATAACCAATCCATGAGTACAGGGGTCAGAGTTGTCAAACACTCATCATACGTTAACCCAATCATCCCCGGGATCATTCTCATAAACCTCCACAGGACCCTCTCCAACACGCGCTCATCACCTCCTCAGATATGGGGTCCAAAACTGCTCACAAACAATCCTTCTGCAAAACATTATGGTGTGAAATGGAAATATATGCTGCCTGGCATAAATGCACAGTAGCAGCTCAGGCCTGTTTTTGCCAGCACATCAATTGTATCATGCTCGAAGAGACCATCAGTTAGATACCTAGAGATCAGGCTTTTCAAACAGATGTCGTTTTAGAGATTGGAAGTAAACATCATATGCAGGGCACAAAAAAATATTTCAAGAGACAAGTGAGAATGCTTATGCATTGTGCAAGAGAGATCTACAGTTATGTTGAGAGCCCCATGGGAATAAATGTGTTCTTCCATGCACTGCGTATAATATGGATTACAGCAACCTTGTTTTTTGTCCCCATAGTTGGTTCCTCTACTCAGCTCTATCTTCTTGGTGGCCAGGCATCCATCTGTCCTATCTTGATTTCCATCGCCTTAAAATCAACAACACATTCTGGTATTGCCAGTCTGAAACCAAGCTTGAGAGAGGCATATTAATGGGTTCAAAATCACAAAAGTTAGTTCATCTCCTGCAATAGATTGGACAATCTATTGCCAGTTCACTCAAGTGTTCAATCACCCAATAGTTAATATCCACCTTTATTCCAAGAATGAACACCTATAACATCAGCCACTGATAATACTAGACTGACAATACAGTAAATTTAGGGAGGGATATGAAAATTAAAACAACATAGAACAGCAACAAACATACTATATATTCTTGCATCATGGTTCAACTCCATTGGTCAAACAAAAAAAAGTCCATGAGTTGGTCTGGTTATGTTTGGTATCCAGCGTGGATCCATTACATTTCAAATGCTGTACAGAAACAATTTTGTAAGAACCCATTCACAGTTTGATGGATTCTTTTGATCTGAAATAAAAAATTTATAAGCTGATACAATTAACTTTGGCTGTTCACAAGCAGCTGCTACAATTTGCCTAATTAAGCTATTTTTCCATAAGAATCATTTTAACAGTGACCTAAAAAAGGGAGGGCAGACCAAGATTTTTACAGTTAACATCTGCTACAAACCACAAACTACCTCGTCAAATCCATTAATTGTGTATTAAATGTTCCCTCTCAAACATTATGAGATATTATAAATTATGTCCTAATCACTGTGGTAATTTAAGGGCCTCTTGTATTTTCAATTCCCCTGCCGTTTTTCCTCATCTATACTATTACTAAAACTCTCATCTTCTAGTTTGCGTTTTTTTCCAATTTGCGCAAAAACTTTAACCTATATCGCTAGGATTTTTTGCCATCTTATTCACCTTTCTCCTCTCCTCCAAGACACCAAGTTTTGTTCCGACCGGTGGAATAGAACAAAAGTTATGAAGGTTTAAAGAATTGTGAGATCAGCCTGTTGTCACCATGAAGGCCACGCACTTTCTGGCACCCGCGGAGAATAAAGCCCGGACGCGGGGCTGAGTCCGTAAGCAGTGTGCAGGCAGAGAGCAAGTTGAACCGGAAGCCTCTGAGTGAAGTACGAGTGGGACCAGGAGCTGCTGCGTGAGGCTGAAAGCTGAAGGTGCGGGTGAGCACAGTGCGAGTCGCGTCTGCTGTGACCTTCCCTCACTCCCCCTTTCCCCACCCCCCCTCACCTCCCTCCCCACACCTCCCTCCCCCACACACACCCCCTCCCTCACACACACCCCCTCCCCCACACACACCCCCTCCCTCTCCCCCACATGCACCCCCCCCTCCCCCACTCTTCCCCACCCACCCTCCCCCACATGCACTCCCCCTCACCCACCCACCCTCCCCCACCCCACACACACCCCACTCTCCCACATGCACCCCCCCTCCCCCGCCCCCCTTCCCCCACACTCGCCCTCCCCCACACCACCCCCCACACTCCCTAATACCACCCGCACCCCTCCCCTTTGCGTTGGGGGACCAGGCCTCCCATGTGAGAATGGGATCCAACGGGTCCCACTTAGTTAAGTTTTAAAATGCTGTGTGTTAAAAAGTGATTCCCGGTTTTGTTGTGGAACTTTGTGGGTCAAACTTATACATTATTTTCTTCTTTCTCCCTGGATAAACATAAGACTGAAGGTCATCCTTTCATTTTGTTTCTTGTTTCCTTTTTGTTTCACCTTGTAGGATGAGTTTACTGAAGTTAATTTACAATCAAGACTTAAATACTGAATTGCCTAGCTAATAAAGGAATATTAAAGCGGCTTTTTCACGGGGCGACTTGACGCAAGAGTTAACCAGAGTTTAACATCGTGGGAACCTCGTGCGATAACAGTACGGTATTCGTGGACCACCGTGGACCACCGTAGCGCTAACGGCAGGTAATCGTGTAACTTGGTGACTCGGGAGAAAATTCAAGCAAATTTGAATTTCTCCAAGAGTGACTTGTACACTTGTGGTTGAGCATTGCAACATTATATGAACGTAGTGGCCAGTGCGATATCTGTGCGATATCCGTAATAACTTGCGGTTACCGTGGGAACTCCTGCGAACGGTGAACCCGGAAGCTGGACAGAGGGGACAGAAGGTGATTAAAAATTGTCTTCTGTGGGATTGAATTTAAAAAATAAAGATTTGCATCCGCATATGGACATCAACTTATTCATGAGTTATGTTAATGAGATTCAAGAAAATAACTATAATCTTTAAAAGGGACTTTAAAAGGGACTTTACTGAAAGGTCCCGCATTTTTATGGTCCGTGAGGAATTTTTCACATGTACTTCTTTGAGAGATACAGCTCGGAGTCCTCGCCGACTAGCGATCGATGCCTTTCCGAAGCAGGGTCCGGAACGCTACCAATCAATGTTCTCCAGAGACCCGTGTAAGGAGTGAACTGCACATGCTGGTTTAAACCGAAGACAGACACAAAAAGCTGGAGGAACTCAGCGAGTCAAGCAGCATCTCTGGAGAAAAATAGCTGATGATTCGGGACGAGACACATCTTCAGACTCAATTCCGATTAGGCTGTCTGAAGAAGGGTTCCGATTCGAATCGCCACCTATTCTTTTTCTCCAGAGATGCTGCCTGACCCGCTGACTTACTCCAGCTTTTTATGTTTTTCTTCCCAGATCTGACTTACCTGCTGAGTTACACCAACATTTTGTGTCCTTTTGTGCGTATTAACCAGCATCTGCAGTTCCTTTAGACATTACCTAACTTCAGATTTTAGAAATATAGCGCGGAAACAGGCCCTTCGGCCCAACGAGTCCGCGCCGACCACCTATTCTTATCAGGCTTCAGAACGGTTCTTCCTTCCATTCGTTTGGGCACTGACCCTACCTACCAACCTACCTCAATGCGGATATTGGACTTTTTCCCCCTGGAACTGTCCTGAAAACATATATTCGGAACTCTGGTATTTTCCTCTTCGCTCTACCTGATGTTCTTGTGCATGTGTCGGAGGGAACAGCAGATGCCGGTTTAAAGAGAATGCTGGAGTAACTCGACGGTTCAAAATGCTGGAGTAACTCAACGGGACATGCAGCATCTCTAAAGAGAAGGAACGGGTGACGTTTCGGGTCGAGGCCCTTCTTCAGACTGTACGTGGCTTGGTTATATTCATGTATAGCATTATCTGATATGATTGTATAGCACGCAAACAAAAGTTTATTCCCTGCATAGAATCATACAGCGTAGAAACAGGCCCTTCGACCCAACTTGCCCACACCGACCAATATGTCCCATCTACACTAGTCCCACTTGCCCGCGTTTGGCCCATAACCATCTAAACCTATCCTATCCATGCTTCAGTCTAATGCGTCTTAAACATTGCGACAGTACCTGCCTCAACTACCTTAACGGATAGATCATTCCATACACCCACCACCCTTTGCGTAAAATAGTTACCCCTTAGGCTCTCATTAAATCATTCCCCCCGAACCTAAACCTGTATCTGCTGGTTCTCGATATGAGACAATAATAACAAACCAAAGCGAGTTAGGACATCAACGGGGAGATCCTGGATAAACCCAAGGTAGCCACAAAATGGAGGAACTCAGCGCAACAGGCAGCATCTCTGGGGAGAAGGAATGGGTGACATTTCGGGTCGAGACCCTTCTGATATGCTGCCTGTCCCGCTGAGCTACAGGTTGTGTCTATCTTCGTTTTAATCCAGCATCTGCAGTTCCTTCCTGCCCGAACCCGATTGAAAGATGAGAGGCTGGGCGATAAAGCACTGGGTGTGACAAGGATCAGGCTTCAGTAAGCAAAGTAAAGAGAGGTGGCAACGTTATGGAAATGAAGCGGGTAATCCGAGTGATGGCGAGACGGTATCCCCTAATGTGTCGGAAAGAACTGTAGATGTTGGTTTGCGCCGATGATAGACACAGTAATACTGGAGACAGACATAACATCATGGACGGGCAGCATCTGGATAAAAGGAATGGGTGACGTTTCGGGACGAGACTCTGAAGAAGGGTCTCGAACCGAAACGTCACACATTCCTTCTCTCCAGAGATGCTGCCCATCCCGCTGTGTTACTCCAGCATTTCGTGTCTATCTTCCGTATGCTCTGTGATGGTCATCTCGGAGTCAAGTGGCAACTCTGGTCTGTAGACACGAGGAACTGCAGATGCAGGAATCACGAGCAAAACAGAGCGTTGGACGAGCCTGACCCTTTGAGTTCCTCCATCACTTTGTGTTGAAGTCAGGTCTGGACATTGCTTGGATCAGTCTCAGGCGCCGGCTAACTAGGAAGGTCGAGTCAAAGTCCAGCACTAACACTCAAGAAATAACGTTTGCGGCCTGATGTTCCCAATATTTAATTGAAATCATTAATAAAGTAAATAAATAGATACCGGTCTAATCAGTATCTACGGGATTGGACAGGCTAGATGCAGGAAGAATGTTCCCGATGTTGGGGGAGTCCAGAACCAGGGTCCCAGTTTTACAGTCTACCGTGGGAACTCTTTAACTCAGTAAAGTAAAGTAAAGTAAAGTAAAGTAGCCTTTATTGTCATATCAGCGCACAGGCAGCAGTTGATTGTTGCTCTATTCAGTTTCCCAGGGGGTCGGGACGGGACTGGAGTTGGGAGGGAAAGGTGGGGGAGTCGAGGGAGAGGAGGGGGAAACAGATGGGGGTGTCTTCATTTACTGGCGGCGGGTGTCTGTCACTGAAACAGGCAGGTGAGATTTCACATCCACCTTGTGTGTGCCTCTCTCTCTCTCTCCCTCCCTCCCTCTTACACAGGCTGAGAGACTCTGCCTCTGTGAGTGTACGTCTCTTTCTCCCCCTCTCCCACACACAGTAAGACCGAGGTAATGTGCTCAGTCCATCTGTGTCTCCCACATACACAGTAAAACATGTCTCCAAATGAGCCAATTCAACCAAGGGAGGATATTTATAGTGTGTGAAAAAAAAGTGACATCATTTGTGCCACGTGATGATTTGACAACACTTCACAATGTTCATTCAAGATTTAACGGGAAAGCTCGGGAGACGGACAAGTCACTCGCACAAATAACAGAAATGCCGAGTACCGTGGGAACTCTTTATCTACCCCCCGTTATATCGTGTGATATCTTGCTAGACCACGACCACTTCACTCTGGTTACATCTTGCGTCAAGTCGCCCCGTGAAAAAGCCGCATAATGTTAAGCAAGAGAGACCAATTCTCACAATTAAGTTATTTTTTCCTTTGATGAAATATAAACCTCCACACTGGAACAGATGTGTACAATTTACTTGCATAAAGATGTAATAGTCAGATACATGGGACGTGGTCTCGAAGGGGAGGGTGCTCCTCAAACTGCGGAGCATCTTGGACAATACTGTTCACCCCTTCCATGAAACGTTGGTCAACCTGAGGAGTACCTTCAACAACAGACTGGTTCCACGAAGATGCAGTACAGATCGCCACCGAAGATCCTTCTTCCCTGTGGCTATCAAACTGTACAATTCCTCCCCCTTCTGTCGTGTGGTTTCAGGTATCTGTTTTTCATGTCTGTCAACAGATCAATTTCCCTCCTGGGCTAAATAAAGTTCTATCGTATTATTTCATAATATTTACAGCTAACTCTTAATTCTTGTTCACTCTGTTCTCATCCAAGTGAAAAACCTGTGCTCCCATCTGTCATTCTGTGCCTGATTGGTCAGAGGATGATAAATATCACTATATCAGCATCACATATCCCATTTATATTCCAAGTTTACTGCATTAGGCACAGTTACCCAATCAGAAATATAATTTCCTCATCTCCAAGGGGACTGGGTAACAGGGATGCTGAGCACTGCCAAAACTTTCACCAATACTGTTTCACAGTTATTTGAAAACTAAGCAAAAGAACTGTTACTTCTTCAGATCATTAGGATCCAGTAAATTATTGTTGTATTCTGTTTCTATTTGTAAAATCAAGGAACCCAGATGTTCCTTATTTATTTTACTTTTCTTTTACATCGGTTGGAAGCTGCACACTAAATCTCGATGCACTGACGTGCAATGACAATAAAAGATATTATTATTATTATTATTATTATTATTATGTTTTATTTTAACATTATCAACCTACCCAGCCAGGGTTCAACTCAAATCACCATGTTATTTTGTCTCATCACCCACTTTCAAATCATATATTACCTGCAGTTTAATTGGTACTTGATGTATAATTTGTGTACAAACCTGGACCAGCTGGAGGCATAGCATTCCATAGCTTTTTCTTTCTTGTTTAAAGCTTAAACTTAAGAAAAACATATCGTACACAATATTTTTTATTGAAAAAGAACATGGCATTTTCTTCTGTCCTCCATTCACAACCACATTTCTACAGCAACAGCACAATCGTTTAAGATCCCCGACATTGAAAACATGATATTCACGCCTTAGTGGCATCAAGCTATCAGCCCTAGTTTCCTTCTTGACATCCACCTCCATTAATAAGCTGTCAAAGTAGGAGGATCAGTGATCCAGTCCAGACATGCATCTGCGTGAATAGTAGTAGGCAGGCAGAGAACATTTTTGCTGCAATCTAAACCAACTGCTAATCCTCTTCACAGAAACAAAGAAGAATGCAGCATAGAAGGGGGCTCTGACATATTGTGCTGCCATCAGCATGTTCAAGAAGCCATGCAATTGGTGCCACTTACCTGTTCATTCCCTTTATCAATGTTAACTTGTCCACCTCAAATATTATCTATTTCCCTTCTAAAAGTTATTACAGAATCTGATTTCACTAGCCTCTGGCGAGCAAATTCCTCAGTGAGTTCACCACAATTTAAAGTTATCCTGAAATATGTGTAAAAAGGTGGTTTGTGAAATTCTCTGAGTAATTCTGACCTGAATAGCTTTGACGAAAGATGTAACATGGGACAGCAATGGCAAACAGACTTTTTGACATTGTGTCGAAAGGCTGGAGAGAGGAGATGGAAATTCTCAAGAAGGCAGAAAACCAGCAGACGCACACTAATCGGCCTGTCCCACTTCGGCGATGTTTCAGGCGACTGTCAAGTCGTAGCAGGTAACTGGAACGACGACTGTCAGAGTGGAACTCATACACACATCGCTTCCTTCACCAGCCAGTTATGCGGGTGGGGGGCAGGGCAAGCGGGGGGAGCACTGTCTGAGTGAAATTCACACGGTGCAAAGCCAATGTGATACAGACACACACCATGATGAACAGGAAGGATGGCGCTGTAATTAAGACGGTGAACGGACAGTGTACGGGAAGGGTCACTTAAGACCTTTAAAAGAGGGGGAGAGTGGGGAGAAGGGGGTGACTGGGTGGTGAGAAGGAGTGGAAACAACTTTTAAGAAGCCAGAGATACACGGCTGTGAAGCTCGGGGGACATTAACATCATCGGTCGGTTCTGAAAACTACTGTTTATGTTTATTTATCCCAATGAGCCAATGAAATTCGCCGGTCAGCACCGGCGATAATCTATGACCTGGCGACCCACTATCACTGCACCTACGTCACGAGAATACTCGCTACTCTCCATGGCGTCAAAATTCTGGTCGTCGCTAATATTTCAACATGTTGGAAAATTTGTGGCGACCAGAATGAAGCAACGACTAGTTACGAGAATGAGGGAACTAATCACCTAATGCAGGTGACACCCCAGCAACCTCCGGCGAACATGTGGCGACCTCATAGCCGCCTTAAAAGTTGTGTAAGTGGGACAGGCCCATTAGAAAGTTTGTATCTCTGAGGATGGTTTAATGAAGTCATTTCATCATTTCATTTCTCAATAAAATTCTACCTCGCAGCAAACATAAATATTGCAGTTAACAATAGAATTCTGGTCACTGAAGTGCATTTAGAGAATTTAACTCTAGGATAAAATGTATGTAGATGCTGATCAGACCAATGGTAAGGAAAGTGTGACACTTCCAGACAAACACGCAACCTCAACCATCCACTTAATCTTCGTTAACATTAATGATTCACATACGACAATTCATAAACCTGAGAAAAAGCATAGGAATAGCTTCAATGAAGCTGACAATTGAAACAATAATGAATAATTGAAAAACATAGAAACATAGAAAATAGGTGCAGGAGTAGGCCATTCGGCCCTTCGAGCCTGCACTGCCATTCAATATGATCATGGCTGATCATCCAACTCAGTATCCTGTACCTGCCTTCTCTCCATACCCCCTGATCCCTTTAGCCACAAGGGCCACATCTAACTCCCTCTTAAATATAGCCAATGAACTGGCCTCAACTACCCTCTGTGGCAGAGAATTCCAGAGATTCACCCCTCTCTGTGTGAAAAATGTTTTCCTCATCTCGGTCCTAAAAGATTTCCCCCTTATCCTTAAACTGTGACCCCTTGTTCTGGACTTCCCCAGCATCGGGAACAATCTTCCTGCATCTAGCCTGTCCAACCCCTTAAGAATTTTGTAAGTTTCTATAAGATCCCCCCTCAATCTTCTAAATTCTAGCGATAACAAGCCGAGTCTATCCAGTCTTTCTTCATATGAAAGTCCTGACATCCCAGGAATCAGTCTGGTGAACCTTCTCTGTAAGGCAAGAATGTCTATGGCAAGAAAGTCTTTCCTCAGATTAGGAGATCAAAACTGTACGCAATACTCCAGGTGTGGTCTCACCAAGATCCTGTACAACTGCAGTAGAACCTCCCTGCTCCTATACCCAAATCCTTTTGCTATGAATGCTAACATACCATTTGCTTTCTTCACTGCCTGCTGCACCTGCATGCCTACTTTCAATGACTGGTGTACCATGACACCCAGGTCTCATTGCATCTCCCCCTTTCCTAATCGGCCACCATTTAGATAATAGTCTACTTTCCTGTTTTTGCCACCAAAGTGGATAACCTCACATTTATCCACATTATACTGCATCTGCCATGCATTTGCCCACTCACCCAGCCTATCCAAGTCACCTTGCAGCCTCCTAGCATCCTCCTCACAGCTAACACTGCCCCCCAGCTTCGTGTCATCCGCAAACTTAGAGATGTTGCATTCAATTCCCTCGTCCAAATCATTAATATATATTGTAAATAGCTGGGGTCCCAGCAATGAGCCTTGCGGTACCCCACTAGTCACTGCCTGCCATTGTGAAAAGGACCCGTTTACTCCTACTCTTTGCTTCCTGTCTGCCAGCCAGTTCTCTATCCACATCAATACTGAACCCCCAATACCGTATGCTTTAAGTTTGTATACTAATCTCTTATGTGGGACCTTGTCGAAAGCCTTCTGAAAGTCCAGATATAACACATCCACTGGTTCTTCCTTATCCACTAGTAGTAGTTACATCCTCGAAAAATTCTATAAGATTCGTCAGACATGATTTACCTTTCATAAATCCATGCTGACTTTGTCCAATGATTTCATCACTTTCCAAATGTGCTGCTATCCCATCTTTAATAACTGATTCTAGCAGTTTCCCCACTACCGATGTTAGACTAACTGGTCTGTAATTCCCTGTTTTCTCTCTCCCTCCCTTTTTAAAAAGTGGGGTTACATTAGCTACCCTCCAATCCTCAGAAACTACTCCAGAATCTAAAGAGTTTTGAAAAATTATCACTAATGCATCCACTATTTCTGGGGCTACTTCCTTAAGTACTCTGCGACTATCCTAAAACTATCCTAAGTAAGGTCGATACCAAGGCCAACATATTAAGTAGTGACCAAGATTTACTGCATTGTTTCACTGGATTCCAGGTATTCTGTTGATGTTTTAGGATGGCAGTTACACAAGTTGGTAATGATTGTGTGTAGGAAAGAACTGCAGATGCTGGTTTAAATCGAGAGCCTTCTTTAAACTGATGAAGGATCTCGACCCAAAATGTTACCGATTCCTTCTCTCCGGAGATGCTGCCTGAACCGCTGAGTTACTCCAGCATCTTGTGCCTACCTTTGGTAATAATTTTGCTCTGAAAGAGTTTAAATTTAACAGCGTAAGTTTTATCATAAAAACCAACTACCAGTAAGTGCAATGGGTCATGTTGGCTAATGATTATGATGGAGTTTTATCCAATATTCTATTTTTGATATTAAGTACAACATTTTTTAAACTGTGCAAGTTTTGGAAAAACTGTGCTAGTTTTGGAATGCCAAATTTGGAATCGTTTTGATGGGAAAAGTGAGAGCAATTAAGACACAGGAATGGAGACTCCCTTTTAACCCAGATCTATCATGGTTTAGGACTTTCAATTTTAGTTCATGGAACCACCAAATTGTGAAGCCACAACTTGCCCACCAAGAATGACTGGTGGTCTTAATCCCAAAACCAGAGATTAAAATGTGCAAAATTTCTAAATGGAACTATGCTGCCCGAGAACCGAGTAAAATGAAATGAGGGATAGGTGGCTGATCTGCTTTCAGAAAGTTAATTGGTTGGTTTTCCCTTTACCAGTTATTCTATCTTAAAATCACAGGCAGAAAGTTTCAAAAGCTCAGGAAACTTAGCAGATGCAAGTTCCAATTGGCTTGGTATAAGTTTAAATTGTCCCTAGTATGTGTAGGATAGTGTCAATGTGCGGGGATTGCTGGTCGGTGCGGACTCGGTGGGCCGAAGAGCCTGTTGCCGCGCTGTATCTCTAAACTAAACCAAAGCAGTTCACGGAGGCTAATTAGGTGCATGATGCTGAAAAAGTAATATACAGTTTCTCCATGACCAACAATCTACACAGTAAATCGATCTATTACCCCATGATCTGTCTGCTTCCTTCTTTCTGTAAGATATTCCCCTAAACCCCAGCCACTTTTCTAAACCATCAGTTGTGACACTGACAGTCAACCTGCATGCCCAGCCACAAGAGGACACCCACCAACTAAGCCCTCCCCGCACTACCTCAACCCCCATAGAACAAATGAGAACTTTTCCCTGCAATGGGGACCTCAACCACCAGTCCGACAGACGCCCAACAACCCTGACATAAATTCAGCCCATTATCCATTCAGATGTTTCCGACAGTTTAACCCACCCATAATCCAGACTCCATGTTCCATTCTTTGCAATCTATCCCCCAATTTGTCCCATCTGTTGAATCTCACAGACTTTGCTATTGTGAAGCAGGCTTCCCATCTGATATGCTCCGGCTTGCCAAACCTGCTGCCTGTGGGTGAGAATACAACAAAAAAAAACAATCAAGTAACTGTGCAAAAAAACACCCCTGGAGAATTGGGTACCCAACTCACAACAGCACCTGCATACCTCAAGGTATTTATCTTCATGCTAAAATCTGGATCATTAACCAGCTGCCAAACAATTAATTCGAGCCAAAGATTTTCTTGCGAACTGTCTGGGATTTCAATTCTCTACTTACTGTTGAGCATGAGACGTGAAAATAATTCTTAGGGAATCTCTGGTAGAGAATTAGATGTGCCTAAGATTGTACTGACTGCTGCAAAATGCAAATACCTGCATCTAATAATTGGTAACCACTGGTATCAACAGGGCCGGCGTTAAGCCGATTTGACCGATTGCTCCTAATTGGGCCCCGCGCCTATGCGGGGCCCCGCACTAATGTTCAGTATTTCGTACGGAATACAATACAATACAATACAATACAATACAATTCAATTTATTGTCATTTGGACCCCTTGAGGTCCAAACGAAATGTCGTTTCTGCAGCCATACATTACAAACAAATAGACCCAAGACACAACATAATTTACATAAACATCCTTCACATTGCTGTGATGGAAGGCCAAAAAAACTTATCTCTCCACTGCACTCTCCCCCCCCCGATGTCAGAGTCAAAGTCAAAGCCCCCGGCGGGCGATGGCGAATTGTCCCGCGGCCATTAAAGCCACGCCGGGTGATGCAAGGTCGCACACCGGGTCTTGTTGTTGGAGCCCCCGGCGCGCGCTCGCAAAGACCCGCAGCCATTCCAAGCCGCGCGGGGCGGTGATGTAGGCCCCGCTCCAGGAGCTCTTCAACCCCGCAACTCGGGCGGGAGAAGTCGCCGTTGCGGGAGCCCTGAAAAGCGGTCTCCCTCCAGTCCCGCAGTTGCAGCCACCGAAACTCTGGAGGTCGGGCCGCAGCAGCGTCCACCACCGCTCCACCCGCTCCGGACTCGGCCAGCTCCGCGACGGTGAGGTGAGTAGTCGGCACCACAGCCCCCGGTCTTCCTGTTGGAGGCCGCTCCTCGTTGCAGCCCCAACGACAACGGAGACCCGACAAAGAAAAGGTCGTGTCTCCCGTGCAGGGAGAGATTTAAAAGTTCCCCCCCCCACACACACCACCCCCCCCCCCCCCACCCCACACACATACCCCAACAAACAATAACAAAAACTACATAAAAACATAGACATAAAATAATAAAAATGCAGACGGACTGCAGAGGCCGCTGCTGACGAAAGTCGCGCCGCCCACCGAATGATGACATTGGTAGAGAATACGAATTCTCTTTGTTAAATAAAGATTTTTTTAAATTCGCCATCCGGATTTTTTTTAAACGAACATGTATAACAACCGCTGCACGGCCATCATACACAAACGATTTGTTAACTAGTGCTGTTAGCACTTCTTAACGGTAAGTACTTAACACCTTGTTATGCAATGTCATGAATCTGCATCTATCCGCATTCCTCAGTAAATGTTATAGTGTTTTGAACAAGTATTAATGACGCCGTGTTCCTTTGAATAAAATTCACGCGGCGTCATTAATACTTGTTTAAAACACAATTACATTTACTGAGGAATGTAGATCGATGACATGTTGAGAATTTCATTTAACTCACCATCATGAGTGAGGGCCCCGGACCGCGAGAAGGGGCTTCTTCCTGGTGTGCAGGTTTGTCATTCACCTACCGACCCACGTTGTGTCCAAAGATCTTATAGCGGATCTTTGGTTGTGTCTCTCTGTCTTTTGCTCACTCCCTCCCTCCCTCCCTCCCTCTTTCTCTCGCGCTCTCTCTCCCGCTCCCCATATTGTCTCTCTCTAGCTCTCCCACTCCTTCTCTATCACCCTGTCCCCTCAGCATTCCCGGAATCATTGACGTTTTGTAGTAGACAAAAATGCTGGAGAAACCCTGCGGGTGAGGCAGCCGCCTGGCCCGCTGAGTTCCTCCAGCACTCTGTGTTTTTTGTTTGGCTCTGAAATTGAAGGTGGCTCAGCGGGACGGGCAGCGGCTCTGGGGAGAGGGTTGTGTTTCTGGTCGAGACCCTTCTTCAGACAATCACAAGTACTCTCATCGACGCGAGTTCAGTTCGGTCTGAAGAAGGGTCTTCTCTCCAGAGTCGCTGCGCTGCCTGTCCTGCTGAGTTACTCCAGCTTTATGTCTATCTTCAGAGAATTACAATTTCTCACGGGGGGCTTATAACGTCTCTAAACCCCTCTGGGACCCTCTGAACACGTCTAAACCCCCTCTAGCCCCCCTATTTCCCTCTATTCCCCTCTAAACAATTGTAAACACACCTGAACCCATCTGAAGCCCTCTAAACATCTCTAAACCGTTTAAACCCCTCTAAACTAGGAGGCTGCAAGGTGACTTGGATAGGCTGGGTGAGTGGGAAAATGCATGGGAGATGTGGATAAATGTGAGGTTATCCACTTTGGTGGCAAAAACAGGAAAGTAGACTATTATCTGAATTGTGGCCGATTAGGAAAAGGGGAGATGCAACGAGATGCAACGAAAAATGCTCACGGCAGACCAAACGTGTTAAACAGAAATTGGTCAGATATTGAGCTTTACACAGTGAGAAATCATGTGAAATAATCACTGAATTTAATTTTAAATGAATGTACCTGCATGTTATACTGTTTAGTTTGGAGATACCACCAGATAGTCTGGTTGATACAACCAGATCAGTTTGGAGATACAACCAGATTAGTTTGGAGATACAACCAGATTAGTTTGGAGATACAACCAGATAGTCCACTGAGTTCGCACCGACCAGCGATTTTTGTTACAGATTTGACAAATTTATTTGGCGGCCAATCAAACGCTGTCTCTAAGGGGGTTGCATCCAATCACCAACCAGCTTGCCTTAAAATTCTCGAAACTACACGAAATATAAACATACATAAATTTTTACTTTCCTAGAGTAGGGGCCCCGCCATCAGTTTTCTAATTGGGCCCCGCAATTCCTAGCACCGGCCCTGGGTATCAAACGTCAAAATATATCCCAAGGCTTTCACGGGAAGTCTTCACAAAATTTGGTATCAACCTACCTGTGGAAACATTGGATCAGAATCTTGGCTTAAGGAAGAAGGGAACATTTAATAAAGACATTTGAGTTTAGTTTGGTTTAGTTTAGAGATACAGCGCAGACACAGGCCCTTCAGCCGACTGGGTCCACATCGACCAGTGATCCCCGCATATTAACACTATCCTCTACACACTTGGCACATTCTTTTACATTTACCATGCCAATTTTCCTACATACCTGTACGTCTTAAGAGTTGGGGAGGATACCGAAGATCTTGGAGAAAACCCACGCAGGTCACGGGGAGAATGTACAAACTCCGTACAGACAGCGCCCATCGTCTGGATTGAACCCGGTTCTCTAGCGCTGCAATCGCTGTATGGCAGCAACTCTACCGCTCTGCCACCGTGCCGCCCTAGATGAGCTTAGGGTCTTTACAACTAAAGGGATAACGGTAATCAGAGTCCCCAATGACTGTAATCAGAGAAGGGCATAGTTGAGGAGCACTTTGATATTGAAGAATTGTATCATTAGAGGAAGTTACAGAGATAGCAAAGGATATGAAGACATTTGAAAAAAGGCAAGAACATTTTAAAATTAAGGGACTGCTGCAGGAGGAGTCAATGCCTCAACAGCCTGATAAATGAACAAGATGATTGTTCATTTATCAGCCAAAATGAACAACCTCCTATGTGATCCCACCACTGGCCACATCTTCCCATCTCCTCCCCTGTCTGCTTTCCGCAGAGACCGCTCCCTCCGTAACTCCCTGGTCAATTTGTCCCTTCCCACCCGAACCACCCCCTCTCCGGGCACTTTCCCTTGTAACCGCAAGAAATGCTACACTTGTCGCTTTACCTCTCCCCTTGACTTCATTCAAAGACCCAAGCAGTCTTTCCAGGTGCGGCAGAGGTTCACCTGCACCTCCTCCAAACTCATCTATTGCATCCGCTGCTCTAGATATCAGCTGCTCTTCATCGGTGAGACCAAGCATAGGCTTGGCGATCGCTTCGCTGAACACCTCCACTCGGTTCACAATAACCAAATGATCTCCCGGTGGCTCAGCACTTCAACTCCCCCTCCCATTCCGAATCCGACCTTTCTGTCCTGGGCTTCCTCCATGGCCAGAGTGAGGACCACCATAGGTTGGAGGAGCAGCACCTCATATTTCGCTTGGGCAGTTTGCACCCCAGCGGTATGAACATTGACTTCTCTAATTTCAGATAGTCCCTACTTTCTCCTCCCCTTCTCAACTCTCCCTCAGCCCACTGGCTCCTCCTCTTCCTTTCTTCTTCCTACCACCCCCCCCCCCCCCCCCCACCGCCACATCAGTCTGAAGAAGGGTTTTGACCCAAAACTTTGCCTATTTCCTTTGCTCCATAGATGCTGCCTCACCCGCTGAGTTTCTCCAGCATTTTTGTCTATCCAAGATGATCGAAGGTTTATTCTGCGGGGAAAATGCAAGGGAAGGCCAGCCAAGAAAGTACTGGAATGGTCAAGTTAAGAAGTTGTAAAGATAGGGATGAGGATTTAAGCCATAGACAACTCGAGCCAGCTCATGAGTGGGGACCTGCCCCGCAAAGAGTGGGTTGCCCTGAACCGGCTCCGTACAGGGGTCGGCGGTTCAACGCCAACATGCATTGCTGGGGGCTGCGTTCATCAGCAGCCTGCGTGTGTGGAGCAGACCAGCAAACAGCGCAGCACATCATATTCGACTGCGCTGTCTCTGTTTCCCCCTGGTGGAGGGGTAGACCTCACGGCCTTCGACAACAGCACATTGAACTGGCTACAGTGCCTGGAGGGCGTTGCATAACCTCTGCTGCCTCAAACGCAAGAAGAAGATGATTGGGGTTTCATTAAATGGGTGGAAGCAGGATTGAGTAGAGTGCCTGCATGATCAGATAAGGTTACCCAGGTTCAAAGATAGCACAAAGATTATGAGCATCTAATTCCAGCCACAGACAAGGCCACAACTGCAGCATAACATCTCAGATTCAGATTCAGATTCAGATTCAATTTTAATTGTCATTGTCAGTGTACAGTACAGAGACAACGAAATGCATTTAGCATCTCCCTGGAAGAGCGACATAGCAAATGATTTGAATAAATAATAATAAGTGATAATAAGTGTCCGGGGGGTGGGGGGGTGATTGGCAGTCACCGAGGTACGTTGTTGAGTAGAGTGACAGCCGCCGGGAAGAAGCTGTTCCTGGACCTGCTGGTTCGGCAACGGAGAGACCTGTAGCGCCTCCCGGATGGTAGGAGGGTAAACAGTCCATGGTTGGGGTGAGAGCAGTCCTTGGCGATGCTGAGCGCCCTCCGCAGACAACGCTTACTTTGGACAGACTCAATGGAGGGGAGCGAGGAACCGGTGATGCGTTGGGCAATTTTCACCACCCGCTGCAATGCCTTCCGGTCGGAGACAGAGCAGTTGCCATACCATACTGTGATGCAGTTGGTAAGGATGCTCTCGATGGTGCAGCGGTAGAAGTTCACCAGGATCTGAGGAGACAGATGGACCTTCTTCAGTCTCCTCAGGAAGAAGAGACGCTGGTGAGCCTTCTTGATCAGAGTTGAGGTATTGTGGGTCCAAGAGAGGTCATCGGAGATGTTGATTCCCAGGAACCTGAAGCTAGAAACACGTTCCACCTCCGTCCCGTTAATGTGGATGGGGGTGTGCGTGCCGCCCCTGGACTTCCTGAAGTCTACAATGAGCTCCTTGGTCTTCTTGGAGTTAAGGGCCAGGTTGTTGTCAGCGCACCATGCTGCTAAGTGCTGGACCTCCTCCCTGTAGGCCGACTCATCGTTGTTGCTGATGAGGCCAATCACCATTGTATCATCTGCATACTTCTATACTTAATACCCTGATCGATGAAGGGCAATGTACCAAAAAACTTCTTGATTATCCTATCTACCTGTGATGCCGCTTTCAGGGAACCATGTACCTGCACTCCTCGAACCCTCTGCTCCACAACACTCCCCAATGCCCTGCTATTCACCGTGAAGGTGCTGCCCTGGTTTGACTTCCCAAATGCAACATCTTGCGCATATCTGCATTAAACTCCAATAGCCATTCATCAGCCCACTTGCCCAGCTGATCAAGATTCCGCTGCAATTTCTGAAAGCCATCTTCACCATCTATGAAATCACCCACTTTAGTGTCATGCAAACCTACTGGTCACACCTTGTACATTCTCATGCAAATCATTGATATAATAGACAAACAGTAATGCGCCCGGCACCGCTCTATGAGGCACACCAATAGTCACAGGTGGATCAGCTGTGACCAGTATATATCTATAATGGTTAAACCTCATCTGTTATGCGTGAATCCATTGTAAATTGTAGACACATGATTAAGTTATAAATTAATGACATTATGGCTTTCTTTTGCTTTGCTACATCAAGATGAAGTAATCCATCCAGCAACAGCCTAAACTTCCATTTCCTTAACCCTCAGTGCACTATGACCATTGCATGCAGTGCAGACTTTCACTCAACTCCCAAATTGTAACCAGCACCTGGAAGTATGATGGTAGCAAGCAATTGGGCTATCGCCCCTTCCACCGCCTTCACAAACCACATCATCACCAGGTCAAAATCCTGAAAGTCTCCCACACAGGAATACTGTCACCACATGGACCACATTCAACCTTTGTGCAGTTGGAAATGGACTCACTGGTGCCATAAACAGTTCATCTCCGAGGTTGCCACTGAACCATATGCGAGGCAGAGGCAAGAGAACCACCACTCTGCTAAAACCAGCCTGTAACTCAGGATGCTCATGTTAGGCCCTGCATTCCTGAAATAGAAAATAATTCCTGGTCACTTCCTGGAGACTTATGCTCTGCAATTTCATGGGGACAAAAATCTTTAAATGTAAAGTGCTTTTATTAAATCTTGCCTGATTGTCAGTTTAAGATGTAGGTGAAATATAAGTAAAAACAGACAGAAGTGAGACAGGCATTGAAAAAAATGCATTTGTTAAATAGCAAACCTTTTGTCTACTTAAATAACCTTGGGTTACAAGTACGAAATTCGAAAATATAGAAGTACAATCTTTTGCATTATTCCTTCAACAATAATCCTAAACAAAATATTCAACGACTAAAACTCCTAATAAGAAATCCAAAGTGATCTTCAAACTAGGTCTGTGTTCCAGACATTTTTTCATTTGCACTTAACAATGACCATATTCTAGTACTAAGTTACTTAGCTTGTGAAATCTATGCATTAAAGATGTTGCTATGTTATTGTATTTTGTGTACTTGGAACAGCAATTGTTTTGCTAAAATTAGTCACCCTTTTATCACTAGTAACTGTCTATAGTCAGCCATCTTGGAGGTGTAAACCATTTTGTTTACTGATATTTTCAATCTCCCTGAATATTTTCCCACTTGCCTTTTGCAGGGCTGCCAACATTGGGTGAGAGTTGGGAGTGAGAAATTGAGAGAGACCAAGCCCGAGGGAGCATAGCGACCGCTGGGGGGGGGGGGGGGGGGGGGGGCAGTAGGGTGTCCCCCTCCCATTGGTATGGAACATTTGCATTTTCAGCTTGAAATTGTGTAATATGGTGCATACTGTAGCGAGTCTCATAACTTACACTTGAATGCAATATATATGCTTTAAATTGGATTGGAGCGTTTTTGAAAGGAGGGAGGCTGTGCGATCACTGATCACTGGCCTTGGGGGTACCCGGTGAGGGAGTGGAGCAACCGAGTGGGGAGAGGGTGTGGAAGAAGGGTGTCCCCCCTCCCAGGGTAGGAACTTTTTGAAATTTGATGTATTAAAATCATGTTTTAGTGCACCGTAGAAGTATGATTTCAATGTTTTTTGTATGAAGTATTTTTAAGAGGTAACTTTTTAAGGGGTAACTTTATCCACACAAAGGGTGATGGGTGTATGGAACAAGCTGCCAGAGGAGGTAGTTGAGGCAGGGACCATCCAAACATTTAAGAAAAAGTTAGACTGATACATGGATAGGACAGGTTTGGAGGTATGGACCAAAAGCAGGTGGCGTAGCTGGGACATGTTGGCGGGTGTGGGCAAGTTGCACCGAAGGGCCTGTTTTCACACTGTATCACTCTATGACTACATTCTACCTCCACCATGCATGAATGCTTCAAAATCAAGTGATCGAGTTTTATTGCCATATACTCAAGCATAGAAACATAGAAAATAGGTGCAGGAATAGGCCATCGGCCCTTCGAGCCAGCACTGCCATTCAATATGATCATGGCTATTCATCTAAGATCAGTGCCTCTTTCCTGTTTTTTCCCCATATCCCTTGATGTCGTTAGCCCCAAGAACTGAATGTAACTCTCTCTTGAAAACATCCAGTGAATTGGCCTGCACTGCCTTCTGTGGCAGAGAATTCCACAGATTCACAACTCTCTGCGTGAAGAAAGTTTGTTCTCATCTCAGTCCTAACTGGCCCCCCCTTTATTCTTAAACTGAGACCCATGGTTCTGAACATCGGGAACATTTTTCCTGCAGTTACAGTAAGTGAAAATCTAGCAGGCAAGCAGGATGCTTTCTCCAACCACCCCCATTTGAAGTCCACTTTCTTCCACCGTATCTACCCAGTGCTTGGTACTTACTTCCAGCAGCCACTGGTTGTCCTCCAGGATGCACCGAGCCGCAGCCTGATCCATGCCGGTCACCTGGGTGAATTCGGCACAGAGACTCTCACGGCAGCGGCGCAAGGCTTCGACGCCTCCGACGGCCCGGGACTCTTACACTGAGGCTGCTCCATGGCCGAAGCTGCAGTGAGCGACTCGCCAGCCTGGCAAACACTCTCCAGCCCCGCTCCCCGTCCGCATCTGTCCCCGCCGCTGCTTCTGCTTCCAACACCCGCGGCCCATGCAGTTGATATGAGTTTTGAAATTTTCGTTGATCACAGAATTTCTCACAACAGAGTGAGATAAATTTGAGATCAGCGTGAGAATTTGGTGAAATGCGTGATTCTCACGCTCAATGCATGGGAGTTGGCAGCCCTGCCTCTCTATCCCCCTCTCCCTCCCCTCCCCTCTCTCCCTCCCACCTCACTCTCATCCCTCTCTCTCCCCCTCCTCCCCCTCGCACTCTCCCCTCCCCCTCTGTCTCACCCCTCTCCCCTCTCTCCCCCCTCTCTCTCCTCTCTCCCCCCTCTCTCTCCCTCTCTCTTCCCCCTCTCTCCCTCCCACCTCACTCTCCCCTTTTCTCTCGTCCCCTCTCCTTTCTCTCCCCCCTCCCCTCCCTTCTCTTTCCCTTAACTCTCTCACCCCTCTCTTTCCCCTAACTCTCTCCTCTCTATTTCTCCTAATTCTTTCTCTCCCCCCTCTCCCCTCTTCTTTCTCTCTCCCTCTCATCCCCCCTCTCTCTCTTTCTCCCTCCCTCTCTCTCCCTCTCTACACACTCTCCCCTCTCTGTCTCTCCCTCTCTCCCCCATTTCTCCCTCCCACCTCACTCCCCCTGGCTCTCTCTCCCCTCTGTCTCTATCTCATCTCTCTCTCTTTCCCCCTCTCTCCTTTACCACCCCTCTCCCATTCTCTCCTACCCTCTCCTTCCTCTCCACCCCCTCTCTCTTCCCTCTTTCTTCCCTCTCACCCCTCTCTCTCTCTTCCCTCTCTCTCTTCCCCCCCCTCCCACCTCACTCTCCCCATGCCATTCAATGACATATGAAGAAGGAGGAGCATTTCAACCCAATGCCTCTGGAAATTGCAGAAAGCTATAAATTTGGCACTAGAAACCAGAAGCAGAATGAGACAATCAATGAGTACATTGTTGCCTTGAAAAACTTAACTTTGCACTGTAACTTTAGAACCTTTCTCGGACACGCACTACGTGACAGATTTGTTTGTGGTCTAGTGGATGAACGAATTCAGTCCAAACTCATGAACACTCCAGATCTTACATTTGAGAAAGCATGCAAGATTGCTACAACAATGGAGATGGCATCAAAGAATGCTCGCGAGTTTCGTCCACCACGGACTGCTGTGGCCGTTTACAGTCACAAGGCGGTGCCTATGGCCAAACCAAGAGGCACTAAACCGAAACAAAAGTATGGCGGGGAGCCGAGTTCAGCCAATTATTGTTGCAACGGTAATCACTCATCCCAATTTTGTCAGTTCAAAATGGCCAAGTGCTTTAACTGCCAGAAGAAAGGCCATATCGCCTCAGCATTTCGGGCCAAGCTTAAAACAGGAAACCAACAATCTGCGGGAAACAAGCAACAACACCAGAGAGGAGTTCACAACTTGGAGGTGAACCCAGATGGAAATGAACTTGGGTTGTACACCATTTATGCAACCAACATCGATAAGTCTACAACCAGCCAAGGCAAGGACTTTTGAACTAAACTATTGATTAATGAACAGTTAATCGATATGTGTATTGACACGGCAGCAGATTGTTCGGTCATGAGCAAAGACCTGTACGAGACAATGTTCCCGCAGACACCATTGTTTGAGAGTAAGGTCAAGCTGGGAACCTACTCGGGCAAAGTTTTGAGGACATGCGGACAAATGAACTGTAAAGTTCAGCATAAAGGTTAGTCAGTAACATTGCCCATCATAGTGGCCAGCTACAGAAATAAACCAACCATCCTTGGAAAGGATTGGCTGAGTAGAATAGACTGGAAAAACATTTTCAGCGTCAATGTATCCAAACGTCGTAAGCAAACATGCAGAGATTTTTACACAGGAATAACAGGGTACTCTGCACACATTTGACTTAAGCAAGATGTGAGACCTGTTTATTGTCGACCAAGACCTGTACCATATGCACTAAAGCAACAAGTGGAGGTAGAACTCGACAGGTTAGAGCGGAATGGAGTACTCGTGAAGACAGACCAGAGTAATTGGGCAACGCCAATTGTGGCCGTACCCAAGGCCGACAAAACTGTTCAACTATGTGGTGACTACAGAGTAACAATCAACCAAGCCATTGACGATGAACAATATCCATTACCAACCTCACAAGATCTGTACGCAGAACAACTCAATGTCGACAAGGAAAGTCTGCAGTACTTGACTATCAACACACATAAGGGCTTGTATTCATATACAAAGCTGCCCTATGGAGTGAAATCCTCCCTGAAAAATTTCCAGTCTGTCATGGACAAAATGTTACAAGGCATTCCGCACTGTGTGTGCAACCAGGATGACCTATTGATATTCACAGAGGGCATGGTAGAACATCTGGGAATCCTCGAGCAAGTTCGCACACGACAGAACTGCCACAATGTCAAACTGCGACAAAGTTAATGTGCATTTGCGCAGTCAGAGATGGTCTACCTTGGATTCAAAGTAGATGCCAACGGACTTTGCCCTGTGAAGACGAAAGGTGAAGCAATAGTGAATGTTCCAAAACCCAATAATGTGTCAGAGCTACAATCATTCCTTGGGATGGTGCAGTTCTATGAACGATTCCTTCCAGATTTAGCAACTGTGCAAAGCCACTACATCATCTGCTACAAAAAGCTGTGAAATGGACGTGGGGAAAGGAACAGCAATGTGCATATGACATCTGCAAGGAAAACTTGAAAAGTGACAAACTCCTTGTTCACTACGATACGACACACGAGATGAAACTTGATTGTGATGCTTCAAGTTATGGTGGAGGTGCAGTGATCTCCCATGTATGAATGACGGACAGGAAAAGCCTATTGTTTTTGCATCCCGCACCCTATCATCGAGTGAACGCAATTATGCACAGATAGAAAAGAAAGCATTCAGCATCGTGTTCGGAATTAAGTAATTCCATCAGTTTCTTCTCGGCAGACCATTCACCCTAGTGACTGATCACAAGCCACTACTAGTGATACTTGGTCCCAAGTCAGCTATAACTTCCATGGTACACAAAATTGCTGGGGAAACTCAGCGGGTGCAGCAGCATCTATGGAGCGAAGGAAATAGGCGACGTTTCGGGCCGAAACCCTTCTTCAGACTGATGGGGGGTCCATGGCGCTGGGCAATTTTGCTGTCCCAGTATGACTACAAGGTTGAGTACAGAAGCTCCAAGCAGGGGCGGAAAACCCAGGGGGGCCAGAGGGGACACGTCCCCCCCATGTTTTGAGAGGTGGGGGACATCCCCCCAACTTTTTCTAATCCCGATTTTAAAATCTCCCCTTTTAGCGCTGGATTGAGCCTCCGAAGCCTCGTGTGAGTGCGCGCATGCGCGCGTGACCGCCAAAAAATTGTGTCCCCCGTCCCCTCCATGTTTTGATAGTGAGTTCCGCTCTTGGCTCCAAGTGCAATGCAGTTGCAGAAGCGTTGTCCCGGTTGCCCCATGAGAACTCTGACATGGGACGTGAGAACTCAATCTACACACTGCAATTTGTAGATGAAGACTTTCCAGTGACTGCAACAGAAATTGCAGCAGAAACAGAGAAAGACACTGTGCTAAAATGGGTCTATGAACAGACATTGAACGGTTGGACTGAAATCGATAGTGGATTGAACTCAGTTCTGAACTCAGAGCTGAAGCCTTTCCATAATCGATGCCATGAATTATCATGTGAGCAGGGATGCATTAAGTGGGGTTACAGAGTAGTTGTACCAGAGTCTTTGAGAAACAAAGTTATGAATGAACTTCATGCTGAACATCCTGGCAAAGTAAGCATGAAATCAATTGCCAGAAGTTTTGTGTATTGGCCTGGTAGTGATAGTGACATCAAGTCACCGATGAGCAAATGTAGCGTCTGCCAAAATTGCCAGAGTAAACCACCTAAAACACCACTGTAACACTGGTCATGGCCGTAGACCTTTTCAGAGAGTTCAGGTAGATTTTTGTGAAAAGGGTAATGATCACTTTCTGGTACTATTAGATAGTCATTCCAAATGGATTGAGGTTAAGCATGTGGGGTCAGCACTACTACTGAGTGTATCACAGATGAGTTGAGATCAATTTTTGCATGCCATGGTTTACCAGAAAAACTTGTTTCTGGTAACGGGCCTCATTCGTTCAGAAAGTTCAAAGAGTTCATGCAGCAGAATGGTGTAAAACACACACTTGTTCCCCCATACTATCCAGCCTCCAACGGGTCGGCAGAAAGATTGATTGTTAAGATTGAAAGATTGTCAAAAATGCCGTAAAAAATCAGGTTTTGCAGGGTAGTTCAAAGCTCAGCATGAAACATTGTTTGGCTAGTTTCTTGCTGAAGTACAGAACTACACAACGCACAACAAGTTACTCACCTGCAGAACTGTTGATGAAGAGAGGACTAAGAATACACCTAAGTCTAGTTCAACCCAATTTGGCCTTGAGAGTTGAGCAAACAGTTAAGTCAAAAACACCATTTTGATTCCCACAAAAAGGAGAGATACTTCAAGCGAGATGAGCAGGTTCGTCTTCTCAGTCCTCCCAACAAGTCCAGTCGAGATAAATGGGATGTTGGGAAAATAGTGGAAGTGTGTGGAACAAAAATACACTTAGTTGAAGTTGGAGATAGGATCAAAAGTGTTCATGTTGATCAAATGATTCCAGCCAAAAATGAACCAAAAACTGAGCACGGTCCTAATCCCTGAGATTTTATCTGAAAGTGAGTTGGAAGAGACCACTGTGATTGAAACACAAAGTTCAGTTAGTACAGACAAAGAAACAGATTCCTCTGGTCAAAATCAGGGTACTAAAACAAGCCTACAGTTGAGTCAACACCTAAACCTGTTACACCTGTTACTGTTAGATGATCAGGCAGGATCCGTGAACCAGTAGTCAGGTTAGGTTTGTAAGTTAAATAAATCACTGCACAAGTAAACAAAAATGCGTAGATATGTAAAATAAATATATTATGTTATCATTTAGAATTTCATCAAAACTGGTTTAAATCGAGTATCACAACAACAAAATTGTAACTGAGTACTTAGATTTAATACTTTAAAAAAGGAGAGCAGTGTAATGTATTCATACATATTCATGTGTATGTTAATGAGTTGGTGTTCCATATAAGCAGGGAATGATAGGTAATAAATCTCTCTCTCGTGATCCAGGCAACCAGTGTGTAAGTTGTTATTCATTCTGCCGTCCGGAATATAACAATACCTTTCCCGGTTTCCCTCAAAATCATGGACACATGTACCTGTACTCCTGGATTCTTCGGCTCTACTGTTCACTATGAAGGCCCTGTTCTCATTTGACTTCCCAAAATGCAACATTTCACACTTGTTTGAATTAATGTCCATTTACCATTCCTCAGCCTGCTTACCCAGCTGATCAAGATCACATTGTAACTCTTGATAAACACCTTCACTATCTGTGTCATCTGCAAACTTACTAATCATGCCTTATACATTCTCATCCAAATTGTTGGTATAAATCACAACTAGCAATGGGCCCAGAACTAATCACTGAGGTACAGTGGCACTATCGTCTGTGGTGATTAAGTGCTTTGAGAGGTTGGTTATGGTGCACATCAACTCCTACCTCGACAAGAACCTCGACCAACTACAGTTCGCATACCGCCACAACAGGTCAACGAAGGATTCAATTTCACTGGCTCTCCACTCCGCACTGGGCCACTTGGACAATAAAAACGCCTAGATCAGGCTGTTGTTTATAGACTACAGCTCAGCGTTTAATACCATCATCCCTTCCAAGCTGGTTACACGACGCCCCATCGGGTGACCGGGGGGCTCAAACGTGTGGAGTACTTGTGGTTGAGCAAGCCCCCGCTCAGCCGGAAGTACTCATCGGACCCAGGCGCCGTAATCCATCCCGGGAGCCGGTCCCACACAAATTGAGCCGCCTTTCCTCGACACCCTTCGTCTCCCTCCGAGACGCAGGGAGGCGTGTCCTGTACAGGCTCCTCCTCCACACCCTGCACTTCCTCGCCCTGGTCCACCGTCCGGACACCAAGTGGCGGTCGGTGTTGCCTTCCAGTCGCGAGGGGGGCCCCCGGTGGGGGTCCCTCTACGCAGGGATTCTCCCCCTCTACATTGGGGACCTGGGGTGGAGGGTATTGCACTGAGGTGTTCCCTGCAACCTGTTTCTCTCGCGGTTCACAGACTCGCCAGCCGCCTGCCACTTTTGCGGGCTGGAAGAGTCTGTGTACCACGTGTACATGGAGTGCGTGAGGCTGCAGCCACTGTTTGAATATCTAAAGGGGCTGCTCCTTGCCTTCTGGCTGCATTTTTCACCCACCATCCTCATCTTTGGACACCCTGTGCGTAGGGGAGAGGGTAGGGCTGAAGATGTGCTGGTTGGGTTGCTCCTGGGCCTGGCCAAGCTGGCCATCCGCGAGTCACGGCACCAGACGGTGGAGGGCTCTACCCGAGCCGGCTGCCTGCCCCTTTTCCGGGGATACGTCCGTGCCCGGGTGCGGATGGAAAGGGAATAAGCCCTGTCTACGGGCACCCTGAGGGAGTTCCGCGACCGCTGGGCACTGAGGGAGGTTGAATGTATCCTTGACAAGGATTGTAATATAGTTGTTTAGCAGTTGATTAGCATAATTGTTGATCTTGCATTATGGTGGTGTTTTGTTTTATTGTATTGTAAATACAATTTTAATATTTGAATAAATTTTTTTTTATTTTATTTTTTTTAATCAAAAATAAGCTGGTTACACGACGCCCCATCAGGTGACCGGGGGGCTCAAACGTGTGGAGTACTTGTGTTTGAGCAAGCCCCCGCTCAGCCGGAAGTACTCATCGGACCCAGGCGCCGTAATCCATCCCGGGAGCCAGTCCCACACAATTTGAGCCGCCTTTCCTCGACACCCTTCGTCTCCCTCCGAGACGCAGGGAAGCGTGTCCTGTACAGGCTCCTCCTCCACACCCTGCACTTCCTCGCCCTGGTCCACCGTCCGGACACCAAGTGGTGGTCGGTGTTGCCTTCCAGTCGCGAGGGGGGCCCCCGGTGGGGGTCCCTCTACGCAGGGATTCTTCCCCTCTACATTGGGGACCTGGGGTGGAGGGTATTGCACTGAGGTGTTCCCTGCAACCTGTTTCTCTCGCGGTTCACAGACTCGCCAGCCGCCTGCCACTTTTGCGGGCTGGAAGAGTCTGTGTACCACGTGTACATGGAGTGCGTGAGGCTGCAGCCACTGTTTGAATATCTAAAGGGGCTGCTCCTTGCCTTCTGGCTGAATTTTTCACCCACCATCCTCATCTTTGGACACCCTGTGCGTAGGGGAGAGGGTAGGGCTGAAGATGTCCTGGTTGGGTTGCTCCTGGGCCTGGCCAAGCTGGCCATCCGCGAGTCACGGCGCCAGACGGTGGAGGGCTCTACCCGAGCCAGCTGCCTGCCCCTTTTCCGGGGTTACGTCCGTGCCCGGGTGCCCAGGGAATACGCCCTGTCTGCGGACACCCTGAGGGAGTTCCGGGACCGCTGGGCTCCGCAGGGTGTTGAATGTATCCTCAATAAGGATTGTATCATAGGTGTATAGTAGTTTATTACATGTTTGTATTGTATTATGGTGGTGGGTTCTGGCTTGTTTTATTGTAGTGTAATATTATTTTTTAATAATTGAATACATTTATATTTAAAAAAAAAAAAAAAAATAAATAAATAAAAAGCTGGTTACACGAGGAGGTGTGGTGATTAGGAGCTCCCATCCAGACACAAGAACTAGTGTGTTTTATCATCTTTATGGAATTCGGAGGAGATACAGCGGTACTTTAAACACCTTTGTGTATCGCTGTGACGCTGCAGAGACTTGTTTTAAAGTTTTCTGCTTGTTTTGGGACTGCGAGAAGTCTTATCAATTGACTGCGTAGCTCCCACCATGGTGGCTGGCAACCTGCCAGGAAACTGTTTGCGAACCAAAAGAGGGGAGAAAAATCTTTCTGGACTTGTACAACTGCGCCTAGAACAACCCCCTTACTGCCTCGTCGGTGCTGACCGGCCCGGTCTGGTTTTCGTGTGGTGTGGGAGGTTTTCTGCACCTGCACCGTCTCAACCTTCTTTTGCGGCCTTGGAGCATGGAGCTGACGACGAATCTTCCTTTCTCTCAGCAAGACAGGTTCTCTGGCAGGCAGGTTTGCCACTGCTACAAGGGTGGTTTTAAACTGAATAAGGGGGGTGGGGTGTCGAATGGGATAGTGGAGGATGGGGTTAAAGGGTTTCTTAAATGTGGGAGCATAGAGACAGAGGGGTGTAAAATGAGGGTAGAAGCAATAGGTAGCAAGGTGAAAAGTAAAAGTGGCAGGCAGACAAAACCAGGGCAAAAATCAGAAAGGGTCACTTTTCAACATAATTGTATAAGGGGTAAGAGTGTTGTAAAAACAAGCCTGAAGGCTTTGTGTCTCAATGCAAGGAGCATTCGTAATAAGGTGGATGAGTTGAATGTGCAGATAGCTATTAATGACTATGATATAGTTGGGATCACGGAGACATGGCTCCAGGGTGACCAAGGCTGGGAGCTGAACATCCAGGGATATTCAATATTCAGGAAGGATAGAGAGAGGAAAAGGAGGTGGGGTAGCATTGCTGATTAGAGAGGAGATTAACGCAATGGAAAGGAAGGACATTAGTTTGGAGGATGTGGAATCGGTATGGGTAGAGCTGCGAAACACTAAGGGGCAGAAAACGCTGGTGGGTGTTGTGTACAGGCCACCTAACAGTAGTAGTGAAGTTGGAGATGGTATCAAACAGGAAATTAGAAATGCGTGCGACAAAGGCAAAACAGTTATAATGGGTGACTTCAATCTACATATAGATTGGGTGAATCAAATTGGCAGGGGTGCTGAGGAAGAGGATTTCTTGGAATGTATGCGGGATAGTTACCTAAATCAACATGTAGAGGAACCAACGAGAGAGCAGGCTAATTTAGACTGGGTATTGAGTAATGATGAAGGGTTAGTTAGCAGTCTTGTTGTACGTGCCCCCTTGGGCAAGAGTGACCATAATATGGTTGAGTTCTTCATTAGGATGGAGAGTGACATTGTTAATTCAGAAACAATGGTTCTGAACTTAAAGAAAGGTAACTTTGAGGGTATGAGACGTGAATTGGCCAAGATTGACTGGCAATTAATTCTAAAAGGGTTGACGGTGGAAATGCAATGGAAGACATTTAAAGACTGCATGGATGAACTACAAAAATTGTTCATCCCAGTTTGGCAAAAGAATAAATCAGGGAAGGTAGTGCATCCGTGGATAACAAGGGAAATCAGGGATAGTATCGAAGCAAAGGATGATGTGTACAAATTAGCCAGAAAAAGCAGCATACCGGAGGACTAGGAGAAATTCAGAGACCAGCAGAGGAGGACAAAGGGCTTAATTAGGAAAGGAAAAATAGATTATGAAAGAAAACTGTCAGGGAACATAAAAACTGACTGCAAAAGTTTTTATAGATATGTGAAAAGAAAGAGATTAGTTAAAACAAATGTAGGTCCCTTGCAGTCAGAAACAGGTGAGTTGATCATGGGGAACAAGGATGTGGCGGACCAATTGAATAACTACTTTGGTTCCGTCTTCACTAAGGAAGACATAAATAATCTGCCGGAAATAGCAGGGGACCGTGGGTCAAAGGAGTTGGAGAAATTGAGTGAAATCCAGGTTAGCCGGGAAGTGGTGTTGGGTAAATTGAATGGATTAAAGGCCGATAAATCCCCAGGGCCAGATAGGCTGCATCCCAGAGTATTTAAGGAAGTAGCTCCAGAAATAGTGGATGCATTAGTAATAATCTTTCAAAACTCTTTAGATTCTGGAGTAGTTCCTGAGGATTGGTGGGTAGCAAACGTAACCCCACTTTTTAAGAAGGGAGGGAGAGAGAAAACGGGGAATTACAGACCAGTTAGTCTAACATCGGTAGTGGGGAAACTGCTAGAGTCAGTTATTAAAGATGGGATAGCAGCACATTTGGAAAGTGGTGAAATAATTGGACAAAGTCAGCATGGATTTACAAAAGGTAAATCATGTCTGACGAATCTTATAGAATTCTTCGAGGATGTAACTAGTAGCGTGGATAGGGGAGAACCAGTGGATGTGGTGTATCTGGACTTCCAGAAGGCTTTCGACAAGGTCCCACATAAGAGATTAGTATACAAACTTAAAGCACATGGCATTGGGGGTTCAGTATTGATGTGGATAGAGAACTGGCTGGCAAACAGGAAGCAAAGAGTAGGAGTAAACGGGTCCTTTTCACAATGGCAGGCAGTGACTAGTGGGGTACCGCAAGGCTCAGTGCTGGGACCCCAGCTATTTACAATATATATTAATGATCTGGATGAGGGAATTGAAGGCAATATCTCCAAGTTTGCGGATGACACTAAGCTGGGGGGCAGGGTTAGCTGTGAGGAGGATGCTAGGAGACTGCAAGGTGACTTGGATAGGCTGGGTGAGTGGGCAAATGTTTGGCTGATGCAGTATAATGTGGATAAATGTGAGGTTATCCATTTTGGTGCAAAAACAGGAAAGCAGACTATTATCTAAATGGTGGCCGACTAGGAAAAGGGGAGATGCAGCGAGACCTGGGTGTCATGGTACACCAGTCATTGAAAGTAGGCATGCAGGTGCAGCAGGCAGTGAAGAAAGCGAATGGTATGTTAGCTTTCATAGCAAAAGGATTTGAGTATAGGAGCAGGGAGGTTCTACTGCAGTTGTACAGGGTCTTGGTGAGACCACACCTGGAGTATTGCGTACAGTTTTGGTCTCCAAATCTGAGGAAGGACATTATTGCCATAGAGGGAGTGCAGAGAAGGTTCACCAGACTGGATAGACTTGGTTTATACTCTCTAGAATTTAGGCGATTGAGAGGGGATCTTATAGAAACTTACAAAATTCTTAAGGGGTTGGACAGGCTAGATGCAGGAAGATTGCTCCCGATGTTGGGGAAGTCCAGGACAAGGGGTCACAGCTTAAGGATAAGGGGGAAATCCTTTAAAACCGAGATGAGAAGAACTTTTTTCACACAGAGAGTGGTGAATCTCTGGAACTCCCTGCCACAGAGGGTAGTCGAGGCCAGTTCATTGGCTATATTTAAGAGGGAGTTAGATGTGGCCCTTGTGGCTAAGGGGATCAGAGGGTATGGAGAGAAGGCAGGTACGGGATACTGAGTTGGATGATCAGCCATGATCATATTGAATGGCGGTGCAGGCTCGAAGGGCCGAATGGCCTACTCCTGCACCTAATTTCTATGTTTCTATGTTTCTATGTAAGACCGAGGGAGATAAGAGGCTTTCCAACAACAAGACTGCAGACAAATCCCTTTCGTTGCTGTAGGAGAGGCGAAGAACAGCTGGGATTGCCTGCGAAGGTCAGCAGCTCGCCAGGGAGGCAGTTTTTCGGGCGAGCCGCCATTATCAGCGTTTGAGGCGACACCACTTGCCTCCCTCCCTCGAACTGTTCCATTTGTTTTTGTCTTTGGATTTGGCCTCATGCCATTTGGACTGTCTGTGTCTCAAGCATTATACAAGTGCTATGTTTTAAATTGTAGCGCCTGATACCATGCTGGGTCAGTGTTCCGAGGGAGCAGGGCCTTCCAGGAGCTATGCAAAGGTGGCTGGTTCAGTTGCTTCGGCTGCTGCTCTGGGGGCCCGGTTCTCCACGAGGATCCTGCCTTTCGAGCATGGAATAAGGTGCTACTTGCCCCCTCATATGAACCTGGAAGACTGCTTGGCTGCTGTGGCTGTGGTGGCCAAGCCCGCAGGCGTCCTGTACGTGGGCAGGATGTTTGGGAAGGCCGTGTTCTTCCTCGAGTCTGTTGAGAGGGTAAACGCGGCCGTGAGTAAAGGGATCTCAGTGGGGGGGAACATTCCTGCAGGTCGAGCCCTTGGCGACCACCGCACAGCAGGTGGTCCTGTCTCACGTCCAGGAGGAGGTAGTTGACGGGCGTTTCTGTGTCCAGCAGGATGGGCGTGATTTCATAATCTACTGGACATCGGAGTGCCCAAGGTGCCATGCCTGTAAGGAAGTGGGGCATATTGGGAGGAAGGAGGAATTGCCCCAAATCCCGGGCAGGGCCCTCCACTTCCGGTGCCACTAACCCCACCTCCCCCGGCTCCCACCGCTCCCACTCCCCCTGTAGCTGAGGCAGCAGAGCACGGGTGGTCATGGGGAGGGTCAAAAGAAGGGGGTGCTAGGTGTCGAAGAAGGTGAAGCACCTAGAGAACAAAACCCCCAGGTACAAGAATGATCCACCCATCCCATCACCTCCCTGTCTGCAAGCCCTGTATTCCAGCCGGGGGCGGTGGGGATCGGGCGGGAGAAGGGGGTGCCACAGACGAAGGTTGCTCAGGTGACCCCAGAGTCTGTGAGCCCCTCCCCATCGAAAAATAGGAGGAATCTCTCTAGGGAGGAGCGGAAGAGGGACGAACGGGAACTCTCCAGGGGGGAGGGGAGTACTGTGGTGGAGGAAAACTCCCGCCCTCTGGTTCGGGCCCCGGTCCCATGTTCTGGAGAGGATTCTGGGGAGGGTGGCGATGGGGACCACTCGGGTGATATGGAACAGGGGGAAGATTCCTATTGGGGAGGGAGTCCCGCATCTGGCCCCTGAGGAAGCCCAGGAGCAACCCACCCAGGATGAAGCGCAGAGCAGGCCTCTGGAGGTAGAGGCTGTACGCGGGGAGGGGGTTGGGGAAACCAGTCCTTCTCTCCCTCAGGACCTGGCTCCAGAGGGAATCCCTGAGTCTGGTGCAGCGGAGTCCACTCTTGGTCCAACTGGGGGAGGGATAGTCGCTCCCACTGTCGATGGTCTTGACTCCCCGGGTATATCTGGGGAAGGCCCCTCTGCCACTGGCCCCAGGGTGGGGACTGAGGTGGAGGAGAGACCAGCGGGTGGGGAAGAGGCAATGGCCACACAGGAAGGGGCGGCAGTATCGAGCTCTAAGGGTGTGTCCGGGGATGGGGACGGTGTCTCCATCTGCAGTGAGCAGGTGGAAGGGGACTCCTCGGACAATGAATCAATGGATGTTCTTGCTCCCCCCGACGCCACTCCACTCATTCCGGTGGAGAAAATCCGCAAGTTCTTCCAGGCCACCGAAGGAGCCCAACATCAGCCCAGACCGGCCTCCCTCCAGTGGCCAAACCTCCAGGGGCTCACCAGCTCACTGAACCACATCCTCAGAAAGAGGGGGAGGGGCAAGGGGATGAAGGGGAATGACCGGCGTCAGCTCAGATCCTTCTTGGACGACCTGGAGAAGGGTGCCAAGACCAAGAGCAGCGCCATTCCTGTTGATGGTAGAGGGACCAGTAGAGCGTCCCTTGTAGCCAGGGTCCGGAGGGCAAGGAGCACCGCTACTCCACCGAGGGTCCGCAAGGGGTGGCTCTGCTGTCAGTGACCGAAGGACTGGTGACAGGATCTAGGGAGTAGGCAGGGCTGAGATGTCCTGGTTGGGTTGCTCCTAGGCCTGGCCACGCTGGCCATCCGCGGGTCACGGCGCCAGGCAGAAGAGGGCTTTGCCCGAGCCAGATGCTTGCCCCTTTACCGGGGTTGTACAGTAGTTACTAGAATATTTGTAATATAGTTGTTTGATGATTTTGTAACATAGTGGTGGGTATGTTCCCATGGTTTTGTTTTTTTGGGGTTTTTGTAACGTGTGGGAATTGAAATAAATTATTTTTTGATACAAAAATAAAAGCTGGTTACCAAGCTCACGGAACTGGGTCTATGCGCATCCCTCTGCATTTGGATCCTCTATTTCCTCATACACAGACCACAGTCTGTTCAAATTGGAGGAACCACTTCATCCTCAGTAACAATTAGCACGGGAGCACCTCAAGGCTGTGTGCTCAGCCCCCTGCTTTACTCACTCTATACCCATGACAGTGTAGCCGGTCATAGTGCGAACTCCATCATCAAGTTCGCCGACAACACCACTGTGGTTGGACGAATCACAGATGGGGACGAGTCAGAGTATAGAAGTGAGATCGACCGACTGACCAAATGGTGCCAGCACAACAACCTGGCCCTCACCATCAGTAAGACCAAGGAACTGATTGTGGACTTTGGTAGGGGAAGGATGAGGATCCACAATCCTGTTTATATCAATGGGATGATGGTGGAAAGGGTCAATAACTTCAAATTCCTGGGCGTGCATATATCAGAAGATCTTTCCTGGACCCAGCACACAGATGCAATTGTAAAGAAGGCACATCAGCGACTCTACTTCCTGAGAAGATTACGGAGATTTGGCATGTCGAAGAGGATTCTCCTAATCCTCTACAGGTGCACGGTAGAGAGCATTCTGACTGGCTGCATCGTGGCCTGGTTCGGCAACTTGAACGTCCAGGAGCGAAAAAGACCACAAAAAGTTGTGACCACTGCCCAGTCCATCACCCGCTTTGACCTCCCCACCGTTGAAGGGATCTATCGTAGTCACTGCCTCAAAAAGGCAGCCAAAATCATCAAGGACCCACACCATACTGGCCACACACTCATCTCACCATTGCCATCAGGAAGAAGGTACAGGAGCCTGAAAACTGTAACGTCCAGGTTCAGGAACAGCTGCTTCCTCACAGTCTTCAGGATATGAAACACAACGAATAAGCTCTGAGCTCTGAACTGCAAAAGACTATATTATTATTTGTTATTTGAACTATATTTGTTATTTATTGAACTTTTTCTTTTTTTTCCCCGTTATGTACAATGTTTACATATTCACATATTCTGTTGTGCTGCAGCAAGTAAGAATTTCATTGTCCCATCCGGGACATATGACAATAAAACACTCTTGAATCTTGACACCATTAGTCACAGGCTTTAGTCCAAAAAATAACCTCCACCACCAGTCTCTGCTTCCTTCCATGAAATCAATTCTCTATCCAGACAGCTAGCTCTTCCTGCAACCCATGCGATCTACCTTTCAGAGCAGCTTACCATGTGAACCTTATCAAAGGCCTTGCTGAAGTTCATATCTTTACATCTACGGCCTTGCCTCTTGTTTACTTGTTCAAAAAAGTCAATCAAATTCATGAGACACGATCTCCCATGACTATGGCTAATCAACCCTGTCTTTCCAAATAAATTTGTATCTTATTCTTCAAAATTGTCTCCAGTAACTTTCCTACTTCCTATATTAGGCATACAGTTATATATACTTCCTATATTAGGCATATTAGGCTACAGTTCCCAGGTTTTTCTTTGCAGCCCATCATAAATAGAAGCACAACATTTCTAGTTCACCCATAAAATGACCATCATTAAGGCTTTCTTCTGCTTTGAAGGAATGGGTTTTTTTTGCAGTAAAAATGCTGTGTCAATACCAGTTAGTTTATTACTTAATGATCCAACTCTATCCAAAGGTTGTCATGAGAGACTTCTTTGAAATACCGAGAAAACAAGGTGATGGGTCCCAAGTCAGAAGGTTTGGAAAACAGTGAGAGAGGGTTTAATTTAAAGAAGGAAATTATATATGTATTTTTAAATATAGGAGAGGAAACAGAGTTTGAAGTTAGATTTGCAAATTCAGTTACACATTCCACAGTTGACTCGAGGAGGAGGAGGAGGTCTAGCCAATCATGAATTGGAGGAATGGCACTCTAATTGCAAAGGGAAAGGAGGCAGGGTGGAATCAGGGTGGAATCAAGCTGATTACAAAGGAAGTGCTCAAACTGGTCCTGGAGTGAGGTTAGTCTGAGGCACTGATTGTCACAGGGCAGTCATGGCATTCACAGGTGGGGTGTCTGGTCGGGAGGTGTAGATCAACCATATTAATCTCTGTCAATATAACCATCACCACACATATTATACATGATACACATTCCACCATGTAATCCAGTCCGGGATTTGAGTGAGGAATGCAGTTACAGATAACAACCCTGTTCGGCCCGGAGCTCGGCAGTCTGCAAGATGATACGAGTGCAGCAGTGTGTATTATTCTCTTTGCATACGTTTTAATAAAAGCTTTGTGGTTCACCCAATACTTTGTAATGGTTTGATTACAAAACATGGTGTCAGAACATTTCGACCACTTCTCCATTTCATTTGGCTGAATTTATTTTAGTTTGTTTACTTGTACTGTCTTCTTGCCATGGCTGGAGCCTTTCATAAACCTGCCCCGCTAGTGTTTGATGGTGACCTTGCTGATCGTTGGCGCATCTTTGAAGTAGAATATGTAGTGTTCATCCACGCGGCACACCGTGATGCGCCCACTGATGTACAAGCTCCAATTCTCCTCAACGTGGCGGGCACCGAAGCCAGACTACGGGCACAGGATTTCAACTACGCACCAGCTGAGCTTAATGATGCTGGTGACATTGTGACCTTCGCGAATCTATCCGAGACCCAGTGTGCCTCCTTAAAAAGTTCCAACAGCTATGCCAGCTGCGAACAAACTTGGTCATGGAGCACCACAGATTCTTTCCACGTAACCAGAAGGAAGGCGAACCAGTCGAATCCTAGATCAGTGCTCTAAAGAACATCGCTGGCAGATGCCAATTCGGTGATCTACGCGACAACCTCATCCGTGGCAGACCCGTGTACGGCATCCTGAATGACAAGGTGAGAGATGAGTTACTCCGGGACGAGGAGCTCACTCTAGTTAAAGCTGTGTGTGCCTGTCGGGTTTCTGAGATAACCGACACCCATACCAAGTCTCTAGGACCAGGACTCCACATACAGTGTCAATGCGTTCTACAGATTCCCGCGCCAGCCACCAGCAGCGTCAAGGAAAGCTACCACCAAAATCATTAATAACTACACCAATTGTGGTGGCTTGCATACAGGGATCCGTGAAACGTGCCCCACTTTCGGGAAAAGTTGCCATTATTGTAAAAGAAAAAAAACACTTTATTTGTTGCTGCTGCTCTCATGGGAACACAGTCGAGACAAAACAACCTCTTCAATTTCTTTAGCCTACACTTTCCAATGAGGCCCTAGAGGACGTTTTTGCACCTGCAGAAGCAGAATTGCTTGAGCACCCAGTCTCAGCATACATTCCTTGTCAGATCCGTCATGCAAGCACAAGGATCCTATATCAACGCTTCAGATCAACAATGCCAACAACCGCATTCAGAACAATCTTAACAGGATCGAAACTCTGGATGTGATTGCCCCTGTCAATGATCCATCTGCCTGAGTCTCAACCATGGTTGGAGCAACCAAGAAAAACAATGATGAAATACAAATTTGCATCAATCCCAAGGATTTAAACACTGCCATTAAACGTCCACACCACCCGATGTGCACAGTGGAAGAAGTTGCGGCTAACCTGGGAAAAGCAACAGTATTCTCAGTCCTGGACGCAAAGAACTAATTCTGGCAGATTCCACTAGACCATGAATCCTCCATGCTGACCACATTCGGCACACGTTTCAGACGCTACAGATTTTTACGCATGCCATTTGGAATAAACCACGGAGCAGTTATTGCTGCATACCCATGTGCAATCATTGTAGATGACATTCTAGCTGCCGGACAAAATGTCCGGGAGCACGACGCAAACTTAAAGCTGGTTCTGGACCGTGCCAGAGAAATCAACCTCAAGTTCAACCCCCAAAAATGCAGGTTCCGGGTCAATGAAGTGAACTATGTGGGTCATGTATTCAACAGTGATGGTCTCAAACCAGACCGCTCGAAAACCATTGCTATCGACGAGCAGCCAGTGCCCACGGATGTGACTGCATTACAACGGCTTCTTGGCATGGTCAACTACTTGGGAAAGGTCATCCCAAACTTCAGTGAACAAAAGTACGACATTAGACTGGTTTGCAAACGCGGAAAGGATATGCACTTAGCTGACACTCTGTCACGGGCTCCGCGCAACACCTGCGAGAAACACCTGTCAGACAATGATGGTTTTGTTGTTAAGATGGACTCCTATCTCCCATCCTCGTGTCTGGACAATCTGGCAGCACAAACAGTTGCAGACGACACTCTACAGTCACTCTCCTCTGTCATCCGACATGGATGGCCAGACAAGCAATACATGCTACTGCCCCTGATTTGCCCATTTTACCCCGTTTCTGATGAAACATAAACATAGAAAATAGGTGCAGTAGTAGGCCATTCGGCCCTTCGCGCCTGCACCACCATTCAATATGTTCATGGCTGATCATCCAACTCAGTATCCTGTACCTGCTTTCTCTCCATACCCCCTGAGCCCTTTAGCCACAAGGACCACATCTAACTCCCTCTTAAATATAGCCAATGAACTGGCCTTAACTACATTCTGTGGCAGAGAATTCCAGAGATTCACCACTCTCTGTGTGAAAAATGTTTTTCTCATCTCAGTCCTAAAAGATTTCCCCTTTATCCTTAAACTGTGACCCCTTGTTCTGGACTTCCCCAACATCGGGAACAATCTTCCTGCATCTAGCCTGTCCAACCCCTTAAGAATTTTGTAAGTTTCTATAAGATCCCCCCTCAATCTTCTAAATTCTAGCGAGTACAAGCCGATTCTATCCAGTCTTTCTTCATATGAAAGTCCTGACATCCCAGAAATCAGTCTGGTGAACCTTCTCTGTACTCCCTCTATGGCAAGAATGTCTTTCCTCAGATTAGGAGACCAAACCTGTACGCAATACTCCAGGTGTGGTCTCACCAAGACCCTGTACAACTGCAGTAGAACCTCCCTGCTCTTATACTCAAATCCTTTTGCTATGAATGCTAACATACCATTCACTTTCTTCACTGCCTGCTGCACCTGCATTCCTACTTTCAATGACTGGTGTACCATGACACTCAAGTCTCGTTGCAACTCCCCTTTTCCTAATCGGCCACCATTCAGATAATAGTCTACTTTCCTGTTCTTGCCAACAAAGTGGATAACCTCACTTTCATCCACATTAAACTGCATCTGCCATGCATTTGCCCACTCACCCAACCTATCCAAGTCACCTTGCAGCCTCCTAGCATCCTCCTCACAGCGAACACTGCCCCTCAGCTTCGTGTCATCCGCAAACTTGGAGATGTTGCATTCAATTCCCTCGTCCAAATCATTAATATATATTGTAAATAGCTGGGGTCCCCGCACTGAGCCTTGCGGTACCCCACTAGTCACTGCCTGCCATTGTGAAAAGGACCCGTTAACTCCTACTCTTTGCTTCCTGACTGCCAGCCAGTTTTCTATCTACATCAATACTGATCCCCCAATACCGTGTGCTTTAAGTTTGTATACTAATCTCTTATGTGGGACCTTGTCGAAAGCCTTCTGAAAGTCCAGATATAACACATCCACTGGTTCTCCCTTATCCACTCTACTAGTTACATCCTCGAAAAATTCTATAAGATTCGCCAGACATGATTTTATAAATCCATGCTGACTTTGTCCATGATTTTATAAATCCATGCTGACCACTTTCCAAATGTGCTGCTATCCCATCTTTAATAACTGACTCTAGCAGTTTCCCCACTACCGATGTTAGACTAACTAGTCTGTAATTATTGTAGATGACATTCTAGCTGCCGGACAATTTCAGGGGCTACTTCCTTAAGTACTCAGGGATGCAACCTATCTGGCCCTGGGGATTTATCAGCCTTTAATCCATTCAATTTACCTAACACCACTTCCCAGCTAACCTGGATTTCACTCAGTTCCTCCATCACATTTAACCCCCGGTTCCCTGCTATTTCCAGCAGATTATTTAAGTCTTCCTTTTAAGAACTGGTACTTCAGGACGGCATTGTGGTGAAAGGACACAAGGCAGTTATTCCTACATCTCTGCAAAACAAGTATTACAATGCCATCCACAGGGGTCATCCCAGTGTGAAGGCAACTGTTCTGAGGGCAGAACTATGTGAGAAAGTCGAGTCAACAGACTAACATCGCACCAACCCAAACAGCCCCTTCTCCCGCACCCCACACCTGACTTGCCATGGTCCACAGTTGCAACTGATCGACCTACTCCGCAGTCCAACCACAGCCATGGTTGTTGAAAAGCTGGCACGCCACTTTTCTGTCCATGGGGCTCCCATTCATCTTCTCTCTGACAATGGCAGCCAATTCACCAGTCAGCATTTCAAGAACTTCGTTAAACGCAGGGATTTTCGTCGCATCACCAGCAGCCCCGAGTACCCGCAGTCCAATGGTTTTGCAGAACGTGCGGTGAGAAGTGTCAGACAAGTGATGGAACGGTCCCATCAGGCCTGTTCTGACGTCTATCTCAACTTGCTCAATTTACGGAACATTTCTCATGATCTGATTCTGGGTTCCCCTGCCCAGCGCCTTATGTCAAGGCAGACTTGCACTACGCTACCTATAGCAAAGCAGATGTTGCAACCACAAATTCGTGCCCCGGCGGTGATCCAGGCAAAATTACAACAGCAACGTGATACCCAGAAAAAATACTATGACAAGTCAAGCACACCGCTTCCGCCTCTGACCAAGGGACAGGTTGTCCGCTTGCAAACCGCAAAAGGCTACGACCGGCTGGGCGTCATTCAAGGCACTGCTCCTGTGCCGCGCGCTCTTACCTGGTCAGTGTTGATGATGCCACCTTCAGACGTACCTGACAACACCTTCGCCCGGTCAATGAGTCAGTGCAGCCTCGACATTATCCTGACTACACAGCTGTGTCTCCTCCGTGGTCCAACGGTTCCAGTCCCACAACTGCCTGCTGACCCCAGTCCAGATGCTTTGCCTGCTGCGCTGCCTCCCCCATCGCTGCCACGGTCTCCACCCTCACCCTCAACACCAGTCAGACCTGCGGGGTCACTCCCTTCTCCTATTCAATCTCCGGTGAAGGGAGAAAACGGTGGATACTGTATGCGCGCAGGTCGCGTCTGCAGGCCGAATCCAAAGTACCTTTGAACTGTCTGTGAACTGTTTTCTCACTTGCTGCTCTCAGCACACAGTACATAAAGTAAAGTGCACTCTCCTCATATTTACGAAGGAACTGCAGATGTTGGAAAAATCGAAGGTAGACAAAAATGCTGGAGATGCTGAGTTTCTCCTGCATTTTTGTCTACTTCCCCTCATATTGGTGTTTTTCTATATACTCCACTATATGCATGCTTAATTATAATTTGCTTCTTTAAGAGTAAGGATGTAAATCAACCATATTAATCTCTGTCAATTTAACCTTCACCACATATATTATGCATGATACACATTCCACCATGTAATCCAGTCCGGGATTTGAGCAAGGAATGCAGTTATAGATAACAACCCTGTTCGTCCCTGAGCTTGGCAGTCTGCAAGATGATACTAGTGCAGCAGTGTATATTATTCTCTCTGCCTACGTTGTAATAAAAGCTTTGCGGTTCACCTAATACTTTGTAATGGTTTGGTTACAAAACAGGAGGTCTGATGATGAGCAGGGTGGGGAGGGTGGGGCAGTTAATTAATTCAATTGCTGAAGGCATTAGACCAATAACAAAGAGGCCTTGCTCAATGAAGGGGATGGATAGTGTTCAATCCATTTGGAGAGTGTGATTGGGGTAAATTGTGTGATGGTGAGAATTGGTATGGTTGCAGAGGATTTCATGGGAATGGGATGGTTTCAGTTATCTTGCAGTGGTGGGGATGCTGCGGTGGACAGAGTACATATTAATTAACAGCAGAAGCAATGCTTTCTTGGGGCATATTCAGTCCAAATTAGAAAGGTGGAGAGTTTGGTCATTTTTTATGTGTGGGTCTGAAGAAGTGTCTCGACCCGAAACGTCACCCATTCCTTCTCTAAAGAGATGCTGCCTGTCATGCTGAGTTGCTATTTTGTGACTATCTTCGATGTGAACCAGCATCTGCAATTCCTTCCTACACATGACCTACTCACAACATGGACCACATCAATTATACACATCCCTGTCCATAAGGATTGCTGGAAAGACACTTGACTCTTGGATTCCAAATCCTCCATCCTCCAGATGACAAATCTCCTCATGGATTTGGAATCCCAGTCTGCTGATATGAAAGGTAATGATCTTCAGCTGGAACATTAACATTTCAATGTATCTGTGATGGACCCTTCGTCTGAAAACAGGGTTGTCATCCTCAGAACCACACCACACTGCCCCTGCCCCTCCTCGCCATTTCCTTTAACCCATGGTGTGGGAATATATTTTAAAGCTGTCAAGTTCTAAATATTAAAATTGAATCGACTTCCTACATTTCTATTCAATTCATTCCAATGTATACAAATTCAATTTGTAGTAATGCACTTTTTTGGATGATTCCACCATAGAACATAGAACTTAGAACAGTACAGTGCAGCAACAGGCCCTTTGGCCCACAATGTCCACGTCTAAAATGATGCCAAATTAAACAATCCCTTGAGCCTGCATCTGATCCTTATCCTTCTCTCTGCATATTCATGCGCCTATCCCGAAGCCTCTTAAAACTCACTATCGTACCTGCTTCCATTACCACCAACCCTGGCAGTGGGTTCCAGGCATCTACCACTCTCTGTGTAAAAGAAAACTTGCCCTCCTTTAAACTTCTCTCCTCTAACCCCAAAGCTATGCCCTTCCAGGCTGACATTTCCACCCTGGGAAAAATATTCAGACTGTCTGCTCTACCAGTGCCTCTCATGATTTTATAAACTTCTCAAGTCCCCCCTTAACCTCCAACATTCCAGAGAAAACAATCCAAGTTTGTCCAACCTTTCCTTAAGCCAATACCCTCTAATCTAGACAGCAACATGGTAAATCTTTTTACATCCTCTCCAAAGCGTCCACATCGTTGTGCAACAAGATCTGCACAAAGTTGCCCCTGATATTGTGACTCTTATACTCAAAACCCTGACCTATCAAGCCATATATACCAAATGCCTTCTTTCCCACCCTATCTGTGTTGCTACTTTCAGGAAGCTTATGGCTTTGCACCCGATTATCCCTCTGTGTATCAATTATGTTAAGGATCCAGCTATTAAGATTCCCCTTACATTTGATCTCCCAATGTGTATACTCTCGCACCTTCTCGGATTAAACATCATGTGCCTTTCTCTGTAATTAATATATCCTGCTGTATCCTTTATCAGCCATCTTCGCTGCTTACAACTCCACTGATATTCATATCATATGCAAACTTACTAACCAGTCCATTGACATTTTCATCCCAGTCATTTCTATAGATCACTACAGCACAAGTCCCAGCACTGATCCCCATGGAACACTACAGGCCACAGACCACTGGCCAGAATACTGCCTCAAACCGCTGTCTTCCGTGGATAAGCCAGTTCTGAATCTAAACTACCATGTCATCGTTAATGCTGTGAACCTTAATCTACAGGATCAGCTTGCCATGAGGGACTTAGTCAAATTGTCAACTCTCCTATTGGATTCCTGTTCTGTAAAATGTAGGCTCAAATTACAGAGTTTAGCCACAGAACAGCATGAATTTTAAAAATTCAAACAACCTGACAATACCTGGGTTCCTGTATCTTGTCCAACACACAAGTAAGGATGCTTTGGAGTTGATTGGAGCAATGCCCTTGCTGAAGAATTCATTCTTTGATATCTGTTTGTAAAATCAAGATAAGATGGCCCTGCAATGTGAACAGATTGGATGGCAATCTTGTTGGTCAAGTCCATGGCTTCCTCTGAACTCTCTTTGGACCAGAAGGTGGGATGTGATGTTGCTGCTTTAGCTGCAGGGTCCATGTGTAAATGGGGAATGTAGTCCGGAGAAGTCGGCTCAAAAGACAGCTGGCCGCAACTGAAATGCTGTCCACATATCCGAGAGTACATTGTTGGTGTCCAGCCATTTCTGGTAAGCTGGATAGCGTTTGTTATGGCTGCAGTGTGACTTCCTTTCTTCCTTATGACGGTAAACCACCGAATGTGGGTATCCTTGCCTCGACGGCTTCGGCATCCAGCGACACTGCAGCAGTCTCCGTGGCTGTTTGAACGTGAAGTGGGTTTCTGAATAATTACAGATTTTGGATCAATTCCAAGCCATTGACAAAGAACTCTTTGGAAGTACACTCTCGTTCCTGAAATTGGAAGCCCATATTGCTTACAGAGCTCTCGAAGTTTGGCTTTTGGGCCTTCCCTTATCTGCTGTATGATTAATGATATTTCCTCTGCATTTATATTATCCATTGTTTAATACTGAAAAACAAAGCATCAGCACAATTAATAAATTCTTCATTACCAACATCCTGTTATGCAGTGATCATGATCCAGTCTGTCACTAAAGATGCAATTCTGCAGCATTACTTCTTGATCAGAGAGAAGTGAAATTAAGCTGATAATATATTGGTGCCATTTTCAGATCAAATGTTATACCAGGGACCCTGATACTTTCCCGGGTGGTTAGTAAAAATGCCTAACAGTATTTAAGAGTAATAGAAGAGTTGCCCCCTGTGTTCTGGCCAACACTTTTCCACACAAGTAACATCCAAACAACAAATTAGCTGATCATTGTCACCTTGCCCTCTGTGGAGCTTGCTGTGAAGAAAATGGCTGCCACATTGCTTTAATTACAACTGTGACTTCATTTCAAAAGAATTTCTGCAACTGCATGGAACTTTTGTACATTGAGATTCTAAAAGTGTTTTAGAAATGCTAATCTTTATTTTTCTTTATTCAGGGTATCAGAGCAGTTCGAAAGGAATCATCTGGTTGGCCTACATCCATTGGGCATTGATAGTAGAGACAGGATTGTAAGTGCAATGACAGTCCAGGAGAGGGATACGCATAGTTTTCTTGGCATGAATGAAAGCTGATGATTTGTATATTTCTAATTGGGTTTCACAGTTGAGTTGCTTGTTAGTAGCCAGTGCAGAAATTAGATATTAAATGAAAGAAAATCTTCAAATGTAACAAACTGCTTTAGTTAGAACTTGCCTGCTTGATGAAACATAAAGGTTCCAAAAAATGTAAGAACTTAAATGGTAATCTTTAAACTAGTTAAATGTTTTGTGGGTTAGCTTTAATATATATTCTTGGTCAGAATCATTGAGTATCAAAGGCTGTGTTAAGCAAAGTCAATGAATCTGAGCGGTAACGTTTCACACAAAGGGTGGTGGGTGTATGGAACAAGCAGCCAGAGAAGGTAATTGAGGCTGGGAGTACCCCCAACATTTAAGAAACAGTTAGACAGGTACATGTCTGGAGGGATTTGGACCAAGCGTAGGCAGGTGGGACTAGTGTAGCTGGAATATGTTGGCCGGTGTAGGCAAGTTGGGCCAAAGGGCCTGTTTTCACACTGTGTCACTCTATGACTCTTTAAGAAAGGTTACACCTAACAAGGGAAATAAATTGTGAATATTATACATGTATCCAAATATGAACACTGTCATTACAATTGTGAATTTTGCTTACCGTTAAGATATGAAAGAAAGTACTGTAGAATTATTGACAACAATTACAAGTTTCAAGGGAATTGGCAGGGGCTGAAAGTTCACATTCATTCATGTATAATGAGGGTGGATATAAACGTGTGCCAAGGCCAGTTGGAGAACGTGGAATGGGGAATATTACAGGAGCAGTGATCAATACATTATCCAAAATAGTGACATGCAATAACATTCTCCTCCCAGTGCTTTCTGTCTGAAGTTTTCACATTTCTCCGTGACCACATGCATTTCCCCTGAGGCTTTCCAATTTCCTCCTCCGTTTTCATAGTTTAATGGTGTTTCTGTAAATTACCATTGTGTTGGTATGTGGTAGAATCAGAGAGTAGAGTGTTGATAGGTAGGTGGGGAGAATAACATGTGATTAGTGTAAATGGGTGCTTGATTGACTCGTGGGGGGGAGAGAAGGTGCTCCTTCTTCCCCCCCCCCCCCCCCGTTAGTTTGACATCAGTGGTGGGGGAGATGCTGGAGTCAATTATAAAATATGAAATAGCGGCACATTTGGATAGCAGTGACAGGATCGGTCCGAGTCAGCGTGGGGAAATCATGCTTGACTAATCTTCTGGAATTTTTTGAGGATGTAACTAGGAAAATGGACAAGGGAGTGCCAGTGGATGTAGTGTACCTGGACTTTCAGAAAGCCTTTTTAGAGCATATGGTATTGGGGGTAGAGTTCTGACATGAATAGAAAATTGGTTGGCAGACAGGAAACAAAGAGTAAGGATTAAAGGGTCCCTTTCAGAATGGCAGGCAGTGACTAGTGGGGTACCGCAAAACTCGGTGCTGGTACCGCAGCTATTTACAATTAATAATTTAGATAAAGGGATTAAAAGTAACATTAACAAACATGCAGATGACACAAAGCTGGATGGCAGTGTGAACTGTGAGGAGGATGCTATGAGGATGCAGGGTGACTTGGACAGGTTGGGTGAGTGGGCAGATGCATGGCAGATGCAGATTAATGTGGATACATGTGAGGTTATTCATTTTGGTGGCAAAAACTTTGGTGTCAAGTTGAGAAAAGGAGAAGTACAATGAGATCTGGGAGTCCTTGTTCATCAGTCACTGAAAGTAAACATGCAGGTACAGCAGGCAGTGAAGAAAGCAAATGGCATGTTGGCCTTCATAACAAGAGAAGTTGAGTATAGGAGCAAAGGGGTCCTTCTGCAGTTGTACAGGGCCCTAGTGAAACCACACCTGGCTTATTGTGTGCAGTGTCGGTCTCCAAATTTGAGGAAGGACATTCTTGCTATTTACGGAGTGCAGCGTAGATTTACAAGGTTAATTCCCGGGATGGCGGGTCTGTCATATGTTGATAGAATGTAACGACTGGGCTTGTATACACTGGAATTTAGAAGGATGAGGGGGTGATCTTATTGAAACATATAAGATTATTAACAGATTGGACATGCTAGAGGCAGGAAACATGTTCCCAGTGTTGGGGGAGTTCAGAACCAAGGGCCACAGTTTAAGAATATGGGGTAGGCCATTTAGAATGGAGATGAGGAGGTTAGAACATTTTCACCCAGAAAGTTGTGAATCTGTGGAATTCTCTGCCTCAGAAGGCAGTGGATGCCAATTTTCTGGAAGACAGGAACGGGCTACTGATTGTGGATGATCAACCATGATCACAGTGAATGGCGGTGCTGGCTCGAAGGGCCGAATGGCCTACACCTGCAACCATTGTCTATTGTCCTTGTTGCACCCCTCTGACTACACTGCTGGAACTCCCACTCAGTGTATAGACTTGCTGGCAATCCCAAATGGACAGAAGGCTCCTGGTGTGATCCATCACGAGCGAGAACTTTGCAGATTCAGTTGAATTCATTTGGATTCAGGGTTGCATTACTGGGGCGGGAGCCCTGATCAAATCAATCAATTCAGAAAACAAATACCAACAGAATCAAGTTCCATAGAAGAGTCAAATTCCTTTAGCATGTTATTTTTACCACGGTCACATTTCCAAGTAGCAAATTTTACAACTTAAAAATGGTCATATTACATTGTACCAACAATGTTTCTCAGATAACCAAAACTCTTAGTAACCCTAAAATTATTGAGAAAGAGGTAATGTCAAATCAAAGCTTTGAATCCAAGGAACGACACAATTATTGTGCACAGACATTAGGCCCATTGCGTTTATGCTATCTCCAAACAACATATTCAATCTCATGCACGCCTATGTGGCCAAATTCTGCTCTAACTCTATTAACAAGTTTGCAGATGACATCACTGTAAGGTTCAGATTTAGGTTTATTTTGATCATGTGTATGTATCAATGCTTTGTTTTGCATGCTATCCAATCGGATCAGATAATAATAAATAAATACAATCAAGACAAATTCAATTGCAATGGGTAGAGCAAAGGGGAAAATACAGAATGCAAAATATAATTCTCAGCATTAAAGTGCATCAGTTCCACTGGCAAAGACCAATGTCTGCAATGGGGTAGAGGTGATTCAGCCCGAAGGACTATTCAGAAGCCGATCTGAAGTCTGGCAGTGTGCACTTTCAAGCTTCTATACTTTTTTTGCCAAGGAGAAGGTGGAATGATTATGGTGGAACAAGTCTTTGATTATGTTGGTTGTTTTTCCGAGGCAACGTGAAGTGTGGTGTGCCTGGTCTGTGTGATCAACTGTGTAGGAAAGAACTGCAGAATCTGGCTTAAATTGAAGATAGACACAAAATGCTGGAGTAACTCAGCGGGGTAGGCAGCATCTCTGGAGAGAAGGAATTGGTGATGTTTCGGGTCGAGACCCTTCAGTCTGAAGAAAGGTCTCGACCCAAAATGTCACCAATTTGGCTGGACAATAGCCGGAGCTATTGTCAATAATAGGAGTCTAACATAGGAGTCCTGTTGTCTTGGTGTTCAAAAAATGTGTTTAGGGCCACGGAGATTGTGTCTGCTGTGGACCTTTTGCAATGGCAAGCAAACTGCAGTGGATCAAGGCCAACTGGGAGGCTGGAGTTAATGTGCACCATCACCTGTCTCTTGAAGCACTTCATGATGGTGGATCTTGAACATGCTTGACATAATGGGCTGGATCGCAAACAATGACACAGGAAAGAGATGGAGCACTTGGTAGCAATGATGCTTAGACAACAACCTCTTCCTCTAAGAGCTATGGACTTGGACCCCAAGATCTCTCTGTACATTAATGCGGTTGAGTGTCTTGCTATTCACTATATACAGTACATTCCCCTCACACTCAAAGCGCAAGTGTCTACTTTCCCCTCACACTAGAAGTATCCTCCCAAAGTGCGAGTCATCACACTTGACAAAACAGGTAAAAGTGCAAGCTGAGAGTAGGTGAAGATGGAAAAGTTGTTGATATTTACCATGTGAATTTATGAAAACTATTTATCAGACTAACAAATTTACAGCATCAACCTGTGACTTGAGATCTCAATGTAAACCAGGTCAGGCAGAGTTTCAGGAGATTCAGTCTGAACGTATCCTTGCATAGATCCAATTGAAATCAGCTCTGTTCACAATCTTTAGGTCTTAATCATTTCATAAAACAGAGGAAAATTTACTTTGTTCACTATCTAAAAACAGAATATTCCAGAACTGGATTCACAGAAGCACAATGCAAGAGCAGTGACAAAGTGAAACAGTAAATTCCCATTTGTCCGTTTCCCAAAGACTATTAAGCTACAATGTACCCCCATGGTGTTGTGTAGGGGATGTAACATTTAAAATGACAAGAACATTAATTGTGAGAAACAAAAAGGGAGCAGTAACCTAACTTGATCCTTGTGACATGGTGAGACTTCATAGAGTAGATGAAGAATAGTTAGTAGCCAAAAATAAGGGTTATAAATATGATAGTCACTAACATATCCAAACTGAAATTCAGAAGAAACATTTTTACAATGTAAAATGTTTGATTGTAGAACTTGCTACCATGGAGTAGTTGATACTATATAGCATAGAAGCAACATGCAAATGATATTTAAAACAATATACCACAGTCAAAATTGATGGGTTTATTTTGAAAAGCACACTTTGTGAAACATAAGATGAAAGTCCAGATAAGGATATGAGAGAAGGGGACATGACAATATTTGTGAAGGTTTAAATGAATTAAAGGGGCTTGATTGGAACATATATGTTTCATTAGACTAGTCAGGCTCATTTTTATGACCAGCCAAATTGCTGCCTTGCCTTATTATCTCATATTATATCATATCTCATATTACCTATTATGTTCCAATCATTTAGTAATTGTTTGATAATATCTATTCACCATCAATTACATTCATACCCAAAGAAACTAAATAATTCCAATTCCTTGCACAAAGCATGTTTATTGCAGAGGAGAGTATATAAGGAAAGTACCTGAGATTCTAAGTCGACTTAAATTAGATTCTTAAGCCCCTGTCCCACTGTACGAGGTAATTCACGAGTTCTCCCGAGTTTCCTCTGATTCGAACTCGGAGAATTACAGTAATAGCTGTTCGTAGGGACTCGGGGACTCTCGTGGACACTCTCCGCACTGTTGAAAAAACTTCACGAGCTTACCGCATTTCCCAAGTAATGTTAGTGTTACGAGCCGCTAAGAGACGTCCCGAGCTCCGACGTACCTACTTACCACGAGTTTGATTTTTTTAAATCTCGGGAGAGCTCTTGGGTAAACACGTATAGTGGGACAGGCCCTTTAGTTGGCACTGAAATACAATGCTTATCGTGAACATTTAGAACTCAAACTAAAACATTGTGTCATATTCTTCACAAGCATAGGCCAATTTTTTTAATGATATGTAACGTATTATAGCAGTATACATTCAGATTTTTTTTTTTTAAACACTTTATGGTCATAAATACTTTTTTGTGAGGTCAATGGGTGAATTTATTTTGTGAAATTGTTTAATTTTTGACCTCCCATGACATTGGACACAGTAAATCAGAAAATATGTTCTCTAATCAACTCAATTTTAATTGCAGAATTGCAAAGAAAAAAGTATTGTTCAGTTGAAATATCCGATTGTGTCATCTGAAGCAAATTCCTTGTACATTTCTGGGTATTTTATCACCAATTGCTAACATTGTCTACTCATTTCTGGATTAGGAATTTGGTGTTCACATGCATTTTTCTATCAATACATTTGTCCATATGATATCCACAGCAGTGTCACATGAAGGGGCACCATCGACTTCAGTCAAAAAGGCACAATAGAGGATGTATTTCCTGTGGAAGCTGAGGAAGCACAATCTGCCACAGGCAATGATGGTCCAATCCTATATGGCCATTGTAGAGTCTGTCCTCACCTTCTCCATCATGGTCTGGTTTGGCTCAGTCACAAAGCACGACATCCGGAGGCTGCAGCGAATCGTCCGATCAGCTGAGAAGGTTATTGGCTGCAACCTTCCCTCTAATGACGAACTGTACAGTGCAAGGGCCAGGAAGCGAGCGAGTAAGATCATCTCTGACCCCTCTCAACCTGGCCACAAACTCTTTGAATCACTTCCCTCTGGAAGGCGACTCCGGATTGTCAAAGCTGCCACAGCCAGACATAAAAACAGCTTTATTCCACGAGTAGTTGCTCTACTGAATAACCAAAAATTTGTAGCTTCCTTTTGCTCTGGTATTTTATTTAATGCACATGTTTAATTGATAATGTTTTATTATTCATGTTTAATGTTTTATGTGTCATTCCTAACTGTCACTGTCATGTTGTCACTTGTGGGCAGAGCACCAAGGCAAATTCCTTGTATGTGAATATTTGGCCAATAAACATATTCATTCATTCATCCATTCATTTTTTCAAATAATGTCTCCACAACAAGCCACCCACATTGCATTAATGCAGCTTGGTTCAGTAGTTTTCACCTTAAATTATAGTGTGAACAATAAACAAAGAACAAAATAACATCAAATAGTAAGAGGACCTTTTACTTGGACAATACATTTGGATAGGTTAAAGCTTGCATCCACTTATGATGGCATTCATCCCATGCGTTGAAGGGGTAACTGAACAAATAATTCCATGCATTCAACTGGTTAAATCAGGGAAGGAACAAAAACATTCACAGCATGGGAAATTGTCGCCAGTTATATTAAAAGACTGCGCTCACCACAAGCTGCTCAAATGGGTAAATAACTTTATTGAAACAGAATACTTGGTTGAAAAGCAAGCTTGAAGAACAGTCATCTTCTTCAGCATTCTCTTGTGATTGAGGATAACTTGCTTCTATTCAGAACCCTATTCCGGTCCCGATGAGGCCACTGTGGTAACTGCAGACTATTCTGCAGATTAAGCAGATAGTGTTGTCAGGATGGATGGTTTGTGAATTAGTACACTTCTTCTGCCACTAGGCAGTGTTTCTGTGTGCTCCCAGGAACTTAAGATCCCAAATGCTCCTTTAGTACTTTGAGCAGTCGTTAGTGAATTATTCCCAAGTCACTGGGAATATTGCACTCCTTCAAAGAGACTTTGCAAACGTGCTTGGATATTTTGTTGCTGCCCACCTAGTATTCTCCTTCCCTCAGAGCTTGTAATAATATCTGTTTGAAGGAAAACTGGTGTCAGGCACACAAATAATATGACCAACCCAATGTAACACAAACGTAAATCAAAATCTACTGACCACAGGTGTCTCTTTGTTTTAATGATTTTCCATGTAGGGTTGGAAGCCCTACCACTGCACTGCGGTTCTTCCCCTAAGAATGCCACCAAACTGATGGAGGCATGAGCACCACTTATCTCCAAGATAAAGATGTCCTCTTGGTATGTCCCTGATGGGCTGGCTCCATACTCTGAGGTTAATAACTGATGCATTTGCAATGTGGGGAAACAAGCTTGGTTGGACAGGTAAGGATTGTGCCTGACAGCAGAGAGAACAGGGATCTCAGTTCCTGCATCACCAACAGAGCGCAGAGCAGCTGACAAATGGACCATGCATCATGGCTCTGTTCCCTGATAGCACCCATGTCCTGCTGCCCTTGGCAATCACTCTGTGTTGGGCTCAGGATTGGCAGAGCTCTGGGGGGACAGAGACTGGGTCTCAATTGAGGAAGGACATGCTTTCTTAGCTGCTGCTTCCTCAACATTGTCATTGCTTGGCACAGAAGAATGAATCATTTCCAAAGTGGAAGAGGGATTCTCCCTGGCTCTGTGCCAACTCCTGAGATGAAATGGACATGGACTCCTCCATGATACCTGGTCATCTCATGCAATGATCCAAGTCCATTAGTCTTCTTCAATGCCTCCATTTCATAGGACTCATCTGTTCAAGTTCAAGTTCACATTTATTGTCACATGCACCAATTGGTACAGTGAAATTTGAGTTACCATACAGCCATATGAATAAAAAGAACACAATACACAATAGAATTTAACATAAACATCCACCACAGCGGAATCAACATTTTACACTGTGATGGAAGGCAATAAAGTTCTGTCCCTCCAAGTTCGAACCTCCAATGGAAGTCAACATGTGTGGATACTTCTGAAACAATAATTCCCCTTCCTCTCCTGCCTGATTCCAGTCTACCTCGACTAGATGTCTCCTTTTAGAAAATGTGTCCCTTTAGTTTAGTCTCTACCCTCACAGTCAATATCTGAGCTCTATGGTGACTGATGCACTGGAACAAGGGGTGCTCAAGTACAGCACCACTCTTCTCTATATATGACTCCAGTGCTACGCTGGGACAGCAAACTGTGCCACAGGGCACCCTTCACTCTTTCTCAGGGAACCTTGCAAAGAAATGGAATAGATGGTCCTCCAGCAATGCTGAACCATAGACATTTCATCTTATCACCAGGCATGCCAGATAATGATGGTGATAATGTTTACATCATGCTGCAGATTGGGATCTTCTTGAAAGTATTGATTTCCACACACATTTTGAAAGTACTGTCAGAGACATTACCTCTTGAAGCTACTGGCCTGGGATTGGCTGCTTTACATGACACTTTTGCAAGAGCAGAAATTTCCAATGAAGCCTTGGAAAAAATCTATGACCAGCCAAGATTATGACCATGCACCTGATTACAAGCTTCGCCCACACGACAATATTGCTCTCATGGCAAAAGTTCCCATTTTATTGGAGTCCGACACAGTATGTCATAAACCTCCGTAGTTATCTATCCCTTGCAAAAGGAATATGTGTACATACACATTACTGGTGTCTGTGTTAAACATGTTTCTATTCAATTGCATGCATTTTAAGATTTCTGTTAAGGCAAGATGATGGATGAGTTTGTATCCTCTAATCCTGGTCTGCTGAAATGTGAAGGAGATACTAAACATTCTCACTGCAGTTATCAGGCATGTCTGATGATGAGACAAAATGTCTGTAACAAATGCGATGCAGAAACCATGGGTGTCTACTTGTCCAAGTGCACCTCGGAGACATGTGGGCTATAAGGCATCCATGCGCAAGAAAAAGAAGGCATTGTATTCATGAGGCCAAAGTTCCACTTTAATTCCTATTGATGGAAAATGGTTAATTATACATATGGTGCTGTACATTGCACTTTGATTGTAGATGCAATCCGACCAGGTAAAGATTTAGTTGTAGATGCAATTGTACCAGGTGAAGATACCTGTACCAATGAGTGAGGTTGTGCTAAAGTGCAATGAAATCATACCCAGCAGATTTCAGAAAGCTCTGCTTCTTCTGGTGCCTGGGGCTCTTTTGCTCCAGCACGCATCTGGTCCACCATTTCCTTTCAAATCCGCCCGTTGCGTGTAGGTTTTCCCCTTAAGTCTGGAGAGACGTCCACCTAATCACCACCTTTGGTGATATTTACCTAAAACAGATAAAACAATGTTGCAAAAGGCAGCAGAGCACACAGGTCTTGTGAATTATTGGCTGATTATATGCAATAGTCATGCAGAAGGTATGGGAGGTGATTATTGGAGAGGGTGAAAAGACACACTGTGGAGTCAATAAATGAGATATTTGATGCATGGAATCACACTGAATGTTGGTGCTGGACTTCAGTGCTGTGTGCAGGGCAATCTTCAGACCTCATTTAACAGAAATTCTAAGACCAAAGAAAGGAATAGAGCACTGACTGAGGAGTTGGGAGAAATGGGGAGAGAAGGAGTGAGGGGGAGGGACAGGCATATGGGGAGATATGTGGAAATGGAGAGAGGCCCATAGAGGAAGAGAGATGCAACTGGAAAGTAGCTGGGAAAGGAAAAGAAAGAAAAAGCAAAAGAGAAAGACTCAGAGTAGCAGGGACATGGCAAGAGAGATAGAGGTGAGAAAAGTGGCAAAAGGTGCTCATGTGTTTGAGTGATGTCACGACTGTGTTCCACAGGATGATGTTAATAAACTGTGAATGGAAGTGAAAAGACAGATGGAACAAGCAAGTCTTTCATTGGGAGGACTCACCTTGATTAATCGTCTGAGGTCATGAGGTCCTTTTTTAACACAGTTAACCAATGCGGGCAATGTTGCCTGCAGCCAAGACCTCCCCGGCACCTTCCTGCCAGTTCATTGCAGATGGGCCAAGAAGATCTCCATGGCCCCTTAAACAGAGGTCCTGCCTCCAGCGTGTGATGGGAGTCAAGAGTTTCTCAAGGTTTCTCTTTGTAAGAATGGGAGCTTGCTCTCCACCCTTAGCAATTGGATGAGGCATTGTGTGCCTTTTCTTTGAAGGGCTGGCTAATGATGTTGCTGCTGTAGGAAATTCAACTACTGTTACAAGGGAGCCTGACAATGCAGCTTATTATAATACAACGAAATATCACTAAAAAAAAAAGATTTTTTAAACAATGTTAGGGAGACACAAAATACACATTTGCAACAGAAGAACAGTGTAGATAAATATCTAGCCCATTATTTCTTAATGTTTTCATATTGTTCTTTCTTTCTCTCTCTTCTGCCTCTCTTCCTGGAACTTCATTCTTCTGTTTGCTTTGTAAATGGGAGTTACACAGAAATTGGCACTTCACTTCCTCAATCACTGTGTTTCTCCCTTTACTTATACATCCCCAATTCTTTCCTTTACCACCACCCTATTTTTTCCCCCTCTTTGAATTACCAATTCATTGCCTCTCTTCTTTGCTCAGATGTTACTCACCTCGCCCCCACCTTCACTACCACCTCATTTATCATGTGGTTATTCAAAGGTTGGAGATTTCTCACCATCAACAAGCTTCCACTCAACTCTTTCTCTTCCCATTTTCACTCTTCAATTGAACTGGACTTTCTTTCAAAATTCTGCTATTTCTTAGAATGAGAAAATAAACTACAATTATTTTTATTGTCTTTCTCTTGCCTTATGCCTCAACATAAAATATCAGTTACAATCGGTTTGGAAAATTCAGAACTCCTAAAGGCTTAAAGTAAAACTTTAAAGACTCTCCCATTTTTGCTGTAGATGCAGTTTTAGAGCAACAAGCAGACTTTCCTCTCCTTGCTCAGAAATGAACACCAAGATAAATAGATAGTCCTCAAAAAATAATTCCACAAAGAGCCTCATATAGACTGTTCACTATCAATGGGATTACAGTGGATACAGAAGAGATTCACCTAAATTATGTCAAAAGGAAAAGGCTTTGGTTATGAGGAAAAATGCAACATATTAGAGTTATGAAATGTTACATGTTTACCAAAATGTGTTTTGCGAAGATAAATGGGAGCAATTTAAGAACTCAAAAGGTACATGTTTAAGATTACCACCAGAAGAACAGAGGGAGAGGGTGTGAGATTTGCACATAGCTTAGTTACAAAACAGAATTCACAATGCCATTAAAGAGAAAGCAGAAAAAATTTGATTTTGGAGAGAGCACAGGAATCCAGGACATTGACTTTTCAAAATATACGCAAAAGACCCAATAGCTCTTTTCTGTGCCGTAAAATTAGATCGTTCCATTTAAACACAGAAGGAAACATAGCAAAGCTTCACACCATAAAATAAACACCACATCAGTGAATCCTCTCAAAATGCCACCGTCTGAATGCATCTGACCAAAAAATAAAGAATAAAACACGGCAATCAGAGGCAACTGTATCTGTGTGTGTGTGTGTGTGTGCGGATATTCGCTTTATAACATTAAAACATTGGGCAATTAGAAGCAACCATTTGTGGGTTTCTTTTCATTTCATTCTCTTCCCTGGAGCTTTCAATTAATCATCCATTTCTTATAATACACACATGCCATGCCCCTTTTAGGAGGCCTACTGTCCATTTCTGAACAGTGTGAGACCAGAATACAATTAAGCATTACTGTGTTAGAAAATTGCTTACTGGTTATTTTTGTCTTTAACCTTTTAACACACCTTTCCTGCAGATTTTTCTTTTAGTACAACCCATTAAACCTCTGTAGCTGCAGCCCTTGACATGAACATGTCAAGGAAGGCCTCTTTCTCTATTAAGATTATAATATTTAAAAAAAATAATATCATTTCAGCAGCTAACAGTGGGGGGGAAAGCACATATGAAGCATTGCAGTGCATTTAGTTTTAACATCTGTTCCTGAAAGACTGTAGCACACATGTTTGATGCTTACCCTGTTGTTTGAACCCACACACAGTGAAGCCAGGCATCCAAGCTGACCTAGAACTAATCACCCAAAGAATCCCACAATGCAATCGGACTGCTGTAAACTGGGTTACTGCAAGTGCTGAAAAAGCAGGGACTCTCATTATGCATTTCAGGATCTAAGAACATGATCCTTCTCCAAACTGATAATGAGAGGCCTTTGATTATTTATTCACTGTGTTAATTAACAATACATTTTTAAAAATTCCAATCTTTTACACAAAATACAGTATCAATGAAACAATATCTAATGAGAGCAAAAAGGAATTGATGCGACTCAATAAGAGAAATGAATTAAGTACGTGATTTACTTGAGCTTGTCTTTCATAACCCCCACCCCATTTTTTGTGTCAGCCCTGTCCTTACTGCAGATTCCACTTTCTCCTTCAGCCAGGAATAGAATCATCGGCGTGAAAGATCTTTCAATTTCACAGTCAGTGTGACCCACTATTGCCTTCCCTATTTGGCTTATTTTAGCATTAACGGATGTGGAGGTATATTTATATTAAGCAACTAATCACACAAAATAGTGAGTTTGTTATTACATAGCACTTAAGAACGAATCCATTTCCTTCCTCGTTCACCTTGGCATCATGCATTTTTTGACAATAAAACCACACAAAAGATTGACTTTGTTGAGACTTTTGTCACTGTCTTAAGAACGTAAGACAGGAAATGTTTTTTTTTTTCAAAACTGCCTTTTATCATGCTACCTTACTAGTAGTAAACAGAAAGAGAAAACGCTAATGATTGGGGTGTCTTGAGTTTTTGAACCAACACTATTCTTTGAACAGAGAATCCTCACTCTGACATGTTAGAAAGTGGGGTGCCTATTTATTGAAAAACTCACCTCCCATCTGCACCAATAGTTTTGCTGATGATTAAAGCAGAATGTCTTCCCAAGGGATAATAAGCTGATTACAGTTAATTTATCGACAAAAATAAGCTTAAAATTCTACTTTTGCGAAGGGATTCCCTCGCTCATTTGCCCACAGTTTTAAAACAAGCAGGAACTTTCTATTATCTTTCTCTGGTCCCTTCAACTGGGGATATTCTGATTAAAAATAAATCCTCTCATCAGCAAAAGTATCAGTTAATATATGGAACAATTATATGTAAAGGGTCAAATGAAGAATTTTGAAGTTAAAACATCTGTTGATTCTCTCTTCAATAGAAATATCTAGGATGCACACATAATCTATAACTCCCCAGTACATTGCAAGCAGAAATCTGTAATTCCAATGCTGTACTTATGCATTTAAAGTATGTTATTTTGTTAGGGTGAAGTGGTCTCATAGTGATGATAAACTGTTATAATTTTGCTGAGTATATGAAAACATTCATAGACAGAATTACATCAGATATTCCTATTATTCCATATTATTGCTGACATGAATCAAAAAAGTATGAAGAAGGATGTCAACCCAAAACACATCTGTCCATTGTGCTCTATATATGCTGCCTTACCCACTAAGCCTTCTGGACTCAAAATGTCCAGCACCAACACACACAAAAATCCTAGGAACTGTAAGGAGGTGTATTAGTGGCTTAGATATGCAACTCTTCACTTAGTGTAACTAGTGATCACTTTGATGAGAAAAAGTCAAGGACAAATCAAGAAGATACAAGGAGCTGCGGATTCTGGTTTACAAAATAAAAGACACAAAGTCCTGGAGTAATTGAGCAGATCAGGTAGCACCTCTGGAGAACATGGATAGGTGACTTTCTGTGTTGGGACCCTTCTTCAGATCAATAAGCTGCTTTTTGTTACAAAACATATGTCATAGAATCGGAGTGGTTTAGTCTATCAGGGAACCATTGAGCTTGCTCTGTTCAGCTCAGTTTAGTTTATTGTCACGTGTACTGAGGTACAGTGAAAAGCTTTTGTTGCGTGCTAACCAGTCAGCGGAAAGACAATACATGATTACAATTGAGCCATTTACAGGGTACAGATACACGTTTAGTGCTAGGTAAAGCCAGTCCGATCATGGATCACAGATAGTCTGATGGTCACCAATGAGGTAGATAGTAGTTCAGGACTACTCTCTAGTTATGGTAGGATAATTCAGTTGCCTGCTTACAACTGGGAAGAAACTGGCCCTAAATCTGGAGGTGGGCGTTTTCACATTTCTATGCCTTTAACCTGATGGGAGAGGGGGGAAGAGGGAATAGACAGAGTGCAACTCATCCTTGATTACGCTGCTGGCCTTGCCGAGGCAGTGTGAGGTATAAGTGGAGTCAATGGAAGGGAGGTTGGATGGTCTGGGCTGCGTCCACAATTCGCTGCAATTTCTTGTGGTCTTGGATGGAGCTATTCCTAAACTCAGCTATGACGCATCCCGCTTTCTATGGTACATCTGTAGACATTGGTGAGAGTTGTTGGGGACATGCCAAACTTCCTAAGCCTTCTAAGGAAGTAGAGGCATTGGTGTGCTTTCTTGATCGTCGCTTCAATGTGGGTGGTCTAGAATTTTTTTTTTGGTGATATTGACTCCTAGAAATTTGAAGTTTTCAACCATCTCTACTTCGACGCCCTCAATGCAAACTGTGGTATGGGTTTGCTTCCTGAAGTCGATCACTACCTCCTTTGTCTTGCTGACATTGCGGGAAAGGTTGTTGTCTCAACACCAGGACACGAGGTTCTCAATCTCCTTCCTGTAGAGTACATTATTTGATATCCGTTATTATCCGTTCCACAATGGTGGTGTCGTCTGTGAATTTGAAAATTGAATTAGATTTGTACATGCTGCACAGTCCTGGTTTTACAAGGAGTAAAGAAGGGTGCTGAAAACTCATCCTTGTGGAGCACCAGCGTTGATGATTATTGCAGAGGATGATGATTTGTCCCTTATCCTTACTGATTGGGGTCTGTTGGTCAGGAAGTCAAGGATGCAGAGATGAGTGCTGACTCCGTGTCCAGCGAGTTTGATAATGATCTTGGATGGTATAAAGGCAGAGCTGTAGTCTATAAATAGGAGTCTCACATACTGTAGGTGTCTCTCTTATCTAGGTGTTCCAAGGGTGAGTGTAGGGCTAGGGCAATGGCATCGTCCGTGGACCTGTTGTGGCGGTAGGCAAACTGCAGTGGGTCAAGGCCACTTCATACACTGGATTTAATGTATTTCATAACTAGCCTTTCAAAACATTTCATGATGGTTGATGTCAAGGCTACTGGACGATAGTAGTAGGATCTTTTAAAATATTCATGATGTTCATAAGTTCATGTTATTAGAGCAGAATTAGGCCATTCGATCCTTCAAGTCTACTCTGCCATTCAATCATGGCTGATCTATCTTTTACCCTCAACCCCATTTTCCTGCCTTGTCACCATAACCCCTCTCACCCTTACTAATCAAGGATCTCTTAAGAATCTACACCTCAAAAAATATCCATTGACTTGCCCTCATGTCCATTGACTTGATTATTTTAATATACATTCTCCCATTAGCCCTTCAAATTTTATCCAATTCCCTTTTGTAAATTATTAGTGAATACGTTATCACTATCCTTCAAGAAAGCATGTTGCAGATTATAATGACAAGCTGCACCTTTTGTCTCCAATGTCAATAGTATTCCTTTTGAAAGTAAATTTAAATCTCTGACTTCTGTTTAAAAATGTTTACCTCCAAATATATTCTTGCTATATTTACTCTTTAAACAAAACCTTTGTTGAATATATTTCTAGGAGCCATTAAGCTTAAGTCAGTATTATTATCATGTCTGATATTTTTAGTTTTAGTTTTTATCTGCCTTTATTTTTGTAGTTGGGATTTGATACTTAGTAGGGGTGTGTTCTTTTGTTAGCGGAGTCTGGCGCAGACGCTCAGTTTAGAAGTTTCAGTTTGGTGTCGGAGAATGAGTGGAAATAGTTTTCTATCATGATCACGACACACACATGTTACAAGACGACATACATTTATAAGAAGGAGCTTTTATGTGATTTATATGACGTGAATGGAACAGCGATTAAGAACGGAAAGTTATGAGTTATTTCTTTGTTTTGTATTACTTTAATAAAAAAGCAGGAAACGACATCTGGAAGATTCATCTTTGCTGTTTTTTGTGTGTTGTGAGTGTGTTAGGCTATACCTTCAATCATCTCCGACAATTAATGGTTATCGAAGTTGGACTTTGAGAACATTGTAAAAACTGCCATTATAATATTAAATTACACTTCACTGGATTTAGGGAAATAACTCCCTCACTGAAGTTCATTTGCATAACTGCGATGCCATAATCTGACACAAAATTAGTAATTTCCCTCCACTCACTTGCTGAGGTCTTATCATCTGTTAGAAACTGTGATGAAATTGTGGTTGGACAACATTTACATCAGCAAGTTTTACATTAGCTTGTCCTTGTACTTGCATCGTCTTTATAAAGCCCTATGTACATAGAACATAGAACATGTTCATGAACAGGCACATCGGCCCACAATGTCTCTGCTAAACATGAAGCCAAGTTAATCTGTTCTGTCTGCACATGATCCATATCCTTCTATATCATTGTGCTCATCATATCTGCTACCACCACCACCTCTGACAGTGCATTCTAGGCATCTCCATTCTCTGCATAAAAAACTTACCAGACACTTCTCGTTTAAATCTTCCGCCATCTGACCTTAAGGCTATGTCCTCTTTGATATTTCCACGTTGCAGAAAATGTTCTGGCTACCTATATCTATACCGACGTTTCATAGAAAACAATCCAAGTTTGTCCAACCTCTCCTTATCGCTAATATCCTTAAATCCAGGCAGTATTTTGGTAAACCTTTTAAACAACTTGCTCAGTTTTCTGACTAAAATGAATAACTTCTCAGTTTTCTGCAAGAAAATTTCATATCTGTTTTCCAATCAGTCCAAGAAGCTGAATGTTGACTGTGGAAGGGGAAAGCTGAGGAACCGTGAACCTGTCTTCATGGACTAGTTGGTGCTGGGGAAAGACAACAAAACCAGGTTCCTGAGTGTGCATATTTCTGTAGACCTGTCCTGTGTCCAGCACATTGATGCCTCTACTTCCTTAGAAGATCCGGTATGTCGACAAATACACTCATGAAATTCTAGATGTATGGTGGATAGCATATTGACAGGCTGCATTGCGGCCTGGTTCAGGAGGTTGAATGCCCTGGAACGAAAGAGATTACAGAAGTGGTGGACATCGCTCGATGCATCACAGGTACTGATCTCCCCAACATCAAAGAGATCTATAGGAAGTGCTTCATGAAAACAGCCACCATCATCAAAGACTCACACCACCACTCTGGCCATTTCCATTTTGCTTCTTTGGTAAGAAGTAATAGGAGTCTCAAAACCACGACCACTAGGTTCAAGAATAGCTTCTTCCCAACAATCATCTTGATCACTACACAACATTAACCAATGAACTATGGACTGACTTGGGTTGCACTAAACCTTATGGCTTTTTTTGCACTAGTATTGGGGTTATTATTTGTTTTATTTTTTTTGTCTATTATATATTATATATGTGTATTGTGTTATCGGCATGTTATTTTGCTGCAAGCAATAATTTCATTGGTTCCATTGATATTGTTGACTCTTGATTTTATCAACCAAGGAATGCCCTCCTGCCATCCCGAAATGTGTACCATCCTGAACAGTCTATTGCATCTATGAGTTTGAAATGATGCCCTGCACACCTCAGGTTCAGAACACAAATGTATGTCAAAAAGTATTAATTTGTATCTCTCCCTCGATTCTGTGAAACAAATATTCACTGCTGTGAAAGAATGAATATCCTTTCATATTTAATTTTTGATTGGAATTGAACAAGGTAACGAAAGGGTGCTTTGGGTGTGACAATTGGAAGCTCTCGCTTGTCCAGGTGCAGAAAAGTTTGTGGAAATCGGTAAAGTAAGATTAGACGTATTACCTCTTGTCTGGAAATGTGTTGACGGGTGGATGGTAAATGTAAACATGAAATAGTAGAGGAGATAAGTAATTCGCTGTGAAGTCAGAGAACTGGTGAGCAGTTTTTTGCCGCCATCTCTCCATTATATCCTGCAATAAAGTCTCTTGAAGCAAACCTGCAAAATCTGTAACTTTTCGTTTTTTCTTTTATTTTCCTCTAAATTAATTTCTGCCACAGAATTTGGCGCAGCGAGCAAGGTCCCAATTGTAACAGGATTTGAACGAATATAGAGGAAATAAAAGGGAATGATATAATAGTCCAAACTGAAAAGGGGATGGGGGGGGGGGCAGGTGCCGTAAAGCGCGCTTTAGAAATTGAAAGGTGACTTCGAGGTTCGCAGACGGAGTAAAACCGGTGAGCGCAAACGTAAATAAAATATTATAAGACATTGTCCGCGGAAACATGACTTTTGTTTTACAGACTTGAGAGAAGAATATGGGAGGCAACAGTAGTTGATCAGAGAAACCTGATCCTACTGATAGAGGGAGGCTTGTGGAAAAGAAGCAGGTGGTCCAGGAGGGAAAGATGCAGATAAGAAAGAACACTGCAAAGGTGATAAAAAAAGACTAAAAGACACCGGGAAGAGGTAGGAGATCCCATTTTTCCACTGGGATTGCCAGCAAATGTCATATTAATAAAGGGATGTCCGGTAAATCTTTATGGTAATCTAGCTAATCAATTAAATGGAAATTGGCAAGACAAGGGAAGTTTCAGCTATCTCTGCCCTACTCAACTCTAAACAAGAAATGGGTTGGCGAGATGGGAGCACAATTAATATATGCCATGGAAGTGTTATTAGTGATAGCTGGAGTGGTAAATGTAACTTTAAAATTGATGGAAATAATAAGGAGATGGACGGGGATGGGGAAAAGACACCAGCCCCTAGAGGAGGAGAAAGGTGTTAAGCAGATAGAGGGAAATGAGGGACCTGTGCCTATTTTACCAAAGCAAGTGGCAGCAAAATGATGATCACAGGCTCAGGGAAATGAGTCCCTCACTCACTGGTTGCCCCACAGAGGAAAGGAAGCTATAATGGGCGGAGCGAGAAACATAGTGCTATATGGGAGGTGGTGTGATGCTTGCAACACAAAGACGAGATGATCCCAGATTTTATAGCCCGATTTAAGAGTAAATGGGAGGAACATGTCAGAGAGTCCCAAGCTGAAAATGGGCCTCTAGCTGTTCACACTTCACCAAATTCTTTGCTGCCCAGACAGGCTCAAGCTTTTAAATTGGTTAACCTAGATTGGTAAAATTAGCAGTGGGAGAATGTGATCACTTCGCTTGTGTCTCGCCCCGTACTGATATTTTTATAATCTCTAGAACGGCCCCACTCCCGTTACTGGGAAGACAGGCTCTATGCAAACTGGGAGCAGTCTTACACTGTACTGCAGACAGCATGTTTATGGAACTCCCTCAAATGCAAATACATCAATTGCTCAATTTAATTAAGGAGGAAGAACAAGGGTTAAAGATGCCCATCCAATATTGTTAGCAATTAAGTAGCAATCCATACAGTCAATTGGTTAATCAAATCCATTGTGCTCTGCAAAGAGTGCAGTATTGAAAAGGCCAGTATTTACAATATCTTGTTGAAACCAGCCAAGAACATAAGCGAATGCATTGCACTGCATTATATACGTGCCTGCCTAATCCCGGAAACCAGGAAAGGGTCTCCCCCTGGTTGAATAAACTCAAACAATTAACAGTGACCCCTTATTTGTTCTTTGGAGTCCCGGGAATAGGAATAATGGTCCACTGGACATCTGGTAGCGCTGTTGATGGCTGCCTCAGCCTACAGTCTGGTTATCTTTTTTGTTTTTTGTTATGTTTAAAGTGTGTTCTTGTTTTTTTTTAGTATTTTATGTGCGGGGAAGGGGGAAACCATCCTTCAGTCACTTCATGGCGATGATGCGACTATTATCCGAGTCGCGCCCTTGCCCCCCTACTCGCGGCCTTCCAACTGGATTGGCGTGGCCTTTCCTGCCGGGTCCGGACCAGAGCTTCAGCAGCGGTGGCGCAGCGCTGGATACATCGCAGAGCGGTCGAGGCCTTATCTAGGATCGCCGTTTGGAGCTCCGGAGTGTTGGGCCTGCTGTATCGACATCGCAAAGCTGTGGTTGTGGAGGTCCCAGCGCGGGCGGCGCTGACTTCAACATCATGGAGTCCTGGGACTCTTTGCCGGGGGTCGCCAACGCGAATCTCCGCCCAGCTTGGCCTGTGGACTTCGGGAGCCGCGGACACCGGTGGGAGGTGGCCGATTCAGAGGTCCAGGCAGCTGAGGATGTTCTACCTTTCGACGTCGGGTTTCCATCGTTCCCGGCGAGAGGGCCTGAACATCCAGCCGCCCTGTAGCAGCGACTGCGGAGGGCTCGGGAGGCCCGACCATGGGTGAACATTGGGGAACATCAGTGACGAGGTTGACTGGACTTTGGTTCCTTCCCTCATAGTGGGGAACTTTGGTGCCATTGTGGGGATGTTTGTGTTGTAGACTGCTGTGTTCTGTGTTTTTGTGTTGTTTTATTTGTATGACTGGAAGGGAAATAGCATTTTGTTGTCTCTTAATTGAAGATAATGACAATAAATTGAATCAAATCATATCAAACCTCTCTTAAAACCAAAGGGATCAATTTGAGATGGGAGACACCTCTGAGTCACACTTAACCGTAACTACTAGACCTCCAGCAACAGTGAAAACAAAGAAATAGGAGAAATGATTTTTTTTAAAAGGCTGAAGGACAAACAGTCAATTCATGTTTTAAAGTTGCTAATGACACAGAAGGAAAGATCACATGGGTCAGAAAGGAATGGGACACTATTTTTCAAGAGCAACGGCCGCCTACTAAGGATCCGCCAAGGTCACCAATGGCTTTGGTCCAAGTACGCCTTGTATTAACTATGGTTCAGAACTTGACGAAAGCTCGAAATCAACCACATCCTCTGGAATGGTAGAAAGAGTAAAAGCTAGTTTGGGCAAAGTATGGCAGCTGTTGTGGCCAGACGCTATGCCCATAGTGATCAATGCCCTGAGAAAGAAGGTAGCTCTAATTTAGAAATGCTCAAGCCATGTGTGAAATAGTTGGTAAAATCTATGAGAAAGTTAAGCAGGACAGGTCCCTCCGGCAGAAGGAAATATGCACTTGTTTAAACCAGGAGATCAGGTTTGTGTGCGAGTAATGAATAAAGATTCTTTCTCTCCTAGATGGAAAGGACCATATTTGATGCTACCTGTACTAACAACACAAACAGCAGTAAAAGTAAAAGAAAAACCCAATTGGGCACATGCTACAAGATGTAAACTGCATCACTCAGACGGAAACTTCGAAGGAAATAGAAGAACCATAAAATTTTGTAATGATAAATAAAAGAGTATTAAAATGTAGACATATTACTTATTAACTATCATTGTAGTATTAAAAACTTATGAATAAACTAACATTGTGTGGTATCAGAGAGGATATGAGGGTGAAGTGAGGCATCAAGATAGTTACGAGAACAGGATGAAGGTAGAAGTTGGAGTATGACATTTAACTAACAACTTTCATACAGAACCAGTGAACTCGCTGCTGTAAGGTAAATAAGCTTCCTTATCTGATTAAAATGTTGGGGTTGTGCCCATATTCCTTCACATGCACAAGGAGGTATCTCTTTGCCTGCTCAAGGACAGTTTCAATCAAAATTATAATTGGATATATATGGCTCCATTTTTGCCACAGATTAATGAGAGAAAATATTATTACCCTTTCTTACTATAAGTGTTGATCATAAAGATCAACAAGGAGGGAACTGTGGAAGAAAAAATTATATCCTTCCGTATTTAATTTTGATTGGAATTGAACAAGGTAACAAAAGGGTGTTTTGGATGTGACAATTGGAAGCCCTCGCTTGATCAGGTGCAGAAAAGTTTGTGGGAATCGGTAAAGTAAGATTAGACATATTACCTCTTGTCTGGGAATGTGTTGAAGGGTGGATGGTAAATGTAAACATGAAATAGTAGAGGAGATAAGGAAGTTTGTTTACATTTCTGAGAAGTTACAGTGGATCACCCACGCCCCCTACCGCTAGTAGTGCAGATAGGTTGCAGTAAATGGAAGGCTTATGATTGGCTTGGAATGGGCATGGTGGCGTGGGTGGCTTGAAAAATGAGATAGAATAATGTTGATTCCCTTGTTTTGTGTTTGACTTGTATTAACCATCTGTTGGTGAATAAGATTAGCATAAGCAAAAAATATGTTATGACTAAAGCCCCTGTCCCACTTTGGCAACCTCCACTGCGACCTCTGGCGACCTTAAGCAACTTTTTAAAAAAATCAAGGTCGTGGTGACCTATGACCTCTGGCGACCTAAAGCAACTTTTAAAAAAAATCAACGTCACGGTGACCTATGACCACCTATGACCTTCCACGCCTATGTGTACGACTTCCTACGATTATGTTGAAGACCTCCCTCGACTATGAAGAAGACCTCCTTCGATTATGCTGAAGACTGGCTTTGACCATGTAGTTTTTAATCGAGGATGGTCTCTAACAAATCATTCTGAACCATGCAAGCAAGGAAGGAACTAGTTTAGAGGATGTTAGTAAAAATACAACTACTGCTGTTTGCAGTAGCCTTTTGGCTTCAGCAGCCTTTTAAGAGAAGCAGAAGGGGAAGAGCAAGGGTGAAGAGGAAGCACAAGAATGGGTGAATGGAGATGATGTGATGGACTGTCCCAGTACACCAGATGACTGGAAGAGAGTGGCGCTGGACTTTGACAAAAGATGGAATTTTAAGCACACATGTGGGGCAGTGGATGGCAAGCATGCCATTCTTGTCCTTGTCCCTGTACCCCTCATTTTCCTTATCATATAGGATGGCATTCTGCTGGAACCATTCCTCAAGGTCCCCCTCCTGCTGCCTGGCGAAGGTGTAGGGTATAACCTTCCTCCAGCCCTCCCTCACCACCAATGGGGCATCTGCCTCTGGTGCTGTGTCAGACACAGGAGAAAGGGCTGCTTTGCTGCCTTCAAATGAGGCAGTGAAGGATGAGGTGGTGGTGGGGACATACACTACCACCCTGGTCTCCTCCTCCAGGGGTCTCTCATGCAGAGTTACCTTCTCCTGCACTATCACCTCATGTGGCATCACCTCCTGCCACTCCTCCTCCTGGGAAGGCAACACCTGCATGCCAGGTTTTTTTGATGGTTGTGCCCTCCCCGTGCGCTGCTGCCTTTTTGGTGCCATCTCTAAAACACAAGTCTCCTCTCCAAAAAACTCTCCAGCTATGAATGAACATGCCCTGGAGGGACCGAGGTGACGTGCCGCTGTTTAAATCCCTTTTTTTTCCTACTGACCTTTTTTTCACCCCGGAGCTATTACCTTCGACTACCTTCGACCACCTTTGACTACCTACGACTAGCATCACGACCCACTACGACCGACCTCGACTAGACCTATGACTAGAAAATATCGATTTTTCCCACGGCGACCTAATTTTAGTCACGATCAATTTTTAACATCTTGAAAAATACGCCGCGACCTAGCTGAAGCCTCGACTACACGGAGACCACTTTCGACCATGAAGGAGTGACGAAGACCTCCTACGACCTCGTGGTGACCTTCCCGCGACTATGGTTCGCGGGCAAGGTCGTCAGAGATCGCAGTGGAGGTCGCCCAAGTGGGACAGGGGCTTCATGAAATAATTGGTACCCATGTAGTAGATGGTAGTTATAGGAAAACATATAGCCAAGGACGAAGCATATTTTCATATAGTTGTATTCAACAAAAAACAAAAGTTATTTACTGCACAGTATGACTGTCAGCTAATTCTGCTGTGAAGTCAGAGAACTGGTGAGCAATTTTCTGCCACCATCTCTCCATGATATCAGCAATAAAGTCTCTTGAAGCAAACCTGCGAAGTCTGTAACTTTTCGTTTCACTTTTATTTCTTTCTAAATTAATTTTTTCCACAACTGCCATTTTCAGCATTTAGCTACATTAATATTGTGGTCTTCAGCAATATTCATTTTAATTCAATGGTCTTGAATTTTGTTGATGCTTATTATTAACATACTTTATCAAAGGAGTCTTGAGAGACCAAACACAAATCAGTTTCAGTGCCTTCATCAGAAAATAGTGACTCAGATTATGGCAATTATAAATTAATGAACAGTGCAAAGTAATGTCCTTTGGTACACCAAGAGCAACAACTATTTCCTGCTTGTGCATACATTCTGGACAGAACTCAGATCCTGTTCTGTAATAATGTTGCTCCAGCCTTTATGTGGACTAATTAAAGCTTGGCTTCTACAAACCGTACTCCTGTTTTGAGTTAAAACTGAAGCTTTGGGTAAAAACGTCGTCATCAAAATCTGCTTTCTGTGCTATCCTGTGAATTTTACTTATTAAGAGCTATGTTAATGATTATTTGTTGCATGTTAACCAGTGTTGCATTTTTAGAAATCATTCATCTGTTACGGCTTGTTTCACATAAGACCCATATAAAAGCAAACATGGGATGGACACTTGCTTTGTCACTTTGGCCCAGTAGACCCTAAACAGAAAAACATACACCTTGGGAATGCTTCCCAAAATGGAATTCTAGGAAGAAATACATAATTGGATAGGACTGTAATACAAAACACCAGTTGCACGGTCCTAATTAGTGAGTGGGAAGTGATTTAATCAAAAACTAAAAAAGGCTGTCTTTTCTCCCCTATCTTATCTTATTGTGATGTATTAAACCTTTTGCCAAGTTCATCAGGAATGGTGGGTATAAGAGGGAAGCTGATCCCATGGTGCAGTAGTACTGGTCAAAATCTCCCATACATAGATGACATCAGTCTTTTCCCCAGATACACAAGTGCATGAACGGCTGCAACCGGTTTGATCTGTTCTTGGGAGTGAATTAATTAGAGAAAAAAAACATTGTTCTTTGGCAACTTGTCCAACTGATTGTGTATGAAAGAACTACATATGCTGGTTTACACCAAAGATAGACACAATATGCTGGAGTAACTCAGCGAGTCAGGCATCTCTGGAGAAAAGCAATAGATGACGTTCCAGGTCAAGACCCTTCTTCAGACTATCTTGTCCAACTGATTGTCTGTCCTTATTGCTTTCAGATCCAATTACCCTGAAGATGGTGGGATGATGTGTCGTCACCGATTAACTGGACTCCGACAACTTCCACTCATTTACCAGACACTTTATTTACGTGCACAATGAGAGCAGCACAGTCCAAGTTACTGTACTACTCTGAAATTCCAATCAGAACAGTCAACTTTTTACACAGATTTTGCCCTTTGAACTGTGCGCATTTTCCAATTTCTCATCATCAATAACAATATGTTCTCAAACCATTAATATACAAATGCAATAACACTGATACAGGCAAACCTACATGCTATTTAATCCTTTATTTGATTTTCAATATCAAGAACCTTGTAGTGTGCATCAAAGAATACCCATCCAAAACATTGGGGTACGTCAATGAATACCTATCAGGAACATTGATGTGCTTCAAGGGCTTGTCCCACTGCGGGGACCTAATTTGCGAGTTTCTAAGAGTTTAGGAGAGTTTAAAAAGTCTCATGGTCTTGTTGTATTGCCGAAGTAGAACACCTCCTATGACCTCCTTCGACTATGTAGAGAAACTCCTACGAATATGTAGAAGACCTCCTTCGACTATGTAGTAAGACCTCCTTCGATCTCCTTCGACTATGTTGAAGACTAGCTTTGACTAGCTTTGGGAAAATTGGACACCGAATAGTGGAGAGTGAAGACGACCACCTTCGACAATACTAACACTATCTATGACTACCTTTGATTACCTTCCACTACCTTTGATTGCCTTCGATTACCTACAAATAACATGCCGACCTACTATGACCTACTTCGACTAAACCTACGAGTAAAAAATAATATTGATTTTTTTCCATGGCGACCAATTTTTACTCGCGGACAATTTTCAGCATGCTAAAAAATACTCCTTGACCAAACTGAGGCCTCGAGTATGCTGTAACGTCTCTCGAGCATGAAGGAGAGTTACATAGACCTCCTGGAACCACATGTCGACCATGCTGCGAGTTTGAGTCGAGGGCTTCTAAACTTGCAAATTAGGTCCCCGCAGTGGGACAAGCCCTGCAGATAATGCCTAAAGGTTGTTGTGCTATACTACTATCCTAACCTTTGTCACACTGCAGTTTCCACATTGTGCTGCACAGATGTCTTAACCTTTGTCATACTGCAGCTTGCACAGATGGATCAGAGGACCATGTACCAAGATATCGTTGGATTGTATAGCTGAAGTGAACCACACTGTGATCGTACTTTGGCTCAATTTCAGGAAATAACCTAGTCATCAGGAAAGAACCTGGGGTGAGATTCCCTCAGGTTTGCTAAGAGCGGTGCTGATACAACCTATGGCTGCTTCTGTGCTGCAGCAGTCATCTGATCTGATTTCCAAATTGTCTGTATATTGAAAATAGACTTGGTCACCAAAGACGCAATGTAGAATTCGACAGACATTGGCGAAGAATAGACAATGGGGCTTTCATTCTGATGGTTAACTTTGTGAGAAATACATCAAGCTGTACAAAAACAACTCTGTGGTTCTATCTTAGACACAAAATGCTGGAGTAACTCAGCGGGACAGGCAGCATATCTGGAGAGAAGGAATGGGTGACATTTCGGTTCGAGACCCTTCTTTAGACTGTTCTGTTCCTGTGTTGTGAAGGCTAGGTTTGACAATGTTACTGTGTGTATTCTCTTCAGTTGGACTATGCCATACCATCTTTCTCTTGTGAATGAACTTGTGGAAAAGCTTGTACAGAAGAGCACTTTGATCTCGTCACTCAGGCAACATTCTGAGGTTCTGTGGAAAAACAAGATCGTGGGCCATGTTAGAATACTCCATGGGCTGGACTGTCAAAGGCAATTGAAAGAACGCTTTATCATCAGAACTTTCAACCAAATATCAAAACTACACTTGGCTGGTGGTGAGACATTCCCTGTCAAATCCTTCATGCACTGCGCATTCTGCACTGAAAGCAGCACCAAAGGGATTAAAACCATCACCCACCTCCTTCTACAATATATGTTCATCAAGATGGGGTCTAATGAGATGCAGTAATCTTTGTCAAGGTTTACCCTGAACAGATGCATAACAAAGGACTCTATGTCCTGCCAACTGCGCCCATGGTTGCAGATGAAAGTGCATACCGACTGCTGCGGGAAGATTATCAGCTTGGTGAAAGACACACCGCAGTCTGCCTAAAACCTACTGATCAATGCAGGGAACAGTCCATGACCAACTAATGCAAACTGGCATAATCCAAAATTTAGGTTTATTATTATCACATGCACTCAGGTACAGTGAAAAGCTTTGGTAGAGCTAAGGCAAAGATAGAGTGAAGAAAGCCAGGATTACATGGGGAGTAATGTGCTGAAGCTCTTGCAGAGTCTCTCTGGAGAAGCGCTGGTTTGGTGCCCTCCTACCACTGCAACATGGTCGGCTATTAAAACCATCTTACACTGTTAGCTCAAGGAATGCAAGTACATGAAAAGTACATGTTGATTTAATGTAAATATTATGTAGAATAATATGGCTTGTACTAATAACTGTGTCATATGAGAGTACTGCATTATCAAGTTTTGTGAATAAAATATATTTTAGGAAATTCCTCATTTTGAGCAAGGTAATGGAAAGAACGGACAATAATGGCAGATAAAATTTGCCGCACAGAAGTGTGAAATAATTTGTTTCTGCAGAAGGGGTGCCATTCTCAAGGGAAGCAGGAATAAAGATATCTGTTTCACATATATGTTTGAAGATTGCCCAAAAAGTTGATAATGCAATTAACGATATGTACATTATCCCTGGTCTTATAAACAGACATATTAAGTGCAAAAGTCAAGCCAAATCTTTCTAAATCAATAGATTAGCTGGAGTCCTCTGTTCATCAATGAATCCCACAACTTCAAGTCCTTGAAGACTTCTGCCTTCACTTTCTTCCCCTCACCCCACAATCAGTCTGAAAAAGGGTCCTGACCCAAAACATCGTCTGTCGATGTTCTCCAGAGATGTTGCCTGACCCACTTTTGCCTGACTCATTTTTAAAGCAGGCAAGGGAATGTTTATAGGGTGTTTAATCATTCTGAGACTAAGGAGAACATTTCAAAACTGGCATAAGAGTCTGTAGTCCGATGACACAAATTAAAAAGAATTGGCAACAACATCAGAGGAGAGCATGAGCAGAACCATTTCTTAGCCCACAAGTTGTTGTGAACTGTAATGCAGTCCTGAAAGATTGGTGGAAATAAATTCAGGTCGATTTCATAAAGCTATATAAAGGGGAGAAAATTGCACAGGCAAGGGAAACGATCTTGAATATCTAGTTAGCTCTTCAATAATTAATTTTGGGTTAAATGGTGTCCTAATATGCCATAAAATTCTGCCATTCAATGAGTGCTGCCAAATACAGGCCTTTTAAAAAAATAAATGCTGGTGACAAGGCCACACACAGACTATTCAGCATTGATACCTGTAAAAATGTGTTGTTAAGGCACCAATGACACAAAACTAATTCTCCAACTAACAGCAATCAGCGGGAAAACTTGAACTGAAGCTTACAAAGGTGACGATCAAAAAAGTAGGATAAAAAATATATTTTTAAAAAGGCTTATAGGTAACACAGGGATACTTTTATGTAACTCTGAAGTTTCAAACCAGAACAATTATAATTTGAAATTCATGGAAAATAAAATTCATAGAACAATCTTTGAAGCGAATCAAGGGCCACTTTTAAGAGTTTGTACTCTTCAATATTAATTGATAAATGATTATTTATTAAAAATATATTAACCGAATATGATAGAATTAGATGGGTAAAAGTGTATATACATAACGGATGGTTAAATGGTTTGCCAGCTCGGATTCAGACGCGATCTCCAGTGTGTCTGTGAAGGGGGAGTTCGGTGTGGCGTGTGTGTGTCAGGGACAAGGCCTCCATTGCTGAACAGCCCCCAGGCACACATCTCCCTCCTCCACCGCCACCATAGAAGCGCTCCTTTGTCTGCGAGGCGGTGCAAGCTGATTGGCCGGCGGCGGACATTATTGGAGCGGTGTCGCTGATGGACATGGACAGTCGCCAATCAGCTGTCAAGTTCGCCGCGCGTCGTCGTAGCGGCCCCCCAATGGGCCGCCGGCAGGGGCGGGACATCAGGGCAGTATATAAGGAGCCCGCGCCCGCCTCGGCGCCGACCGGGCGCCATTTTGCGCACTTCTCCACGTTGACGTTTGCAGCCGGTTTGAAACAAACGTTGTGGGGTGGGGGGGAAAAAAAATAACGCTCGCACACAAACGCTGGTGTTTTTTTTCTTTTTAAAGAAAAAACATCCACGGAGAGGAAATGTCTCGGGATCGTTTTAGGAACCGCACGGGATTCCAGAGGCGCGGCGGCATGAGCCCTCCGTTCCGCGGCGGTGGCGGCAGCAGCCGCAACAATGTGAATATCCCCACCCGCCCGAACGGAGCGGGAAACGTGGCCGAGGCCCTGAAGCAGCAGCCGGCGCCTTCCGCGCAGAGCCAGGCGGCGGGGACGGCAGCGACGGTGGCGCCGGCGGCGGCCCCCACGCAGACCCCGCCTCAGAAGTCGCCGGCGCAGGCCTCGCAGAAGCCTCAGGAGCCCGACAAGAAGAACGGCGACGCGGCGCCCGCCCAGCCCCCACCGGTGGCGGCGGCCGGGGCTAGAGGCGGGGGCGGCGGCGAGGGCAAGCCGTCCTACCAAGGGACCGACAACCAGAACCGCCAGCCACGCGACAACAAGCCGACCGAGGGCGAAATGCGGCAGGCCCAGGAGGTGCTGCGGGCCCAGCTCTCGCTGCTCCGCAAGCCCGGCGAGAAGACCTACACCCAGCGCTGCCGCCTCTTCGTGGGCAACCTGCCCGGCGACATCACCGAGGACGACTTCAAGAGGCTCTTCCAGAAATATGGCGAACCCGGCGAGGTTTTCATCAACAAAGGCAAAGGTTTCGGCTTCATCCGCCTGGTGAGTTTGGCCCAGCCACCTGGCGGCCGCGGGCAGCTAGGCCGCAGCAGGCGCGCCCCCGGCCCGGGGTGTGTCGCGTGAACGCGCAGGAACGTTTCCCAATCGCGGGGGCGTGCATGCAGTCACAGTTACTCAATTCTGTCATTATTCTGCACCTACATTGTGGATTTTGTTTTTATTTTATAATTATAGTAATGTATATATGTGTGCAGTATGCGAGAATAAACTGCAGATTCTGGTTTTAAACCGAAGATGGGCACATAATGCTGGAGTAACTCAGCGGACGGGCAGCATTTCTGGAGAGAAGGAATGGGTGGCGTTTCGGGTCGGAGTAGAAACGTCACCCATTCCTTCTCTCGGGAGATATTGTGTCTCATTGAGTTACTCCAGCATTTTGTGCCAATCTTTATGTACAATGTGCTGCAAGTAGGAATTTCATTGTTCCATTGTTGACCCTAGCAGACATTTTACTTTGAACTCGTCAATATCCCCCACCTCAATCTCTCCTTTATGGGGTTAGTTGTGTTAACGCTCATGGGGTACTTTCCTTATCGTGGAAGTGGCAGACAGCCCAGTTATTGGAATATTCTATTAACACTTCCCCCACCACCGTTCTAGCACGTATCCAGACACGCTAGAAATCTCCCCAATGACCAGTTAACCCAGCAATCTGCACAGATTTGGTTTGTGGGAAGGAACAGCTGCAGCCAGGGGCAACACGCTCATGCATAAAAAATATTTTAACTTCAGCCAGTGGCCAGGGTTGCATGTGGGTGGCTGAAATTGTGAGGCAGTAGTTGATTTGCGAAGTTTGACTGGCGGTGAGAGGAGAATCTGTAATACAATTCCCTAAATGCGCACTGCAGGCAATCGGATTTTGTGGGTTTTCTGCACTCGTATGTCCTTTGTACTTGCATTTCCTGCCACTTGTGCACGCGGCGTTGGATAAAGATAATTTCTCAGTTAATGGAATAGTTCAGCTCACCAAAAATCGTGTGTGCATATGAGGTGTTGATTTTACATAAAAAATAGGCGCAGGAGTAGGCCATTCGGACCTTCGAGCCTGCACCGCCGTTCAATATGATCATGGCTGATCATCCAACTCAGTATCCCGTACCTGCCTTCTCTCCATACCCCCTGACCTCTTTAGCCACAAGGGCCACATCTAACTCCCTCTTAAATATAGCATTTCTATTAATTGTTTAAATATTTGCATCAAAAAGCACCGTTTTGCATGTTTTGTGGTTTATTTTAGTTTGGCGTGCTTTTTTTGGCAGTTTAAACTAAACTTAGATTTGTGGTTTTCAAAGTTTTTGTCTCTTTCTTTTAAGGAAAGTAGAACTTTGGCTGAAATAGCCAAAGCCGAACTTGATGATACGCCTATGAGAGGCCGACCACTTCGTATCCGTTTTGCCACACATTCTGCTGCACTGACTGTCCGCAATCTCTCTCCTTATGTCTCAAATGAATTGCTGGAGGAAGCTTTCTCCCAATTTGGTCAAGTGGAGAGAGCTATTGTAATCGTAGATGATCGTGGCAGATCAACGGGCAAAGGAATAGTTGAATTTGCTACAAAACCGGCTGCGCGGAAGGCACTTGACCGATGCAGTGATGGAGTGTTCCTCTTAACAGCGTAAGAGTTTTTGGGGAAAAAACATACCTGGTTGCTTTTTAAAATTCAGTTTCAAATGTTTCTTGAACAATATTGTAGTTCATGAGCAGATATATAATTAAGCATGAGGGTTTCTGATTTTATGTAGTTGCATTACATTTACTGACGGAAATATCAGTACGGGGTTTTAATTATAACTGACTTTCAATATTTCAACAAGAGCTCAATAAGAATGGGGATTCATAAATGTAGCCCTGGAAGAGAACACAGCTGTCAAATTTTATTTATTGCCTTGTAGATCTCCTCGTCCTGTAATTGTGGAACCAATGGAACAGTATGATGATGAAGATGGCCTTCCAGAAAAGCTTGCCCAAAGGAACCCAATGTATCAGAAGTGAGTTTTAGAATAGTTTTAAAACATTCAAGTGGAAAACGAGTGATTCTAATTTTGTAACATCACCGTATTTGCCTTGATGCATTAAGTCTGCAGATTTTATTTATTTGAAATAGTGGAATTATTAGACTAATTGAGGTCAAAGTTGTGCCTCCCTTGCTTTCAGAGAGAGAGAGCATCCTCCTCGTTTTGCTCAGCATGGAACATTTGAGTTTGAATATTCCCAGAGATGGAAGTCACTTGATGAAATGGAAAAACAACAGAGAGAACAAGTAGAAAAGAACATGAGAGAGGCCAGGGATAAGTTGGAAAATGAGATGGAAGATGCATACCATGAACATCAAGCAATGTTGTTGAGGCAGGGTATGTTAAGAGTCATTTCAACAGTATCTGAGACTGCAACATGAAGTTACAAATTGCCTTGTATGAAAATAGCTACGATGAATTGCTATTCTGTTGAATTTTATGTTTATTATGCAAATTATAGCATTTGTGATTGTTGGATTTTGTAATCAATTTGTGCAGTCAAATGGAATTTAGTGATCTCTGCACAAATTTGGTGAACTTACTGCGCTAGTTGATTTGTTTCTGTTGTGAAAAATTACTCCAGATCTTATGCGGCGCCAAGAAGAGCTGAGGCGCATGGAGGAGCTCCACACCCAAGAAGTTCAAAAGCGTAAACAGCTTGAATTGAGGTGAGAATTAAGACTATGCGAAATTTCTCTAACATGGGAATACTGTGGCATATGTGTTAAAGCTTATTATGTTGTTAAATTTTTAATTTAATACCGTGGTTTCTGCATTATCCAGGCAAGAGGAAGAGCGTCGCAGACGAGAGGAGGAAATGTTGATGCGACAAAGGGAAAAAGAGGAGATGATAAGGCGCCAGAGGGAGGAGAACTTCCGCATGGGTTACATGGATCCTGTGAGTTTCCTTAAATGGGTGTTTTGGCTTGAGGAAATTGTTCTAATGCAATATGTAATGATTGGGTATCTTGTGCCTAAGATTAGACCAGCACTTAGTTGGGAAGAGGCTTGTGATGCTTGAAATGAGAATGCCATGAAAATCCCACCCTCAAATTTTAGCTGCTTCATGTCTGGAAATGTTAGTTATAACATTAGTTTAATTTACGGTGACGGTATGAATGAAATATCTTGACATTTGCACAACACAAACAGATGCTTCAGATTTCATTTGTTGAAAGGTTACTCTTTGAATTTCTTGAACCAGGTTACACCTTTTTTCCGAGTACTAGTTTGAAGCTGGACCAGATTGTACCAGAAGCTGGACAAAATGAGGTTGCACGTATTTATGCCGTCAAGTTTCTTGGCACCGCCCACCTGAATTTGTTTGGCACTGAAGCACCCAATGCTCTGAGGTCCTTTGCTTATTATAATGTGACTAACCGACCCATTGTGACAACCCATTTGGTCCCTGTTGTGACGCCAGTCAAGTACACACTGCGCACGTGCGGATACGGGCAACCCTCCCCCAATTGCGCAGGCGCGGCTGAGGGAGCCGGCAAGTGGGAGCGTAGTGCCGTTCACGATATAAAGTAAATTGATGTTTATAAAGGGAAATACTTTATAAAATCGAGCAAAACTTGTTACGGCACACCCCAGGCGAACGGTGGGTAAGGAGCCCCTAAAATTGTAGCGCTATTGTGCACCGTTTTGGATGGATACATATGTATAGATGAGTACCCATATTCTAATTTGCTCCAATTTTGTGGACCGTTGTGCTTGTACGAAGGCTTGTGAGCTGACACTTTCATATTTGTTGACTTAGTTATGATCGCAATATAGACTTGATGATTTGATGCTTAAGTCCTTGACTGTACAGCTGAAATCTCCAGTGATTGCATGCTGTGGTGGAATTGGACTATATTTAATAAGACTTATCAGTACTGCCAAGTGAAACTCAGCTTGTGCCTTCGTTTTAAACTTGTATTGTCTGGCTTTGTATCTTGCAATGCAATTGTATAGGACTGGTGTTTGTCTGTATCTGGGTGTTGTCAGGCAATGACAAGTAGGTAAAAAATACAAAAGGTACATGTCTCTACTTGTGCAAGGGAATCTTCCATTTTTGATATCTGGCTACTCTAAATTAATGTTGCTAACTTTAACTGTTTTTGCAGAAAGGTGTGGATTTCAAATTTCGCTGGGACTTGGCATGGACAGCTCTTGCTTGAAGCACTTGCAAATTTGGTTGTAGGTTCTGATTTCTAATTTTTTTTTTTTTACTTTTTAGAGAGAGCGTGAAATGCGTATGGCTGCAGGAATGGCAGGTAAATGCATATTTTTCCTTTTATTTTTCTGAAATATTTTAAATACCTGAATTTGCTATGGTTTCAATAATCTTGCTTTTTTTTGATCTCCTAAACAACAATTGTTACTGCTTGTATATTGGCTGTATTGAAGGTGCCTGTGAAAATAATGGCAAGTGATACAGTTGCTTTGAGAACAGTGTGGATAAAGAATTGCATTACAAAGATGACCCTTGCAGGTAAAACTGGTGACTGGATAGCAATGTAGATGATTGTGACCATGTAAATTATTTAACAGTAGTAAAAGTCCCTGGAGACTGAGGTATCTGGAAGGGTGTGAGTCCACGTAAACATAACTAGAAGCCTGTAGGTGAACACAAAATCGAGACTAATGGAATATTGACAATTACATAAAAGATTGGAGTTCAAGTGGGTGCTGTGCCATGATAATGCATGGAGCTCTGGACTATAGTGTGGTGCCATGGTTGTGCATGGAACTCTGGACTGTAATGTGGTGGATCATGTGTTAAAGCATCTAACCCGTGGGAGGTTATGGTGTATTAATTGAAATGAAGTTTTTTAATTTTACATAATGGGAACAGTGAGGACAAATGGTATATGGTGTTGTGTAAATGAATGACATAAGTGTTCATTATTGCTAATTTCTCATTGTTTCACATTTCAGAACAATATACTGCTGCAAACCAAAGCTTCCCACCAATGGCAGCAATGGCCTATGAAGGTCACAGTACATTGAGTAGTCCTGGAGGACCCAGTGCGATGCCTGGACAGATGATGAGCGCCAGTGCAAACACCGGTGACATGGCAGGGGTAAAGCATACTGTGGTTCAGAGTGAATGCTTGAATGTATGGTCTGATTGTAGAGTGAAATGAGTGGGTATTTGGTATGATGACAGCCTGGGGGAAATTGTAATGGATACTTTGCAATTTAAACTAAGGTCCTTGTGGTGTCCATCTGCTTATCTTGTCATTATTGAAACAACACAAAATGGCAAACTTAGAAACTGCTTGAATAAGGCTCTGGTAGGAGCTGAGTAACATAGTCTGGACTTGGCATTGGGTGGATTCAACTTGGTTTTTTAAAATGGAATTACATGTGACATGTTAATGAACATTACACAAGTTGATTTTAATCAGTTTTGCATCTTAACAATTGATCACAGGATCTAATTGCCATGCCAAAAAGTTTGGCTATGCCAAACATAGCATAGTCATTACATGCTTGCAAGTTTGATGTGATTGTGGGGCAGAAGTTTGTAAATTCAATCTAGTAGAAATACATTTAAATTACCAGATCAGCTGACGTATTACCAAAGTTTGGGTTTTTAGAACTTGAATGTAGAATTGATGGTTTGTGTGGTTGGGACAAGCATGCCAAATAGGTATGCTGGGAAAATGGGTCAATTTCAATTTCCCAAATAGGTACTAGAGAATAGCAATGGCTCAAATGCTTGGGTTATTTCAGAGGTTACAAGTGGTGTTAGTAGTTGCAATTGTTCTGATGCAGAAGGAGGATTGTCTTGCTCTATCCAGTTTGCAATTTAGGTTTCTTGTTCTACAGGATATAAACTTCTGATTTCCTGTCCAAATGTTCCGGCATCTGCAGCCACTATTATATACATAAACCATGAACATGTGGTTCCAGTTTACGACAAACTGCAATATTAAAATAAGTGAATAAAGAATTGTGATTGCAGTAACTCCACTTTAAATTGCATAGATACACAGTCCACATGAGTAAAAATCAGTGATCCCATGGCACCTGTAACTGTTCAACTGCAGCTAGTAAATAGTATTTCCCTGCATCTTAAAATTACTTGTCCTGACTGTTGCTAGGTCTTGCATAGTGAAAAGATGCAGTGGATGGGTTTATTACTTTTAAGTGGAAAAACTGGGTCACATGGGAAGATGGGGTGTGGGGGCGAGCGGAAGTTTATTCATAATTTGATTTAAGAGGCTGTTCCTGAAATGTCCTTCCAATTCCAAATGGTTTAATCTTGGATTAACTCATGTTTTAGTGTTATTTCTTTGGTTACTTCAAAGCCCTCAGTCTTGCATTGGATGACAATTGTTTTAGCAGAATATGCCAGCACTTAGTTGGCCTGCAGTGTGATGTTGCCCCATGAAATAAATTGAAAGAGGCTGTTGAGTGTCCTCTAGCACAACATCAAGCCATGCGTCGTGGCAAACCTGCGTGCCCTACCCTCCAAATGTTTGAGGTGTTTGGTGCAAGTGGTAAATTTGATGAGGCATTTTAAATCGAAAATTGAGTTATGGACTAACTGTGTATTCTCTGCAGTATACTCAATTTATCCTGGTATTCCTGAATGGTAACAATGATCCAGTGTTGTAGTACTTGTGTTGTATTGTGATGGTAGATTGTGGACTAATACATTTTGAATTTTATATAATTTTCTCTTCAACAGTTTTAAAGGCAACTGATCAGATCGAATTTTCAATCTGTTGTGAGAACTATCATGCCTTAATAGTAAACAGTTTTTTACTGAAACAAAATTATTTGTACTCAACAACTCTTCAGTACTACAATACTGGCTTGTTTGTCAGATTGTGTTAAAGGGGAAATAGGTGGGAATAAGTCGGTGGTTACTTGTGACTTCGATTGAGGCCTATGGCTATTTAACTTGAAGTGTTAAACACTGCATCTCTGACAGATTCAATGCTGAGATTGCAATGGTAATGAGATGTTCTAAGCCCAAATCCTTTTTTGTGCACATTACACTGCATTCCTATTCTTGTTAGTAATTTGTTTGCACTGAAAGCAGAATAGCCATTGTTCTTAAGCTGTCACAAGTCATGGGAGGATTATACCCACCATGGATTCCTCCATGTGCTGGTTGGTAAACTAATGAACAACTTGCCCTCTTTTTTCTTTTTATGTGCCTGGTACCTGTGGATCGCCCCATTCCTGGTTGTAATCGACGAACGTTGACTACGGATGCCTTCCCTGACCTAAATGTTACACATTTTCCTCACTTTGTAATGTGCAACTTGTATGGACTTTGATTGCTACCATGTGTGATGAACTTCCAATAGCGTAATGACCGCTTTGGACAGGGGACACCAGGTCCAATGAATGCTCAGCCCCCACGTCCTATGGGGCCTACTGGTCCCAATTTTAATAGAGCGAGAGAAGAATATGAAACAGCTAACAAGAAGCCTAGATACTAAAATTTATAGCTCTCCTTTAGTGTGCATTCCAGATAGTCTCCTTTAGATGGAAACTCTTCATAAATGCGTTTTTTTTTAGTTGGTGGCAAAGTTGCATTTTATGCCTATTCAGATTTGTGTATTGACTAAACTTTGTAAACTGTAACAATTCACGCTGGCACATTGTGAATGTTGAATTATGTCAAGCAAGTGATAGTGCAAATAGGCATCTTTTCCCAGTACTTCAAATGTACACTGAAGTGCCATTAAACCTCTAGAAAGTATGCTCCATGTATCTTTTGAGTCATTGTAGAAGCATGTTAAATTGTGTAGGCTAAATGCTTGTTTTGAAATGGTGGATTCTGTATTTTGGTCGTCTTTTTAAATTAAAACTCATTCGTAGTGCTAATTTGAAACGAGTTGTTTTTAACCAAGAATAAAGTCTCTGCCAAATAGTGGCAAATTATAGGCTTCCATAAATGGGACAAAGTATTGCTGACTATTGCAAACTTTGTACCATTTATCAAAGTTAATTCAATAAGGTAAGGATTGATGGGAATTAAGCGCAACAAAAACTGGCTTTAAATTGTAACACATTTTTATTTCTGCTTGAGATCTTATGGTTACTTTAATTTAAATTTAGGTCAAAGAGCATTAAATAGAACTTTTCTAATAGGTTTTAAAATTTTCAAAAATAATTATTTTTGTCGTTCTAGTTTTGGATCCCAGAAACCTGCAAGCCAAATTCTGTCAGTTGTACCAGTGAAGTCCACTGACAAATCTAGGTTTCTGATTTGGCAAATACATTTGAGATTTGAGTGTTTGAAAATGTTGGGAGGGCAGGATGATTGATTATGTTGCAGTAGTACTTATGTTAAATGTTTAGACTGGTGCTAAACTCTATTCTACTTCAATTTTTTCTCTGTTTTAATTTACTATCAAGATTAAAGCCGATCTCTGGTCGTCATTCTGAGCGACCTTGCCTTGTGATCTTAGGTAGTGAAGCTGTCACTTTGGACACAAGCCTTCTTTAGCCTGCAGTTTTTCCATTAAAGGTGGTTTGAAGCAATTGGGGGGCCCCTAGCTGACAATTTTTCTTTGCCCCATGGAATCCGAAGCTCATCATGGTGTCCTTTTTCTTTGGCCAACTTGTTCTAATTGGATCCAACGAATGTCGAGGTTTCCAATTCTAGGCTCTATTGATGTTTTTATGGTGTTGAGCATGTTTTCGGAAACTATAGAAACCTAGAATAGGCCATTCGACCCTTCAAATCAGCTCGGTCATTCAATATGATCATTGCTGATCATCCAAATTCAGTACCCCGTTCTGGCCTTTCCCCCCCAGACATGCATTTTGGCAGTGCCAGCTGCATTCAAATTTTTAATTTAATTGATTTTGTTGCTACTGCATTTTTTCCTATTGGGTTTAGACAATTTCAGATAAATATAACGTCCCACCTGTGTTTGAACTGTTCTCGTCCATTCCAATTTGGGTAGATATGAGGTATTCTGAAACTGTCCAGCCTGTCCTAAATCCATTTGGTGGATTAGAAATCAATTCATAGCATAACCTCATACTTTGTAAGTGAGGAGTCTGTATGGCTTGCTGATAAATGTCATTGGTTGTCTTGCCATATGATGCCACTAAGATGTTACAATAACTCAAAATATAATGATGCCCGATTACTCTGTCCTACCTAGAAGAGTAGATACTTTTTAGTTTTAGGCCTGTAAATTAATTTATTGTGACTTGCAGAAAATAAATTTGGCCAGCAGCATCCCAGATCTAACGTTTGGTATTCTGAAACTTGAGCAGTAGTAATAGAAATGTGTATTTGAATAGTCAATGCAGTAAAAAGCGTGAGGACAATGTGCACAACATCTAGTAAACATACCCATGTGTTTCTGGTGTTGATGCACATTAATCTTTGGACCTTCTGCATCACCAACAAAACCAGAACATTTTGTGGAATCTTATTTGGACGTGGGGATTTTTTTTTAAGTATGTGTGCATGTGGTTAAAATTCTACCAGACAGATTTGCTGTGAAACTGGGACAGGATCTAAAAAGTGGAGTTCTGAAGACTTATTTTTAGTTTCCAATGAACTTAATACCTGGTGAAAGATGTTCTCTGAACGATTTGCAATTTATGATCCAGAAAACCTTTTTAAACTACTGACCTACTATGGGTCCAACTGTTACCTTGTGAAGGTTTCACCTAAAACTTCATTTGAAAAGTTGGTCCTCTTGCATCGTGAATGACTAATTGAAAAATTTCAATAATTGGAATCCAGTAGCATTTCTGGGAGGTGCAGATCTGCTCATAAGAATGAATTTGCAACAGGATGCCTGGACCACCAGAACGTGACTTCTATCTATGTCTTCTGCCTATAGAAGCTGAAGAGCTTCAATGGGTAACTGCAAACCAAGCAGTAACATGCTGTGCCAACAAATAATTGCTGTTTAGCATTGTGATAATGGTAAGTGTTAAAACTTATTTGTGGGGATGGGTGGTGGGGCATGTTTGAACATATAATCAAATCCACTGGTATGATTTTTATACAGTTCTACTAGCCGTAAGTGCAGTTTTCTAGTGAGGGGCAACTATTTTATCATTCGTTAATTTTTTTATTAATAGCCAGGATCGGATATTTTTAAATCAAAATTCTGGGGTGATTTAATATGTAACTTGAGGGCTGCTTACTTGCTTGAGTCCTAACTTATCAATGGAGATATTTAAAAATCCCAGGCTATGCAATGTAGTTATTTCCAAAGTGAATAATTTGCCCACTTTCTAAATAACGCTAATTAAAATCTACATCTCTTTGATGATGGCTTCACTTTGTTCCCTTAAAATTGCTGCATTTGAACATGGGTTTCATAATTTAAATAGGTTTAGTATATTTAAGTGGGGATGATAAACCAGGGCCCTGTTCAAATCTATATAGTAATTTGATAGATTTGGTTTTGTGATGTTACTTGTAATTAGGGGCTTTTGTGAGCCCTTTGAGCTCACCAGTTTGGGGAATTTTTAGTTCTTTAGGTGTTACAAGCGGAGCTTAGAACTATTTTTGCAATGCCCAGTTTTCAAAATTTTTGATGCCACAACTTGGTGCATTTAGTTGCAATAGGGGTATGCTTTTTGTGAATTTGAAATTGGAGCAAAGTTCCTTTGGCCTGAAAGGCTCGCTTATACATTTTTAGAGATATGAGCTTGGTGTATGGTATCAGTTAATCTCAATACATGTAAAGGAAAGTTTAGTTGTTGCCATCTTGGTATTCAGGCGCTGAATTTTGTAATGCCCATTAAGTCTGGGAACAAATTGAAATAACTTGTCTTCCCCAGTATTCTTTGGTGGAAGTTATAACAGTTTCAGATTCTCAGGTCACATGGCAACGCATCTGAGTTACAAGCCAGCAAGTGGCTGCTGGCAGCCAATTGTGCTGCATCCTTGCAAGTAATGCCACTCTACAACGAATAATTACAGTCAGCTTGTCTGCAATACATTACATTGAGGATCTGTAGTACTGCAAATGGGATTGGGCAGTAAGACCTGGAGAATAGTATTCCTGCTTGTTCTGCGGTACACAGTACAGACTGCATACAGGTATGTACAAATAACTTGTTAAAATGTCTTTCTTAATTCAGTGAAATGGTTCGGGCATCACTCTTCTGACAGTGTGATTACAGTGCAGCACTTAGCGGTTGGACTGTTAGCATTCAATGTTGACTGGTATGAATAATGCATTACAGACCAAGTGATGTACAGCTATTAGTGCAGCTTTCAAATACTGTTGTACTACAGCATTAATACTGATGCACTTGTGGGTCGTTGACAAATGGGTAGATCTGTGTTTCGTTCTCCAATTGTACTTTCGGCTTCATAAAGCTGTTGTGTGACTGAGGTCTTGAATAGGAAGGTTGTAGTTGTCTGCTTAACTTTTTCTAAACATTGCACTTGCACTTGAAGCTTTGCCAAGACCATCAATAAAGCAGTGTGATCTACATAGACAATAAGCAACTTATTGTCATAACTTGAACATCACGTAATTAGTTTGGGGTTTGGAAAAAGGGATGGGTGGGTGTGCAATTGCCTGCAATTATGGAGAAAACGGTGACTTGAACTGCTAACTCGAGTTTTGGAAATTGAAGAGTTCACTTTTAACCTACTTGCTCTTGATGAGCCTCTGTCAGACCCCCTTACCCTGAAATGCGTGCACCTATTTATTGTACTTGGCTTATCTCCTGTAACGCTTAGTATAGCCTCTACAGTATGTTTTCAGCTTTTACCAAGACAACTTTGTAATGACTAACTACAATCTACCTTGATCACTGGGTTATCTGGCCAGAAATCCTACGACCAGACCCTGTACAATGTATTTGCGTATAGGAAGATTTATCTTGGGTTCAGCAGATTTTTAAGAATGCTTACTTGTTGTATATGGCAAGTATCATTTCTGTAAACGTCATATTCACTACCTCAACCGAGTTCACCTGCATCTGCCAATATGTATTGAAAATAAGGATTTGTTATTCATTTGATATTTTAGAAGAGCAAACATTCACCATGCTTTGCCCTGGTATATAACTATTTGTTTGGCTGCTCGGGCCTTGAACTAGTTACTAAAATTTCAGGTATACCTGGAATGGGCCTTAGTCAAATCACATTGCTTTTGGTTTGCTTTCTTTGAAGCTGTTAATAAGCAAATGGCTTGTTAGTCTATCCAGTGAAAGATGACATGTTCCTATAATCAGAGGGATCACATTATCAGTGTTGGGTTTAACATAATGGGCAGTTTTCCAGTAATCTTTTTTGGCAAGTAATTCGAAAATTGAAACCATCTAGGAGAATATAGTGGTATGTGTTCTTGACTGCTTAGATGTTTAGATCGCTTGGATGAAGTAAACTGCTGTAAATATTCTTTGAGATTAGGATGGAAGAGGTTGTAAGTACTGTCATGGCCCTTGACCAGATTGTTCAGGTATTTGACTGTTTTGGGGCAGTTTGTGTTACAATGCTGGGGTTTTGACACAGAGGTCATCTGTGCAAATTGCAGTATTTTCTGTGCAAGCTTAATTTGATTCAGTTTGTCACAAAGCTCACATTAAGATTAACACTTGATGCAATCTTAGAGCTGAAGTGTTGATCGCATGTGTATTCCATTTTTGGGAAACATACTTGCTAAGTCAAAAGAAATAATTATCTGTTTAGAATGAGTAACGAAGTATAATTTCCGTGTAAAAAGCTCTGGATTATCCCTGAAGCTGAAATCATGTTTCAATTCTGCACATGGGATTTGTGAGTGGGATGTGAAAATAGATAGCTAAGTGTCTGCACTGTATTCCATCTCAATTATTCTCTATATGACTGAGCTTTTCAGTTTAATTTGGCAACAATATTTTGAGCATCTGTGCAGGAGTGTGATGCCAGAACATCATAGGATACTTGGTGTCTAGTAGTGTTGTAAGAGGTTAGAATCAATTCTAAGATGTGTAACTTCCCTTATATGCACACATGCCTGATTAGGCATCTTCTTTCTGTGCCAGCTTGGTCAATTTTAATTGGCCCGTTCAAATCTTAGAACTATTCATTTTGAATAATTTTAATCTTCTGTTTGCACACTGCCGTACTTGCCTGTGAAGCTTGGCTTAAAGCACAACATCTTGCTTTGCACCTTTTCTTGGGCTTATGCAGGCAAGTCACCACAAAGTACACTGTGCTTTTCTGGTGTAATCCATTGATGCGCATCAGTTGTATGAACGGTATCCTTTGTATCCTGTTCCCATTAACCAAGTCTTGCCCCATAAATATTAGTCAATGGGTGCCACTGTGGAAACAGTGGCACTTGAGACTATTGGGCAATTCAGGCAGCTTTTCTACTCCAGATCTACATTTTGGCTGGATTTGTATGGCAAGTTTTCCTGATGTAATGTGATCTAATGATTATTAATATTATCAATTACTGTTGAGTTCTTACTAACTTGATGTGTTCTCTTTAGGCATGGTAGCGCTTGATGCTTGTTGATTGGTGCATTAAAATTGCCAGTAAGTAACTGCTAAAATCCCCCAAAAATTGATATTGACAATTAATCGTGTTTTTTTAAAGTGATGTGAAATATCTTTTTCAACTATTTTATTTGTGTGGTTGTCTCGCATAGTATTTTGCTTATTAGTATGCGAGATGCAGTGTTTGGCTAATGTAGCTTGATTGGATGAGAAATAAGTTATGGGAATTAAACTTCTATCTGCTTTCATTTCCAGCTTCCATCCACAACCAGGATGTTTCACATCTGGTCATTCACCACAAGTTATGAAGAGGGGTGAGTATATTGGATCTCAAAAGATATAGGGCAGTGCGTTTTTTTAATCAAAGTAGGTGTCTCATGAAGCCTAAAGGGCCTGTCCCACTTGGCGATTTTTTTCTTCTTCCGGTGACTGACGTATCAGGTCACCGAAAAGGTCACGAAGTGATGACGTATTGACGCACGGTGTTTCCTCAAGTGTCACAACTTTTTTTTCCTCAAGTGTCACAACTCTGCGACCATGATACGCCAGTCAAAGGCGCCAGCGGTCGCAGAAAAATAGCCAAGTGGGATATGCCCTTTACTACTTTAGTCTCAATTGCATTCACAGTTTACATTTTAGTGCAGAACATTTAAATTATTACTGCAGGGGTATGAAAATAAATAAATAGCTACATTGGTTTGGAAATATTGTCTACTTGATTCGTCAGTAGTCTCTGGGAACGTGTACAGTTGGTTCAAAAAGGATGTGACCAAAAGGATTTACAGTGGCTTGCAAAAGTATTCACACCCCTTGAACTTTTCCACATTTTGTCACGTTACAACCACAAACGTAAATGTATTTTATTGGGATTTTATGTGATAGACCAACACAAAGTGGCGCATAATTGTGAAGTGGAAGGAAAATGATACATGGTTTTCAAATTTTTTTACAAATAAAAAACTGAAAAGTGTGACGTGCAAAGGTATTCAGCCCCCTTTACTCTGATACCCCTAAATAAAATCCAGTGCAACCAATTGCCTTCAGAAGTCACCTAATTAGTAAATAGAGTCCACTTGTGTGTAATCTAATCTCAGTATAAATACAGCTGTTCTGTGAAGGCCTCAGAGGTTTGTTAGAGAACATTAGTGAACAAACAGCATCATGAAGCCCAAGGAACACACCAGACAGGTCAGGGATAAAGTTGTGGAGAAGTTTAAAGCAGGGTTAGGTTATAAAAAAATATCCCAAGCTTTGAACATCTCACGGAGCACTGTTCAATCCATCATCCGAAAATGGAAGGAGTATGGCACAACTGCAAACCTACCAAGACATGGCCGTCCACCTAAACTGACAGGCCGGGCAACGAGAGCATTGATCAGAGAAGCAGCCATGGTAACTCTGGAGGAGCTGCAGAGATCCACAGCTCAGGTGGGAGAATCTGTCCACAGAACAACTATTAGTCGTGCACTCCACAAATCGGGCCTTTATGGAAGAGTGGCAAGAAGAAAGCCATTGTTGGAAAAAAAGCCATAAGAAGTCCCGTTTGCAGTTTGCCACAAGCCATGTGGGGGACACAGCAAACGTGTGGATGAAGGTGCTCTGGTCAGATGAGACCAAAATTGAAGTTTTTGGCCTAAATGCAAAACGCTATGTGTGGCGGAAAACTAACATTGCACATCACCCTGAACACACCATCAGCCCCCTTTACTCTGAGTCAACATTTTAGACCAATAATCTTTTAATTTTGATGCAGGTCTCTAAAACACTAATTCTGTTTTTTTCCCCCCCACAGGTGCTGTCTGGCCTTCTGAATACCTCCATTGTTTCAAATGCAGCGCCACACTTTTCAGTTTTTTATTTGTAAAAAAATTTGAGAACCATGTATCATTTTCCTTCCACTTCACAATTATGCGCCACTTTGTGTTGGTCTATCACATAAAATCCCAATAAAATACATTTACGTTTGTGGTTGTAACGTGACAAAATGTGGAAAAGATCAAGGGGTATGAATACTTTTGCAAGCCACTGTATTTGAAACAATGGAGGTATTCAGAAGGCCAGACAGCACCTGTGGGGGGAAAAACCCCAGAATTAGTGTTTCAGAGACCTGCATCAAAATTAAAAGATTATTGGTCTAAAATGTTGACTGTTTCATTCACCACAAATACTGTTAGAACTTCTGAGTATCTCCATTATTTTCTATTTTAATTCTGAATTCTGGCTACATCAGAAGCTTCTGTAAATCTCCTTGCATTTTGAAGAGATACATGTTTGGAAATTGGACATGATGGCATTGGACATACCACTAATTTTAGTCTATATTGAAATCCGTTTATAGAAACATTTGTTGAGTTGTGGGGATGCTTTTCTTCAGCAGGGACAGGGACGCTGGTCAGAGTTGATGGGAAGATGGATGGAGCCAAATACAGGGCAATCTTGGAAGAAAACCTGTTAGAGTCTGCAAAAGACTTAAGACTGGTGCGGAGGTTCACCTTCCAGCAGGACAACGACCCTAAACATACAGCCAGAGCTACAATGGAATGGTTTAGATCAAAGCATATTCATGTGTTAGAATGGCCCAGTCAAAGTCCAGACCTAAATCCAATTGAGAATCTCTGGCAAGACTTGAAAATTGCTGTTCACAGACGCTCTCCATCCAATCTGACTGAGCTTGAGCTATTTTGCAAAGAAGAATGGGCAAAAATTTCCGTCTCTAGATGTGCAAAGCTGGTAGAGACATACCCCAAAAGACTTGCAGCTGTAATTGCAGCGAAAGGTGGTTCTACAAAGTATTGACTCGGGGGCTGAATACTTTTGCACACCACACTTTACGGTTTTTTATTTGTAAAAAAATTTGAAAACCATGTATCATTTTCCTTCCACTTCACAATTATGCACCACTTTGTGTTGGTCTATCACATAAAATCCCAATAAAATACATTTACGTTTGTGGTTGTAACGTGACAAAATGTGGAAAAGTTCAAGGGGTATGAATACTTTTGCAAGCCACTGTATCTGGTGTTTTGGTTGCTGTCCCATATCATTCACTAATCACTGAGCTCAGAATCGTTGAAACTTATAATTTCAACTGGTCTCCAATTGAACCCCTCTGACACAATCCCCTCTTTCATAAATAACTGCATGGACCTGTTTATTAGTGGTGTAAGGGGTTAATCACATCTTATATGAGTGTAATTTCCCTTAAATGCATGATTGCCTGAGCTTGGGGCTCACCCATAGTGGGTGAAGTTGGATACTACATTATCTTGCAGTGCTGCAACAGGAGCTTGCTTTGGGAATGTGTCCATGATGTAGAAATTGCATTGGGGTTGCAGCACATCAAGTACTAGTTCCAGACATTTTGCATGGAAATATTTGCATGCCATTTAAATTTATTTTTGTTTGTAAATGCATAATTAATAGTGCTTGGTAGTGTAGTTTTTACACTAATTTATTCAGTTAGTTACTTGACAAAGAAGAATGGGCAAAAATTTCCGTCTCTAGATGTGCAAAGCTGGTAGAGACATACCCCAAAAGACTTGCAGCTGTAATTGCAGCGAAAGGTGGTTCTACAAAGTATTGACTCGGGGGCTGAATACTTTTCCATCCTTACCAACTGCATCACAGTATGGTATGGCAACTGCTCTGTCTCCGACCGGAAGGCATTGCAGAGGGTGGTGAAAATTGCCCAACGCATCACCGGTTCCTCGCTCCCCTCCATTGAGTCTGTCCAAAGCAAGCGTTGTCTGCGGAGGGCGCTCAGCATCGCCAAGGACTGCTCTCACCCCAACCATGGACTGTTTACCCTCCTACCATCCGGGAGGCGCTACAGGTCTCTCTGTTGCCGAACCAGCAGGTCCAGGAACAGCTTCTTCCCGGTGGCTGTCACTCTACTCAACAACGTACCTCGGTGACTGCCAATCACCCCCCGGACACTTATTATCACTTATTATTATTTATTCAAATCATTTGCTATGTCGCTCTTCCAGGGAGATGCTAAATGCATTTCGTTGTCTCTGTACTGTACACTGACAATGACAATTAAATTGAATCTGAATCTGACAGCTTTTGATGGATCATATTTCCATTCTTGTAACTTGGGTTGGGACTTTTGTATTTGTCGCAGAAGGTTCGGAGATATAACAATCTCAATGCTGAACAATAGATTTGCCTACTATGATAGGAAGTTAGTGTCAGCATAAATGTGTTAGAATGAACATTGTCATAGCAAACTACTAACTTCCTTTTTTGTTCTCAGGATCTTGGAGGACAATCACCTGGATGTCACGGCCACTATTCATGACACCAGTGTTTTCTCTGTCAATGTAAATAAAATATTTTGTATCAAGATTGTGTTGTGCTGCTGCTTTGAGCTATAGCATTTATGATTGATCTAGTCTTGAAAGCAAGTTAGGTGTTTTAGTTGTAAACAAAATGAATTGAAGATGACTTGCCACATCTTAATTAACCGTGTCACTTTGATCTCCACAAAATTAAATCTTATTGTGTTCAACCTTGTAGGACATTGGGATCAGACCCATGACATCTGAATTGCTTCTAGTACATTCACTTATCTTTGAGACTGATATATATGCAATATTTCAATATCATCAATTTATATCCTGTGAGGAGTTGGTAAATTCTCTCCCACTTGATCTCCATACTTTGCCATTATCGTGGTAAGCACAGAAACGCCCCCCCTTGGCCTTTTGCTTCACACTGATAAAGTATTTGCAAATCACAGCATTAAAGGTCAAGATTAAATCAGGGTTGCTGGAGCTGAGTCACTGTGGCAACGTTGCCAGCTGAATCTACCAAGATAGTTCTGTCTTTTCTGACATTTTGAGACTTCATTTTGGCGATCTAATACAGAGCTGCCAAGTAGTCTGGATTTTCCGTATTTTGTACGGGAAACGCGATAAGAGTACGGATTTGCTTCGTATAATACGGGGGTTTTTTTTTTTTTAAATCGGCCCGACTTCTTATTTCATCTTGCTGCTTAAAACGCAATAATATAAAAAATACTGTAACTCTAAAAATTATAACATAGTGTATAGTCTTAGTGTTTTAATTTTCAAGATCTGGATGATTATTTTTGTATGCTTTCTAGCTCGCTGCCTGTCTCGCTCCAGGTTTAAACAGAGCACTGTCAGTTTAGCGCGTGGGAATTTAAACGAACAGCGCTATGGGTTCTAGTTATACGCCTACCAGCTGGAGTGCTATTGCCTTTACACATAGTGCTATGGGTCACAGACCGGGGAGGGAGAGAAAAGGGAGGGAGGCTTCCAAAAAATGGCTTCATCATTATCATCTGGTGCGAAAGGCAGGAAACAGTCGTTCAAACAGAAGTATACAAAGAGATGGCAATGAATGTACTGTCAAGTAAGATGCGTAGAAGACATGTCAATTGGTAACAAAGTTATGCATTCTTGTACTCTTACATGGGTATGACAGCACATGTAACATTTTGCAGCAAAATCGCACCGCGTAAAACTACTGATCCTCGGCAAAATACTGATTTTCAGGTACGAGAATGCTCTGTCAAAACTTGGCAGCTCTGGTCATGAATATCTGTACACCATTCCAAAGTTTTATAAAGCCGCAATATGATTTTCTGACTCGCGTACTAAATGCAGGACTGATGAATATACTTTACCACAAACTACTTGCGTTGCCACTTTGAGGGATTTATGGACTTGGGGATCCCATCTCACTGTATATTAATCGTGTTAATGGTCTTGCCGTTAACTGTATGTACAGCGCCCTCCATGATGTTTAGGACAAAGACCCAACATTTATTTATTTGCCTCTACTCCACAATTTGAGCTTTGTAATAAGAAAAAAATCACATTAAAGTGCACTTGTCAGATTTTAATAAAGGCCATTTTTATACATTTTGGTTTCACCTTTTAGAAATTACAGCAGTGTTTATACATAGTCCCCCCCAATTTCAGGGCACCTTAATGTTGGGACACGGCAGTATAATGTAAATGAAAGTAGTCATGTTTAGTATTAATTGTGTTCAGATCGGGTGATTGACTTGGCCACTCAAGAATTTACAATTTTTTAGCTTTGAAAAACGAATCACTCTGATATAAGTTAATCTTCGTCTCATCTGTCCACAAGACCTTTTTCCAGAACTGGTTGCTCTTTTAAGTACTTCTTGGCAGACTAAGCCAGCCATCATATTTTTGCAACTAACAGTGGTTTGCATCTTGCAATGTAGCCTCTATATTTCTGTTCATGAAGTCTTCTGCATGGTAATTGACAAATCCACCCCTGACTCCTGAGGAGTGTTTCTGATCTGTCAGACAGGTGTTTGTTTTTTTTCTTTATTATAGAGAATTCTTCTGTCATAAGCCGTGGAGGTCTTCCTTGACGTGTTAGTCCCTTTGTGATTAGTAAGCTCACCCGTGCTCTTTCGGAATGATGTTCCAAACGGTTGATTTTGCTAAGCGTAAAGTTTGGCTGATGTCTCTGAACAGTTTTATTCTTGTTTCTCAGTCTCAACAGTTTTTTTTCTTGTTTCTCAGTCTCAACTAGAGTGAATGGGTGATCGATGGTTGCCGAAGGGCGTGTTTCCATGCTGTGCCTTTCATCAATCATGTTGATAAACAGCAATAAAGTTGCCAAAGGTGATGGAAAGACTAGGTGCTGAGAGCTTTTATACCTGCATTAAGGAGGCAATTAAACACACCTGAGCAATTACAAACGCCTGTGAAGCCACGTGTCCCAAACATGGTGCCCTGAAATCAGGTGACTGAACACAGCTGTAATTTCTACATGGTGAAACCAAAATGTATGGTAATGGCCTCTAATAAAGTCTGACAATGTCTGCTTAAATGACATGATTTTTTTTTTCTATTAATCTCAAATTGAGTACTAAGGCAAATAAATAACATGGGTCAACTCACACTTGCTTGGATTAACCGCCATCTGCCATTTCTATGTTAATTTCAGTAGCTGATCTATATCCCATTGTATACTCCGAAGGCCTTTCCCACTCCATAACTCTTAACAACGTTGGTTTGGGCTGCTAACCAACTTGTCTATGTATACATCCCAAATCATGTGTATTGTCATAAATAACAGTTTCCAGCATAGATTGCTACAGATCTCCACTGGTCACAGGCCTGCAGTTTGAATATTGTCCTTCCACCACAATCCTCTGTCTTTGATACAAGATACATTTATTTGTCACATGTGCCAGTTGGCACAGTGAAATGTGATTACCATACAGCCATACAATAAAATAAAGAACACAACACACGATAAAGTTCAACATACTGGAATATAAGAGTTGATTTTTCTTTTTTACTTCCTTGTGTTTAAATTGACAATGTTGTCAGCAGGATTGAAGCTCTTGGCTCAGGATAGATCAATAAGGCAAATAATTTTTACTGCTACGTTCACAACTGGAGTGGTCACTTGTTGAATATGTGGCCAATCCTAACAGTATTAGGCTTGTAATATGTGGTCTATCTTAACTATCAGTCTTATAAATGCTTGTTTTGTAGAGCTTAAGGCGGTTATCTGCATATTTTAGTGAAACTTAAACAGCAACTTCCATTAAATCTTTAATGCAGAAAAAAGAAATTGATTGAATTATTCCAATTTTTAAAAGAGTATAGCAAATTGTCTCCTCATGATGCTGCTAAATATTCAACTTTTGAGCATGAGAAAGATTCTCTACCGCTAAACAATATTTATTGAGATCAAAGGTAATATTCTGAACACAATTAGCAAATTATGGACAACTGAACTGAAAGTGATTGTCACTGCTCTGTAGCCTGTGATTAATGAGAAATGAAACTTGTCATTTACATGACTCCGATTTTATTCTCCCCACATTCCACTTAACTTCCCCCAAATTTTACCAGTCACCTACACCAGTGGCCAGTTACCTGTCGACTTGCATGCCTTTGGGATCTGGAAATAAACCGGAGCACCTGGAAGAGGCCATATAGTCACAGGGAGAATGTTCGGACTCCAAATAGGCAGTGCCCAAGGTAAGTAGAGCTGCACTACTTGCTGTCCACTGTGCAGTATGCACTATTCTTAAAACTTTGCAGGTATCAGGCGATATATATCTGTGTAACATGTAACCAAATTCACAGGCCCTATCATGCTTCTTGATGCTCTGTTTCACTAATGATGAATAATGATGTTTCACTAATGGGGCAGCTGATGCAGTTTGTGAGTTGCTGCACTGCTTCCATCACTGAAGCAGGACAATGTGTTACTGAAATAGAGATACTGTAGCCCTGAGAGTCTAGAATATTTCTTACTCAAGAGAAGTGAATCTTTGGAAATCTCTCTGGAGGATTTCAATCAAGACAGAGATTGACGTTTCTGGACATTAGAGAAATCATGGTATATGAAGACTGAAGAGCAATTGTTGAATGGTCGAGCAGGCTCGAGGGCTGAATAACATATTCCTGCTCTTATTTCTTATGTTCTCAGTACTGGTGCCAGTGCCCAATGAATTGAAACCTATCTCTCCCACATCAGTCTCCAAGCCACACTTTGACTTATTTGATCTGATTGACTCATTGCCATTTTCCACATGGCCTGGTAGAAATCCACAGCATATAACCTTTATGGTTCTGCTTTTTGATTTGTATTTGGACATGAGGGTCTTGTCCAACTCCTGCTCTCCCACCTGGAACATTGAGCAGCGAAGTGCGTCCATTCTACCTCACAAGGGAATTCAGCTCCAACTTCATGACTGCAATCTCCACCCCACCCCAGGCAGTCAATAGACAATAGGTGCAGGAGTAGGCCAGTCGAGCCAGAACCGCCATTCAATGTGATCATAGCTGATCATCCCCAATCAGTACCCCTTTCCTGCCTTCTCCCCATATCCCCTGACTATGTTATTTTTAAGAGCTCTATCTAGCTCCCTCTTGAAAGCATCCAGAGAACCTGCCTGCACCACCCTCTGAGGCAGAAAATTCCACAGACTCATGACTCTGTGAAAAAAAGTGTTTCCTCGTCTCCATTCTAAATGGCTTACTCCTTAAACTGAGGCCCCTGGTTCTGGACTCCCCCAACATCAGGAACATGCTTCCTGCCTCTAGCATGTCCAAACCCTTAACAATCTTATATGTTTCAATGAGAACCCTCTCATCCTTCTAAACTCCAGAGTGTACAAGCCCAGCTCCTCTATTCTCTCAGCATATGACAGTTCCATCAACCCGGGAATTAACCTTGTAAACCTACGCTGCACTCCCTCAATAGCAAGAATGTCCTTCCTCAAATTAGGGGACCAAAACTGCACACAATACTCCAGGTGTGGCCTCACTAGGGCTCTGTACAACTGCAGAAGGACCTATTTGCTCCGATATTCGATTCCTCGTGTTATAAAGGCCAACATGCCACTTGCTTTATTCACTGCCTGCTGTACCTGCATGCTTACTTTCATAGACTGATGTACAAGGACCCCCAGATCCCGTTGTACTTCCCCTTTTCCCAACTTCACGCCATTTAGATAGTAATATGCCTTCTTGTTTTTGCTACCAAAGTGGATAACCTCACATTTATCGGCATTAAACTTCATCTGCCCACTCCCCCAACCTGTCCAAGTCATCCTGCATTCTCATAGCATCCTCCTCACAGTTCACACTGCTACCCAGCTTTGTGTCATCTGTAAATTTGATAATGTTACAAGAAATCGGCTTGATCTTGAGGAACGATACATTGTGGTCAATAAATACCAGATGGTATACCCCAACACATTCTCCATCATTGCCAAGGACTTCAATAATGCTATGGGCACATTGCCTGGGCCCCAGCTATGCCTGCCTCTTTGTCGGTTACGTCGAGCTATCCTTGTTCAATGTGTACCAGGGCCCCATCCCCGACCTCTACCTCCGCTACATCGACGACTGCTTTGGTGCCACCTCCTGCACCCGCACACAACTGACTGACTTAATCCACTTCACCACTAACTTCCATCCGGCACTAAAATACACCTGGACCATTTCCGACACTTCCCTACCATTCCTTGACCTCACTATCTCCATTGCAGGTGATACGCTTCTGACTGACATCCACTATAAACCTACTGACTCCCATGGCTATCTGGACTACACTTCTTCCCACCCTGCTTCCTGTAAGGACTCCATCCCCTACTCCCAATTCCTCCGTCTACGCCGCATCTGAAATGTCCTCATTCATCAGGGAACGGGGGTTCCCCTCCTCCACCATAGATGAGGCTCGCACCAGGGTCTCTTCCATACCCCGAACACTGCTCTCTCTCCCCATCCCCCCACTCGCAACAAGAGCAGAGTCCCCCTAGTCCTCACCTTTCACCCCACCAGCCGTCACATACAACAAATAATCCTCTCAGTTTCGCCACCTCCAACGTGACCCCACCACTCGCCACATCTTCCCATCTCCCCCCATATCTGCCTTCCGCAAAGACCGCTCCCACCATAACTCCCTTGTCAATTCTTCCCTTCCTTCCCATACCACCCCCTCCCCAGGCACTTGTCCCTTTACCTCCCCCCTCAACTCCATGCAAGGACCAAAGCAGTCGTTCCAGGTGCGACAGAGGTTGACCTGCATCTCCTCCAACCTCATCTATTGCATCTGCTGCTCTAGATGTCAGCAGATCTATGTCGGAGAGACCAAGCGGAGGTTGGACTATCGTTTCGCCGAACACCTCCGCTCGGTCCACAGGAACCTACCTGACCTCCCGGTGGCTCAGCACTTCAACTCCCCCTCCCACTCCGTATCCGACCTCTCTGTCCTGGGTCTCCTCCATGGCCAGAGCGAGCAACACCGGAAATTGGAGGAACAGCACCTCATATTCCGCTTGGGGAGTCTGCATCCTGGGGGCATGAACATTGAATTCTCCCAATTTTGGTAGTCCTTGCTGTCTCCTCCCCTTTCTCAGCCCTCCTGTTGTCTCCTTCCATCCCCCAGCCTTCGGGCTCCTCCTCCTTTTTCCTTTCTTCTCCCCGCCCCCCCCCCCACCCCGATCAGTCTGAAGAAGGGTTTCGGCCCGAAACGTTGCCTTTTTCCCTTCGCTCCATAGATGCTGCCGCACCCGCTGAGTTTCTCCAGCTTTTTTGTGTACCTTCAATAAGACTAGCTTGATGAAGACACTTACAAACCACTAGCACACATCACTGCAGCACCAGAGGATCAAAACCTCTCGACCACTACTAATCCACCATCAGAGATGGCTCTCGTTTCATCTTACCTGCCCTTTAGAAAATCGGTCCACTTGGCTTCATTATCCTGCATTTGGGCAGCAACTGAGGAACTTAGTTCTGCTGAATACTGGAGAGGCAGAGGATTGAACAGGGGAGACAGAGGCCAGGAGAGACAAAGGAACAACTCTGTAACTGCTTAGACTCGGTAGACTGGGCAATGTTCAAGGATCTGAACAAATACTCCACGGTTGTTACTGACTTCGCATGGAAATGTATGAAGGAGTGTGTTCCTACCAAGACTATTTGAGCCTTTCCTAACCAGAAGCCTTGGATGAACCAAGCAGTCCGCAATCCACTGAGGACAAGTCTGTTCAAGTCAGACGATCTAGGGTCATACAAGAAGTCCAGGTAAAATCTCCAGAAGGCCATCGCGAACATAAAGAGACACTTTCAGATTAAACTGGAGGCCTAGCAACTGTGATAGGTCTTGCACTCCATTACTTCCAACCAGTTGAGCCGGGTAACTTAAATAACATTGACACATCATTCCCGATAAGCTCATTGCTTTCTGTTCTCACATGGAAAGAGAGAACAATGTACTGTCTCGGGCTCCCACAATCCTCGATGCCCTGTGATCTTAGAGATTCCTGACCTTCCTGCTCGCAATGTATTCATCTCCATTTTCCAACCACTATTCCACATGGCTCTTTGTAATCTTCGCATCACCTTGCATATTCTCATTTAATTCACACTTCACATTCTTTTGAAGTCTCTAGTGGTGACACATTTCATCAGCACTTGTATGTCAGCAAAATTAAAAATCCTTTTGAGGCTCAAGGGGTAAGGCTGTGTTAAAATGAGTTCCTGCATGTGGTTTATGTGTGGCTTACTGAGAAGATAAGAGGCTCCAATCGACAAACCAAATTTGAAACCACCATATGAGACATTGAAGATAGACATTAAAAGCTGGAGTAACTCAGCGGGACAGGCCGTATCTCTGGAGAAGGAATGGGTGATGTTTCGGGTCGAGACCCTTCTTCAAACCCGACCCGGCCCATCCTTCTCTCCAGAGATGCTGCCTGTCCCGCTGAGTTACTCCAGCTTTTTGTGTCCCCTCGGTTTATACCAGCATCTGCGGTTCCTTCTGACACATGAGACATTGAAACAAGAGCAGACCAAACAGTGTCTACTCCCCATTCAATAACACCATGTCCTTCATTTGCACAAGGCCATTTTCTTGTGCTAATCTCATATCCCTTGATTCCCTTAAGCAGTGGCCCTCAACCTTTCACATCAAAGGCTGAAAATTGAGCAAATATTTGGACTTGCAGCCCATATTTTAAAATAGCGTGATAAATGAATTGATAATTTTGTCAAAATGATTTGGGTTTTCAAAACATTTTATTTTGGCTTTGCAGGGACTCATTATTAATCATAACATAAAAGACATTAATTAAAAATCAAATTAAATAATTTAAAATATTTTTACAAACAAGATAGAAAATTTAATTTAAACTTTTGGACCCTTCACGGCCCAGTTTCAATCCTTTCAGGCCCAGTTCTGGGTTTTGGCCAATGGTTGGGAACCAGCACATTTACGTTTATGAACCTCTGCCCTGGAGCTACCAATGACTGGGTATCACTGAATCCCGAAGATTCATGACTGTCCGGGTGAAGGAATCTCTTTCCACTTCTGAAGGATTGACCTCTGATTTTGTGACTGTGACCCCTATTTCAAGAAACCTCAGCAGAAGAAGCATTATCATTGCATCTTGTCGAACCTTGTAAGGACTTTCTAGGTTTTAATGAAACCACTTCTCATTTTTTACATGTCAAATAGTGGCTGCAGGTTGTAAACATGTTAATTTCAGAGGCAAATCCAGTTTTTGTCCATCTCGGGGCTAAGCCAGTAAGGCTGTGAAACTCCCATTAGTATTAAGTTATAAGTAAGCGTATAAAATCATGAGAGGAATAGATCGGGCAGATGCAGAGTTTCTTGCCCAGGGTAGGGGAAACGAGAACCAGAGGACAAAGGTTTGTTATTGTCACAGTGAAAAGCTTGTGTGCTATCCAGTCAGCGGAAAGGCAATACGAATACAAACAAGCCGTTTACAGTGTAAAGGGCCTGTCCCACTTACGCGACCTTTACAGGCGACTGCCAGCACCCGTGATAAGTCGCCGAAATATTCAACATGTTTAAAATTCAGCAGCGACCAGAAAGACGCTACGACTCTTTGGAGACCTCTCACGACCATACAGGCGACCCCTGGCGACATGTCGCGGGTGACCACTCACGACCATAGGAGACCTCTCATGACCATACAGCCTGTATTATTATCAAGGAAAAGAAAGCAGTTCCAATTGTTTGATATTATTCATATGGAGAAAATATAATTGCTCTAAAACCTACCTTAATTTTGCAATATCACTAAAGATAATCCCCCTTTCCCTCCCCCCTCCCTCTCTCTCCCCCCTTTCCCTCTCTCTCCCACCCTCTTTCATGCCACCCACCCCTCTCTCTCTCTCTCCCTCCCTCCCCCCCCCTCTCTCACCCTCCCACGAAGCGAGGCTCCGACTCCGCGCCACAGACACCGCAGACCCACCCCCGGCCCGGAGATACGGGCACTCCCGCAACACATTATTCCACTATTTACCTGGAGTAGATACCTAGGATCTTTGGTGGACACGAGGCATCGAGGTGATTGTGTGGAGTGTAAATGGAGATCTGAACCCGCCCGAGCCCACTGCGCACGCGCGGAGAGACAGCGTCATTTTGCGTCGCTACTGCGTCACAGGCTTCCACTAACTGCGCAGGCGCGGATGGTCGCAATTTTTCCCCCCAAAACTTCCAGCAGGCTGGAACCAGAATTTCGGGTAATTTCCGTCAAAGTGGAAATGCTGATAGTGCTACAATTTTTTTCCTCTGGATTTTTTTTACTCTGGGGAAAAAAACACCTTGGCCGGAGGCCCCCTTTAGGCTGTGGGCCGAGGAGCTTTATTCTGCAGTTTGGTGACCCAAGTCACCAAACTACATGAAATTTTCACATATTGTGTAAAAATATTTATATAAATCACCCCTGAAACTCGATATGAAGAAGACTTGCACATTTTTATTAAATTAGAGAAAAGCCGGAAAAATGTCGGGAATCCAATCAAAGCACGTCTAACATTGAGTTGTCTGCCAGTTGGCCAATCGCGCGCTTTGACAAGGTGCGTTCTGTCACCCCAGCTCTTCTCACTTTACACCAACAGCCTCACATCCCAATGCAGCTCAGTTAAAATTTTTAAATATGCAGACGACACAACAATAATTGGCCTTATCTCAGACAACAAAGAATCACAATACCATCTAACAGTCGATAGCGCAGTCAAATGGTGCGCAGACAACAACCTCCAGCTTAATACTTCAAAAACCTTAGAAATCATCATAGATTTTAGACGCAATCAAAACCACAAACCCCCGGTCCATGTCAACTCTCACCCCATAACCTCCACAAACTCATTTAAGTTTCTAGGCACCTATATCTCCAATAATCTAAAATGGCACATCAATGCAGACCACGTCATCAAGAAAGGTCAACAACGTCTATATTTCCTCAGACAGCTCAAAAAGTTCAGAGTTGATAAACACCTCCTGATCCGTTTCTATCAATCAATCATTGAAAGCATCATCACCTCCTCAATCACAGTCTGGTACGGTAACACCGATAGTCACTCACTACACAGAATACAACGCATTGTCTCCAAGGCCTCCAGGATCATCAACTCCCCCCTCCCCTCAATCCATTCCAGTTATCTCCAACGTACCTCACAACGGGCAAAAAAGATCATCTCGGACCACTCCCATCCAGCAAATCACCTTTTTCAGTCTCTCCCTTCGGGGAGGCGCCTCAGGTCACTTGCTACTAAAACCACCCGCTTTAAAAACAGTTTCTTCCCCTCAGCAATAAGAACTCTCAATTCCGTCCAATAATCAGACAATAATATGACTTTTGATGTATACAGTGTCTTGTCTATGGTCGTTCTTTTGCACTATGTATTGTTGGTGAGATTTGTGATTTGTGATGTGGTATGGATGCACTTTATTACGGTGATCTGTTATTAGTGGTATGTAACAAAAGCAGTGTACCATCATGTACCGAACCCAAATACCACCAACCCTGGTTGCGTGGCAATTAAAGATTCTATTCTATTCTATTCTTGTTTCAGGCTAGCACACAAAATGGCTGAGGGGGCTTCACAGATGCCTGTTTTACTGGAGATTCCGATTTGTTGTTCTGTGGAATAAATGTCATGGAAACTTGCAGCAGGTTAATTGTATTTAGTGGGAAAAGCATTAAAAAGGCTGAAGAAAGTGCTGCGAAGTGGATTAAAGTGCAAGAAAGCCTTCAAAGTCCCTGCTGATGTGCTGGAACACAAAGAAGGCCCCCATGAATCAACTCTAACTGAAAGGTAAGACTAAAGTCTGAATTTATGAAAATCTATCTGTATGGACTTTAATTAATTTCACCCTTCATTCATTCACTCACTCACTTACTCATTCATTCATTCATGAAATTGAGGGCCTAAACTATAACAGTCAATTAAACATTGTCACTAATGCCAGCCTGTTGTAGAGTAATAAGTCTTTAACAGCTAATCTCGGAGCTGCCTGCGAAAACTTACCGGGAAAAAGTGCTCCGACCGCCGGGCCTAGGTACTCGCGGTAAAGAGCGATCGATATCCCTCCGTTTTTCTCCCGTTATCGGGGTCTGAAAACGACCGCTACAGACGGCACTATGTACAGCCTCCCCCCCCCCCCCCCCCCCCCCGTCCGCCCGCAGAGATGATCCGCGGCTCCGCGATCACGAATCGGCCGCTTATTAATTGAGACCGCGGCTTCACTTTACCGCGAGTACCTATGTCCCGCGATCGGAGCAATTTTTCCCGGTAAGTTTTCGCAGGCAGCTCCGAGATTAGCTGTTAAAGACTTATTACTCTACAACAGGCTGGCATTAGTGACAATGTTTAATTGACTGTGTTATAGTTTAGGCCCTCAATTTTATGAATGAATGAATGAGTAAGTGAGTGAGTGAATGAATGAATAAGGAATGAATGAATGAATTTATTCACATTATATTAAATTAATTAAAGTCCATACAGATAGATTTTCATAAATTCAGACTTTAGTCTTACCTTTCAGTTAGAGTTGGTTCCTGGGGGCCTTCTTTGTGTTCCAGCACATCAGCAGGGACTTTGAAGGCTTTCTTGCACTTTAATCCACTTCGCAGCACTTTCTTCAGCCTTTTTAATGCTTTTCCCACTAAATACAATTAACCTGCTGCAAGTTTCCACGACATTTATTCCACAGAACAACAAAATGGAATCTCCAGTAAAACAGGCATCTGTGAAGCCCCCTCAGCCATTTTGTGTGCTAGCCTGAAACAAAGCGCGTGATTGGCCAACTGGCAGACAACTCAATGTTAAACGTGCTTTGATTGGACTAAAAAATTCCCGACATTTTTCCGGTTTTTCTCTAATTCAATAAAAATGTGCAAGTCTTCTTCATATCGAGTTTCAGGGGTGATTTATATAAATATTTTTACGCAATATGTGAAAATTTCATGTAGTTTGGTGACTTGGGTCACAAAATCCTATTTCTAGACACATTTTTGATGCTCGGCCCACAGCCTACTAGATTTTGAGGCCCTAGGCTGCAGCCTATGAAGCCTATAGGGTGATTTCACGAAAGGTCACTGGAGCGTAGATCCGCACCCACGTGACCGAAAATTTTAACTGGGGGACAAGCGTCACTTCCAGTACATGTTAGTGAATGGGAAAACACGCACTTTCACACCCGTTAAAAACATTGAAAACGGCCAGGTTTTGAGCTGCAATTTACTGAGCCAGTCGGGGTGACCGTGAGGCACAGCTACCTAAATTTACAGTAAAAAAAAAAGATAGAAACTAAGGTAAATACAAGAGGGAGCTGAAGGGGCAAAAAAAGCGGAAGTTGTTAGCGGACATTTTTCGTGGAGATTTAAAGATCCAAAATATCGGGAATTATCGCGTTTGCTCGCTGCATTTCATCAAAAGTAAGGCATTATTGGCTTTGTTATCTTTATTCATTTGTTAGATGAAAAGTATTAAAAGTTAGAAATCCTTCAGTAAAATTGCAAAATCGCCCATGGTTCTCGGGTGGGTTTTAACATGCAAAATGAAAACGCTTCTGAAGCTACATTCACCATTTAAATATCCGTGAATCATAAATGCATCTTGAAATAAATTTTACTCAGATGCAAGCTAAGGAATGGTATAATTGTCAGCTGTTAATTTGACAAAATCAGGACATTTTATTATTAGCCAAAAGATATTTCTCAATGTTTCTTGTTTAAAGCCTGCACAATCACCCAAACCACTTATTTATTTATCATCTAATAACAGACAAGCCTGCAGCATGGAATGATGTCAACAATCCTGATTGGGCACCCACTGTGAATATGGGACGCGGCGATGACAATGAGCAGGATAAACAACGTGCACAAGAACGCCATGCACGTGCAACAAGAAGAGAGAGTATTAAAACAGGTTTTGTCGCAGCTCAAGCATCTGTAGTTCTGCAAGTTGATGCTGAGCAGGTTGATGATCATGAGAACTTTGAACCGGTGCTGGAAGTACACTGTCAACTTGACATGCAAACACAAACACCAGTCAAAGAGACAATGGACACATCAACACAAACAGTGTGGAGTAGACATTACAGTACTGGAAGCACAACTAGACAATAAAAATAAAGAGCTCACTAAAGCTAGACAAGAAGCAGCCCAAATTAAGTTAACACAAGAAAGCCTTTCCAAGGATGACAAAAAGGTTAGGTTCTACACAGGTTTACCAACATTTGCAGTTTTGATGCTGGTCTTCTATTATGTTAAGGACAAGCTCACCAAAAGACAATCACTAACACATTTTCAGCAGTTGCTGATCGTCTTGATGAAGCTGCGACTTGCAGTGCCTCATGAAGATCTTGCATATCGATTCCTCGTTAGTAATGCCACAGTATCGCGTGTATTCACTAGTGGGATTGATGCCCTTTACGGCATATCCAAGTTAATTATTTGGCCTGAAAGAGATGTTCTGTGGAAAACCATGCCCATGCAATTTCGGCGGACATTTGGAAAGCGTGTGGCAGTGATCATAGATTGCTTTGAATTATTTTGTGATAGACCTACGAGTTTAGAGGCGCGCGCACAGACTTGGTCTAACTATAAGCACCATAACACCATCAAATTCTTGATAGGTATTACACTATGTGGTGCTATCTCATTTTTATCTGCAGCATGGGGGGGGGGGGGGGCAGAGGCACAGATAATTTAAATGGTAAATGGAGCTTCAGAAGCGTTTTCATTCTGCATGTTAAAACCCACCCGAGAACCATGGGCGATTTTGCAATTTTACCACAGGTAGCTGTGCCTCACGGTCACCCCGACTGGTACAGTAAATTGCAGCTCAAAACCTGGCCGTTTCCGATGTTTTTAACGGGTGTGAAAGTGCGTGTTTTCCCATTCACTAACATGTACCGGATGTACCTAAATCTCGATGCCCTAAATTTAAGCTTGTGAAGTTTACACGTAAATCTGCTCCTGCATCAATACTAATAACCACAAGTGTTGCCTTTTTCCTGGATTGGAAAGACAGCTCCAAAAGGGAGGTGGACCACGTGTAGCGAACCGTTCTGTGGCAGCAGAGACTGGATACAAATCCTGCACTTTAAAAAAAACAGCAGACATATTGATATTTCCAGCCAAAACTCGGTTGGATGGCAACACCAGCCTGTACAGCTTGTTCTGCAAAGAGAGCCTGCTGTTAACAGAATTGTAAACTGGGGAGGTGGAATGAACGTCGCCTGGAGATTCATTCGAAATTTGCAACAGATTGAACCCTATTTAAGCAAGCAGAGAGCAAAGCTTATTTTAAGTATTTTTGCATGCAAGCAAATACCAATTTAAAAAAAAAGACTGCCGCAACTGTGTTGGGTTGCAGAGACAGGATGCAGCAGGCAGGGGTGGGTTGTTGGCACTTGGCAAGGTGGACTGTGGCTGCGAGGTTGCCCCTGGAGCAGTTCTTCCGCTCTGGCCCTGGCTGCGAGTTGAGTGGGAGACGCGGTGTCTATGGCGCTGATGTTCGAGGCTTTGCGGCTGGTGGTTGGCCTTTTGTTCATGTTTACTGGGGCGTTGAAGCTGACGGATCAGGTCTCCGCCGATCTGTACGTCGAGGGGGTGAGTACGAGCCGCGGGAGTCTGTCCCTGTCCCGGGACAGCGACCTGTGCAACTCCTATCCCGGGACAGCAACCTGTGCAACTCCTATCCCGGGACAGCGACCTGTGGGGCTCCTACCCCCTGTCCCGGGACTGCCGCCTGCAGGTTTCTTTCCTCTCTTTCTGCTCCTGCCCCTCTGTTATCCTGACAAAGTTTCGTACTTTCAAGACTATTTTTCATTGCAACTTCATGCAACAATGACCTGCAGCCAAGAGTCAGGGTTGAATTCACTGCAGGTACACAAAAATGCTGGAGAAACTCAGCGGGTGCAGCAGCATCTATGGAGTGAAGGAGATAGGCAACGTTTCGTGCCGAAACATCCGTGCCCTCCTGCCCCGGGCCGGCAGCCCACCTCTCTCCACCGCTGCAATAGTTTGGCTCTTAGTGGAAAGAAGCGGGGAGTTTCGGGGAGCTTACGTATCGGTACAGTGATTAAAGATCAATGCACATTCAAAATAAAAGTGGAAACAGGAAGTGCAAAACCTTCAAAACAAAAAGCGCGACTGTTTTGATCCACAAAGGCGCCGAATTCTGCTCTCGCTGAAACTGCAGTAATCCCTGATGTGTTGCAGTTTTACATGTGTGAGCGCGGTTATATTTCCGCTCGGATGGTTCTGACTTAGAGGCGACCTGCCATGATAAAACACGGGCATACATTTGCTAAACGAAAGGTGAAATCTGTAACAATAGACGGAAAGGTGTGAGCTAATGTGATTGGGTTTGAAGGGCCTGTGAAGTTGCATTGAAATAGTCTTAAAAATATTAAACTTCTCAAGGATAACAAATGTGGCATCAACACAGCAGTTACAGACCCTTGGCCCATAATGTCCACCAAAGATACTAGAGGAGTATCTTTGATGTCCACTGACCTTAATGCCTGCACGTGATCCATATTCCTCCATTCCCTGCATATCCGTGCCTATCTAAAAAAACACTTAAATGCCACTCTCCTATCTGCCCCCTACCACTCTCTGTGTGAAAAACAGAACGTTACTTTTAGATCAGTTTAAAGGTACAGTGTAGAAACAGGACCTTCGTCCCACCCCCCACGAATCCGTTGACCATCGATCACCCACACACTAGTTCTATGTTAAAATGTAAGAAAGAAGTGCAGATGCTGGTTTAAACCGAAGATAGACACAAAAAACTGGAGTAACTCAGCGGGACAGGCAGCATCTCTGGAGAGAAGGAATGAGTGTGGAAGAAGGGTTTCGACCCGAAATGTCACCCATTCCTTCTCCCCAGAGATGCTGCCTGTCCCGCTGAGTTACTCCAGCTTTTTGTGTCTATCTTTGGTTCAAACCAGCATCTGCAGTTCCTTCTTCCACACCCATTCCTTCTCACCAGAGATGCCGCTGAGTTACTCCACCATTTTGTGTCTCTCTCCAGTGTAAACCAGTGTCTGTAATTCCTTCCTACACATTAGGGCGTTGGCAGCTTGGGTAATTATAATTGAGAAGAAGGTGACTGTTTAAATCAGGAAAATCGAGGCCAGGAGAATGTTGAATGCTGAAGAGTATTCTATGAACATATAGGGTCCAGAGCCCAATGCTGGTGGCAGGGAAATGTGAAGAATGTAGGGTGAAGCTCCCTGTGTGCATCACAAGTGCCTTTTGAACAGTCTGATCACCTCTCATTGTTCCTGCTCCCAAAGTACTCCCCACTCATCAGACGTGTTAAACCCACTGTGAGGACAGTTACAGTCTGGTCAGAGGAGGCAGACTCCACACTTCAGCATGTTTTGGAAACACTGACTGGAAGGCGTTTGCAGCCCAGGCCACCCTTGACTCCCACATGGACATTGACTCCTATACATCCTCTGTTCTGGACTTTATAAACTCCACCATCAACAGTGTCACCTCCCTCAAACGGGTGACCATATTCTCGAATCAGAAGCCATGGATGAACAGCGAGGTCAGGCTACTGCTGAAAGCACAGGACACCGCTTTCAGGTCAGGCGATGCCCGAGCATACAGTTCATCCAGGGCTAACCTGAAGAGGGGCATCAAGAAGGCCAAGCACTGCCATAAGCCAAGGATTGAGGAGCACTTCACCAACAACTCCGACCCCCGACGCATGTGGCAAGGCATCCAGGCCATCACGGACTATAGACCCACAAACACCACCCCCACATCCAGCGACGCCTCCTTCCTTGAGGAGCTTAACCACTTTTATGGCCGCTTCGACAGGGACAATCTAGAGACAGCCATCAAGGCTGTGCTACCTGCCGATCACCAACCCCTCACACTCACCCCCTACGACGTGTACGTGGCACTGAGCAGGATTAATGCACGTAAGGCTGCTGGCCCTGACGGCATCCCCAGCGCGTCCTCAGGGCCTGTGCTGCGCAGCTGACAGACGTCTGGACTGACATCTTCAACCTGTCACTTGCCCAAGCAGTTGTGCCCACGTGCCTTAAAACGTGCCGGTGCCAAAACACTCCACTGCGGCAAGCCTCAACGACTTCCGCCCAGTTGCACTTACTCCCATCATCACCAAGTGCTTCAAGAGGCTGGTCCTGGCACACCTCAAAGGCTGCCTACCCCCCACATTGGATCCCTATCAGTTCGCCTACCGCAAGAACAGGAGTACGGAGGATGCCATCTCAACGGCACTTCACTCCGCCCTCTCCCACCTCGACAACAGAGACACTTACGTAAGAATGCTGTTCATCGATTACAGCTCAGCATTCAACACCATTATACCCTCTAAACTGATCACCAAACTCGGTGACCTGGGCATCGACCCCTCCCTCTGCAACTGGATATTGGGACTTTCTAAGACAAGCACACCTCTTCAACCCTCACCATGAACACCGGCGTTCCACAGGGCTGTGTACTGAGTCCCCTCCTCTACTCCCTCTTCACCTACAACTCCACACCTGTACATGGTACTAACACCATCATCAAGTATGCAGATGATACAACGGTGACCTCTCTTGGACCCACAATACCTCAACTCTGGTCAAGAAGGCTCACCAGCGTCTCTTCTTCCTGAGGAGACTAAAGAAGGTCCATCTGTCTCCTCAGATCCTGGTGAACTTCTACCGCTGCACCATCGAGAGCATCCTTACTAACTGTATCACAGTATGGTATGGCAACTGCTCTGTCTCCGACCGGAAAGCACTGCAGAGGGTGGTGAAAATTGCCCAACGCATCACTGGTTCCTCACTCCCCTCCATTGAGTCTGTCCAAAGCAAGCGTCTGCGGAGGGCGCTCAGCATCGCCAAGGACTGCTCTCACCCCAACCACAGACTGTTTACCCTCCTACCATCCGGGAGGCGCTACAGGTCTCTCCGTTGCCGGACCAGCAGGTCCAGGAGCAGCTTCTTCCCTGCGGTTGTTACATTACTCAACAATACCTCGGTGATTGCCAATCACCCCCCCCCCCCCCCCCCCCCCCGGACACTCCTCCCACCAGAAAAAAAATTGCACTACTGTGACTATGCACGTAAATAGATTTATTTATTGCTCATATTCTATGTCGCTCTTCTAAGGAGATGCTAACTGCATTTCATTGTCTCTGTATTGTACACTGCACAATGACAATAAAGTTTGAATCTGAATCTGAATTAATGGTGGTGGAGACCTTAGTGGACATTGGTAATCTATGCATATATTTTTTGTGAAGAGCTGGGATGTTGGTACATTATTGAGGAAGGGCAGCTTGCAATGGCCACTAAACGGTGATAGTCTCATCTCATACCCAATTCAAAGCGGGTTTTTATCAAACAAATTCTCAAGTCCTTGAAGGTATTGGATGAATTAATGCAGTAGCTCTACTATCTGAGCTACGAGTGTCATAGTCGTGGAGTCATACAGTGTGAAAACGGGCCCTTCAGCTCAATGTGCACACATCAGCCAACATGTCCCATCTTAAAGCTCGTCCCACCTGCCTACGTTTGCCCAATATTCCTCTAAACCTCCTCCGGCACCTGTCTAAATGTTTCTTAAACGTTGCGATGGTACTGCCTCAACTACTTTCCTCGGCAGCTCATTCTAAACACCCACCACCCTTTGTCTGAAAAAGTTACCCCTCAGGTTCCTATTTCCCCCCCCTCACCTTCAACCTATGTCCTCTGGTTCTCAGTTCCACTACTCTGGGCAAGAGACTCTGTGCGTTCACCCGATTTATTCCTCTCAGATTTTGTACACCTCGATGAGATCACCCCTCATCCTCCTGCGCTCCAAGGAGCAGAGTCCTATCCTGCTTGTAAAATTGTGCTTGTAAAATTGAGTATTGATCGATATTTGACAATAGAGGGCACTACAGTCAAGTTCAACTCTCTTATCATTGAGCATCTGTAAACTCAGCAATGGTTGGCAGCATTGAGAAACTCAGGAATTAACCCAATGATCCTGCTATCAGTTCTAGCATCTCGCATGACATTCTGACAAAGATCAGGTATATCATTGGTGTCCTGGGATGCAATGATATGCAGAACTCATTGACAAGGAAAGATGGAAAAGCCAAGAGACCAGTGCATCAGCCCTCCTTGCATACCTGGATTAAGGGGCACTAAGGTAACGCTTTTGATATGAATCTGTCACTGATACATCCCTTCTAAAGGGCTGTAAAACAGTAGGGCTTGTGCTGAGCTGTTCCTGAATCACACCTACATAGAAAATAGGTGCAGGAGTAGGCCATTCAGCCCTTCGAGCCTGCACTGCCATTCAATATGATCATGGCTGATCATCCAACTCGGTATCCTTTCGCTCTTGTGGGATAAACACTTTCGCTCTTGTGGGATAATCTTAACATTTTTTTTTAAAGACCCACAGTCCTTAAACATTACGTTCCATTTAATTTAATGACCATAGTAACTCAGGTTAACAGAAGTAAAATGGATTCTGAGTTAAATGCGTTTGCCACAATGCTGCAAAGAAAACTACTTAATGTAGTTAAGTGCGGCACAGTGGCACAGCGATAGAGTTGCAGCCTTACAGTGCCAGTGACCCCAGGTTTGATCTTCCCTGTACGGAGTTTGTACATTTTCCGTGTGACCGCGTGGGTTTTCTCTGTGTGTTCCGGTTTCCTCCCACGTTCGGTAAGTTGTAAAATTGTCCCTAGTGTGTGTAGGTTAGTATATGGGGTAATCGCTGGTCGGCGGGAACTCAGAGGGCCGATAGGCATATTTCCTCTTGATAAAGTAAAGTAGGTTGGTGTCATTAATTTGTTGGTTGCCAGATTGTTATAATAATAGGAACAGTTGTAGGAGTAGTGTCTGTCGTTTTAAAACCAATGTAAAGACGTGAAAAATGGTATATGGCTTACAAGAAGCGTCACATTAATATCTCTCAGGTAATTAAGTGTTGGTAGGATCATCGGAATTATTAAGTTAGGCCCTGATTATTTGACACAGATAGCATTTTCTGAAATGACACTATTTGGGAAAAAATGAATTTTCGGTGATCGCTTTACAGAGCAACTGTGTTTGGGTCAACGAAGGTGATCCTATGCTTCCTGTTGCATGCAAATTTAATTATCGACGTGCCAGTCTATAGGTCACCCATTCCTTTTCTCCAGAGATGCTGCCTGACCCACTGAGTTACTCCAGCTTCTTGTGTCTATCTTCAGTCTATAACCTTCTCCACTGCCACAGTGAGGACCATCATAAACTAGAGTAAAACATACATTGAGACAATTTGCAGTGAACATTGATTTTTTCAACCAGGTAAACTTCTCTCTCCTTGATTCCTATTTTTGTAACTCGTTTCTATAAAATGTCTTTCTCACGGCCTGTCCTCATGCTCCTTTATCACACGATCTGTCGTGACTAATCTCCACATAGTGTTTTTTATCTTGCACCTCACTCCTACCCCAGCTTTATTTTGATAACTGTAAACCCTCCAGTGCCTGAGGGAGGATTCCTGAGTCAAAATGTTAGCTGGGGTTCTGCTTCAGATATGCTTGAGTTCTCCCAGCATTTTCTGTTTTTGTATCAATATGGATAAAGTTGTTGTAAAGCGATTGCAATTGTTGGCAGCGGAATTGGTTAGAACTTTTGTCACTGCGTATTGACTTAAAGCCCAAGGAATGCAAATATTAACATTGACATTTGTTAACAGAACGGAATAACAAAACCAGTTTAGTTGATGATAAATGAATTACTGTTGCAGGACAAAGGGTGCATTAATAAAAGTACCAGTTGTGATCAGTATATTGCACCATGGAAACAGTAAAATCTCGAGGTACCAGGATAATTTGCAGAGGACAGTCTCTCTTCATCTGTGAACCAGCTTTGCAGAAGGGAGAAACATTATAAAAAGAGAAGGTAGACACAAAATGCTGAAGAAACTCAGCGGGTGAGGCAGCATCTGTGGAGAGAAGGAATAGGCGATGTTTCAGGTCGAGACCTTTCTTCAGACTGATGTCGGGGGAGGGGGGCGGGGCGGGAAAAAGAAAGGAAGAGACGGAGACAGTACGCGATGGGAGAGCTGGGAAGGGGGAGGGGAAGGAGGGAGAAAGCAATTAGAGAAGTCAATGTTCATACCGCTGGGGTGTAAACTACCTAAGCAAAATATGAGGTGCTGTTCTTCCAATTTGCACTGGGCCTCACTCTGGCAATGGAGGAGGCCCAGGCCAGAAAGGTCAGATTGGGAATGGGAGGGGGAGTTGAAGTGCTGAGCAACCTGCTGATCAGGTTGGTTAAGACGAACTGAGCGGAGGTGTTGGGCGAAGCGATCACCGAGCCTGCGCTTGGTCTCGCCGATGTAGAGAAGTTTACACCTGGAACAGCGGATGCAGTAGATGAGGTTGGAGGAGGTGCAGGTGAACCTCTGCCTCACCTGGAAAGACTGATTGGGTCCTTGGATGGATTCAAGGAGGGAGGTAAAGCGACAAGTGTAGCATTTCCTGCGATTGCATGGGAAACATACCCAGGGAGGGGGGGGTTTGGATAGGAAGGGACAAATTGACCAGGGAGTTACAGAGGGAACGGTCTCTGCGGAAAGCAGAAAGGGGAGGAGGTGGGAAGATATGGCTAGTTATAGATCCCGTTTGAGGTGGCGAATATGTCGTAGGATTATATATTGTATGCGATGGCTGATGGGGTGGAGGGTGAGGACAAGTTACGAGTAGGGGGATGGGGCGTAAGAGCAGAGCTGCGGATATTGAGGAGACCCTGGTGAGAGCCTCATCTATAATGGAAGATGGGAACCCCCATTCCGTAAAGAATAACCATATAACCATATAACAATTACAGCACGGAACAGGCCATCTCGACCCTTCTAGTCCGTGCCGAACACATAATCTCCCCTAGTCCCATATACCTGCGCTCAGACCATAACCCTCCATTCCTTTCCCATCCATATAACTATCCAATTTATTTTTAAATGATAAAAACGAACCTGCCTCCACCACCTTCACTGGAAGCTCATTCCACACAGCTACCACTCTCTGAGTAAAGAAGTTCCCCCTCATGTTACCCCTAAACTTCAGTCCCTTAATTCTCAAGTCATGTCCCCTTGTTTGAATCTTCCCTACTCTCAGTGGGAAAAGCTTTCCCACGTCAACTCTGTCTATCCCTCTCATCATTTTAAAAACCTCTATCAAGTCCCCCCTTAACCTTCTGCGCTCCAAAGAATAAAGCCCTAACTTGTTCAACCTTTCTCTGTAACTTAGTTGCTGAAACCCAGGCAACATTCTAGTAAATCTCCTCTGTACTCTCTCTATTTTGTTGACTTGAGGACATCTCCGATGTCCTGGTATGGAACACCTCATCCTGGGTGCAGATGCGGCATAGATGGAGCAATTGGGAGTAGAGGATAGAGTCCTTACAGGAAGCAGGGTGGGAAGAATGTTGTCAAGATAGCTATGGGAGTCAGTGGGTTTAGTAGATGTCGGTCAGTAGTCTGGTGCCTGCGACGGAGATGGTGAGATCTAGAACTGGTAGGGAGATGTCGGAAATGGTCCAGGTGAATTTGAGCGCCGGATGGAAATTCGTGGTGAAATGGATGAAGTCAGTGAGTTCTGCATGGGTGCAGGAGGTAGCACCAGTGCAGTTGTCAATGTAGTGGAGGTAGAGTTTGGGGATAGGGCCAGGGTACACCTCAAACAGGGATTGTTCGATGTGCCCTCCAAAGTGGTAGCCATAGCTAGGGCCCATGCGGGTGCCCACAGCTATGCCTTGGAATTGGAGGAAATGGGAGGAGTTAAATGAAAATTGTTGAAGGTAAGCTCTGCTAGGCGGAGGAGAGTATAAGTAGACTGAAATTGGTTGGTTCTGCTGTCGAGGAAGAAACGGAGGGCTTTAAGACCCTCCTGGTGGGGGATGGAGGTGTAGTGTGACTGGACATCCATAGTGAAGATGAGGGAGTGGGGGCCTGAAAAACGGAAGTCATGAAGGAGACGAAGAGCGTGTGAGGTGTCTTGGACATAGGTGGGGATGGATTGGACCAGGGGGGGATAGGATGGAGTTGAGGTATGTGGAAATAAGTTTGGTGATATATTTTTTATAAAAAGGGAAGGAAAGTATTAGTGAGAGGCAGATTGGCAGGAGCATAGTTACTATAGTACAGGTGATAGTAATTGTTCTCATTCAAAAAGGATACGAATGATTATAGTTCACTGTCTTTCATTACTACATTCTCTGCTATTTCACATATAAATCTGAACATTTTGCTTACTATGTTGGCTTTTGATGATAAAAGCAAGATTTGAAATCCCAGAGACACAAACTGCAGTTGCTGGAATCTTGAGCACAAAACAAACTACTGGAGGAACTCAGCGGATCAGTCAGGCAGCATTTTAGTTTACTTTAGTTCACAGTTACAATATGGAAACAGCCTCTATGGCCCACGCTGACCATCAATCACCCATCCACACTAGTTCTATGTAATCCCATTCCCTACAAAGAAGGGGCAATTTGCAGAAGCCAATTAACCTACAAATTAGTACATCTTTGGGATGTGGGAGGAAACAGGGGCCTAGTTTGACCTCTGCAAATCATTCTGGTAGCTGGAGATAACCTGGAGGAAACCCATGCAGTCACAAGAAGAACATGCAAACTCCACACAGACAGCACTAGAGGTCGGGATCGAATCTGGGTCTCTGGCGCTGTGAGACAGCAGGTCTATCAGGTGTGCCCCTGTGTCGCCCTTGTGGAGGGAATGAGGGAATGGGCGGATGACCGATGAGTGAGGGGGTGGAGCAAAGCTTGGGAAATGATAGGGTACAAGTGAAGGGGGGTGGGGTGGGGTATTAGCAGATGGGTGGAGTAGGTGTCCAGCTAAAGGCGAAAAGGAGAAAAAAGGGTGCCGGGTAAGGAAAGAAGAGGAAGAGCAAAATGTAAAGCCGGTGTGTGTGTGGGATCTGGATGGAAGAGAAAGGTGTGGAATAAAAATGAAACATGGTACTTGGAGATGGGACATAAGCGGACGGAGGAGGGGACAGGAGCCGGGTGACGGGTGGTGGAAGAAATGTGTACCCACCGGGAGGGGCGGACAACCTGGGTGGGCCAGGGGGGACACGTCCCCCCTCTGTTTTGAGAGGTGGGGGACATCCCCCCAAGTTTTTGTAATCCAGATTTTAAAACCCAGTGAAATCTCCGCTTTCTGCGAGACAGTGGGGGTGGGACTGCTGATCGAGGGCGCCGATTGTACGAGAGAGACGTCGGTCAGCAGGCAATGGGGGCGGGACATGATGATTCAGCGCGATCATTGGAGGAGGGAGACGTGCCAAAACACTCTCGGTGCAGACCACAGACAACACCCTCATCCGCAGCCAGGATCGATCCCGGCCGGGTCTCCGGTGCTGGCGGCCAGAGAGGTCGAGAGTCAGACTGTCCCGCCAGGTTAACCTGCCTGGGCTTGCGGGAAATATGGCCAGCGCGGAGAAGCAACGCAGGTGTCCCGTCAGCAGGGCCGGTGCTAGGAATTGCGGGGCCCAATTAGAAAACTGATGGCGGAGCCCCTACTCTAGAAAAGTAAAAATTTATGTATGTTTATATTTCGTGTAGTTTCGGGAATTTTAAGGCAAGCTGGTTGGTGATTGGATGCAACCCCCTTAGAGACAGCGTTTGATTGGCCGCCAAATAAATTTGTCAAATCTGTAACAAAAATCGCTGGGCGGTGCGAACTCAGTGGACTATCTGGTTGTATCTCCAAACTAATCTGGTTGTATCTCCAAACTAATCTGGTTGTATCTCCAAACTAATCTGGTTGTATCTCCAAACTAATCTGGTTGTATCTCCAAACTAATCTGGTTGTATCAACCAGACTATCTGGTGGTATCTCCAAACTAAACAGTATAACATGCAGGTACATTCATTTAAAATTAAATTCAGTGATTATTTCACATGATTTCTCACTGTGTAAAGCTCAATATCTGACCAATTTCTGTTTAACACGTTTGGTCTGCCGTGAGCATTTTTCGTTGCATCTCGTTGCATCTCCCCTTTTCCTAATCGGCCACAATTCAGATAATAGTCTACTTTCCTGTTTTTGCCACCAAAGTGGATAACCTCACATTTATCCACATTATACTGCATCTCCCATGCATTTACCCACTCACCCAGCCTATCCAAGTCACCTTGCAGCCTCCTAGTTTAGAGGGGTTTAAACGGTTTAGAGATGTTTAGAGGGCTTCAGATGGGTTCAGGTGTGTTTACAATTGTTTAGAGGGGAATAGAGGGAAATAGGGGGGCTAGAGGAGTTTTAGAGGTGTTCAGAGGGTCCCAGAGGGGTTTAGAGACGTTATAAGCCCCCGTGAGAAATTGTATTTCTCTGAAATTGAAGATAGACATAATGCTGGAGTAACTCTGCAGGACAGGCAGCGCAGCGACTTTAGAAAGAAGACCCTTCTTCAGACTAAACTGAACTCTCGTCGGTGAGATTAGTTGTGATTGTCTGAAGAAAGGTCTCGACCAGAAACGCAACCCTCTCCCCAGAGCCCTTGCGCGTCCCGTTGAGCCACCTTCAACTTCAGACCCAAACAAAAAACACAGAGTGCTGGAGGAACTCAGCGGGCCAGGCGACTGCCTCACCCGCTGGGTTTCTCCAGCATTTTTGTCTACCGCAAAACGTCAATGATTCCGGGAATGCCGAGGCGACAGTGTGAGAGAGCTAGAGAGAGACGAGATGGGGAGCGGGAGAGGGAGAGAGGGAGGGAGGGAGCAAAACACAAAGAGACACAACGTGGGTCGGTAGGTGAATGACTAACCTGCACACCAGGAAGAAGCCCCTTCTCGCGCTCCGGGGCCCTCACTCATGATGGTGAGTTTAAAGAAATTCTCAACGTGTCATCGATCTACATTACATCTACATGTAATTGTGTTTTAAACAAGTATTAATGACGCCGCGTGAATTTTATTCAAAGGAACACGACGTTATTAATACTTGTTCAAAACACAATAACATTTACTGAGGAAGGCGGATGGATGCATTGATGACATGATTGTATAACAACGAGTTAAGTACTTGCTGATAAGAAGTGCTAACAGTACTAGTTAACACATCGTTTGTGTCTGATGGCCGTGCAGCGGTTGTTATACACAAAGATCCTATAGTGGAGCTCTGCTAGAAGATCTTTGGTTATACATGTTCGTTTAAAAAAAAAATCCGGATGGCGAATTAAAAAAAACTTTAGTTAACAAAGAGAATTCGTATTTCCATACGAAGTACGGAACATTAGTGCGGGGCCCCCCTAGGCGCGGGGCCCAATTGGGAGCAATCGGTCAAATCGGCTTAAAACCGGCCCTGCCCGTCAGTCCAGGCAGGGCTGTAGGTTAACCCGGCGAGACAGGCAGAGTTGAGCTGCATTTAGCGCTGGATTGAGCCTCCGAAACCTCGCGCGTGTGTGTGTGTGTGAGTGTGCGCATGCGCGCGCGACCCCAAAAAAATTGTGTCTCCCGGTCCCCTCCATGTTTTGATAGCGAGTTCCATGCCTGCCCACCGGGAGGGATGGGGCAGAGGAGAAGGAGGGTAAGTGGGATATTACTGGAAATTGGAGAATTCAGTGTTCATACCATTGACTGTGAAGCGATGTTCTTTCAGTTTGCCTATAGACTCACTCTGGCAAGTCAAGTCGAGTCAAGTCAAGTTTATTTGTCACATACACATACGAGATGTGCAGTGAAATGAAAGTGGCAATGCTCGCGGACTTTTGTGCAAAAAGACAAACAACCAAACAAACTATAAACACAATCATAACACACATATACCTTTACATAATAAATAATGGAAGGAAAAACGTTCAGTAGAGTTAGACCCTGGTGAGATAGGCGTTTACAGTCCGAATGGCCTCTGGGAAGAAACTCCTTCTCAACCTCTCTGTTCTCACCGCATGGCAACGGAGGCGTTTGCCTGACCGTAGCAGCTGGAACAGTCCGTTGCAGGGGTGGAAGGGGTCGCTCATGATATTGTTGGCTCTGGAGTTGCACCTCCTGATGTATAGTTCCTGCAGGGGGGCAAGTGAAGTTCCCATAGTGCGTTCGGCCGAACTCACTACTCTCTGCAGAGCCTTCTTGTCCTTGGCAGAGCAATTCCCAAACCAGATGGTAATGTTCCCGGACAAGATGCTTTCCACCGCCGCTGCGTAGAAGCACTGGAGGATCCTCGGAGACACTCTGAATTTCCTCAATTGCCTGAGGTGGTAAAGGCGCTGCCTTGCCTTACTCACGAGTGCTGAGGCGTGTGATGCCCATGTCATATCCTCGGAGATGTGGACTCCCAGATATTTAAAACAGTTCACCCTATCCACAGGATCCCCATTTATCCTCAATGGAGTGTACGTCCTCGGATGATGTGCCCTCCTAAAGTCCATGATCAGCTCCTTCGTTTTTTTGATGTTCAAGAGGAGGCTGTTATCCTGGCACCAGAGTGCTAGACCAGCCACCTGCTCCCGGTAGGCCTTCTCGTCGTTGTCTGAGATCAGGCCGACCACCACAGTGTCATCAGCAAACTTAATTATTGAGTTGGAGCTGAACCTAGCCACACAGTCATGTGTGTACAGGGAGTACAATAGGGGGCTGAGGACGCAACCCTGGGGCGATCCTGTGCTCAGGGTGAGGGACTTCGATGTATTCCCTCCCATCTTGACTACCTGGGGCCTGGCGGTGAGAAAGTCCAGGACCCAGGCACACAGGGAGGTGTTGAGGCCCAATTCCATTAGCTTCCCGGCCAGTCTGGTGGGGACTATCGTGTTGAAGGCTGAACTGTAGTCTATGAACAGCATCCTCACGTAGCCCCCCTTCTGGCTGTCCAGATGGGAGAGAGCAGTGTGCAAGACCTGGGAGACCGCATCGTCCGTGGATCTGTTCGGACGGTATGCGAACTGCAACGGGTCCATGTTCCGAGGGAGGAAGGCGCAGATGTGTTTCTTCACCAGCCTCTCAAAGCATTTCATGACTACCGAGGTAAGGGCCACCGGACGGTAGTCATTCAGACAGGCTGGGGAGGCATTTTTAGGTACCGGTACAATGATAGATTTTTTGAAGCAGGCTTTTTTTTTTTGGATGATGCCAAGGACAGAAAGGTCGGAATGGGAAGGGGAGTTCAAACAGACTTGTGTGCCTTTGGTTGCATGGGTTTCTCTTATACTATACCCCTTGTGGTTGGGATTTGGGAATAGATAGGGTGAAGGCACAGAGGGTAGGGGCATCGAGCTAGAGGGCAAAGGTTTAAGGTGAGAGTGGAAAGATTTAATAGGAATGTGGAGCAGCACGGTGGTGCAGTGGTAGAGCTACTGCCTTACAGCGCCCGAGACCCGGGTTCGACCCTGACTACAGGTGCTTGTCTGTACGGAGTTTGTATTTTCTCCTCGTGATCTGCGTGGGTTTTCTCCAAGATCTTCAGTTTCCTTCCACACTCCAAAGACATACAGGTTTGTAGGTTAATGTGCTTGGTATAAAAGTAATAATTTCCCTAGTGTGTGTAGGGTAGTGTTATTGTGCTGGGACCACTGGTTGGTGCAGACTCGGTGGGCTTTAGGGCCTGCTGTATCTCTAAACAAACCTAAATGGAGGGCCTGAGGATGGTGGGAATATGGAACGAGTTGCGAGATAAAGAAGTTGAAGCAAGTACAATAACAACATTAAAAGTTATTTGGACAGTTGCAAGGATATTTATCGGCGTGGACGAGTTGGGCCGAAGAGCCTGTTTCCATGCTGTATGACTGAGTAATAATACATGCATGGCTTAATTCCAGTGTTTGTGTCTCTTAATGATAAGAGAATGTAAGTCACCCACTGCTGTTCACAGTTTGATTCAAAGATCATAGTTTGATTATCCAAAGATTTGCCTGTCAGCGGCTCTAAGGCTCAGAGTGCTGTGGGTGTTTTTGGCAGCCGTTCATTCAACTGAGATACAATTATTGATCACCACTGTGCTCTTTGAACCTCACTCTAGACAGATTGACAGAGCTGGGATTAGCCCTGCACCAGGGTAACTGGAGGATGTTGTTTACTGTGACTTGGAGTGAGAGACGGGACTCCTTTGAAGTAATGGATCTCCGTGGGTTGATAACTGCATGCGGTGAACTTTGTTTAAAAACATATTTGGTTCATCTTCAGCAGAAACATGCTGGAGTTCACCTACGCACAAAGCTTGAGGGTCTTTGACTTGGCTCTGCTCAACCTGTGAGCCATCTTAACAATCAAGATAGACACAAAATGCTGGGTTACTTGAAATTAATCAATATTCATGCGGCTGGTGTCGGGAGGAGCTGCTGGTTTAAACCGAAGACACACAAAAGCCTGGGTATTGCCACCTGTGGATTGGTAATGTGCTTAGCAACAGAATTTAGCAAAACAGCATGAAAACAGGACCTACGGCCCACCGAGTGCACACTGACTAGCGATCATCCCGTACATTAACACTATCCTACACACACGAAGGACAATTTACAACCTTTACCAAAACCAATTAAAAAAAACCTGCATGTCTTTGGATTACGGCAGGAAATCTGAGCACTTGGAGAAAATCCACGCGGTCACAGGGAGAACGTACAAACTCCATACAGTCAGCACCCATAGTCTGGATTGAATCTGGGTCTATGGCGATGTAAGGCAGCCATTTTACCTCTGCACCACTGTACTGCCCGCTTATTTCTAGAAAACTGGATAAACACAACTCCAGCACTCCTGATGTTGACTTGTAGAGTGTCAGTGGATGGATTCATTAAGGAAAAGCCTGTAGCACTGAGGGCATAAGCACCAGCCATATATGAGTCGCATGAAGGCCTGGGGTTAATGGCATCATTTCAATATGGGCATAACTAAACAATTTAACATGGGTGCCAGCTATGCTCATTTTCTGTGCTTTGGAATGAGATCAAAAGACCTTCCTTCATATACACCAGGATCCCTTTGTAGTGCACAAGCTTTCTGTTGAGAGTTTTTCCAAGGATTTTGTTTGATGTAGTCGGGCTCTTTTTACTGATGCATTGCATTTCTGGCAGTTAGTTTTTTAATATTAAAACATTTATTTTAGGGAGCCAAGTTGGTTTATTTCTTAATTCCTTGTATAAGGTTAAAAATGTTTTTTAAGGTGCAATATTTTATTTGAAGAGCTGGTTTCTAAAAACAGTATTATTCAGACCATGGAATGAAGAAAGGCCACACATACAGGGGGAATACCTAAGCACCTTTTTGTTTAAGTTGTCCAGAACCACCTGCACAGGTTTTTTTAAAAGATATCAGCATAAAATATAGAACACAGATCAGTACAGATAATCACAAAATGCTGGAGTAACTCAGCGCGTCAGGCAGCAGCTCTGGAGAAAAAGGGTGGGTGACGTTTCGGGCCAGGACCCATCTTCAGATTGAGGATTCAGACAGAAGGGTCCTGGCACGAAACATCACCCATCCTTTTTTTGCCAGAGGTGCTGCCTGACCCACTGAAATACACCAGCACTTTGTATCTATCCTTGGTATAAACTAGCATCTGCAGTTCTTTGTTTCTACATTGATCAGTACAGCACAGGAACAGGCCCTTTGGCCCACACCATCCTGCCGAATATGACGGCAAGTTAAATAATCTCCTGCCTGCAAGTGATCCATATCCTCCCATTCCCTGCATATCCATCTGCCTCTTGAATGCAACCATGCTATCTGCCTCCACCACCACCCTTCACAGCACATTCCAGGCAACCACCTCTCTCTGTGTACAAAAACCATGCCCCACACCTCTCCTTTAAACTTTGCCCTTCTCACCTTAAAACTATGCCCTCTGGTCTTTGACATTTCCACCCTGGTAATAGGCACTGACTGCCGACCCTACCTATGCCTCTCCTCATTTTATAGACTTCTATCAGTTCTCCCCTCAACCTCTAATGGCCAGTTCTCACGGTGCGACCTGAAGCAAGATGTCACCCGAGTGAAGTGGTCGTGGTCCAGCACGAGTTCCGCAAGATATAACGGGGGGTAGATAAAGAGTTCCCACGGTACTCGGCAATTCTGTCATTTGTGCGAGTGACTTGTCCGTCTCCCGATCTTTCCCGTTAATCGTGAATGAACATCGTTGACTGTAGTGTAGTTAATCACGTGGCACAAATGATGTCACTTTTTTTCACACACTATATAAATATCCTCCGTTCGTAGAATTGGCTCATTTGCAGACATGCCTATACAAAGTTGGTTCGAGTACAGGCTGGTTGTTATTTTCATTGACGCGCTGTATGCATTAGCGCAACACGTGCATTGAAAACGCTTGCGTGAAGGCAGAAGGGTGAGATTAATTAAAAAGATAATTAAGAGGAAGTCTCACTGGGTTAAGCCCATGTTTCAACGGAGACCTCAATTAGGACAATATGAGCAACTGCTTAATGTGCTGTGCGAAGAGGATAAAAGTGCATTCAAAAACTTGTCAGAATTTCACCCGAGCTCTTTAATGAGTTAAAGAATAATTTGGGACCTCTGCTGAAGAAGACTGACACTGTAATGAGAAAGGCACTGGAACCAGGGTTGCGCATAGCAATCACCCTCCGCAACTTGGCCTCAGGCGATTCTTATAAAAGTCTATCTTACAACTTTTTTGTCGCCACCAACAGCATCTGTGGTATTGTCAGAGAAACCTGTGAGGCGATCATCCAATTTTATTCAGCTGAAGTGATGGAATGCCCCAGTACACCAGATGCGTGGAAGAGAGTTGCACTGGGGTTTGAAAACAGGTGGAACTTTGCTCACACATGTGGGGCTTTGGATGGCAAGCATGTGGCAATCCGTAAACCACCCAGAGGTGGCTCAAATTATTTCAATTACAAGAAATTCCACTCAATTGTACTCATGGCGGTGGTTGATTATAACTACGACTTCCTGTATGTGGATGTGGGCACACCTGGAAGTGTTGGTGATGGCCGTATTTGGAAAGAAACCTGGCTTGGAAATAAAATGGAAGGTGGAACAGCAGGCATGCCTGATCCAGAACCTCTGTCAGGAGAAGACAGCCTGACAGTTGATGGTTGCTGATGAAGCCTTTGCACTACGGCCCTGGATTATGAAGCCATATCCACAGAGGAATCTAACTAGGGAACAGAGGATCTTCAATTACAGGCTGTCAAGGGCCAGGAGGGTAGTAGAAAATTATTTTGGCATCTTGGCAAACAGATTTAGATGCTTGCTCAAGCCAATGGAGCAGAGGCCCAAGAATGTGGAGAGTATAGTATATGCAGCATGTGTTCTGCACAACCTGATCCGAATGAGAGGTGCAGCTGCTGGATCAGCAACATCCATCCAGGACGGTGACATAGTGGACAGTGACACAGGGGAAGTAACACTAGGTGCTTGGAGAAGTGGTGCGAACAAGTTGAAAATGGTCTCACTGCAGCGTTTGAAAGGTAACTCGGGCACATCCAGTGTGAAAGAGCAAATAGACCACCTCTGCGCTTACTACAATTCACAATTGGGGAGTGTGCCGTGGCAGGACAGCTATATTGATGGGTAGCCGACCACGGGAACACTACTGCATGTTATAAGCTGACTTCCTAGTGTTGTCCTCTGAAAAGTGCTTCCTATAAGATGTTCGTCCGCAAAACCTGCCGTTTAGAACATTGCATTGTCCCTTTAAATGCCTGAGTTAACGCTTGTGGCGGAGGTTGATGGATATAATGTGTTTTAAATAATCTGGTGTGCCTCATTTGTTGTATTTCGTGTTTGCGAGGCCCTTTTACAGACAAATGTATTGTGTGATGCATCTCTCAATATGTGACAGAATAGGGTGTAAACGAAGAGGGTGTAAAAGCTGTCCGCCACTACTTTTACATTGCAGCTGCAGGGAACAGACAGACTTATAAGATAAATTAAAGGTGACTGCAAAAACAGCAATTTTACATCTGTAGCATTGTATGTTTTTAAATCATGGATAACATTAAATTGTTCTCCTGTACATAAACTAATATATTGTTATAGTTACTCACATGAGCACCGGGGATACTCAGCAGCCTTCGTCTCCAGCAGGTTGCGCTTTCTCTCCCTATTTCTATAATCCTCTCTGGATTTGTCATAGAGAATCTCATTGCATTGGTACCACTCCACCAGTTCCCCCTCTTGTTCCCTGTTGAAGTTATATGGCCTTACCTTCTGCCATCTAACCTTTATGTTATCGTCTGCTGAGGATATTGTGGAGGCAACAGCTACTGGGGAGGCAATCTCAAATCCACCTTGATCACCCTCTCCCTGCTCCAAGGAGCCCACAGGCAGTGGTATCTCTGGTATCTCCTCTTGCCTCTCCACCTGTCTCTCTTGCTGAGGTTCCTCCTCATTTACCTGCATGGCTAAAAACTTTCTGACTTTCTTTGACCCCTTTCTTTGCGCTTTTCTGAGAGGCATCTCTGCAAGTCTTTTTACTGTGAAAAAGATTATCAAACAATGACAATTAGGTGGGACGTCCTCGATGGACACATGGTCCATTGGCGATATTGAGACCACCTTTTTTACTCACCTTATGTCCCTTCTGTCAAGCTTCCGGGTTTACCGTTCGCAGGAGTTCCCACGGTACCCGCAAGTGTCATTACGGATATCGCACTGGCATCTGCGTTCATACAATGTTGCAACGCTGCTCAAGTCACTCTTGGAGAAATTCAAAAATGTTTGAATTTTCTCCCGACCTTACCAAGTCACACGACTACCTGCCGTTAGCGCCACGGAGGTCCTCGGTGGTCCACGAATGCCGTACTGCTATCGCAGAAGGTTCCCACGATGTTAAATCTTGTTAAGTCTTGCTTCAGGTCGCACAGTGAGAAAGCCCTTTAACAATCCAGCGAAAGCAATCCAAGTCTGACCAGTTTTTTATAACCAATACCCTCTGATCCAGGCAGCATTCTGGTAACCATCTTCTGCACACTTTTCAAAACATCCACATCCTTCCTGTAATAGGGTGACCAAATGTGGCCTGACCGCAAGTCTATAAAGCTGAACTGCTTTATCTACTCAGGGCTCTCGCTTAACTTTTTTTCCCTGTTGCCAGCCGGGCAACCTCGGCAGCTTTTTAGGTTGCCAAATCACAGTTGAGGTGGTAATTTAAGACGGCTTGCATGACACGTGCGATAATGTGCTCGGACGAAGTGCGTAGTTACCAGTCGGAATTATGGTCAATGAAGCATTCACATATTATTTCTGCTTCAAATAAAGTCACAAACTAAACATATTCACCAATCAAGACATGATATATACCACAATGACATGCAGCAAAATGACAATACTCATCTCTTTTTACACATTGCAATTAATGCAATTTCTATTATCTCTTTCCACTTCCAAACAAAATATGGTTATTCAGCGTATGATCAACCTCGGTGAGACCAAGCGCAGGCTTGGCGATCGCTTCGCACCACACCTCCACTCAGTTCACAATAACGAACCTGATCTCCCGATGGCTCAGCACTTCAACTCCCCCTCCCATTCCGAATCTGACCTTTCTGTCCTGGGCCTCCTCCATGGCCAGAGTGAGGCCCACCGCAAATTGGAGGAACAGCACCTCATATTGTGTTTGGGTAGTTTACACCCCAACGGTATGAACATTGGCTTTTCCAATTTCAGGTAGTCCTTGCTTTCTCCCTCCTTCCCCTCCCATTCCCAGCTCTCCCACAGCCTACTGTCTCCGCCTCTTCCTTTCTTTTTCCCGCCCCCCCACCCCTCCCGACATCAGTCTGAAGAAGGGTCTCGACCCGAAACGTCGCCTATTTCCTTCGCTGCATAGATGCTGCCACACCTGCTGAGTTTCTCCAACATTTTCGTCTACCCATTCACACAAGTTCTGTTATCCCACTTTCCTCACCCACTCCCTGCACATTAGGGGCAATTTTACAGAGACAAGTTAACCTACAAAGCCAATGCGTCTTTGGGATGTGGGAGGAAACCCACATGCTTGCAGGGAGAATGTGCAAATTCAACACAGACAGTGCCCGAGAACAGGATCGAACACAGATCTCTGGCGTGTGAGGCAGCAAGTCCACCAGCTATATTTTATTTTCCAACACACAAAAAATTATACGTTGATAACTTTGGTTACTAAAAAAAAAGAAACTATCCATTTTCAGTCTTAAATCTCTAAGTGACGCTATGTCCCCCTTTACAGCTACTGTATGTTTTAATTCAGTTCAAGGCTATGGGGGCAGTACATTGGCCATAAAGTTGCTGTCTAAAATTGTCAGAGACCTGGAATTGATCCTGAATATGGGTGCAGTCTGTATGGAGTTTTGTTTTCTCGTTTATAACATTGTTTACAGAGTACTATGTTTACATATTCTGTTGTGCTGCTGCAAGTAAGGATTTCATTGTTCTAACTGTATCTTTAAATTAAACTAAAAACACTAAAACCAGAGGAAATGTAAAGAAGGGTTTCTACCCGAAACGTCACCCAATTTTTTCTATCCAGAGATGCTGGCTGCTCCATGGAGTTCCCCCGCACAATTAAAGCATAGAATAGTCTTCACCCTGCCATAGTTACCAACCAGACGGAACTAAATTTAAGGTAGCTTTTTTTCCCCAAGAACCCTATTTTGCTTAAGTCCAAGTCAAGAGTCAAGAGAGTTTTATTGTCATGTGTCCCAGATAGGGCAATGGAATTCTTGCTTGCTGCAGCACAACAGAATATATAAACATTATACAGAACAGGAGATAAAGGTTCAGTGTGTCTATATACTATAGACCATATATATACACAATAAATAAACAGAAAAAATGCAATAGGCTGTTATTTTTCAGAGTTTGGTTTGGTGGTGGTGGGTGCACCAATTTAAATTCCATTTCAAATATTTTTGGAGGATCAGGAAACCAAGAAGTAAGAGTTACTCCAGGGAGTTACTGCAGCTCCAGGGAGTGATTCTGCGTTGTTTTTCAGCGATTGCGGTGAGGCAACGACCGGACAGCAATGGCGGCCAGAGCTCCCGCAATGCAAAGGGAGGGAGAAAGTGGCCGTCGCCGACCAGTTGCCGTGGCAGTGCGCATGTGCAGGGCCGCACATGCGCACAACCACGGCCGATGATGTGCTTGGCGGCCGGCCGTGCCGAGCCGAGACCCGAGCCGAGAGCCAGCGCCGAGCGGAAACCCGAGAGCTAGAGCCGAGAGTTAGCGGAGAGCCGAGAGCTAGCGCCGAGAGCCGAGAGTTAGCGCCGAGAGCTAGCGCCGAGAGCTAGCGCCGAGCCGAGACCCGGACACGGTTGGCGGGCGGGTGTCCCGGTTGCTTGCCAAGCCGGGCAAAATGGCATGGCTTTTAGGTTGCCCGGCGGGACTGTAAGTTGCCATTGGCACCCGGGCAACCGTTAATTTCGAGCCCTGCTACTTGTATTCCAGGAGCTATGGATATGGACCCTAAGATCCCTCTGTACATCAATGCTGTTAAGAAGCTCTTGCTTTTAACATATTTTCCCCTGACATTCAACCTTCCAAGGTGCAACACTTAACACTTGTTCGGGCTAATCTCCATCTGCCATTCCCCCCTCCATTTCTATTGCTGATCTTATCTATATCAAACTGTGCACTTTGACAACTCCACTGTCTCCAACTCCACAAATATTGATGTAGATTGCAAACCTGCAAACCGACCCATCCACATTTACGCCCAACCCATTTGCAGACATAAATGGAGAAATATATAGAGTTTAAATAATAAGCGAGTGTAGAGAAGGATGTTTACTAAAGGGGCCTGTCGCACTGCGGCGACCTAATCTGCGAGTTTTGAAGAGTTTGCTCTCGACTCAAACTCGCAGCATGGCCGACACGTGGTCCTAGGAGGTCCTACGTGGTTGCTGGAACTCTCCTTCATGCTCGAGGGAAGTTCCCGAATAAATAGGGATAAAGGAAACAAGAGATATAGACGATGATGTGGAGAGATAAAGAATAATGAATAAAATATATGTGTCTTTTTACAATACTGCACACAATAATGTGACAAAAGAGGTCAAATTTCAAATTCCTTCAAAAAAGTTGACAAGCGATTTATTGGGTTCATGACTATCATAGTATCACCAAAAAATATAAGAAAAGTTAGCATATTGATGGGAAGTTTTCAAAAATAGCATCAGAAAACACAAATACATTTTGTGTAATTGGTTGGCAATGTAAGTGCACGTATTTCTTATTCCTTTCTATGTTGATGAATACCACATGGAAGAATAAAATTGCAAACACCGTTTCCACTTCATTTACCTGATCATGTATTTGAATACTGCATCCATCTGAAAGGACACCGCAACGCGCGCTACACATCATACACACAAACGTACGCTGCGGTGGACACTCAAAGGTTTGGTGTCCGAGAAAACAAACGTTACATTATTAACGAAAGCCAAACATTTTCACCAATGTGATCTAAACGGTACATTACCTTATGGATTTGAGCTATATCGATGGCCGATGATTCGTCAGAAGGTTTGATTTGGGATGATTTTTTAATGTCTCTGTAACGGTCGTTGTGGAGCTTCTGGAAGTTGACACGAAGGAATGAAGTTAGCGACTTGGTCTGTACGAAAGGTAAACAAGTGTGTTGCCAAGTTGAAGATTGGCTCAGTTTCTTCGTTTTAATGACCAATTTATGTCCAAACATTTTTTTTAATTGATTTTAAAAAGTCGGAAAATATATCGTAAACGGTTGTTGCGTTTTTGACACCACGATGTCTTTGATATATTAAATTGGAAAATAAGAAAAAATAATTAACTCGCCCAAAAATCGCTACTACCATAGGATACCTCGTTGGTTTTTTGAAAAGCATTAGAGGTTTGGAGCCTCCATGGTTTAACCTCCGGAGGTACCAACCCCGATAACGGTCGTTGTGACAATGGACACCAAGCACAATGACCGTTACGGGATCTTTGCCAGGTGGAATACCAGACGTGATTTTTTTTCTCCTGGTATTGATGAAGATATTTCCCCAGATCATTATCAAAATGTATATGTATGAGGTTTATTTATGAATTAAATATTTATGACTAAATATGGCAGAGTTTTTAATGTCACATTTTTGGTGTCCAAAATGGTGGTAAAATGATGAAATTTGTCTGTTATGAAAAAAGTTTTTGTCTTTCGGTCTTGGTTATCTATTTTGTATCTGTTATTTGTAAGGTTTCACATGATGGGTCGATTTTTGTTAAGAACAGTGTATTGGTGTAAAAACGTGAATAATAATCTCAATCCTCAAAATCTCCAGTATTGTAAAAAGACGTATGCAAAAAAGGAAACAGGTTATTGTTAGCTGTTTGTGGGGTGAAAACGTGAAGCTAGTGCGACTTGGGTGGGGGAGGGGTAGAGATAGAGGGAATAATCTGTCTATCTTCGGATTAAACCAGCCTCTGCTGTTCCTTCCTGCACATTTTGTGCTTACATTCCTCTGTTGATTTTCTTTCCCTTTATCTGTGCTTCTTCTACAGCTGGAGGAGTTTGTGAAGTTTGCAGAGGTCTTCCCGTTGAGGAAGTTGGGGGTGGATGTCGACCCTCTGGTTTTCATGACAGTCGTGGGCTGGTGCGAATTGATCGGAGGCTTGCTGCTGGCAGTGGGGCCCAGAATCGTGCAGAAAATCAGTAACGTTGTCCTCTCAGTCATTATGATTGGTAAGGAATGATGTAACTCGCACTGCAGTCAGACAAGCCACATTCACAGCTTGGTCTACTGTGAGCACCTCATTTAGATGGGTCATTTGTGACAGAGACATGAGCAACTGCAGATGCTGGCTTACTGATAAAACACAAAGTGCTGGAGTAACCCAGCGGGTCAGGCAGTATCTCGAATATGTGGATAAGTGACGTTTTGGTTCAGGGACCCTTTCTCAGACTCATTTGTGATGTTCAAGCAAAACCTTCAGGTGCACTAATGACTTGGGGCTGCAGACAAGAGATCCCAGAATGAGAAATAAACTCGCAGGATACAATGGACAAAAGGGGCATCTTGTTCTCAAGATGGAAACCCTATCCATCTAAGGTACACAGTAGATGGATATTAAATCCTACCGACAAAATAAATTTAGAGTTTCACAAAGCAATAGGAGATTCCAACATGCGATCAACAAATGGAGGACTGATGTCAGCAACAGTTTCCATGCAATGGGTATTTGACAGGTGGAGTAGAACCACAGAGAGAAGAGGGAAAATTCTTGCACATTGTTGAACAGGCATATGGAAGGTGAGATGATAGGAAATGTAGGGTTTTTCTTTTGTATGCGTAAATTTACAATGGTTGACTGGACGTTCTTCCGTGTACAAGAGGGGTCGGCAAGCTTGTTCTGCATAGGGGCCAGGACACATGTCTGTGAGCGAATGGCGGGCCACATCTATCGCGTGTACACATGGATCCCGCCCCGGATGGCTGGCATCAAATCACATGTACACATAGATCCCGCTCCTTCGAGCACGCCACCTGGAGCCCTGGCCCCTAGTTATGGGCACTCACGAACATGGCGCACCTACGGACCATGTCCTGAAGGCGGTGGCTCAAATACTCACACTCACTCGTCCCCGACCTATTGACAACCCCGATCCCGACAGTGAAGCCCAGACACAGAAGGTGCGCGGCGTTTGGCCGGATGATTATTGGGAAAAAACTACGCCTGCGGGCAGGATGATTTCGGGTTACGGGCCGCATTCGGCCCGGGGGCCGTTGGTTGCCGACCCCTGCAGTACATACTGTATAATATAAGGCAGGCACAAAATGCTGAAGTAACTCAGCGGGTCAGGCAGCATCTATGGAGAAATGAGTTGCGTGACGTTTCGGGTCAGGACCCTTCTTCAGTCCTACTGGTGCATCCTCAGACTGAAGAATTGTCTTGACCCGAAAGGTCACATCCTTTTTCTCCAGAGATGCTGCCTGACCCGCTGAGTTACTCCAACACTTTGTGTTTGTCTCTGGTACAAACCAGCATCTGCACATCTTTGTTTGCACTTATAATATAAAGGTCTTGTTAATGACCATTCTTAGTCAAAAACACATCTGCGAGTGGTGTAGGAAGTAGCAAAGCTACAGAAGGATGTTCATGTCATTCACTGAATGCTCCTGTTAGTGACGTGCTATTCATTGCCATCTGAGTTGTGTCAGGCTGCTTGTGCTATGAACTTGGCTAAAACTTGTGATGCTCGCAGCCACCAGAGGAGTTGGGGTGTGGGGGTGTGGGGGTGTGGGGGGACTTTTCATTCCTGAAGTCTGGAATTAATTTGAGCTAATATTCCAGTGATGGGGAAACCCAGTTCCTGTAAATTGACCATCACCTCTTCTGTCCATTTTGTGTTGCACTTAAAGATTTAATGTTTCAAACTTAGTGTTAACTCAGGGCTTCTTCTGTATCCCAATCCTTGCAATGCATCACCTTGAGGCGAGCTGAGATTGGTGCAGCAGGTAGTGCCAGTGCCACTGCCTGCCACCCTCAGAGACCTGGGTTAAGTTAGGGCACCAGTCTTGTCTGTGTTGAGTTTGCACATACTCTCCATAATTGGCCACAGTGGCGCACCGGTAGAGTTGCCTTACAGCGCTTGCAGCGCCAGAGACCCGGGTTCGATCCCGTCTATGGGTGCTGTCTGTACGGAGTTTGTACGTTCTCCCCGTGACAGCATGGGTTTTCTCCGAGATCTTCGGTTTCCTCCCACTCTCCAAAGATCAACAGGCTTGTAGGTTAATTGGCTTGGTGTGTGTGTAAATTGTCCCTAGTGTGTGTAGGGTAGTGTTAATGTGTGGGGATCGCTGGTCGGTGTGGACACGGTGGGCCGCAGGGCCTGTTTCAGCGCTGTATCTTTAAACTAATCTAAAATTGCATGTGTTTGCTGTGGGTGTCGTGGTTTCCTCATACATCCTAAAGACAGGTTTGTTGCTTAATTGATGACTGCAAATTACCTTTTGTGTAGGGTTCGGGCTGTAGGAGAATGAAGAACATATGAGGGAGAACAGGTTGCCAGGAAATAAGTCTGGAACTGTGAGCCAGCAGAGATGAGATGCCTTTTTAAGAAAATATGAAACATGTAAATATGAAATGTCAAGTGTCCATGTTTCCATTACTGATAAGCCATTTATTTGAAGCCAAGGCCAGTATCTGAATGTAATCCAGAGCTTTGAACCCTACTATGGGGAGTATTATGGTCTGGGGCTGCCAGAACACTGTTTTCATGCAAGGAGCCAAGACAAGGAGAGCCGCTGGAGGAACTCAGTGGGTCAGCAAGCATCTGTGGAGAGGATGGACAGTCGACGTTATGGGTTGGGATCTTTCACCTCGACTGAATGATGAAAGGTCATGGCCTGAAAGGTAAATTATTCATTCCCCTCAGTTGCAGAACTTGATGTCAGAGAAGGTGCTAAAATCCCACCACAGATTGGGAGGGAGTAGTGAGAACCTGGGGTCGAGGAGAGCCGCCAACCAGGGGGGATTGTTGCGGCCAGAACAAAGTGGCCTTGCACACCGTAGTCTACATCTCTGCCTCACACATCTTTCATTGATTGCCAGCAACTTCTGTTTGACAGAAAATGGTTACGATATAAAGTGTAAGAAGGAATTGGTTGATGCTGGTTTACACCGAAGATAGACACAAAATGCTGGAGTAACTCAGCGGGACAGGCAGCATCTCTGGAAAGAAAAAAATTGCGACATTTCGGGTTGAGACACTTTTTCAGATCTAAAGTTGTTGCGTTATCTTAGAAACCTAAGATAAAATTGTGGGGTTCTAACCCCTGAAAAAAGAGTGGACTCCCACTTAAAAATCAAAGCCAGAAGCAGGGAACTCAAGATGCTTGTTTACAGAAAAAGCCACAAGATGCTGGAGTCACTCAGTTAGCCAGGCAACATCCCTGGAGAACATGGATAGGTGACGTTTCGAGTAGGGACCTTTCCTCAGTCCCTACCCGATGCTGCCTGACCAGCTGAGTTACTCCAGATTCCAGTACTTTGTGTCTGAAACTCAAGGCTGTCTTTCTCCCTTATTCCAAACTCGACCACCAGATGGCTCCAGAAGCAAACGTAAACACAGAATGAAATGAAGACGAAAAGGGTTTCGAGAAAATTCAATTGAAATCTAAAAAAGATAAAATATGTTAAAATGCAAACTGAAGAGCGGGGAGTGAAAACTCCAAATATTTGTTCTTTTTTTAAGTGAATCCCTTTTGAAGTTTGGATGGAGAATTCAGCAACAGCTGATTAATTCAGGTCACTGATTATATTAGTCAGTGGAGAGAGAATTCTACCAGGCTCTTTGTCTCACCCAAGTCATTGTGTCTTGATCGTATGAAATATATTGTATGTTAGAGCTGCCACCACACAGCACCAGGGACCCGCGTTCGATCCTGACCTCAGGTGTTATCTCTGTGGAGTTGGCATGTTCTATGTGTGATTGCGTGGGTTTCGTCCGGGTGCTCCGATTTCCTCCCAGTTTGTACGTTAATTGCACTCTATAAATTGCCTCTGGTTCATGGGACTCGTCAGTGAGATAACAGAACTAGAGTGAACGGGTGATTGATGGTCAGCGTGGAAAGGCCTGTTTCTGTGCTGTATCTTTCAATGAATCTCTCTCCTCACCTGGTTCCTCCTGTTACCCTCCAGCACCTGCCTCCCCCCCTCCATCACCTTTTAATACTGGCTATCTCTGATCTGCCATCTTGTCCTGATGTAGGGTCTCAACCCAAACATTGCCCCTCCCCCCCCCCCCCCAAACAGATCCTGTTTAACCCACAGAGTTACTCTAGATTCCAGCAGCTGCAGTTTCTTGTGTCTCTGGGATTCTCAGATCCTGGTCGTCCGTCACTCTGCCTGCTTAGTTCAGTTTAGTTTAAGGATACAGCACGGAAACAGGCCCACCGTGTCCGCACTGACCAGCGATCCCCGCCCATTAACACAAGCCTACATACACTAGGGACAATTTACACTTATACCAAGTATATAAACCCAAGCCAGTTAACGTACAAACCTATACGTCTTTGGAGTGTGGGAGGAAACCAAAGATTCTGAAGAAAACCCATATGGTCACACGGAGAACGTACATACTCCGTACAGACAACACCCGTAGTCAGGATCGAACCCGGGTCTCTGGCACTGCAAACACTGTTAGGCAGCAACTCTGCCACTGCGTGACTGTGCTGCTGTTGATTAAATAAGGAGGAGATTAATATAGCTTTCATACGTCACAGGAGCGGTTGGGCATTCGGCCCATCGAGCCTACTCCACCATTCAATCATGGCGGTTCCGTCTTTCCCTCTCATCCCCTTAAGTGGAGCACCTTCTTTACCATCCTAATACAGCAGCAAGCACTGCCTATTGAGAGTTACAGTTGTCAAGGAGTCATGCAGCATGGAAACAGTGTATTAGACCAATTGTGCCCATGCCAAATATCGAACACCCATTTTGCACTTTTCCCATTCTCCTCGCATCTTGAAGGAGCAAAACCCAAAACATTGCCTGTCCATTGCCCCCAGAGACGCTGCCTGACCCACTGAATTACTTTGTGTTTTACTCAAGATTCCAGCATCTGTATAGGAAGGAACTGCAGATGCTGGTTTAAACAGAAGATGGACACAAAAAGCTGGAGTAACTCAGTGGGACAGGCAGCCTCTGGAGAGAGACGGAATGGGTGACGTTACGAGTCGAGACCCTTCTTCAGACTCTATCTGGAAACTCCAGCATCTATAGTTCCTTTTGTCTCCTCACATTCTCATCAGCTCCTCTCAGATTTTGTCATTCATCTACACCCAAGGGGTAATTTTACAGTGAGCAAATAGCCCACCAACACTCAATGCCTGTGGGATGTGAGAGGACAGCATAGGAATCAGGGGGCAACCCACACGATCGAAGAGAGTACATGCAAACTCCAAACAGTAAGCACCAGAGATCAGGATTGAACCTGGGTGTGTGGAGCTGAGAGACAGCAGATATAATACGCTGCATCACTCTGCTGCCCAAGGCTGTGCCTACTGTCCGGAGTCTGTGGAGTGTTCATTGTTAAAGAACACGTAAAAACCCCCCACAAAGATCGGGAGAGACAATCGAGACTTTATTAAAGAGCGTCAAATACAGTGATCACAGGGAGCAATCTCGGAGATTACTCAACGAACAAAGATTCATCTTTACATAATTTTCCTTTGATGTTTTGTTTATTGCAGAAGGTACTTTCAAACTTTTCCTTCTTCCAAATGGTCTTATAACAAATATACACCATGCATCTCCGACAGACACAGCGGAGTAAACACAGCCCAATTCCACACAATTACAGATTATCAAATGACCAGTTAACCTGGTAATTTTATGGTTTTACAATTGCCATTTGTCCTTTGACACAGAGAACAGAATCTGACTAAAGTGGACTGCAGCGAGTGCCATTTATGCATGAAGAAGGGTCTCGACGCGAAACGTCACCTATTCCTTCGCTCAATAGATGCTGCCTCACCCGCTGAGTTTCTCCAGCATTTTTGTCTACCTGCCATTTGCGCATGCTCAGTTTCAACCTTCTTTAAAGCACAGAATCATTATAACACAAGATGAGGACTTTTAACCATTTATAAGCACTCTACCTATCCCTATCCCTATCCTTGCTGTCTTCGTGAAGCTTTGCAGTTTATGGTTAACATGGTGCAGTGTGTGACAGTGATGTGCGTAATGGGTTTCAGTTGAACCACAGGATTACCGTTTGCCCACTTGTCTGTGCGGTGCTTGCTGCGAGCAATGGTGTGAGCAGCTAGAGATGCTGTTTGCAACAGTACTCTGCGAGTTGAATACTGAAAGTTCAGATCGCCACCCACACACACTCAGTACAACACTCAAACAACAGTGCCCCGTCATTGACCCAGCGCAACAACATTGCTCTTCGGAAGAAATGATTGTGTACATTTTTAGACGCCTGAGCATCCAGCTCAGTTGACCCAGCCTGCAGTGTCGTGTCTGCTGTGGAAAACAGCCTGTCTGTCAGGGGACAGAGACTGCAGCAGTGCACGGTTGCCACTGTTTTGCTTGGCAGTTCTCTTTCTCTTGTTAAAATGTCAAACCATCCTTACCAGCACCTCGAGTTCAGGTCCCGCTCCTGAGCATTGAAACCTTGGCTGATATTCCGGAGACGGTGCTTGGGAGGGATGTATTGTGAACGGTGCCATCTCTCAGATGAGGCATTCAGCCAAGGGTTCACATGCACTTTCAGATGCTTTCCACAGACATCGTGGGCCATTCGGCCCAATAAATCTATGCTGGGCACACAGAGCAATTCTAGCCATGACCGTTCTCCAGACTCTGCCTGCACACTAGCTTCAACTAACAGAGGGCCAATTAACCCACCCACCCGCAGGTCTTTGGGATGAGGGAGTAAACTGGAGCGCCCGGAAGAAACCCACACGGCTACAAGGAGAACGTGCAACTCCCCACAATAGGCACCAGAGGTCAGGATTGAACCTGGGCCGCTTGATCTATGACCCGAGACGCCACCTGCCCATGTTCCCCAGAGATGCTGCCTGACCCGCTGAATTACTCCAGCGCTTTGTGTCTTTTTTTTGTAAAGCACCATCTGCAGTTCCTTTAGCACCAATGTGCTGTGCCACATATACGTAAAAGATGCCACCACATAATTGGAAGTAGAGCACAACCACATCCTATTTTCTGGAAAATGTCTTTCTCCCAGTGTCAATCAAGGATATGGTGATTAGTGAGGACCCCATGCTGGTCTCCTTGGTCGAAGATCTTGGATTGTATCTTCACCAAACTTCAATCAGAGTCCTGACTCATTCTGTTATATGACTCTACATGATCCCCTGATTCTTTGCCCCATTTTGAAGGCTGAAGGATATCAGATAGGAATCAGAGGCTGATATCTGCTCGCATTCAATTAACCAGAGATTGAATGGAGAGGATACCTACTCCTACAACTTAGGGAGTCCAGTGATCATTAACTGAGCTGCATGACAAAGCCTTAATTACACTCTAATTATGGATGGAGCACAGGAGGGGGAGGGTGGAATTACCATTGAGAATGAGAAGTGTTATAGGCCTTGTGTCGGAAGGAACTGCAGATGCTGGTTTACACCGAAGATAGACACAAAATGCTGGAGTAACTCAGCGGGTCAAGCAGCATTGGCCACGGTGGCGCAGAGGTAGAGTTGCTGCCTTACAGCACTTGCCGCGTTGGAGACCCGGGTTCGATCCCGACTACGGGTGTTGTCTGTACAGAGTTTGTACGTTCTCCCCGCGACTGCGTGGGTTTTCTCAGAGATCTTCGGTTTCCTCCCACACTCCAAAGACGTACAGAATTGGCTTGGTGAGTGTGTACATTATCCCTAGTGTGTGTAGGATAGTGTTAATGCGTGGGGATCGGTAGTCGGTGCGGACTCGGTGGGCCGAAGGGCCTGTTTCCGCGCTGTATCTCTAATCTAATCTAATCTCTGGAGAAAAGGGATGGGTGACATTTCAGGTCGAGACCCTTCTTCAGTCTCATGCCTCAAGACTCAAGATTCAGACTAACGACATATGCCTTGAGTGGGCATAAAGGTGGGTAAACCTTTGGGTCCCAGTGAGATGTGCTGCTGTGGAGTGAATGGAGGAGTTGTCTATGGTCCTGTCAGAGATTTTTAAATCTTCTCTGGCTACATCAGATGCCGAATGAGCAGAAGCTTTATTCAAAAAAAAAATTGACAGCTGGGATAAGGCAAGTAGTGATAGGACAGTGGGTTCAATGTTAGTGGCGGGGACATTATTGTTAAAAAAAAATCAGTTGCAGGATTAATCTGCATTTGGAGAGCAGGGATTGATCGGGCAAAGCCAACATTGTTTTTTTAAGGGGAAATCCTGTCTGTCTAATTTAAACTTTAGAGATACAGCGTAGAAACAGACCCTTTGGCCCACTACGTCGTTGTGACCAGCGATCACCCTGTACACTAACACTATCCTATGCACTAGGGACAATTTACAATTTTACGAAGCCAATTAAACTACAAACCTGTGTATCTTTGGATCCAATTTGAATGGGTTTTTCAAGGAGCTGATGAGGGTGTTGGAGTTGATTTAGTCTACATGGACTTCAGTAATGCCTTTGACAAGGTAGACTGGCCCAAAGGGATAGAGCAGATGGACTCCAAGGCAGTTTGGCAAATTGGATCAAATGTTTTTGTAAGGATTCTTTCGCCTTTGGACACCTGTGAGAAGTGATGCACTGCAGGGATCCATGCTGAGACTTTCGTTACTTGTTATACACATTGGCCATCTGATGTGAATTTGGGAGGTGTCATTATTAAGTTCTCAGATGACATGAATGAAGGTTGGAGGTGTTGTTGAGAGTAGTCTTTGGCTACAGAGTTGGTAAGGTCGATAGAGCAAAGGCAGGTAGAATTTAATCCTGGAAATTGTAAAGAACCAGTCCACTGTAAGAGTTCAGATTCATTAGTCAGGGCAAGGAATAAGAGAACAGGGAAGTTGGGGTAAAACTTTATAAAACATTAACCAGGCCAAACCTGGAGTATAATACATTGTTCTGGTCACCACACTAGAGGAAGGATGTGTTTGTATGGAGTCTTTACGTTATCCCAGTGAATCACGTGGATTTTCTCCGGGTGCTCTGGTGACCTCCCACACTCCAAAGATGTGCAGACATATAGGATCATTGACTTCTGTAAATTGTCCCTAGTGTGTAGGATAGAATTAGAGTATGGCTGATCGCTGGTCAGCGCAGACTCAATGTGCCGAAGCGGCTGTTTCCACGCTGCATCCCTAAACTGAACTAAGGGTGCACATAACTAGAAGGCATAGTATTTAAGAAAAGTAAACTGGAGATTTAGAGGGAATTTGAGGATTAATTTGTTTGTGTCGCCATTCTTTACAGGCCAGCCTGTTTCTGTTTTATTAGATTCACTGAAATAAAACTAAACTTTGTTGATCTAATCCGTTTTAGTCAAGTGAATCATGACTTGATCCAAAGACCTTTTCGTTCATTCATAATGTCCACATTTTCTCTTTTTGCCTCATACCATTTGCTTGATTTTTGTGCACTTTATTGTACTTTTACACAAAAAGCAAACATCGGAATGATAAAAGTTATTTTGTTTATTTTTGTAACTAGCTTAAAAAGCGTAGCCCTGTGTACGCTTTGGAGTGACTTGGCTCATGAACTCACAACCACCACAATAGGCCAATGGATTGAAAATCCTTGAGAAAAGTGCAGAAATCATGTTTGTTCTGCCTCATACACTGTAATGGCTTGGTATTAACATCACTGCAAACAGATAATGTACAGTAAGAGCATCACAGACAGCTTTTCATGTATCCTTGTTATCAGCACACAACACAATATTCTCACAAATACAGGAATTTCTATAGATACGGGAGCATGAATAGTACTGAATTCTTAAAGAGGACACTGGTCAGGAGTATTTGGCAGGCAAAGCTTGCTTGATGTTCATACAGATGAACAGTTTGTACATAGCACCTTACTGTTGCTTGCACATTGTTTAATTGGGTGTGAGAATCTGAATACAATTTATGTTCATCGCATGTACCAAGATACAGTGAGAAGCATTGTTTTGCATGCTATCCAAACAGATCAGAAACACCTACATGGATACAATCAGTTCAAAGTACAATAGAGCAAAGGGGAAGATACAAAGTGCAGAACATAGTTTTCAGCATTGCCGTGCATCAATTCTTTAGACAAAGTCCAACATCTCCAATGGGGTATGGGTGAATTGAACAGTACCCTAGCTTATGGAAGGACTGTTCAGAAGCCTGATATTGGAAGGGAAGAAGCTGTTCCTGAGTCTGGCGGTGACACTTTCATGCTTCTGTACCTTCTACTGAGGGAGGGGGCGCTGTCCTGTGCATGGCTGCCCAGCCAGCAGCTGTCCGTCTTTTCATCTCTTTTTTATTTTTATTTTTAGTTAGTTAAAGTGTTTTTGTTCTGGAGGTCTAGACTTTTTTATGTGGGGGGTGGAGGTGGGGGGAAGGGGGAAACTATCTTTCAGGGCCCCTACCTGGTCGGAGAGGCAGCTTTTCTCCGGGCTGCAGTATCGACCCGTCCTCGCGGCCTACCAGCGGGCCTGGAGCGGTGTTTCCTGTCGGGGACCGCCCAGAACCTTGGCTTCGGTGGCGGCACAGCGCTGGAGCGCTATCGTGGAGCGGAGCGGGCGATGCCTTGCCCGGGTCGCTGCGCTGGAGCTCCGGTGAGCTGAAGACCGCCGAGATAAACATCGCGGAGCTGCGGGTCTTTGGAGCGGCCAGCTGCGGGCGGCGGCGTTGAACTTAAACATCGGGAGCCTGGGGTCTCTCGATGAGATCGCCAGTGGTGGAGCTCCAACCGGCGCGGCCTTGTTGGCTTCGGAAGCCGCGGTCTCCGGTGAGGGAAGCGGCCGTTCCAGGGTTCCCATGCCGCCGAGAGGATTCTCCCGATGCCGGAGTACAATCATCCGGCGAGAACGGCCTGGAACCATTGTGGGGGGATGTTTTTATGTTTAAATTTCTTTATTATTGTTATGTCTGTATTCTTTCTTTATGTGCTGCATGGCAAGAAGCATTTCACTACACCTAGGTGTATGTGACCAATAAAATAACCTTTGAACCTTTGAAGAAGGAATGACTGGGGTGGGACAAGTCTTTGATTAAATTGGCTGCTTTTCCGATGGAGTCAATGGTGGGAAGTCTGGCCTATGTGAAGGGCTGTAGGAAGCTACACTTGCAACTCTCTGCAATATCATGTGATCATTTTATCATGTGATAATTTTCCACTCGTAGCTAGTCGTAGTTGGTCTTAGGTGTGGAAGACAGGTCAAGAGAGGCCGTAGGAGGTCGTAGACATAGTCGTAGGAGGTCTTTTACTTCGGCGAGTCAACACGACCATGACATTTTTCAACTTGACTAGGGTCTTCTAAACTCATGGATTAGGTCATCCAAGTGGGACAGGCCCTTTATTCAGGTTAATCTAGTTTTAAAGGAAGGGGAAAAAAAAGCTTTGTTCTGATGACGATGAGAAACTAGTGACTTCAGGAGGGGAAAGCTGCCATGGAGTCATCTAGTTATTCAGCATGGAAACGGACCCATTGCTCCAAATTACCATGCTGACTGTTGTCCATCGGAGCTGGTTCCAAATGCCTGCATTTGCCCATATCGCTTAACATTTTCTATCTATGTTTTAATGTCTTTTAATTTTTAGTGTGTTTTTTATAGTCCTTCGTTTTACGGTTTTTAATGGTTTTTAATTGTTTGTAATAGCTTTTTGTTCATGAGTTCTCATGTACAGCACTTTGTGGCAACTGCAGTTGTTTAAAGTGCTTTATAAATAAAGTTATTATTATTATTATGTACCAGTCCAAACATCTTTTGAACATGGTAATTGTACCCACCTCTGCCCCTTCTGCTGGCACCTCGTTCCACATGCACACCACCCTCTATTGGTAAATGTTGACTCTCAGGTCTCTGATAATCTTCCCCCTCTCACCTTCAATCGTTACCCTCTCGTTTTAGACTCCCTTACCCTGATAAAAGACTGAGACCGTTCACCTGATCTATGCCCTTCGTTGTGTCTGGGTCGTTTCAACCTGATGCTTATCACTCTTTGAATTAAATTTATGATTGTGGTTTTATTAATTGTGTAAAGGATATTGCTGTTTACTGCGCTAATTCCGAGCACTCTTGTGACATGCTGGTGCAATAGATTTTGTAGCTGAAAAGTACCACAATTTTAGAAAATAATTTTGAGCCTTATGCTGGCGTGTGGTTTTGATTATTGAAACGTTCTGCAAGTTTCTAACCAGTTCTCACCACTTTGAAAGCTCAACGTCGACGGAAAGTACGCGAGGAATGCAGCTTTTAACAAGTACTTAGCTCAACTAACCACTAATCTGAACAAGACTAGCACTTTCTGGAGAATCTTTTGTCTGTACACAGTGACGCACAAACAGTACTGTATTCATTCAGGGAAAAGATGGAGATGGTCTTTCTCGAGAAAGGCATCCACCACCATGCCTTTGCCTAGTTTCAGTATAATCCCCCGAATCTTACTTTCAATCTTCCTAGCAAGAAACTATTATGTTCTGTTTGACTTTAAATTACTTGCTTCCATATACACTGGCCTTGAACGAATTGTACACTTGGACACCCAAATCCCTTTGCAGCTCAGGCCCATACAATCTCTCTCCATTTAGATCATACACTCCTTCCTCCTCACCCCCCAGGTGAACAATTCCACATTTCCCACAATATGTTTCATTTGCTAGGCCTTTGCCCATTCACTTAAACCAAGCATCTTACTCCTATCTCTTAAAATCCGGAAGTGAATATTCGTGCTGAAGGAATACAACTTCAACTGCACCTCATATTTTGCCTGGGCAGCTTACACCCCAGCGGTATGAATATTGACTTCTCTAACTTCAAGTAACCCCCACTTCCTTGCCCTCTCTCCCCACCCCTCCCCCTTCTCAGTTCTCCGACCAGTCTGACTGTCCCTCTGATTACATTTTATCTCTGTTTGCTTTGTTGTCACCTTCTCCTAGCTCACAATGATCTATTCTACGTTCTCCATGATCCACATCTCTTTTGATGTCTCGTTTTTCACACCTTACACTTCCTTACCTTTGTATCTCCCTTTCCCCTCACTCTGAGTCTGAAGAAGGGTCTCGACCCGAAACGTCACCCATTCCTTCTATCCAGAGATGCTGCCTGTCCCGCTGAGTTACTCCAGCATTTTGTGTCTGTCTGCAGTTGAGATTAGTTTATTGTCAGGTGTACCGAGGTACAGTGAAAAGCTTTTGTTGCGTAAGAACCAGCCAGCGGAAAGACAATAAATGATTACAACCTCAGTATTTGGTGAAACGGAGACTAATGCTAATCTTCCTAGCGACATTTTTTATTCTTTGCAATCAAAAGTCAGACTACTTGGTTATAATTCTCTTCCTCTCCAGTCCACCCACACAAAAACATAATCTAATAATACCGTGGCGACCACCCTCCTCCGGCAGAGTTTAACCACGCATTGTGCTATTCTAAGTTGTATTCCTTCAGCACGAATATTCACTTCCGGATTTTAAAAGATAGGAGTAAAATGCTTGGTTTAAGTGAATGGGCAAAGGCCTAGCAAATGAAACATATTGTGGGAAATGTGGAATTGTTCACCTGGGGGGTGAGGAGGAAGGAGTGTATGATCTAAATGGAGAGAGATTGTATGGGCCTGAGCTGCAAAGGGATTTGGGTGTCCAAGTGTACAATTCGTTCAAGGCCAGTGTATATGGAAGCAAGTAATTTAAAGTCAAATAGAACATAATAGTTTCTTGCTAGGAAGATTGAAAGTAAGATTCGGGGGATTATATTTCAATTATCTAGGGAGCTATGGGCTATTACAGTTCTCTGATTTCCTCCCACTTCATAAAGACGTGGGTTGGCAGGTCAATTGTTTACTGTAAATTGCTTCCAAGATGTAGGTAAAGGATAGGATTTGATGCTGGGGGGGTGGGGGGAAACAACTTGATGGGAATGTGGTGAGAATAAATGGGATTGTGCAGGATTAGTGTTGATGGACAATATGAAGGGGCATTTCCTGTGCTGCTTGACCTGATGACTGTTGTGTATAGTATTGGTCTCCTTATTTGAGAATGTATGCGAAGCAGTTTGGAAGAGGTTTCCAAGACTAAAATCTGAAATGAGCAGGTTGGTTTATGGAGAAAATTGGATGAGCGTTGGAACCTTGTGTGTTGGAATTTAAAAGAATGAGGACTTGAATGAAACATGTAATATCCTGGCTATGAGAATAAGGAGGGCGGTGGGAGTGGGGTAGTTGGTCTGGGTGGATGTGGAGAAGATGTATCCTTGCGTGGGAGACAAAAATGGAGAGAATACCTGTCCTGGGCCTCCTCCATTGTCAGTGAGGCCAAACGCAAATGGGAGGAACAGAATCTCATATTTCGCTTGGGCAGCTTACAACCCAGTGGTATGATATTTGATTTTTTTACCTTCAAATAACCCTTGCATTCCCTCTCTCTCTCCATCCCTCCCCCCACCCAAGTCGTACCAGCTTGAAAGACGTCTTGTTGAGTCTCATTGTATGTGCTCGTCCTCACCTCGGCTACAGCTCGTTCTCACCTAGGTCTGTTTCCTTTATCTTCTTCGCATATCTTTCATTCATTTGTTCTACATCTCTCCACATCATCGTCTATATCTCTCGTCTGCTTTTCCCCTGAATCTCAGTCTGGAGAAGGGCCTCGACCCAAAACGTCACCTATTCCTTTCTCTCCTGTCTGACCCGCTGAGTTACTCCAGCCATTTGTTTAAACCTGCATCTGCAGTTCCTTCCTACCCATATTGATTTTTTTTTTAATTGACTATTATATTTCTGATCTTAAGGAAAGAGACTCCATGCTTTAAAAGATAATTATTAGTTTAGTTTAGAGACGGCTTCAGTGTTTGTTTTTAGCGGGCATAACAGTGGCACAGCAGGAGAGTTGCTCCCTTGCAGCGCCGGGGACCAAGGTTCGATTCAGACTACGGGTGCTGTCTGTACGGAGTTTGTACGTTCTCCCCGTGACTGTGGGTTTTTTCAGAGATCTTCGGTTTCCTCCCACACTCCAAAGACGTTCAGGTTTGTGCTGTAACTAAAAAAAAACCTCATATTGTTTAAAATTTGATCAGGCAAGCCCAAATCTTTTTTGGATGTATTTAGTGGCTATGTTCATTGCAAGTACTGCCACTGACGTCTTCCATGCATTTTAGTATTACATTTCTTGGCTGGATTCCGGAGGAGCATTGCAACTCGGACAACAGTGACTGATTTCTGTGCCTACCTGCAAGCATACGGATTTACTCCTTAATACCACAGAGCTTGTTGGCCTCAGTGTTATTTTTACCTAGAATTGTGACCAATAACGTAATCTGTTTTCCGTAATATAATAGAAATCTGTTGTCCATTACAGAAAATAAAATGGCAGTACACCACAACAACCTTCCACAACACCAGTATGGACCATTGAGATTCACAGGCAATAAATCACGTTTAAAGTGTGGCTGCTGTTTAGTGGGCAGTAAGGGGCCAATTTTTGCTCAGTCAGCTCGCAATATTAGTGCGATGGCTGACTGCTTTGATCTCTTTGATGGTGTTGGTTGAAGACCAATAGCTTGTTAATTGGTTGTATAGTTTTGATGGGCCATTATCACATAGATGGGTAATTTTCAATATATTGTTGCCTGATTAACTGTAGTTGCATAAAAGTATTTATTTATGAACAGTTACTTTATGAGCAGGTTATAGTTAACTATTCGCAACAAGTTTCTTTACTTTGTATACATTGCATACATACAAGGATTTGGTTGAAAATATGAAACTCTTACAATCTATCTATCTTCTATCTATCTATATCTACATATTATTAAAACTCTGTGTGTGTGTCTGGGTGTATGTCAGATTTGGCCTTTGATTCCTTGGTCCGCCAGCACTCCGTCATGAAATTCCGTCATTTTTTCCATTTCGCTAGCTCATTCACTTTTCCATTCAATTTTGCACTCCTCAAATTTTTTTTACTTTTTTATGTACCCATTTTTAATAAAATCCTCTCCCCCCCCCTCACTCATTTTGTCGCCTCCTGTTGGCCAGCGACCATAACGGCTGCTGACGCCCGCCTCTGCTCCAAAATCTGCTCCTACCGCTGGTGCCCGGCCCGGCTCTGTCACGCTGACTCAAGCCAAACATCGCATCTTCAACCGCTGCTTTTCCAGCAGCGGGGGAACAGCCAGCGCGACAGAGCCGGCGTCTCAGAAGTGCCGAGGATGCGAGGCCTCACACTCTCTAACCGCCGCATTCACTGACTTCATTCCACAGTGAGTTCAGTTTGGTAACAACACCCCTCCTCCTTCCCCCCTCCCCCCATCCCCGTACTCGGGGTCTGAAGCACGTTCGGGGACCAGACCCAACGGGTCTGCACTTGGTCTAGTTATCTTTAAACATCAAATGGAATGGATCAACAGTAGTGGTGGTGCAGCGGTAAAGTTACTGCCCTACAGCAGTCACAGCGCCAGAGACCTAGGTTCGATTCCATCTACTGGTGCTGTCTGGAGAGAGTTTGTACGTTCTATCCGTGACCGAGTGGGATTTTTCCGAGATTTTCAGTTTTCTCCCACAAAGATGTACAGGTTTGTAGGTTAATTGGCTTGGTATAAATGTAAATTGTCCTTAGTGTGTGTAGGGCAGTGTTAACGTGCAGGGATCGCTGGTCGCTGTGGACTCAGTGGGCTGAAGGGCCTGTTTCTGCGCTGTATCTCTAAACTAAAACTAAAAGTGGAATAGGTTGATTCTTGTGTGATTTAAGAAGTTGAGATTGCATTTTAAGATGCTTCTTACAACTTCTTAAAAACGGTTTTCAGGATCAGCAATTAATCCTTCAGTTGAACAAATGTTATTTTAACATTTAAAGTTTCAAAATCAAATTTAGTTTCAGAGATGCATTGTGGAATCAGGCCCTTCGGCCCACCGAGTCCAGCCCGACCAATCATCCATACACTAGTTCTATGTTATCGGACTTTCACATCGAACACACTAAAGGCAATTCATATAAGCCAGTTAATCTACAAAACCTGCACATCTTTAGAATGTGGGAGGAGACTGGAGCACCCGGAGTAAACCCACACGGTCACAGGGACACCGTACAAACTCCACACAGACAGCGCCTGCAGTCAGGATCGAACTGGGGAATCTGGTGTTGTGAGGCAGCAGCTCTACAGCTGCGCCACTGTGCTGCCAGGTCTCCAAGGTCCCACTGTTTGTTGACTCCACTTTGTCCAGCAAAGCTGTCCATTATTTGCCGACAGTTACCGCCTTTGTTATGATCACCATCTTACCGTTTCAACTTTCATTTCATATTGATTATTTTTATTCCGCACCTTGGTTTCCTTCACAAGATTTAATTTACTTAAGTTTATTGTCACGTGTACCGAGGTACAGTGGAAAGCTTTTGTTGCTTGCTGTTACGACTCCCGAACGCAGGTACTTCAGAGCCGCGTAACATAATTCAAAAACCAGGTTCAAGTTCAAAATTAGTTTTAATTTTTCAATGGAACACAAAACCCAAACCTGATTCAAACAACCCAGTCAGGGATATGGATGGACTAACAAACAATTAAATAGTGCTCCAGCCAGCCACGTAATGGACCGTCGAACCAGAGACTCTAAAACCTGCCTAAAGAGATATAACCCTGAAACAAAATACCCAAAAACACTAAGGTCAGCCCTTATCCGTCCCAATTCAATATTTGTTAACAAGTAATGGTGAAAGTACACAAAGTTCTATGCCATGTGGCCAGGCCTTCCTCAGCTCACACCAGCAGGCTGCTCACAAGTCAGGGTCGACGAAGAAGAGAGAGAATCCTGGGAAGCTCTGGTATTTAGGCTTCAGATGAGTCACCCGTCACCTGACGCAGCTTGGCCAATCGGGTACAGGAGCCTTTAACCCCTTGATTCCAGACTCACAGCCACGAGGCCTGTACTCGGTAGAGAAACAGAGAAAGGTAAGTACATAGCATTCACCAGGGGGGGGAAGCGCCTAACACTTGCGAACCAGTCAGCGGAAAGACCATAAAACCAAACCTTGCGCAGTGTGCACACATAATAAAGGGAATAATGGCACAGTGGCGTAACGGTAGAGTTGCTGCCTTACAGCGCTTGCAGTGGCAGAGACCTGTGAATACACATATTCACCAGCATTTGTGTATTTACAGGGAAATAAAGTGAAGTTGTAAAATGGTTTGTGTGCACAATGTTACGTGATTCTTTGAGGGAAATCCAAACCATTCCTATTTAATAGATGGAATAGTGGGACAGCATCTGCTTCAGAGCATTGATTATATTTTTCATCATTACGCCGGAGGAACATGTCAAAATGACTCGCATACCGCTGCCTCTGTGGACAAGACTGTCTGTTGATAGATTCTGATTTTTATCTACTTTCTGCAATTTGCTGTGGTTTTAAAATGTTTAAGAATGTGAAAATCATCGTTAAATAGCAGCTGTTTCTGTTTAAACCACACTTAAATAAATAATTTTAATATATTCAATGTTTAGTCCCTATTTGGATACATTGCTCAACCTTAAATGAGCTGCTCACAATGTCCACAGAGGCTAATTTTAATTCAAATTAAACCATTCCCTTTCAAATAATCAAGATATCTTGCAACTGGAGTTGAGGATGACACACACACACACACACTCACACACACACGCTCACACACACACGCTCACACACACACACACACGCTCACACACACGCTCACACACACACACACACACACACACACGCACACACACACACACACACACACACACGTTCAGTCTCTGCTAAAACTGAGCTTTGAGCTTCCACCTATAATCTGCAATACAATTTCTACAATCCCCAACAACTCTCACCAATTTTTACAGATGCATCGTAGAAAGCATTTTATTGGGATGCATCACAGCTTGGCTTGGCAACAGCTCCAGCCAAGACTGCAAGAAATTGCAAAGAACTGCGGATGCAGCCAAGACCATCACACAAACCAACGTCCCTTCCTTGGAACCTTCCTTCCAACAACTAGAGAGCAGTCCTGAGCTACTATCTATCTCATTGGAGACCCTCAGATTATTTTTGATCTGACTTTATTGGACTTTATCTTACACTAAACGTTATTCACACTATTCCCTTTATCTGTACACTGTAAATGGCTCGAATGTAATTGTGTGTTGTCTTTCCGCCAACTGGTTAGCATGCAACAAAAGCTTTTCACTGTACCCCGGTACACATGACAATACACTAAACAGATTAGTAAGTTGGTGCCAGGGGTTATTGGCCGAAGGCAGGAGAATCGGATTGTGTAGATCAGCTATGATTGAATGGCGGAGTAGACTTGATAGGCTAAATGACTTAATTCTGCTCCGAGAACTTAAATTAAACTAAACACAATAGGGGCCCCATGCCCTATTCCCTCAAAATTTGCGGGTGCCCCAATTCCCATATTTCCAATATACTTCCCTGGTACACTCGACTATTTGCTATTTACTGTGTAACATCTTAAATAAAGTGAATTAAAAGTATGCTTGTGTTTTAATGGGAGTAATATCCAATTTTCCAGGAAACCTGCCTGACCAGCACCACCAAGTTCTCAAGAATGGTGTAGGATGGAACTGCAGATGCTGGTTTAAACTGAAGGTAGACACAAAATGCTGGAGTAAGACTGAAGAAGGGTCTCGACCCAAAACGTCACCCATTCCTTCTCTCCAGAGATGCTGCCCGAGTTACTCCAGCATTTTGTGTCTATCCCAAGAATGCTGAATGATCATGGATATGTTTTGACAAAAATAACATCAAAGGGAATGGGCAGAGAACAACATTGAGATTGATGTCAGTGATAAGTGAATGTGAAGCAGGCTCACAGGACCGATTACTCACCCATTTTTAATGTTTCAATGATCTGACATCATCTCTGAAGCTGAGTGGTATATATTGCATTATTGCAGAAGCCTTTACCGTGGTCAGCTTATTGTAGTCAGGACTGTGTGACTTTCACCATACATTAAATAGAGTTCAATTTTGTTCATCATGTCAAGTTTATTAGAACCTGTCTTTGGCATGAAAAATTATGTGGAAAGCTGAAAGGCTTATTACCCCCCCCAGTATAAATCAGTACCCACATAAGAAAGAAATGAAAACTGCAAAATAAAAATGACGAATAACAAGTTGGATGTTGGAAATGTTCCTTGGGCTTTTCTTACAGTAAGCTTTAGGAATAGTTTGTCCTTAAAGTCTGGGATTGTGATCAAGGGGGAAGCTGTGAATTTTGTGCATGCAGATGCTGATTTAAACCGAAGATAGACACAAAAAGTTGGAGTAACTCTGCGGGGCAGGCAGCATCTCTGGAGAGAGGCAATGGGTGACATTTCTGGTCTGAAGAAGGGTCTCGACCCGACACGTCACCCATTCCTTGTCTCCAAAGATGCTGCCTGTCCTGTTGAGTTACTCCAGCTTTTTGTGCCTACGGTGAATTTTGTCGCACGGTAAATGGTAGTATATCTGATTGTTTTTGTTTGTGACTCTGCAGGTGAGCTGTATTGCATCCTGGCGATAAAGGTGCCCCTGCACATGTGCGTGCCGTCTGCTTGCTTCCTTGCTGTACTGATACTGCTGCTTTATGTCTGGGGAAGAGATAAAGAGAAAAAGGAAAATTAGCCACCACTCTCCGAGAGCTGGGGAATGTTTGGAACATTGAATGGTGATTTCAAAAACAAAAGTAGACAGATACTATGTCCTACATGCCCACTGAAGGGACTCAATACAGTGGTTTGTGTAGGAAGGAACTGCAGATGCTGGTTTATACCGAAGATAGACACAAAGTGCTGGAGCAAATCAGCGGGTCAGGCAGCGTCTCCGGAGGAAAGGGACGGGTGACGTTTCGGGTTGGAAGAAGGGTTCCGACCCAAAACGTCACCCATCCTTATTCTCCAGAGATGCTGCCTGACCCGCTGAGTTACTCCAGCACTTTTGTTTCTACCTTCTGATACAGTAGTTTGATGTGAACTCAGCAGGTCAACTCGAACACAGGTCAACTCGGGATAACCAGTTAGCTAAGAGTCACATTCAACTGTCGATGCCTTACGGCTACAGTTTGACGAGCAAGACTGAAAACATCAGTTAGAGGTAATTTAGGCCGAAGACTTATCCCGCTTCCAGTAGGTATAACGTTTATTTTTAATGAAGCACTTGGAAAATCATTTAATGTGAATTACTGTATCTAAATGCACTGATCTTTAATTTGAAAAATAAAACCTGGAACAGCCAAAAGCTTTTGTAATTGGCTTGGATTGTGGCCCAGTTAATTTTGTCAGCTAGGACTCAGTTGTTTGACTGTGAAACTGTGCTCCCATTCCTGATCAGTCATGTATCGTCAACTGGAGTGCAAGACCTAGTCTGATATACTCACATACAGAATTGAGGGTATGCTGCACTTCCAACCATGCCATCTTTCAATTCAGATAATAAACTGTGATGCTTCTCTACCTCACAGAAGAATGCATCAGACTATTGGTGAGGTTGGAAGATTAATTGTGTCATAGAACATGGAACAGTACAGCACAGGAACAGGCCATTCAGCCCACAATGTTTGTGCAGAGCATGATGTTATGTTAAACTGATCACATCTGCCTGTACATGATCCATATCCCTTCATTCCCTGCACTTCCATGTGCCTATTTAAAAGCCTCTTAAACGCCACTATCGTATCTGCCTCCACCACCATGCCTGACAATACGTTCCACTCCTTCACCACTCTGTGTAAAACAAAACATGCCCCGCATATCTCCATTAAACTTTCCCTCTCTCACCTTCTAGCTACGCCCTCTAGTATTGGACATTTAAACCTTGGGGAAAAGGTTCTGCCCGTCTATGCTTCTCATCATTTTATATACTTCTATCAAGTCTCTCCTCAATCCCCGACGTTCCAGAGAAAACAATCCAAGTCTATCCAACCTTTCCCTGTAGCTGAAATCCGTTCTGGTAAACTTTGGACCCTGGCCATTATTTATCCTTCAGCCATTGTCAGTAAAATAGACTTCTGGTCACCATCAGTTTATGGGAGATTCCTGCATGCAAACTGATTGTGCCAATTACCAATATTGTTGCAATGTCTGAACTTCAAATCAGCTTCATGGGCTGCAAAATGCTTTGGGTTAGTCTGAGGTTTGAACGGTGCTGTTTAAGTGTAATATTTTGTGTTGAAATACCATTGCAGTGATTGAAGAATTGATTTTATGGCCCATCTGACAAGAGAGAGATGGTAGATTTTGTTATGTTTAAACTGTTAATGGAGGAAAGTATATATTGTAGTTGTATGTTCTGTACTTTTTGAAATGTGTTCACTTGTACTGGGAGTTGAAAAAGAGGACGGAAATTGTGCGTAAATGAACGCTTCTCACTGTGCCTTGGTGGGATTTATGTTGGTGTTGATCCCAAAAGTTTTGCTGCAATGATGACAGTGTTAAAACTTTAAAGTGTGTTTAAAGTTCATTAATCGTGAATTTTCATTGTTTTACTGTGGTTCGTAACACTTTTATCCAAGTTTGCATGACTTGCTATTTTCTGCTATCAGACTGAAAACTTGCTTGAAGTTTAAATAACCCTCGTAATGACGGACATGGTAATTGCCGATTGTCCGCTATAACCGAGTAAGGGATCCGCTCCAACCACCTTGCGGTCATTCCGTGAAACAAGGAGTTGTTTTCAAATACAACGTTCTCTTTAACAGCAAAAAATGTATTTTTGTTATTGGTAAAAATACCAAAGGCTGTTTGTAACATTAATAGAGTGTTCTCAATTGCTTGTCAATTTCAGTGCCGTATACATTTTAATAGCCTCATAATGTTAGTGTAACTAGCAGCCTGCGTTCTTTAAGAGACAGTCTGGTAGAACTGAAATCCGTTATTCAGAGGTCTGCAGTAACCAAGGTTTACCGTATTCCCATTTAAAAAGAAAGCAACACTTCTAAATCAATGTTTGTGCATTTTACTGAGCCTTGCACAAATTTTTAAGTGTAGCCATTCATCATCGCACTCTGTACCTCTGTTCCGTTCCTGATTATAATTACTTGCTGCATGCTGTGCTTGCTTTGTCATTTTAAAACTTTAACAACCAATAAAAATATGACTTTAAAATATGTTGTACGTACGTTTGTGGAGTTAATCGCCTTTTAAACTGTACTTGCTCTGCTAAGTTGTATTATTGACCACTGAATTTTCTGAAGCTCATTGTTTGTGATATTACTAAAATTTGGTGAGCAGATGACACATAGCTGGGTGGCAGTATGAACTGTGAGGAGGATGCTATGAGAATGCAGGGTGACTTGGACAGGTTGGGGGAGTGGGCAGATGCATGGCAGATGTAGTTTAATGCAGATAAATGTGAGGTAATCCACTTTGGTAGCAAAAGCAGGAAGGCAGATTACGATCTAAATGGCGTCAAGTTGGGAAAAGGGGAAGTACAACCCCTTGGGGGTCCTTGTTCATCAGTCTATGAAAGTAAGTATGCAGGTACAGCAGGCAGTGAAGAAAGTGAATGGCATGTTGGCCTTTATAAACAAAAAAGTAAAGTAAAGTATCCTTTATTGTCATTCAGACTTTTCAGTCTGAATGAAATGTTGTGCCTTGCAGTCATAACATAGAATAAAATAACAAAACACACAATAAACACAGATTTAACATCCACCACAGTGAGTCCACCAGGTCCTCCTCACTGATGGAAGGCAAAAGTCTTAAAGTCCTTGTCTCTTCCGTCCTTGTTCTCCCTCTGCGTTGAGGCGATCCAGGCTTCCGATGTTGTGACCCCGCCGGGTGTTTGTAAGTAAGTCCCGCGGCTGAATCCGAGCTCCGCGAATGTGCCGGTTCAAACTCCGCGGCCTGGGGCAGACGAAGCTGCCACCCTCCAGTCCAGCGGACGAAGCTGTTGTTGCGGGAGCTCCGGAAAACAGGTCACCAACCTGGGATCTGCGAGCTCCCGACGATGTCATCCACTGGGCCCGCGGCCAACTCCACTGCATACAGTTCAGTAAGAATATTACCTTACATAAACACAATTTTTGTCAAGTTCAAGTGTGCAGGAATAGTACACTGAGACAGTATATGAGAGTCGGCGTGTTTTGCCACCATTTTCCATGATTCAAGTCCTAAGTTGTTATAAATGTAGAGTTCTTAACTTGGCCATAAAGGCCCGGTGTCCCGGCTGTGTTGCAGGGTTGGCCTGGTCAAGTGCATTTGTTGGTGTCCTCCGCTGCTCCATGCCACTGCAGGCCGCGTCCAATCCACGTGCTCGGCCTTGTGGAGCAGCGCCTGATCCAGTTGTGCTCCCCAGGGCTTCCAGTGGCCCATTCCCCCGACGCCGCAATCCGGTCACATCGACCCCCGTTGACCCTCGCCTTACCAGGTCACTCTTCATTCTTCGTGACCCTGGGGAGCCACCCACAGCCCACCTTGCAGTACTCACAGCGGGAGGTAAAACACCAATCCGCTTACCGGCACCATTGTCTTGTCTTGCCTTTTGGTCATCACTCCCGGAGAGTCCACCAGGGACTATACTGGAAGTATCCTATACCCACTAGGGACATTTTTTACCTTTATACCAAGCCAATTAACCTACAAACCTGTACGTCTTTGGAGTGTGGGAGGAAACCGAAGATCTCGGAGAAAACCCACGCAGATCACGGGGAGAACGTACAAACTCCATACAGACAGCACCCGTAGTCGGGATCTCTGTGTCTGCCGCTGCCACCATCTTGAATGCCTTCATCCCAAGCAGCTCCACATTAGAAGCCATTTAGAAATACACAAAGTTCTGGGAGTAACTCAGTGGGTCGGGCAGCATCTCCGGACAATATGAAAGGCGATGTTTTGTGACCGGACCCTCCCTCAGACTTCTTCAAAACAATTCTCTTCAGAGGAACAACTCTGATCTGTTGCAGCTGACTAACTGAGTCGTTGTCCTTTCTTCCTTTGGTACGTATCCTGACAGCAGCAGGAACCCTACATTGCATTTGCCAGCAGAGGTTAAGTGACCTTGACTCTGGGTTGTCAGCTGGCGTTGGGCTGGTCCAGAGATGCAGGAAATAAATCTCAGCCTCATTGAATTTACGCTCTCTGCATCTGACCTAGCTGTCTGATTTCAGAGATGAATTGACTCATTCTTGTACCATTGGCCAAAACAATGCAGTATGAGCACACCAGTTAATGATTTAAACTGGACATCTTCTGAATTATGCCCTATAGTGCACATCTCATGTCTCCAGCCAAAGAGCAGAGTATTTCAAGGGATCCAATCTTTTACATTTTTGTTTTTAAAGTATAAAGGTTAGATCCTAAAAACACAGCAGAAAGTCATGTCGGAGAGTTTTGGGCCATTTTGGGATCTACCCTTCCTTGGTCATCAGTTGCGGGCCCTGATTCGTTCTGGCCTTTTCCTATCTCTAGTTCCCTCCCCTCTGCTTTCAGTCCGAAGAAGGATTCCTACCCGAAACATCGGCCATTCATTTTCTCCAGAGATGCTGCCTGACCCGCTGAGTTACTCTGGAACTTTGTGTCTTATCTTCATAGCAGAAAGCTCCTCAGGTTCAATGAAACCTTTTTAACGGGGTATTGGGACTGTCTGTTACCCTGTTGAGTTGCTGTGTTGAGAGCAATGTTGAAGGCATGGCCCAAGAGGCGGAAACCGGGAACTGCAGATGCCGAGTGCTGGAGTAACTCAGCGGGTCAGGCAGATTCCCTGAAAAATATGGATAGGTGACGATATCGGATTGGGCCCTTGTTCAAACTGATTGGCACAAGAGGAAGTAGTTTTGCCTTTGGTTGCTCATTTTCTCCAGGGTGGTTTTTGACCTTTGGTCTGAAGAGGATATTATCACTGGAGGTTACTACCCCCAATCTCTGTCCATGGTTGCCATGCAGCTAATATCAGTTGAATGGGAATGCAGTGAGCATGAGCATTTAGGATCTGGTGTGTAATCCATCAGGCGTTTGGTCTCGCAGCTTTTACTGACTGTTGATGGACACAAAATGCTAGAGTAACTCAACGGGTCAGGCAGCATCTCTGGAGAAAAGGAATAGGTGACGTTTTGGGTCGGAACCCTTCTTCAGACCCGAAACATAATCTATTCCTTTTCTCCAGAGATGCTGCCTGACCCCCTGAGTTACTCCACCATTTTGTGGCATAAACCAGCATCTGCAGGTCCTCCGACCCAGGTGGTGAATGAGTGAGGGATGATGCAGGCTATGTATGTTGGACAATTCCCAGTATGAGCCAGCATCTGAAGACAAAGGAAAGATAACTGCACATAAAATTATGCAAATTATTTTAGCTGGAGCCTCCTTTGATGAAAGGTTATCCCATGACATGATATATTAAATAGAATTTGTGTTTTAAGGTGGTAGATTCTGGGGGACGCTCTGAAGGCTGTAAAGGCGGCTGGAGATGTATTTAATTTTTTTTAAATTTTCCAGGTGCCATCTATTCTCTGCTGATGCTGAAGAAACCCCTTTACATGTGTCTACCAGCTACCATCTGTCTTGCCATATTACTCCTGCTTCTGCAGGTCTGGAGAAAAGAGAGAAAGAAACAGAAGGAAGAATAATGACCCTCAGTCCGAGGGTGTTGTGCATCATTTTGGGTTCTACGTAGTAATTGAAATATTTGTTAAAATTGGAAATGATGTAAAACATGCCAACTGAAAGGAATTAATGCCATGCTTTGATAAAACTTCCATGAACAAGCCGGTGGGAATGACGGAATGCTGATTATTAAGTACATATTACATTCATAAGAAAGTAATCAGACTGCTGCTATGTGAATATTAGGGCATAAATGGGTTTCAGCAATGGGAAAAACTTTCAGTTATTGTATATCTAAATGAATGGGATTAATTCACCAGATTAATGTTGGAATATAAGAAGTAAGACAGGAGTAGGCTATTTGCCCCTTCAAACTGCTCTGTCATTGATCAAGATCATGGCTGATCTGCTCAAACATTTTCCTGCACTACACCCATTTTATGTTGATTCCCTTACTTTTCAGAAATGCATTGTAGAGTCATGGAGTTATACAGCACAGAAACAGGTCCTTCGGCCCAGCTCCGCAATGCCAACCGAGATGCCCGTCTCAGTTAATTCCATTTGCCCTGTTTGCACTGTCAGTCTCTGTTTGAAATAGACTCAATGATTGAGCTTCCACAGACCTCCACATTAGAGATTTATTTGCTCTCCATGAAGAAATTTGCCCTCGCTTCAGTCCTAAATAAGCTAGCACTTATTCTGAATGTGTGATCTCTGATCCTGGACCCCTCAGACAAGGGAAACATGCTTACTGCTCCAGACGGGTGAGTTTCAAAATAAATTTGTAAATATTAATGAGATGTCTTCTCATTGGTACAAATCGAGAATACAGACTTGAATTTGCTCAATCTGCCTTCCTATAATAAACTTGCCCCCCCCATAACAAGTCTGGTGAATCTTTGCTTAACTCCCTCTACGGTAAAAAAAATGTATATAGCTTCCATGACTAGTGCCAAATATTCAAATATCTCAGTAGACATGCTAGTTTTTATGAAATATTTTATCTATATTATTCTATAAATTATCTAATGTGAGTTGATTATTATAAGAATTTGGAAATCAGCCATAAGCGCTTCTAAATGTCATGATATTTGATTTTTTTTGCTCAGCTACTTTTGCATGTATCATATAGTTGATAATGCAGGCAATCTGCAGGGGAATAGTATAGCAACTCGCATATAAAATGTAAATGGAGGAAGATGTGAATTTTCTCGGAAGGAACCACAGATGCTGGCTTAAGCCGTAGATAGACACAAAAAGCTGGAGTAACTCAGAGGGACAGGCAGCAATTCTGGAGAGAAGGAATGGGTGACGTTTCAGGTCTGAAGAAGGGTTCCAAAGTGACACGCCACCCATTCCTTCTCTCCAGAGATGCTGCTTGTCCCGCTGAGTTACTCCAGCTTTTTGTGTCTATCTAAGATGTGTAGTTTGTTCTGCGTTCTACACCTCTTGAAATCTGACCCAGTTCAATCTGATCAGAGACACTAGGCAGGTGCACAGGGGCATTGGAATACTTCAATACAAACAGAGCAAACCGAGCAGGAAGAGGAAGCTAAATGGTGTTAATTCCTACAGAATTGAACAAGTAATTGTGATGGTTCATTGTTATTAAGATACATCACTGCTGAGTTGATTGTCATTAAAGGGGAAGCTGCTACTTCTTTTGTACCAGCGGCATGCTGCATACTGATGTCTGAATTTAATTATGCATCATCAGGCTCTATTGTATAGTCTCATTGTGTTAAATCCTACGCATGTTACATGCTGTGCTTACCCAATTAATATTGCAATTGAGAATCGAATAAAAGGATTGTTTTAATAAAAAGTCGCACATTGTAAACCTCAGAAAGGAATTACTTTCAAACAAAATTAAACTGATTCTGTCTGAATAGTTCTCTTTGCCACTTTTAATTGACTTTCCCATTCAGAGGGAGACTAGACCTCGGGAACATTAATATAAAATGGTCACTAAAAAATAGATTAGGGAATTCAAGAGAATATTCTTTACACAGCGAGAAGTGAGAATATGGAACTTGTTATCACAGGAAGCTGAGGTTTTTAACATTGAAGCGTTTATGGGGAAGGCTGTTAATGTTAATGTTAATGTTAATGTTAATGAGGAGAAAAAAATAGACAAGTTGGTTGAAGGTTTTAATGTACGGAAAGTAGATGGAGGGTTGTGTGTAGCATAAATATCAGCCTGGACTTGTGGGGCTGAATGGCCTGTGCCTGCTTTGTAAATTTCAATCTAATTATGTTATTTATTTTAAAAATCCTGGCATTTTAGTCTTAAATCAACTAATATTTGAGGAATATGCTGGTGGTTTTTTTTTCATTTGATGTAGATTCTTTTAATGTGGCACACATTTGCAAAATTTTATTTTAATGATTACTATTGTTTAGCAATGATTCCAGGACTATACAGACCTGAAACCATGCAGCTAAGCTTTGAATGCTTGGTGACTGCATGCTCTATGCTTAAGGTGAAGGGAAGTTGGTGTCTTATCGCTTGGTGTCTTGAGCCAGATGTCCATAACACGTATATAGACTCAGAACTGCTGTAGCTTTGGGAGCAACAACAGCAGCAGGAGGAGATTAGCAAGAGATACGACTGATTGGCTCTAGCCCAAGTGGGAGGAGAGAAGTGAAAACAGTTTAAGTACAGGTCAAGGACAGGCAGACTTGACTCAGAACTGCTGTAGCTTTGGGAGCAACAACAGCAGCAGGAGGAGATTAGCAAGAGATACGACTGATTGGCTCTAGCCCAAGTGGGAGGAGAGAAGTGAGTCAGTGCTGGGATAACAATTGAAAACTGAGGAATTTGGTTTGCAAATTGGTAAATCAGGCAATTTATCAGTCAATTTAAGTAAGACTGCTCTTAGGGAGCGGCAGTGAGTGAAGTGCCCTGTGAGAAAAGTGTGAGTCTTTGGCTCGAGAGTCTTCGGAGAGGAGGCTGAGGAGAGGAGACTACGCAAAACACTGCAGAGGGAGAGACGAAAGAAGGAGATGTCAGGCAAGCTGATTCAGTGTGATGCTTGCAGTATGTGGGAGGTCAAGGACACCGCTGGTGCCTCTGGCTGCTACAAATGCGAAAAGTGCATCCAGGTAGAGCTCCTGAAGGGCCGTGTTGGGGAACTGGAGAAGCAAGTGGATGACCTCCGGTTCGTCCGAGAAACGGAGTCGTTCCTCGACAAGTCCTACAGTACGATTGTTACACCTAAGGTACTGGAAGAGAGAAGGTGGGAGACAGTGAGAACGGGAGGGAAGCATGGAATGCCAACTTCCCCGGGTGTTGTACCTCTTGTGAACAGGTTCACCCACTTAGAAGCTGTCGGGACAGAAGAGGTGTCTACACTGGGTGGCGGACTGGCTTGTGATGCGAATAGGGCTGTTGAGCCAAAACCAAAAAGGCCTAAGGCAGGCAACGCCATTGTAGTAGGAGACTCCATTGTGAGAGGTACGGACAGGGGTTTCTGCGGCAACAGACGGGATGCGAGGATGGTGTGCTGCCTTCCTGGTGCCAGGATCCAGGATGTCACGGACAGAGTGCAGAACATCCTCAAGGGCGAAGGTGAACATCCAGAAGTGGTAGTGCATGTCGGCACAAACGATGTCGGAAAGAAGGGGATGAATATTCTGCAGCGAGACTTTAGAGAGCTCGGAAAAATGCTGAAAAGCAGGACCTCCAGGGTTGTTATCTCCGGTTTGCTTCCAGTTCCTCGTGCTGGCGAGAGCAGGAACAGGGAGATACGGGACCTGAACGTGTGGCTGAGGAACTGGTGCACGGGGCAGGGATTTAGATTCTTAGATCACTGGGATCTGTTTTGGGGTAAGGGGGAACTGTACAAAAGGGACGGATTGCATCTTAACAGGTGTGGGACCAGCATTCTGGCAGGCAGGTTTGCCACTGCTACACAGGTGGTTTTAAACTGAATAAGGGGGGTGGGGTGTCGAATGGGCTAGTGGAGGATGGAGTTAAAGGGAAAGGGTTTCTTAAATGTGTGAGCGTAGAGACAGAGGGGTGTAAAATGAGGGTAGAAGCAATAGGTAGCAAGGTGAAAAGTAAAAGTGGCAGGCCGGAAAATCCAGGGCAAAAATCAAAAAGGGCCACTTTTCAACAAAATTGTATAAGGGGTAAGAGTGTTGTAAAAACAAGCCTGAAGGCTTTGTGTCTCAATGCAAGGAGCATTCGTAATAAGGTGGATGAGTTGAATGTGCAGATAGCTATTAATGACTATGATATAGTTGGGATCACGGAGACATGGCTCCAGGGTGACCAAGGCTGGGAGCTGAACATCCAGGGATATTCAATATTCAGGAGGGATAGAGAGAAAGGAAAAGGAGGTGGGGTAGCGTTGCTGATTAGAGAGGAGATTAACGCAATGGAAAGGAAGGACATTAGTTTGCAGGATGTGGAATCGGTATGGGTAGAGCTGCGAAACACTAAGGGGCAGAAAACGCTGGTGGGTGTTGTGTACAGGCCACCTAACAGTAGTAGTGAAGTTGGAGATGGTATCAAACAGGAAATTAGAAATGCGTGCGACAAAGGCAAAACCGTTATAATGGGTGACTTCAATCTACATATAGATTGGGTGAATCAAATTGGCAGGGGTGCTGAGGAAGAGGATTTTTTGGAATGTATGCGGGATAGTTATCTAAATCAACATGTAGAGGAACCAACGAGAGAGCAGGCTATTTTAGACTGGGTATTGAGTAATGAGGAAGGGTTAGTTAGCAGTCTTGTTGTACGTGCCCCCTTGGGCAAGAGTGACCATAATATGGTTGAGTTCTTCATTAGGATGGAGAGTGACATTGTTAATTCAGAAACAATGGTTCTGAACTTAAAGAAAGGTAACTTTGAGGGTATGAGACGTGAATTGGCCAAGATTGACTGGCAATTAATTCTTAAAGAGTTGACGGTGGATTTGCAATGGAAGACATTTAAAGACTGCATGGATGAACTACAAAAATTGTTCATCCCAGTTTGGCAAAAGAATAAATCAGGGAAGGTAGTGCATCCGTGGATAACAAGGGAAATCAGGGATAGTATCAAAGCGAAGGATGATGCGTACAAATTAGCCAGAAAAAGCAGCATACCGGAGGACTGGGAGAAATTCAGAGACCAGCAGAGGAGGACAAAGGGCTTAATTAGGAAAGGAAAAATAGATTATGAAAGAAAACTGGCAGGGAACATAAAAACTGACTGCAAAAGTTTTTATAGATATGTGAAAAGAAAGAGATTAGTTAAAACAAATGTAGGTCCCTTGCAGTCAGAAACGGGTGAGTTGATCATGGGGAACAAGGATATGGCGGACCAATTGAATAACTACTTTGGTTCCGTCTTCACTAAGGAAGACATAAATAATCTGCCGGAAATAGCAGGGGACCGCGGGTCAAAGGAGTTGGAGGAATTGAGTGAAATCCAGGTTAGCCGGGAAGTGGTGTTGGGTAAATTAAATGGATTAAAGGCCGATAAATCCCCAGGGCCAGATAGGCTGCATCCCAGAGTACTTAAGGAAGTAGCTCCAGAAATAGTGGATGCATTAGTAATAATCTTTCAAAACTCTTTAGATTCTGGAGTAGTTCCTGAGGATTGGCGGGTAGCAAACGTAACCCCACTTTTTAAGAAGGGAGGGAGAGAGAAAACGGGGAATTACAGACCAATTAGTCTAACATCGGTAGTGGGGAAACTGCTAGAGTCAGTTATTAAAGATGGGATAGCAGCACATTTGGAAAGTGGTGAAATCATTGGACAAAGTCAGCATGGATTTACAAAAGGTAAATCATGTCTGACGAATCTTATAGAATTTTTCGAGGATGTAACTAGTAGCGTGGATAGGGGAGAACCAGTGGATGTGGTGTATCTGGACTTCCAGAAGGCTTTCGACAAGGTCCCACATAAGAGATTAGTTTACAAACTTAAAGCACACGGCATTGGGGGTTCAGTATTGATGTGGATAGAGAACTGGCTGGCAAACAGGAAGCAAAGAGTAGGAGTAAACGGGTCCTTTTCACAATGGCAGGCAGTGACTAGTGGGGTACCGCAAGGCTCAGTGCTGGGACCCCAGCTATTTACAATATATATTAATGATCTGGATGAGGGAATTGAAGGCAATATCTCCAAGTTTGCGGATGACACTAAGCTGGGGGGCAGTGTTAGCTGTGAGGAGGATGCTAGGAGACTGCAAGGTGACTTGGATAGGCTGGGTGAGTGGGCAAATGTTTGGCAGATGCAGTATAATGTGGATAAATGTGAGGTTATCCATTTTGGTGGCAAAAACGGGAAAGCAGACTATTATCTAAATGGTGGCCGACTAGGAAAAGGGGAGATGCAGCGAGACCTGGGTGTCATGGTACACCAGTCATTGAAAGTGGGCATGCAGGTGCAGCAGGCAGTGAAGAAAGCGAATGGTATGTTAGCTTTCATAGCAAAAGGATTTGAGTATAGGAGCAGGGAGGTTCTACTGCAGTTGTACAGGGTCTTGGTGAGACCACACCTGGAGTATTGCGTACAGTTTTGGTCTCCAAATCTGAGGAAGGACATTATTGCCATAGAGGGAGTGCAGAGAAGGTTCACCAGACTGATTCCTGGGATGTCAGGACTGTCTTATGAAGAAAGACTGGATAGACTTGGTTTATACTCTCTAGAATTTAGGAGATTGAGAGGGGATCTTATAGAAACTTACAAAATTCTTAAGGGGTTGGACAGGCTAGATGCAGGAAGATTGCTCCCGATGTTGGGGAAGTCCAGGACAAGGGGTCACAGCTTAAGGATAAGGGGGAAATCCTTTAAAACCGAGATGAGAAGAACTTTTTTCACACAGAGAGTGGTGAATCTCTGGAACTCCCTGCCACAGAGGGTAGTCGAGGCCAGTTCATTGGCTATATTTAAGAGGGAGTTAGATGTGGCCCTTGTGGCTAAGGGGATCAGAGGGTATGGAGAGAAGGCAGGTACGGGATACTGAGTTGGATGATCAGCCATGATCATATTGAATGGCGGTGCAGGCTCGAAGGGCCGAATGGCCTACTCCTGCACCTAATTTCTATGTTTCTATGTTTCTATGTATCCATCAATGAATTGAATTGAATTGAATTGAATACATTTTATACATTTATTCAATTCAAGGAATTTATACATGTATACATTCAAGGAATTTGCCTTGGTGCTTTGCTCACATGTAACAACACAATATACAGTAGACAATTAAAAATAAAACATTATAATTTAAACATGTAAAAAATGAAATAAAATACCAGAGCACAAGGAGGCTACAGACTTTTGGTTGTTGAGTAGAGCTACTGCTCGTGGAAAAAAAATGTTTTTATGTCTGGCAGTGGCGGCTTTGACAGTCCGGAGTCACCTTCCAGAGGGAAGTGCTTCAAAGAATTTGTGGCCAGGGTGAAAGGGGTCAGAGATGATCTTACCCACTCGCTTCCTGGCTGTTGCATTGTGCAGTTTGTCGATGGGGGGAAGGTTGCAGCCAACTATCTTCTCGGCTGATCGAACGATGCACTGCAGCCCCCGGATGTCATGCTTGGTGGCTGAGCCAAACCAGACCATGATGGAGAAGGTGAGGACAGACTCTATGATGGCCGTATAAAACTGGACCATCATTGCCTGTGGTAGACGGTGTTTTCTCAGCTGTCGCAGGAAGTACATCCTCTGTTGGGCCTTTTTGACAGTGAAGTCGATGGTGACCTCCCATTTAAGGTCCCTTACGATGATGGTTCCAAGGAACTTAAATGACTCCACAGATGTGACTGGTGTTGTTGATGGTGCATGAGGGGGGGGGGGGGGGGGAGGGTAAGCTCTCCTAAAGTCTACAATCAATTGCACTGTCTTAAGAGAATTGAGAACCAGTTTGTTGCGATAGCACCAGGACACCAGCTGTGTCACTTCCTGTCTGTAAAAAGATTCCTCCCCATCCTATATCAGTCCAATCAGAGTTGTGTCGTCTGCAAACATGAGAAGAATGGCAGAGTAGTCTATGGTGGTGCAGTCGTTGGTTTAGAGAGAGTAAAGGAGAGGGGAAAGCACGCAGCCATGCGGTGTTCCTATGCTGAGGGTCTGCGGGTCTGAGATGTGCTTTCCCAGCCTCACACGCTACTTCCAGTTTAGTCAGGAAGTTGATGATCCACTGACAGAGGGGTTCAGGCACAGTCAACTGGGAGTGTTTGGAGTGTAGTAGCTCTGGCACAATGGTGTTGAATGCAGAGCTAAAATCCACAAACAAAATCCTTGCATAGGTCCCCTGGTGGTCTTGGTGCTGGAGAATGAAGTGCAGGCCTAGGTTGACTTCATCATCCACTGATCTATTTGCCCGGTATGCAAAACTGCAGGGGGTCCAGCAGGGGGTTTGTGATATTTTTCAGGTGGGCCAGCACGTCTTTCAAGGGTCTTTATAATTACAGAGGTCAGTACGACAGGCTGGTAGTCATTAAGACCAGTAATCCTTGACTTTTTGGGTACGGGAACAATAGTGGAGTCTTTGAAGCAGGCAGGAACAGTGCAGGTTTGCAGGGACCGATTGAAAATGTCTGTGTAGACTGGTGCCAGTTGTTCGGCACAGCGCTTGTGGGGGTAGAGGGGGTAACATTGTCCTGTCTTGGAGAGTTCCGGCTTTTCTATCTCCTGAATAGCTTTTCCACCTCCTCAATTGCTATTGTTAGTGAAGGAGAAGTAGCCAGACTGATGTTGGGCAGTTAGGAGGGGGTGGGTAGTGGACAAGGGCCCAGTCTTTGCAGACGAGTCAGGCTGTAGGCCTGTGTGAAATGGTGATTGGGAAGGAGATGGTGGGGGAGGGAGGGAGGGGGTACCGGGGTTAATCTGTTTCTGTTTATCGAACCTGCAGCAGATCGTTCAGATCGTTGGTCAGCTGACGATTGTCCAAGGAGATCTCTCTCCTCTTCCTCTTGTAGCTCGTGATTTCTTGCAAGCCCTTCCACACTGGAGAAGAGTCATTAGCTGAGAATTGCTCCTCAACTTCTCAGAGTACCTTTCCTTGGCAGCTCTGATTCCTCTTCTCAGCTTGTACTTGGCCTGCCTGTAGAGGTCTGCATCCCCGCTCCTGTCGGCCTGATCTTTAGACTGGCAGAGCTGTCTGAGTTCTGCTGCAAACCAGGGCTTGTCATTGTTGAACCTGATCCGGGTCCCAGTGTGAATGCAACTATCGTCACAATCAGGGCCGGTTTTAAGCCGATTTGACCGATTGCTCCCAATTGGGCCCCGCGCCTAGGGGGGCCCCGCACTAATGTTCCGTACTTCGTATGGAAATACGAATTCTCTTTGTTAACTAAAGTTTTTTTTAATTCGCCATCCGGATTTTTTTTTTAAACGAACATGTATAACCAAAGATCTTCTAGCAGAGCTCCACTATAGGATCTTTGTGTATAACAACCGCTGCACGGCCATCAGACACAAACGATGTGTTAACTAGTACTGTTAGCACTTCTTATCAGCAAGTACTTAACTCGTTGTTATACAATCATGTCATCAATGCATCCATCCGCCTTCCTCAGTAAATGTTATTGTGTTTTGAACAAGTATTAATAACGTCGTGTTCCTTTGAATAAAATTCACGCGGCGTCATTAATACTTGTTTAAAACACAATTACATGTAGATGTAATGTAGATCGATGACACGTTGAGAATTTCTTTAAACTCACCATGATGAGTGAGGGCCCCGGAGCGCGAGAAGGGGCTTCTTCCTGGTGTGCAGGTTAGTCATTCACCTACCGACCCACGTTGTGTCTCTTTGTGTTTTGCTCTCTCCCTCCCTCTCTCCCTCTCCCGCTCCCCATCTCGTCTCTCTCTAGCTCTCTCACACTGTCGCCTCGGCATTCCCAGAATCATTGACGTTTTGCGGTAGACAAAAATGCTGGAGAAACCCAGCGGGTGAGGCAGTCGCCTGACCCGCTGAGTTCCTCCAGCACTCTGTGTTTTTTGTTTGGCTCTGAAGTTGAAGGTGGCTCAACGGGACGCGCAAGGGCTCTGGGGAGAGGGTTGCGTTTCTGGTCGAGACCTTTCTTCAGACAATCACAACTAATCTCACCGACGAGAGTTCAGTTTAGTCTGAAGAAGGGTCTTCTCTCTAAAGTCACTGCGCTGCCTGTCCTGCAGAGTTACTCCAGCTTTATGTCTATCTTCAATTTCAGAGAAATACAATTTCTCACGGGGGGCTTATAACGTCTCTAAACCCCTCTGAACACATCTAAAACTTCTCTAGCCCCCCTATTTCCCTCTATTCCCCTCTAAACAATTGTAAACACACCTGAACCCATCTGAAGCCCTCTAAACATCTCTAAACCGTTTAAACCCCTCTAAACTAGGAGGCTGCAAGGTGACTTGGATAGGCTGGGTGAGTGGGCAAATGCATGGGAGATGCAGTATAATGTGGATAAATGTGAGGTTATCCACTTTGGTGGCAAATACAGGAAAGTAGACTATTATCTGAATTGTGGCCGATTAGGAAAAGGGGAGATGCAACGAGATGCAACGAAAAATGCTCACGGCAGACCAAACGTGTTAAACAGAAATTGGTCAGATATTGAGCTTTACACAGTGAGAAATCATGTGAAATAATCACTGAATTTAATTTTAAATGAATGTACCTGCATGTTATACTGTTTAGTTTGGAGATACCACCAGATAGTCTGGTTGATACAACCAGATTAGTTTGGAGATACAACCAGATTAGTTTGGAGATACAACCAGATTAGTTTGGAGATACAACCAGATAGTCCACTGAGTTCGCACCGACCAGCGATTTGTGTTACAGATTTGACAAATTTATTTGGCGGCCAATCAAACGCTGTCTCTAAGGGGGTTGCATCCAATCACCAACCAGCTTGCCTTAAAATTCCCGAAACTACACGAAATATAAACATACATAAATTTTTACTTTTCTAGAGTAGGGGCCCCGCCATCAGTTTTCTAATTGGGCCCCGCAATTCCTAGCACCGGCCCTGGTCACAATGATCCATTTAAGCAGAAGATAAAGGTTAGAAACTCCACACCATGCTGGCTAGCTCCTCATGTTCATGTGAATGGACAAGAAATAACGGGTTGGAAAGTGGGGCGGATGTAAATAATGGTCACATTCTTTCTATAATGGAGGAGATGGGAAAGGTCATTCCAGACGTAATGGATCTTCATATGATAGGCATACATAATGTGATCCAGTGATTTGCAGTCAACTGCGTCATGCACCTGGAATGCATTCCTGCTATCCTGTGCTATTGTGCATTTATTTTAAAGGACTATTTTATAACTAAAGGTCTCATCTTGACCACTTCCGGTCTGCGCTGTATATTGTTTTTGTAAAAACGCTCCAATATATCGCTATGGTTTTTGGCCATCTCACTCACTGTCCTCCTCCGGTGAGGCAGTCCTGAGTATTTTTCCGATCGATGAAAAATAAAAACGTTATGAGTGTTTAAAAAATCTTGAGATCAGCTGATTGGCCCTCTAGCCTGTCAATCACCACGATGAAGGTAACGCCCCTTCCGGTGCGGGGGGGGGGGGGGGGAGCATGACTATAAAACCCCGGATGCCTGGACGTGAGTCAGTCACTCTGGAAGATCATGAGGGAGAGTCGACAACTGTGATTCCAAGCTGTGAATCAACTGAACTGTGAGTCTGCAATGTACTTGCAATAAATTATTTGTTAGCCCTTAATGACAATGCAATGAGTTGTTTGGCAAATTGGTGGCTTGCACTCTGCTTAATACTATGAAATTGAATTGGTGGCCTGCACTCTGTTTGAAATGCTATGAAATTGAGTTTGGTGGCCTGCAGCCAGCCCTGAGGGACTGATCTGCCAGCCCACCAGCCCTGAGTGACTGATCTGCCAGCCCACCAGCCCTGAGTGACTGAGCTGCCAGCCCACCAGCCCTGAGTGACTGAGCTGCCAGGCCACCAGCTTTGAGTGACTGAGCTGCCAGCCCCCCAGGCCTGAGTGACTGAGCTGCCAGCCCACCATGCCTGAGTGACTGAGCTGCCAGCCCAAGAATCCATTCGACCCACAATGTCCATACTAGCCCTCTGGAAACCAGTCCCTTCGGTATACAACACCCATGGTGGAGAGGTGGAATATTGCGTTGGGGGACCAGCCCTCCCGTGTGAACATGGGACCCAACGGGTCCCACAGTCTAGTTTATTCATATATGCTTAGCTACAAATAAATTATATTTACAACCTTCCTCAGAGGAAGCAGCTGGTCCTGATAATCAAGTGGAAAACTATGATTATTTTCCCTTATGGGCATTTCCAGTGGATACAAGAATTATTTTAAATGAGCCTGACTCCATGGTCCAGGAGTGAAGGAAACACTCAAGACGGAGTCGTGACGCAACATTTTGACCTAAAACGTTGGCAATTCCATTTCTTCCCATTTCTGCTGCTTAACCAGCTGAGTTCCTCCAGCAGCTCCAGATTCCAGTTCTGTAGTCCCTTGTGTCTCCAACTGAATCAAGCCCATCTAACCAGAGTGCATAACCATTTCGACACCACATCTTCCAGTTCACTCCCTCATACATGTTCTGCCAGTCAGTATAGAATTGCTGACTTACAGTGCCAGAGACGCGGGTCTGATCCTGACTACTGGTGCTGTTGGTAGAGAGGATGTACGTTCTCCCCGTCACCGCGTGGGTTTTCCCTGGGGCCCTGGTTTCCTCCCGCATCCCAAAGACATACAGGTTTGTAGGTTAATTGGCTTGGAATAATTGTAAATTGTCACTAGTGTGTGTAGGGTAGTGTTAATGTGTGGGGATCGTTGGTCGGCGCGGACCCGGTGGGTCAGCGGGCTTGTTAATGCGCTGTATCTCTAAAATAAACTAAACGTAACTAATTCCACTATGTGCAGTCTCTTGTGTCTCCAACTGAATCAAGCTGCCTTCTAACCAGAGGGCATAACCATTTCAACACCATGTCTTCCAGTTCACTCCCTTGTACTTGTTCTGCCAGTCAGTTATATCATGGCTGGCTGTTTTAAATGTTAATTTCATTAACCCACCTTGGTTCTACAACCCTATTACCCTCTCTTTCAAAGCCCAAATCAATCTCTTCTGAAACTCAATAGACTCCAAACTCAACAGCATTTTGTGTTTGTCTTTGGAAGTCTTCAGAGGGGTGGAAGATTGCAACCTTCACGTGGTCCGCCCTGTTTCGACTAATGCAATCAACTCGACGTGCACAAACGGAAGATCAAATAGAACAAGTTGTTCAACAATTTTAGGCTGTGCACGCCACACGAAAGAAGAAGTCTTCAGAGATGAGAATTATTTGCAATAAAAGGATGAGGTGGCACACTGGCACAGCAGGTAGAGCCACTGCCTCACAGAGTCAGAGATCCAGGTTTGATCCTGACCTCAGCTGCTGTCTGTGTGGAGTCTGCCTTAACCATATGGTTTTCCTCAGGGGCTTCGGCATCCTCCCACATCCCAAAGTTGTATAAGTTTGTGGGTTGATTGGCGTCTATAAATTACCCCCAGTATATAGGGAGTGAGATAACAGAACTAGTGTGCACGGGTGATCGATGGTTGGTATGGACTTAGTGGGCTGAAGGGTCTGCTTCCATGCTGTTTCTTTCAAGTAACAAAAAACAAATGATGTCATTTACAAGATTTTTTTGTTATAACCAAGCTGATTTTCAATTTCTTACAGTAAAAGCAAATTTTGCAGAATGCAAATTCCCCTGTTTCTCTCTTTCTGTTCTTCAGAAAGCCCTTGACACGGAGAACATGTTATAAAGTCTCGATCGGTACCTGCCCATAACGTAGCATAATTTCAGTGCAGTGATCTGCTCATGCCGACACTTTGTTACGGGAAGATTAGCATCAAAATCATCACGGGCTGTGAGAACAGGAAGTGAATATTAAAGAGAATTTCCCCAACTAGCTAAGTCACCAAGAACCAAGTTTTTTATGACCCATATAATGTAAAATTAACCATGTTACTGAAGAAAGCTATAGCCCTATGTTTAATTTTCTTTGCCCCAAACGTTACCACCGGCTGAGTTGCTTCCTTACAGTGCCAAGACCCGGGTTCAATCCTGACAATGGGTGATGTCTGTATGGAGTTTGTGGATTCTCCCTGTGATTTTAAAGGTTTTCTCTGGGTGCTCTGGTTTTCTCCCACACTCCAAAGACGTACAGGCTTGTAGGCTAATTGGCTTCGGGAAAATTGTAAATTGTGCCTACTATGTTTAGGATCGCGCCAGTGTACGGGGTAATCGCTGGCCTGCACAGACTCGTTGGGCCGAAGGGCCTGTTTCCAAGCTGCATCTCTAAAGTCTAATGTCTAAATGATGAAGACTGAAAGTGGCAGACAACTAGAAGCTCAGGGTACTCCTACAGACTAAGAGCAGGTGCTCTGTAAATTGGTCTCCAAATCTGCACTTGGTTTCTGCATTAGACCCTTCATTGTGAGCAACAAATGCAATTAACTACATTGGAAGAAGTACATCATCTGAAAGAACTCTGGACCTCTGACGGTTCGTTCGCTCGTGTGTCAGACAGCGTATAGCTCGCTGTTGGCTTTTGTCGTCGTCCAACATGTTGACAGAACTGGTCGCCTGACGCGTCACAGAGTGCATCGTGTCGTCATTTCCAGGGATCGCCACGAGGAGGCTTCTATCATGACCCCCCTTCTCTGATGGTGAGAAGGGGTGAGGAGAATAGTGTTTCCACCCTTACGATTGCATGGGAATGTGCCAAGAGAAGAGGAGTGATTGATGAAGATGGAACAGTGGACTGGAGAGTAGTGAAGGGAATGGCTCCTATGTGATGTTGAAAGTAGCCTGGAGAGGAACCCAATCAAACCCCCTCACCTATATCCACCTATCACTTGCCACTTTGTCCCACTCCCACCTCTTATCTAACTTTCTTCCCCTACCATAATCAGTCTGAGAAAGGGTCCCGACTCAAAGTATTGCCTAACCATATCCTCCACGGATGCTGCCTGACCCGCAGAGTTACTCCAACACTTTGTGATTCACTGGAATTTATTGTCATATGCACAGGTACAAATTGGCAGCAAAATGAATGAAATGTTCAAGTTTTGTACTGCAGCAAGCAAAACCAACATATCATCAATGTACCAGTGAAAGAATTGAGGAAGGAAGCAAGTTAATAACAAATCATTGTGCTTTCTATGGATTTAAAATCTAGAACAGTACAATACAGGAACAGGCCATTCAGCCCACCATGTCTGTGCTGACCTGCCCATGTGCTCCTGAGATGCTGCCTGACCCACTTGCTCCAGCACTTTGTGTCTTTTTTTTGAAGATGAGGTACTGTTCCTTAAGTGAAAGCCATTGGGTCAGACAGGTAGTTCAATAAGAAGAACGGATGATGACTGAAAGTGGCGGAGAACTGAAAACTCACGGTACTTCTACAGATTCAGCACAGATGCTCTGTGAAGTGGACCATTTCCACCTACCTCCACATGGCCGATGTCTCCTGCTTATTCATCTATCTGCCTAAAACCCTCTTAAACATCGCTATCATATTTGTTTCTAAAACTTGTCCTGCAGTGTTTTCTGGGCACCTACCACTATGTTTAAAAAAAGACCCACCTCACACCTCTTTTAAGCTTTCATCCTTCCACCTTGCAGTTTAGTTTAGAAATGTAGTTTATGGATACGGCATGGAAACGGGCCCTTCACCCCCCACCGAGTCCACGTCACTCACCAATCTCGCATTCACACTAGTTCTATGTTATCCCACTTTCTCATCCACTCCTGATAATCTCGGGTGAGATGTAGGAAGAAACTAGAGAACCTGGAGGAAAGTGCAGACTAAGTTGAAGACTTTAGCAGCCAACAACAAATTTAATGATTTCAGACAATTTGTTCCTTCTGTTTGTGATTGCAAGGTGATCCATCTAATATGAACTCAGTTTTCTCACCACAACGATGGACTGATCTGCTGGGTATTTGCTGCATTATCCTTTTAATTTCAAGTATCGGGGACATCCGTGAAAGGACTGCTTTCATGTGTTCCTCTGTTTTTTTCTCTCTTTCTCGCCGTCTCTCTCTCTACCCTCAATCTGTCTGTCAGTCCCTCAGTCTGTCAGCTTCAGTTTGTCAGACCCTTAAGCCCCTGTCCCACTTAGGAAACCTGAACAGAAACCTCTGGAGACTTTGTGCCCCGCCCAAGGTTTCCGTGCGGTTCCCGAAGGTCTTTGTCAGTCTCCCTACCTGCTTCCACTACCTGCAACATCCGGCAACCACCTGCAAATTCCGGGAACCGCACGGAAACCTTGGGTGGGGCACAAAGTCTCCAGAGGTTTCCGTTCAGGTTTCCTAAGTGGGACAGGGGCTTCAGTCTGTCAGCTTCATATATAGTGGAATCACCAACCCTGGTCTCACCCGTACAGAGATATTTCTGGTGTCATGGAGCGGTGCAGCATAGAAAGAGGCCTTTTGGCCTATTGTGTCTATGCCGACCATCATATCTATCTATACCAGTCCCAATTGCCTGCATTAGTTCCAATCTCTCTATACCATACTCATCTATTCCTTACCTGTCCAGATGCCTCATAAATGTTGTTCCTGTTTCTGCCTCCACCAGCTTCTCTGGCAGCTCATTCCTGATACAAATTAAGGTTTCAATAGACAATAGGTGCAGGAGTAGGCCATTCGGCCCTTCGAGCCAGCACCACCATTCAATGTGATCATGGCTGATCATCCACTGTTTTAGGTCAGTTTATTGTCACATGTACCAATTAACATTCAGTGAAATTCGAATTACATTTTATGTGAAAGATTTATCCCTCATATCCCCTTTAAACTTCTCCCTTTCAAGCTGAAAGTGATGCTGTCTTTTTTTGAGACACCGTTTCCATGGGAAAGAGGTACTGGCTATCTAGCTGATATGTGCCTGCATATACACCTTTGTCATGTCACCTCTCAACTTCCTTTATCTCCAGGGAAAACAGAACCATACTACCCAATTTCTCCTTATAACACAAGCTTTTCAATTCATGTAGCATTCTTGTTCCTCTTTCAGCATCCTTTCTAGTTGAATCACATCCTCCTGTACTGTGGTGACCAGAACGGAACACTGTTTTCCAAGTGCAGCATTACCAACGTTTTGTGTAGGAAGGAACTGTAGATGCTGGTTTAAATCGAAGGTAGACACAAAATGCCGGGGTAACTCAGTGGGACAGGCAGCATCTCTGGAGAGAAGGGATGGATGACGTTTCGGGTCGAGACCCTTCTTCAGACGTTTTGTTCATCTGTAACATGAAGTGGCTTGGCCATTGAAGGCAAACATACCATTCAACTTCCTCACCACTCTGTCCACCTATATTGTCACTTTCAGGGAAATGTGCACTTGTAACCCTCAGAACAACACTCTTTAGAATCCTAATATTCACTGTGTATCTCCTGACCAAGTTTAACTTCCCAAAATCACCGTATTTGTCTGAGTTGAATTCTATTTGCTATTCCACCCACTTTCCCTGATTTCAAGATCCTGTTGTAACCTTGGACAAACCACTATATTGTGTGTAGGCTTAAATCTCATTTTTAGTTTAGTTTAGTTTATTGCCATGTGTACCGCGTACAGTGGAAAGCTTTTTGTTGCATGCTACCCAGTCAGCGGAAAGACTATGCATGATTACAATCGAGCCATCCACAGTGTACAGACATAGGAGAAAGGGAATAACATTTAGTGCAAGATAAAGTCCAGTAAAGTCCAATTGAAGATAATCTGAGGATCTCCAATGAGGTAAACAATAGCTCAAGACCACTCTCTAGTTGTTAGTTCACGTTCGCTCGTGTGTCAGACAATGTAGCTCGTTATTGGCTTCTGTCGTCATCCAACATGTTGACAGAATTGTCGGCCGACGTGTCACAGAGTACATCGCGTCGTCGCTTTCAGGGATCGCCACGAGGATGCTTCCGTCATGATCCCCATCTAGTTGTTGATAGGATGGTTCAGTTGCCTGACAACAGCTGGGAAGAAACTGTTACTGAATCTGAAGGTGTGCGTTTTCACACTTCTGTACCTCTAGCCAGATGGGAGAGGAGGATTTTACCTTCTCTACTGTTAGGCTGCTTGTTTTTGTTACTTCTTTGCCGCATTTGGAGACTCAAATTCTCCAATTTGACGGTGTGAACCAAGTCTGCAACCATTGCATGATCATCCAAGATCTGTTCCCTTGCTCATTCATGGAAGGAAAAGTTTGTGCAGTGTGAGCAAGGTGTGGGTGGGTGAGCTCGGAAGACTAAAGAGTGCCAAAGCAAAAATTGCACGTATTAGTTTAATATTCACTTTGCTGAATATGATTTAATTCAGAAAGACATGCCAGAACAAAAAACATTTTTTATCATTTGAGCTGGTTTTCCTCAGATCTTTACATCACACTTAAAAAGACATATCTCAAGCATGATATTTCCCTCCGCCTGGGATAAATAAAGTTCTATCGTATCGTCCTATCGTATGATCAATTAAATGAAGAAGGTGATTGTTAGGTAACGCTGTCCATTGGTTGTGGTCGCAGCTGCTGAGGTTGTCTGCTTTCATTCGCCCATTGATAGAGCAGATTGCCTTTCTCAAAGCATCAGACATGAAACTTGCTTGACCACTTACCCACATCTGATGTTATTACGATGGTTTCATCCCCTTTACTCTTCTTACCACATCCTGATCACTTCTATTTGTGTCTTATCGAAAAAACATGTCTTCTAATAGATAATTGACAAAATGCGAATGGTATTTTTCTCATGTCTTCAATGGTTCAGGGAGCAGGGATTTAGAATTATAGACCACTGGGATCTCTTCTGGGGTAGGGGTGACCTGTACAAAAGGGACGGGTTACACCATAACTGGAGAGGGACCAACGTTCTGGCAAGCAGGTTTGCTAGTACTACACGTGTGAGTTTAAACTAAATATCGGCAGGGGGGGGGGGGAGGGGTTGACAAATTGGGAGAATAAAAATGGAGTTAAATCTTTATAGTGAGTGAGTACAGGAAAAGTTACAAATGGCTCCCGAATTAAGGGGAAGGAAAGTTCGAGAAGGGATAAGAGTGTAAGGTCAGGGGAGTGTAAGGACCGTGTGAGAGGGGAGGTGAATACTGAAGTTTTTTTATTATTATTATTAATTAATTATTTCGAACAGAATAAAAGAATAAAAAGCAAGTGTGAAACAGCATACAAAAAACAAAACAAGAATATTTATAAAGTGTCATAAACAATATCTATAAATAAATTAAATCGTATGTGTCCGAAAAGGAGCAGGAAGAAGCCAAAGCTTATTAATTCCCACCCCTTATTCAACTGCTTGTAATTATCATACAAATTTAGCAGCTATATGTACACCATATGTACACCAGCAGCTATATGTACACCAAATTATTTACATTTATACACTAATCAAATATTTACAAATCCATACAAAAAAGAGAGAAAAAAAAACCAAAAATAAAAACCCCTCATATACTATACCGTAGCTTAGTCATATATACAACCCATTACCCTATCACCCTTCCCAATACAATCAGTATAACAAATATCCCACTCACAATCACCTATCCTCATCCCAATATCCTTTAAAAAAAGTGTTTTTGTACATCTTTTTAAACTGAATTATGTTTGTGCTAAGTTTTATCTCCTGTTCCAGACCATTCCACAAATTCACACCACAGATTGCTATGCACATACTTTTAAGAGTTGTTCTGACATTGAGTTTTTTTAAATTATGTTCCCCTCTCAAATTATACCCACCCTGTCTTTCCATAAACAGTTTTTGTATATTTCTTGGAAAGTTAAAGTGTTGTTTTAAAATGCGTGAAGTATAAGAAATAAAGTGGATGAGCTTGAGGCTCAGTTAGAGAGTGGCAAGTTTGACGTTGTGGGAATTACAGAGACATGGCTGCAACAGGGCCAGGGCTGGGAACTGAATAGCTGGCCAAAGTTGATTGGAAAGAGACCGTAGCAGGGATGACAGTGGAACAACACTGGCAGGTATTTCAGGGAATAATACAGAAGGCGCAGGATCAGTTCATTCCAAAGAGGAAGAAAGATTCTAAGAGGAGTAAGAGGTGACCGTGGATGACAACAAGGACAATATAAAAATAAAAGAGAAGTATAACTTAGCAAAGATGAGCGGGAAGCCAGAGGATTGGGTATCTTTTAAAGAGCAACAGAAGATAACTAAAATGGCAATACGGGGAGAAAAGATGAGGTATGAAGGTAAGAATATAGCCAAGAATATAAAGGAGGACAGTAAAAGCTTCTATAGGTATGTGAAGAGGAAAAAATAGTTAAGACAAATGTCGGTCCCTTGAAGACAGAAACAGGTGAATTTATTATGGGGAACAAGGAAATGGCAGACGAGTTGAACAGGTACTTTGGATTTGTCTTCACTAAGGAAGACACAATCTCCCAGATGTACTAGTGGTCAGAAGACCAAGGTTGACAGAGGAACTGAAGGAAATTCACATTAGGCAGGAAATGGTGTTGGGTAGACTGATGGGACTGAAGGCTGATAAATCCCCAGGGCCTGATGGTCTGCATCCTAGGGTACTTAACGAAGTGGCTCTAGAAATCGTGGATGCATTGGTGATCATTTTCCAATGTTCTATTGATTCAGGATCAGTTCCTGTGGATTGGAGGGTAGCTAATGTTATTCCACTTTTTAAGAAAGGTGGGAGAGAGAAAACGGAATTATAGACCAGTTAGCCTGACATCGATGGTGGGGAAGTTGCTGGAATCAATTATAAAAGATGAAATAGCGGCACATTTGGAAAGCAGTAACAGGATTGGTCTGAATCAGCATGGATTTACGAAGGGGAATTCATGCTTGACAAATCTTTTGGAATTTTTTGAAGATGTAACTAGGAAAATGGACAAGGGAGAGCCGGTGGATGTAGTGTACCTGGACTTTCAGAAAGCCTTTGATAAGGTCCCATATAGGAGATTAGTGGGCAAAATTAGAGCACATGGTATTGGGGGTAAGGTACTGACATGGATAGAAAATTGGTTGGCAGACAGGAAACAAAGAGCAGGTATTAATGGGTCCCTTTCAGAATGGCAGGCAGTGACTAGTGGGGTGCCGCAAGGTTCAGTGCTGGGACCGCAGCTATTTACAATATATATTAATGATTTAGATGAAGGGATTAAAAGTAACATTAGCAAATTTGCAGATGACACAAAGCTGGATGGCAGTGTGAACTGTGAGGAGAATGCTATGTGGATGCAGGGTGACTTGGACAGGTTGGGTGAGTGGGCAGATGCATGGCAGATGCAGTTTAATGTTGATAAATGTGAGGTGGCAAAAGCAGGAAGGCAGATTATTATATGAATGGTGCCAAGTTAGGAAAAGGGGACGTACAATGAAATCTGGGTGTCCTTGTACATCAGACACTGAAAGTAGGCATACAGGTACAGCAGGCAGTGAAGAAAGATAATGGCAAGTTGGCCTTCATAACCAGAGGAGTTGAGTATAGGAGCAAAGAGGTCTTTCTGCAGTTGTACAGGGCCTTGGTGAGATCACACCTGCAGTATTGTTTGCAGTTTTGGTCTCCAAATTTGAGGAAGGCCATTCGTGCTATTGAGGAAATGCAGCGTAAGTTCACAAGGTTCATTCCTGGAATGGCGGGACTGTCATATGTTGAAAGATTGGAAAGACTGAGCTTGTAATCACTGGAATGTAGAAGGATGAAAGGATATTTTATTGAAACATATAAAATCATTAAGGGATTGGACATGCTAGAGGCAGGAAACATGTTCCCAATGTTGGGGGAGTCCAGAACCATGGGCCACAGTTTATGAATAAGGGGTAGGCCTTTTAGAACAGAGATGAGGAAACACTTTTTCACCCAGAGAGTTGTGAACCTGGGGAATTCTCTGCCTCAGAAGGCAGTGGAGGATGATTCTCTCAAGGGATATGGGGAGAAGGCAGGAACAGGGTATTGATTGGGGATGATCACAGTGAATGGCAGTGCTGGCTCGAAGGCACAAATGGCCTACTCCTGCACCTATTGTCTATTGTCTATTGTCTAATAGTGGATTGAGAAATATTTTTCTGTTCTTATACAAATATGTCTGTTGTGATCAGTTAAAAAATATTTTCTTCAGTAAATAACTGTAAAAGAAATTGAGTTCTGTTCCAACCTGGGGACAAAATTAACGAAGTGATTACATGTAGATTACATATAGAACAAATAATGGATGGGATTTTTTAAAATATATAGCTCCTTTCTAGAATACTCAAGGCGCTTTACATCGTATTATTCATACACTCCTCAGTCACACTCGATGGTGGTGAGCTACTTCTGTAGCCACAGCTGCCCAGGGGCAGACTGACGGAAGCGTGGCTGCCAATCTGCGCCTACAGCCCCTCCGACCACCACCAATCACTCACACACATTCACACACAGGCAAAGGTGGGTGAAGTGTCTTGCCCAAGGACACAACGAGAGTATGCACTCCAAGCGGGATTCGAACCGGCTACCTTCCGGTCGCCAGCCGAACACTTAGCCCATTGTGCCATCTGTCGTCCTAAGCCATTCTAACTTCGATCGAACCAAAATTGGACTCAACATTGTCTTCTGACCTTGTCCATGGCAGAGCACCTGGTAAGGTAGGCAGATGCGTTTATATTTTCTTCAGCACTATACTTTTTCTTCTCTCAGAGGATAATAGATCTCCACACAAGAGGAAGGCGGTGGCCTAATCATTTAAGATGGAGATAGATAACTATTTTGAAGATCTGGAATTGAGAGCAATGAGAACAGGCACAGAAGGGGGGTTGAGGCCGGCATAGGTCAGCCATGTTCATAATGAATCGCAGGCAGACCTGAGAGGGCAGATGATCTATTCCTGCTCACAGGACATCCCAAGGAGTTTTGCAGTCAACTGAGTAGATTTTTTGTGATGTGGTCATCATTTAATGTACAACAGCACATTGCAGATGGCGCACTGTATTCTATTAGTTGAGATCATTGCTTGGTCAATGAACACTGCATAATTAGCTGTTCGCTTAGATCTGCTGGATCTCCCAATTGCTAACTATTTTAACTCCCCTTCCTATTACCATATCGATCTTTCTGTCCTGGGCCTCCTCCATTGCCAGAGTGAGGCCATGCGAAAACTGGAGGAACACCACTTCTCATTTCACTTGGGTAACTTATGTTGGTATGATCATTGAATTCTCCAATTTTAGGTACAGGAAGAGACCATGGGGAAAGGGAGAGTTGGGGGGGGGGGGGTGGGGAGATGTCCCATCAGGGGTGTGCAGAAGCAACAGTCAGGTCTGTGTCACCGTGCTTGGCCACGACGCACAGCGGGGAAGGGGAACGTCAGGTAGTAGAGCTATAATGATATGATACTCTTTAGTTAGGGGGACAGACAGGAGGAAATTGGAAAGGGCAAATGACTGAAGTGTTGGTGGATGAATGCTTGGGGACCAAGAACCACTGCTCTATAAGCTTTGGAATAGTTGTGGATAAAGACAGTTAACATTCTGTATTGGGGCAAGGTCATCTTTGATGGTATTAGACAGGAACTTGCTAAAGTAGATTGGAGTCGCTTGGCTGTGGGAAAGAAACGTTGGGAGACTGTGACGACAAGAGATCAGGACACGCATGTTCCCATTAGAGTGAAGGGCAAGGCAGGTGGCAGTAAGGAAGCTTGGGCGATGAGAGACATTGAGGCTTTGTTCAGGGAAAAGAAGGAAGCATGGGACAGGATTGGGCAGCTGGGATCAAGTGTTTCCCTGGAGGAGTTTCGGAAACAGAGAAACATACTTAAGAAGGAAATCAGGAGGGTGGAAGGAAGCAGGAGATAGCTCTGGCAGATAATATTAAGGACAATCCAAGACATTTTACAAGTATATTAAGGGAAAGAGAGTAACTAGAGAGGGAATAGGGTCCCTCAAAAACCTAAGCGGCCATCTCCATGTGGAGCCACAAGAGATGGGCAAGGTCCTCAATGAGTATTTCTCCTCTGTTTTTATCATGAAGGAAGACATGAATACTGGGCAAGTTGGGACAGTTGATGGAGATGTCTTGCGGATGGATTGCATTATGGTCGAGGAGATGCTGAACTTCCTAAGGTGTATGATACAAGGCTATGGTACCCTATAGATGGAGTTCAGCTTAGTTGTTATTTTACAGAAGGAGGCCATTTTAACCCTTGGGTCCATCCATTTTTTTTAACAGATCTATCTCATTCCTCCTTTTATTTCTCTGTACATGCCATCGCTACACTTTTTATTCTGTCGCCTCTTCCCCACTCTTGGTATTAGTAGCCAAATAACCGTGATCTCACGTTGAAGGAAACTGGAAGACTCAGGGGAAATTATAGTGAAAATGTGCAAATTCGACACAGAGGGCATCTGAAGTCAGGCTCAAACCCTGATCACTGAAACTGAGAGACTGCAACACTAACTTGGGCCATTGTGCCACCTCTGCATATTACCAGGCGGTGCTGGACCCAAATCTGCTCACTTGTTCCAAAAAAGGAAACTGTTCTATTCCAAGTGCAAATATCCGTTTCCTCAACCATTCACACATGGAGGGAAAATAGGTCATAAGAATGGAACAACTTCTTTGAGATAACCTGATAGGAGGAAGATGCTTTTTAATTTGTTAATATAATAGGATTTAGCATGAATTGTGACTTGTAAAATCCAGCCATGAGTCAGAGGACAGTTGACATGCATAAGCATTAAAGAAAATAAGATAACTGCTAAACCAAATCTATTTATTACTAATCCCATTTCGTGTAAAAACCACAGCCTGCTTCACTGAAAGACGTACACAGGTACAACAAGCATTGCTTCATGCTGTAAAGCAATCAGGCCATTTGGAATGACATCAGAAACTGTGTGAATGATGCCCTCAGTGGTTTGTGAAAGTCATTTGAGTCCTGGGTTCGTGCTACACGCTAAATTCACTTTAAATCTCTCTGCTGATTTATGATCCGGATACTTTCCTAATAATTGAATGCATCTCATGAATTACGAAGCTTGTTGCAACGTTGCGAGAGCAGCTCGTGTTTCATTGCACCCGTTAACAAGCATCTGTGTTGCTGCCCTCAAAATAAAGTTGCATCAAGAGCTGTGTAAAGCAAATCTATTATAAAAATTAATAAAGTATGGAGTATGCTTCTCTTTGCAATATGTTGCTTATTACAGGCACCCTCTGAGAATCGGCCAATTCTGGTCTCCTGATCAACCCTGAATTATTGCATCATTCGCCTTCCACTGCCTATTCCCTTACTGATCTTCTTGGCTGTTCACTCTTTTTTTTCTTTCTTCGTAGGCCCCCCCTCGTCTTGGCTGACCATGGGTGTCTCCCGGGTGTTATCCCCCATATGGAGGACGCCTGTGTGTGACGTTTTAACGTGGGGAGACTGGTGCACAGACAGCCACCCCACGGTCCTTGACAGATCTGGGTCAGGATCCAGTGGCATGGAGTCCAAGATGATCGGAGATCCTTTTCTGCTGCAGCCTTCATCCGCCTTCCCAGCCGTTGTGACGCACTAACTAAGGTCAGCCATCATCCTCCGCCTGTTCCACCGTTGTACTTTATTTGCACTTTATCATTTTATTTATTCATGTGTGTATATATTTATATTATAGTATATGGACACACTGATCTGTTTTGTAGTAAATGCTTACTATGTTCTGTGTGCTGAAGCAAAGCAAGAATTTCATTGTCCTATCAGGGACACATGACAATAAACTCACTTGAACTTGAGGTTTTGGTTGGATTACTCTTTGTCAGAGACCTCCCCGTTGACCGTACCGCCATGGGTGGCCCTACGAGGAGCATAGCTCCAGACGACATCACTCTCAGGACCTCAGGTACACACAAGCTTCTCCACCATGACAAGGGACAATCCACGGAGAAGTTTTCCTTTAAGGCAGCCTTTAAAACCTAACTCTTTGAACAAGGTCTTTGTGAACAATTTATTAAGCTCAGTATATTCACACACTCATCTCCCCGCTACCTTCAGGTAGAAGGTTCATGAGCCTGAGGATTGCAATGTCCAGGTTCAGGAATAGCTGCTTCCCCAAAGCCATCAGGCTATTAAACTCAACTCAAACAAAACTCTGAACATTAATAGGCCATTATCTGTTTATTTGCACTTTATGGTGAAGAGGGTAGGGGGTGTAGAGGGGAGGGGGTTTAGGGGAGGGAGGGAGGGGATGGAGGGGAGGGAGAGGGGGGGAGGAGAGAGGGGGGGAGGAGAGAGGGGGGGAGGAGAGAGGGGGGGAGGAGAGAGGGGGGGAGGGGGGAGGAGAGAGGGGGGGGAGGAGAGAGGGGGGGAGAGAGAGGAGGGGGGGAGAGAGGGAGAGGAGAGGGAGAGGAGAGAGGGGGAGGAGAGAGGGGGAGGAGAGAGGGAGAGGAGAGAGGGAGAGGAGAGAGGGGGTAGGAGGGGGAGGGAGGGGGTGCTGAGAGGGGGGTGAGGTAGGGGGAGAGGTGGGGAGCAGGGAGGGGGAGGGAGGGTGGAGGGAAGGGGGTAGGGGTGTGTGGAGGGAAGGGGGGTTTAGGGGAGGGATGGTGGGGAGGGGATGGAGGGGAGGAGAGGGAGAAAAAGAGGGGAGGGGAGAGGGGGAGGAGAGGAGAGGGGGGGGAGAGGAGGGGGGGGAGAGGAGAGAGGAGGGGGAGAGAGGAGAGGAGGGAGGAGAGGAGGGAGGAGAGGGAGAGAGAAGGGGGGGAGAGAGAGGAGGGGGGGAGAGGAGAGGGGGGGAGAGAGAGAGAGAAAGGGAGAGATGGGGGGAGAGAGAGAGAGAAAGAGAGAGGGATAGGGAGAGAGAGAGTTGGGGAGAGAGAGAGAGAGAGAGGGTTCCTTTTTACTTCAACCCAAACAACCATTTGCAGGCAGTGCTTTTTTCCTCAAACTAATCATATTTTCATTTTCAAACCACATTATGGGTACTCACAGCTGTGGAGACATTTGTTCAGTGTTATTCAGAGCTCTGATTGAGGCACACCACTTGCAGAGACTGATTGAGGCACAACACTTGCAGAGACTGATTGAGGCACACCACTTCCTAGTTTTATAGTCCCTCCCCCTCCCTCCAGCAGGGGCAGCAGAGAGAATGGGGAATTTTGTAAAAACATTAATATCTCTGTCATTTTTCATCAACGGGAAATATCCTCAGCACACAAGCGGCAGAAGAGAGCTCTGAGCGAGGTGGCCAAAAATGACGGCCGTAGATGGCGGCGTTCTCTCGGAAATCGCAGCACAGAAGGCCAAAAGCGGTCAAGAACAGAGATTTAGTAATATAGATATGGACACACTGATCTGTTCTGTATTCATGCCTACTATCTTCTGTTGTGCTAAAGCAAAGCAAGAATTTCAATGTCCTATCTGGGACACATGACAATAAACTCTCTTGAATATCTTGAAATGTTGTTTGACAGCAGCCCTGTTGTGACTGCAATGTTAAAGATACAATACAAATATAATGGTCTGAAAATTGTTCTAACCTTGAAACCTTGATATCCAAGATCTCTGAGAAAATCACGGGGAGAACGTACAAACTCCGCACAGACAGCACCCGTAGTCGGGATCGAACCCGGGTCTCCGACGGTATAAGGCAGCAACTCTATTGCTGCCCTACCGAGGTGCCCTTTGCGCCACCGTGCCACCCTCAGTGGGTAGAGGTTCATACTCTGGGGTTGTGATTAGTTTATGAGAATGGGTTTGGACTGGAACATATTGAGGCATGTGATGGGGGTCCTAAAACAACACTTTGAAGGAGTTGATACGAAGGTGCAAACAGAGAGCAGAAATCTTCAAACCAGACTACTAGGTCCTCTGACAGTCGAGCTGAAGTAGGCCATGCATAATTTGTGAAGTCGCATTCATCACCATCCAGGCACAACTAACTCTGACAGAAGCACTGTTAAAATATGTGTTGAATGTCATCTGATAGCATTGTGCTGTTCAACTACTCCTGTCACATGCAGAAGGACTACAGAAACCGCTTGACATCCTGAGGAAATTGCAAGGTAAGCACTGAGTCATGTTTAGTGATTGGGCTTTTGCTTAAATTCCTTTTCATTCCAACGATCACGCATACACTCGTCTTATCCTACACACTAGGGACAATTTACAGAAGCCAATTAACCTATAAACCTGCTCATCTTTGGAGTGTGGGAGGAAACCGGAGCACCCGGAGAAAACCCCTGCTGTCATGAGGAGAACGTACAATCTCTGTACAGACAGCACCAGCAGTCAAGATCGAACCGAGGTCTCTAGCACTGTGTGGCAGCAACTCTAACACGTCTTGCGCCACAGTTGTTGAATCCTAGAAATACTGTAAAAGAGATGGTGAACTCACCAGCCTGAATTGAAAACAGGTGAGCGAGCAGCAAAAGACAGCATAAGTTGGGAGAATAGGACTTTAGTCTGATTTAAAATATACTGATCTGGCCTTGTAAAATTATTGTTCAATAGCTACAGTTAAAACTAAGGCTTCAAATTGATGATGGGATTAAATAATTCTGGGCCTATATGCAGATCATTAGAAATAAAGTAAAATATAGAAATTAAACACAGCCATAGCACTATCATCATTTGTAACTGTACCACCCACAGCATCAGAGACCTGGGTTTGATCCTGACCTCGGGTGCTGTCTGTGTATTTTGTTCATTCTTCCCGTGACCGCATGGGTTTCCACCGGGTGATCTGGTTTCCTCCCAGATCCCAAAGCAATGGTTAATTGGCCTCTGTAAATTGCCCCTGGTGTATAAGGAGTGGGTGAGAAAATGGGATAACATAGAACTAGTGTGAATGGGTGATTGATGGTCAGCGTGGACCTAGTGGACCTGTTTCTAGGCTGTATCTCTTATGTAAGCTGGAACTAAACTGTGAGGTAAGTCACTGTCCATATCCCCCATCCATGGCCCACATTCGGCCTTTCACCAACCATCTTTCCCATGAGATGTTATGTCATAAGGAATAGGAGTAGAATTAGGCCATTTGGCCCATCAAGTCTAATCTGCCATTCAATCATGGCTGATCTATCCCTCCCTCCTAACCCCATTCTCCTGCCTTCTCCCCATAACCTCTGACACCTGAACTAATCAAGAATCTATACCTTAAATGTATCCACTGTCTTGGCCTCTACAGCCTTCTGTGGCAAAGAATTCCATATATTCACCACTCTCAGACTAAAGAAATGTCTTCTTATCTCCTTCCTAAAGGAACATCCTTTAATTCTGAGGCTATGACCTGTGGTTCTAGACTCTCCCACGAATGGAAGCATCCTCTCCACATCCACCCCGGGCGGCCCGATGCTCAGGCCCTCACGCCGGGCTGGCGATGCCTTACCGGGGATCGCCGTCTGGAGCCCCCAGTGCTGGGCCTGCGGCACCTACATCCTGGAGCTGTGGTTCGCGGAGCTCCCAACGCGGGCGGCGCTGACAAACATCGTGGGGTCCTGCGACTCTGCCCGGCTCGGCCTGCGGACTCGGGAGCTGCGGACTCCGGTGGGAGGCGGCTGATCAGGAGGTCCGGACCGCTGAGGAGGATTTTCACCGTCGGGGTTCGGCGTCGGCGTTCCACCAGCCCGGCGTGAGGGCCTGAGCATCGGGCCGCCTGGGGTGGCGACTGCGGGTGCTCGGAAGGCCCCGACCATCTGGGAAGATCGGAGGGGAGGCTGGCTGGACTATGGTGCCTTCCTCACCAACTTTCTGTGTTTGTGCTTTTTTTAAAATTCTATTTTATTTTTAATATGTTTTATTATTTATTATTTATTTATTTTTATGATACTGACTGTAAAGGGAAATTCATTTTGTTGTCTCTAATTGAGACAATGACAATAAATTTGAATACAATACAATACAATACAATCCAAGCCTTTTACCAAAAATTTTCAAGTCTGGAGCCCACAAAATGTACCTCCCTCATTGGGCTTCCCCCAGGAGGGGAGTTCCCTGGTGCTGGTAATTCATGTTCATTTCATCGTACATAGCATTAAATAGTGACAATACAGCACAAGGCAATCCTTGCAGGGTTTTTTTCTGCTTAGAATGTTTGACATAGCAATTTTCTCAATTAGTCGTGGTAAAAGAGAGAAAGCCGGTGATGGAAATGTATCTAGAAATTATAACTAGTTCTCTCTCTGCAAATGTGCTTGACCTGTTGTGTATGCCAAGTATTTGTTATGTTTATTAAAGAAAATGTTAAAATCTTTCATATTTCATGTGTCGCTCCATTCATAATTTTGTTACACATGATAAGAAGCATTATTCGTACCAGTTGAATAAAAATCAGAATTGCCCTGATTCCTTTAGCTCAGTATTATTTATGGTTAAGGTGGTGGATAAAGCAAATAGAGTCAGAGAGTCATACAGCGTGGAAACAGACCCTTCAGCCCAACTTGCACACAAAGACCTACATATCCCACCGGCCTGTATTTGGCCCATATCCCTCTAAACCTGTCCTATCCATGTACCTGTCTAAATGTTCTTAAACGTTGTAATAGTATATACCTGAACTACCTCCTCCGGCAGCTCGTTCCACTCACCCACCATCCTTCGTGTTAAAAAGTTGCCCTCCAGGTTCCTATTGAATCTTTCCCCCCTCACCTTAAACCTATGTCCTCTGGTTCTTGATTCCCTTAATCTGGGCAAGAGACATTACCCGATCTATTCCTCTCATGATTTTGTACACCCCTCTTCCTCCTGCATTCCAAGGAAAAGAGTCCTAGCCTGCTCAACCTCTCCCTATAGTTCAGGCCCTGGAGTCCTGGCAACATCCTCGTAAATCTTCTCTGCACCTTTTCCAGCCTGACAACATATTTCCTATAACATGGTGGCCAGAGCTGAACACAATACTCTAAATGCGGCCTCACCAACGTCTTATATAACTGCAACATGACCTCCCAACTTCTGTCCTTAATACTCTGGCTGATGAAGGGCAATGTGCCAAAAGCCATCTTGACCACCGTATCTACCTGTGGTGCCATTTTCAACAAACTCCAGTATGTACCTGCACTCCCAGATCCCACTGCTCCACAAGACTCCCCAGGGGCCTACCATTCACTGTGTAAGTCCTGCCCACATTAGTCTCCACAAAATGCATCATCTCACATTTCTCTGTATTAAATTCCATCAACCATTCCTCAGCCCACCTGGCCAACCGATCAAGACCTTGATGTAATTTTGACAACTACCTTCACTATCTACCACTAATGCCACCCAATTCTGTGCCAAAAAAAGGTAGATCTAGTTTAATTTCAAGTATCCACTAAAGTGCTAAAAGAATGGGATTAACACCCATTTGACAGTAAACATGTTAATGATGTAGATTATAACGGACGATACAGTTTGGAAGAGAGATTAGTGAAAGGTAAAGTAGGAGTAGTTAGGGCAGCTCTGTGCCACAACCAGTAGAGCCGCTACCTTATAGCACCAGAGATCCAAGTTCAACCCTCACCTTTGGTGCTGTCCGTGTGGAGTTTGCACGTTCTCCCTGTGATTGTGTTTGCATATTGTCCCTGTCCCGGTGCTCTGGTTTCCTCCCACATCGCAAAGGCGTACAGTTTGATACATTGAGCGGCCACTGTAAATTGCCACTAGTGTGTTGGCGAGTGGCAGATTCTGGGTAAGGAGGTCATAGAGTGATACAGTGTGGAAACAGGCCCTTCGGCCCAACTTGCCCACACTGGCCAACATGTTCCAGCAATACTAGGCCCACCTGGTCCATATCTCTCCAAACCAGGTGGGAGGAGTTATGAGAATGTGGGGAAAATAAACAAAATAAATAATACAGGATCAGTGAAAATGGATGGTTGATCAGCAGTGCAGACTTGGTAGGCCGAAGGGTCACAGGTAGTTCCCGTTAGGGAAGGATTCAAGGCCCAGAGGGCAAAGAATTAAAAAAATTGGGCAAAAGATGCAAAGTGGATGTGAGGCAAAAAATATTTTTTTCAATTGGAGAGTAGCTATGATCGGAATTCACTGCCTGTAAGATTGTGACATAGATTAAATGAAAAGGGGAATTAGAGAGGTAACTGAAAGAGAATAATTTACAAAGCAGTGGGGCGAGTGCGGGGAACTGGGACTGCTAGAGGGCCGGCATGGTGGCGCAGCGGTAGAGTTGCTGCCTTACAGCGCCAGAGACCCGGGTTCAATCCTGACCACGGGTGCTGTCTGTACGGAGTTTGTATGTTCTCCATGTGGCTGCGTGGGTTTACTCCAAGTGCACCAGTTTCCTCCCACACTCCAAAGACGTACAGGTTTGCAGTTTAATTGGCTTCGGTAACAATTGTAAATTACCCCTAGTGTGTAGGATCGTGCTGGTTTATGGGGTCGCTGGTCGGCGTGGACTCGGTGGGCCGAAGGGCCTGTTTCCACTCCGTATCTCTAAATTAAACTAAACTAGGCGCTGGTATTGACTTGATGGATGGAATGGCCTGCTGCTGTATTGCACATAGATGCAGGAGTAGGTTATTCGGCCCTTTGAGCCAGCAGCGCCATTCAATATGATCACGGTTGATCATCCAAAATCAGTACCGCATTCCGGCTTTTCCCCCAAATCCCTTGATTTCCTTAGCTCTAAGAGCTAAATTAACCCTCTCTTAAAAAACATCCAGTGAATTGGCCTCCACTGCCTTCTGTGGCAGCGAATTCCACAGATTCACAACTCTCTGGATGAAAAAGTTTTTCCTCATCTCAGTCCTAAATGGCCTACCCCTTATTCTTAAACTATGACCCCTGGTTCTGGACACCCCCAACTTCGGGAACATTTTTCCTGTATCTACCCTGTCCAATCTTCTAAGAATTTTATATATTTCTATAAGATCCGCTCCCAAATTCCAGTGAATACAAACCCAGTCGACCCATTCTTTCATCATCACAATACTCTAGGTGCGGTCTCGCCAGGGCCCTGTACAACTGCAGTAGGCCCACCTTGCTCTTAAACTCAAATCCTCTCGCAATGAAGGCCAAGATGCTTTCTTCACTGCCTGCTGTACCTACATGCTTACTTTCAGTGACTGATGTACAAGCACACCCAGGTCGTGTTGCACCTCCCCTTCTCCTAATCTGCCACCATTCAAATAATAATCTGCCTCTTGTTCTTGCCACCAAAGTGGATAACCTCACATTTATCCAAATTATACTGCATCTGCCATCCTTCTGCCCACTCACCCAACCTATCCAAGTCACCCTGCAGCTCACACTGCTTTGTGTTATCCGCAAACTTAGAGATGTTGTATTTAATTCCATCGTCTAAATCGTTAATATGTATTGTAAACAACTGGGGTCCCAGCACCGAGACTTGTGGCACCCCACTAGTTGCTGCCTGCCATTCTGAAAAGGACCTGTTAATTCCTACTCTTTGCTGCCTGTCTGCAAAGTGACTTTGCAGACGACATAGCTCTTCTTTCACACACACAGATTCAAATGCAGGAGAAGGGGTGCAACACAAGCTGCAACAAAACTTGGTCTTACACCCATATACAGCAAAGACACAGGTGATGAGGATCCACTCCAAAACCAGCAACCCTATCCTTATGCACAGCATTGCTCTAGAGGAGGTATAAACATTCACATACCTAGGCAGTGTTGTGGACATCACCGGAGGGGCAGAGGCAGACATAAAAAGTAGAATCAATAAGGCTAGGGTGGTGTTTAACATGCTCAGGGAGATCTGGAGCTCAAAACACATCTCAATCAATACCAAAATACGTATTTTTAACTCAAATGTGAAACAGGTGATGCTGTATGGATCAGACATGGAAAACACCAAAACACACTACAAACAGGCTGCAAACATTCATTAACAACTGCCTCGGGAGAATACTTAACATCTGGTGGAGTGACAAAGTAAGCAATGTGGACCTGCGGAAAAGAACAAGCCAGGAGCCCATTCGAAGAAGAAAATGTAGTTGGATTGGACACACCCTCAGGAAACCAGCCCCAAACTTCACCCGGCAAGCCCTGAAATGGAACCCCCAAGGAAAAAGGAAAAGAGGTCGCCCCAGGAACAGCTGGAGAAGAGGTGTCCAGACAGAAATGTCTGAGAGTGGGCTCAACTGGGGAGATCGCAAAAGAACTGCCAACAACCGAGTGAAGTGGAGGACATTTGTCAATGGCCTATGCTCCCTAGAGAAGCAAAGGGCTTAAGAAGATGAAGAAGAAGCTTCCTGTCTGCCCCCAATACCATGTGCTCTAATTTTGCACACTAATCTCTTGCGTGGGACCTTGTCAAAGGCTTTTTGAAAGTCCAGATACACCACATTCACTGTCTCTCCCTTATCCATTCTACTTGTTACATCCTCAAAAAATTCCAAAAGATTGGTCAAGCATGATTTCCCCTTCATAAATCCATGCTGACTTTGACCGATCCTGTCACTACTTTCCAAATGCTGCTATAATATCTTTAATAATCGACTCGAGCATCTTCCCCACTACTGATGTAAGGCGAACTGATCTATAATTCCCCGTTTTTTCTCTCTCTCCGTTCTTAAAAAGTGTAGTTACATTGGCTACGCTCCAGTCCACAGGAACTGATCCAGAATCGAGAGAACATTAGAAAATGATCACCAATGCACAATTCTGTGAGTGGGCTATCGGCCTTTGGCTTGTGTGTGTCTGGCTCCAATGATAGAGGAGCACAGCTGCTTCGGCATGTGTTGCTGTGTCTGGTGTGTGTGTTTCACTGGAGATCACCCATCAGTAGCCCAGCGCCATCAGGTACACGTACAATGGGAGAAATCATTCAAAGCACAGAGAAATGACTGCTGCGAGCAGGTGTTTGTGTCATCTGCACTCACATTAAATGCACTGAGCTGATGGAAGTTAACTACCAAGGACAGATGGTTTCTTAATTCAGTATTAGTTAACGAGGAGAATAAAGGCAATCACGTTCAGACAGCAAGAAGCCCTGGACAAACCATGTACTGTGGCCGTGGTACAATTCCCCCAGGAATTATGGCGTAGGGATACTGCTTACAAAGCATGGAAGAAAGATTTCATTCTCTTTCAGTGTACATGCCCTATATTAGGGTAATTCGATGTGTAGGAAGGAACTGCAAATGCTGGTTTATACCGAAGATAGGCACAGAATGCTGGAGGAACTCAGCGTGTCAGGCAGCATATCTGGAGAAAAAGAATAGGTGACGTTTCAGGTCGGAACACCTCTTCAGACGCTGAGACGAAGGTTTCCGACCCGAAACATCACCTATTATAATTCTATTTGCTCAGAGGTTTGTTGATGAAGGCCCTAGTCTATGGGCAACTGGCAGGCAAGTGGTGGTGAGACACAAGGCTAGATTGTGGGGACATTGAGAGTCTAGCAATCTATTAGTCCTATTTTTAATGTATTTGTGCTCTTATAAATCTATATATATTTTTAAAGCAAATTTTGTGGTTAAATTTGAGATCTCAAAACCTGTCTCTATCTCTGCTGAAAATTGGAATGTCTACATTTTAAGTTTATTTTTTGTTCAGAGGTACAGCGCTAACACAGGTCCACTGACTTTGCGCTGACCAGCAAACCCCGCACACTAACACTATCCTACACACACTAGGGACAATTTACAAAGCCAATTAATCTACAAACTTGTACATCTTTCAAGTGTGGGAGGAAACCAGAGCACCCGGAGAAAACCCATGCAGGTCAAGGGGAGAATGTACAAACTCTGTACAGACAGTACCCATGGTCAGGATCGAACCCAGCTCTCTGACGCTGTAAGGCAGCAACTGTGCTGCTGCACCACCGTGCCACCCTTGCTGCCAGTAATAAAGCCATAAGTGATTGGAGCAGAATTAGGCCATTTGGCCCATGAAATCTACCCTGCCATTCAATTATGGCTGATCTATCTCTCCCTCCTAACCCCATTCTCCTGCCTTCTCCCCATATCCCCTGACACCCGTACTAATCAATAATCTAACTACCTCTGCCTTAAAAATATCCATTGACTTGGCCTCTACAGCCTTCTGTGGCAAAGAATTCCACTGATTCACCACCCTCTGACTAGTCTGTTAATTCTTTGACTTTGTCCAGTTTTTGTACAGAATGGAATATGTTCAGATTTAATGTCATCAAAAATTCTTCCCAGAATTACTTTGCAAGTCATATTCCGACAGGAGTCGTCTGTTTTCCTTATATGTGAGCAGACTGCCAATGTGTCCTCCATTTGTGCTGAATTACAGATCGTTTTTGTTGCTGTGACCTTGGGCACAGTCCCAAACACTTCACTTGGAACTTGCCCAAATGTCAGGGGACATTCATCTCATTATATATGTCCAAAATATGCTTCCAGCCAGGGAGAGTTGGATTTAAACAGTCTCCTTAAAATGATGTGACACAATGTGCAAATGAAAAAACCCCACAGTTTGACACTGATCAGACACGATTAGCAGACTGAACAAAGAAGGGGAAGCTGTCATCTGATATGAAAGTTCCAACGTTATTTCTGTTATCTCAGACCACTGAATCCTTCAAGGCAGTAGAAGGCAGCATGCAATCACATTAAGAAAAATCATGATCTATGCAGATGCTGGCAACTTGTTAAATCGACACTGCTGCCGAGGTAATCCGCAGGAGTAGAGAATAAATTGCTTCAAAGCTCATAAATTAACGTTATAATGTTCTATTCAATGGCTGCTGGGATAATTAAGAACACTAATGCTGGCTTTGAGAAAGCAGGAAAAATAAGCGAGACAAGTATATATGTTTCTCCGCACTCCACTTCGGGAGTTGGGAACTCCAGAAATTTGATTTAGAACGGCAAGGAATGTCTGGAATTTAATAGGGCTTAGGATGAACTTCAGATCATTGTAAATGCAAAGGCCATCCAATCACTTCCCATTCCACCAACCAACCCAACAATCCTAGGCTGCTCTTACGTCAATGGTTCTCAAGTCAGGGTCTATGAATCTTTGGCATTCTTTGGAGACATTCCCAGAGGCACACTGAGGAATCTTTCCATGTGCGCCTGTCACCCCAACCTATGTGCTCTTGTCCATAGCATGTCATAGAGTCATACTTCGTGGAAACAGGCCCTTCGGCCCAACTTGCCAACACCGGCCAACATGTCCCATCTACATTAGTTCCATCTGCCTGCATTTGGGCCATATCCCTCTAAACCTGTCCTATCCATGTACCTGTCTGATTGTTAACATTGGGATAGTCCCAGCCTCAGCTACCTCCTCCAGCAGCTCCTTCCACACACCCACCTCCCTTTGAGTGAAAAAGTTATCACTCAGATTCTTATTAAATCTTTCCAGCATCCCTTTAAACCTATGTCCTCTGGTTCTTGATTTCCCTACTCTTGGCAAGAGACTTTGTGCATATACCTGATCTATTCCTCATGATTTTATACACCTCTACAAGATCAAAATGCATTTTAGCAGCCAGAGGCCGGCCTTGCACTGAACACATGGGTTTGACTGGATGGGAGCATGACAACAACAAGAGCAAGAGTTGGTTCAATGCGAGGTGTCCAAGAGATGCCGACGTTTTAGTTGAATCTTCCGCATGCGCCTGATCTAATGATAACACGTCAAAGATTTATGATCAATTTCAGATTGCTATCTTTATCAGCTGAATGGAAATTGTGGAAAGGGGAGGGAGTCAGGCTGCTTTTATTTGGTGCTTTTGATTAATAATTGTAACAGTTTGACAGCATTGTTATCCCCGCGAACACAATGGTTTCAGAATTGAAAAGGTAACTTAGACACAGACTGCAGTTGATGAGATTATAGGTTAACTGAGAAACAGTAAGGCCTCTGAGCAGATGGGATCCATGCTAAAGTTCCCTTTGTTCGGCAGAGAGAAACTTCTGTCCACGTTTGTTGGCTTTTCAAGAGTTAAGAGTCAAGTATTTTATTGTCATATGTCCTGAAATGGAGCAATAAAATTCTTACTTCCAGTAGCACAACCGATATGTAAACATATTACTCTGTAAAACCCACAGTAAACAACAGTTACAAAGTTCAGTATGTATATTTAAAAAAAAACAAACAGATAAATAAATAGACAATAGTGGTGAAAAGTAAAAAATAATGTCCCCCAAGCCTATATACTTCAGAGCGTATTTGGAGGTTGCAGTATTTAATAGCCTGATGGTTGTAGGGAAGAAGCTGCTCCATAACCTGGACTTTACAGTTTTAGGTTGAACTTCTAACACAGCATTTGAGGGAATGGTCTTAACCTAAACATTCTCCAGAACAAAGCTCTTCCACCAACTTGCTGTCATTGACTCTCATGGAGAGGAAGTCCTCACATCTTCCCTTTATCCCATCAGTTGTGATTTTAGCCGAACATATCTAGTTGTATTATAACTGATCAAGGATCACTAAGTAAAACAACTCAGTAAACTCTTAATAATTTATCTCACTATTAAATCATCATCATCGGCGGTCACTCGAAACGAGTATGACTGCCCTCTCATGGAGGACGCCTGTGCGTGACTTTGTTTAACGTGGGGAGACTGGTGTACAGACAGCCACCACGCGGTCCTTGACAGATTTGGGTCAGGATCCAGTGGCATGGAGGCCAAGACGACCGGGGACCCTTTTCTGCTGCAGCCTTCATCCGCCTTCCCAGCCATCGTGAAAGTCAGCCATCATCCTCCGCCTGTTCCACCGTTGAGGTCTTGGTTTGATTGCTCTTTGTCAGAGACCTCCCCCTCGACTTTACCGTCATGGGTGACCCTACCAGGAGCATAGCGGGGCCAAGAGGGGGGGATGGATGGGAGGGAGGAGGGGGTCTCCCTGTCGGTCTGCTCCTGGGCCTGGCCAAGATGGCCATTCGCGGGTCCAGGCAGCGGGCAGTCGATGGCCGCACACCGGTCGCCTGCCTGCCCCTTTTCCGGGGTTACGTCTGAGCTCGCGTGTCCCTAGAAAAGGAACACGCGGTGTCCATGGGGACTGTGGAGGCCTTCTGTGAACGCTGGTCACCACAGGAGGTTGAATATATTATAGATTAAAATGTTCATATTTTAATTTGATAATTTTGTTTAAGTGTTTTTTAAATTGCTTGAGCTTTTTCCGGGTCTACGCCCGTGCCCGCCTGTCCCTGGAGAGGGAACACTCGGTGTCCATGGGGACTTTGGAGGCCTTCCGTGAATGCTGGTTGCCGTTGGAGGTCGAGTGTTTTGTTGATAAAGTTGACGTTATATTAATTTGATGAACGTTTGTTTGTAAACTGTCAACATAGGCAGTCTTTGATTGTGTTAATACTCTATGTTTATTTTATTTTTTGAATAAAAGTAGTTTCATAAAAAAAATAAATTAAAAAAAGGAGCATAGCTCAAGACGGCATTCTCCGTAGATTGTCACCTTGTCGTGGTGGAGAAGCTTGTGTGGTCCTGAGATCCTGAGAGCGATGCCGTCTGGACTAATAAATAATATGCAAACACAACAAAACGAATCCTCCAAATGCATGCTTTGTATTTGGAGGATTTATGATTTGTAGAAAAGGATATTTGGAGTTAATTATTTGGCAACCTGAAAAGGAACGGGATTGATGATGAGAGTGGATGGGAACTAATGCGCGATCACAGGAGTGGGTTATGTTCAGAATCAGTTAGAGTTATCAGAGAATTACATATAGTAATATTTGGCAAAGACAAATACAACAGAAATAAACATAATAATTATTATGTGTTGGAAGGAACTGCTGGTTTAAACCGGTTTAAACCGGTTTAAACCGAAGATCGAAACCCACAAATCCAGAGTAACTCAGAGAGAAGAAATGTGTGACGTTTCGGGTTGAGACCCTACTTCAGATAATTTTTATCCTCCTTAATTCATTAACACTTTTAACAAGCGGACAGATCAGACTTGTTCTATGCCAACTCCTCGCCTGCAGCCAGAGAACAGACCTCATTCGTCAGTATGATTTGTACACGTGTAGCACCCAACCTCCACTGAGGTGGTGACAGGACACCCATCACACAAATATCAAACCTGATGCATTTTACTGGTGCAGGGATCTCAGGAAACACTGATATTTATCACCCTAAAGATGGTGAGGGCCATCAGTATCTTCAGGAGCGGCTGGGTTGGTGAAGAGTAAACAATGAAACGGAGCATTTATTTTATGCAGTATTATTTTTTAGATATCATTTTGTACAATTCCTTGCCATCAAACGTATGGGAGTTTCCTGTTCTGCATCAGATGCCAGTCTTCAGCTAAAACAATCAGATTATCAGGAGTGACTCAATGCTAAAACGTTCAATTCTGAGGGGCCAGAGATTCAAGCTTTATTTCAGATACTTGACCCAGGACAAGTCTCCAGTGCAGTGTTGAAGTGCTGTTGAAGTCATCTTACACCATAGGGCAACATTTGTCATCACTGTTAGGTGTAAAAGGTTGCAACAGCTCTATTTTGCAGAAGAGTTAGCTGTATTTTCCGTGGTCAATGCTTACTCCTACATCAACATTTCTAAAACTGTTTATCTGGTCATTATCACAATGCTGGTGTTGAAGTTTGCCGTGTGCAATTTACTGCACCAGTAATTGCACTTATTGAGACTGAAGAAAGGTCTCAACATTTCTCCAGCATTTTTATCTACCTTTGATTTTTCCAGCATCTGCAGTTCTTTCTTAAACATAAAGACTCTTGTTTTCTTTCCTGGTCCCATGGTTTTTCTTCCTCTTACTAAGCGACTTTGTAATGGGCAGGGTGAGAGTTCCTGGCACAGAGATGGGGAACCCAGGTCACAACAGCTGCCAGAAGGATTTTTCTGCAAGGATCAGTTTACCTCGAAGATTAAGGTCATAGCAGAACAGCAGCTGGCTTTGACTGAAAGGAAACTGTGCACAACTGTTGTGGAAGTGATTTAAAGGGTCCTCATCAGTATTCGCAGTGGGGCAAAGTTGAACGATTTTCTAATAATTGCTGGAAATCTTTATTGATATTGTTTGTTAAGTTGCATCTTTTTTTTTAGAGGTTCACGCGGAAACAGGCTCTTCAGTCCTCTGAGTCCGCACTGACCAGTGATCCCCACATTAACACCATCAAACACTAGGAACAATTTTACATTCATACCAAGCCAATTAACCTACAAACCTGTACATCTTTGGAGTGTGGGAGGAAACCAAAGATCTCTGGGAAAACCCACGCAGGTCACGGGAGAATGTACAAACGCCATACAAGACAGCACCCGTAGTCAGGATCGAACCCGGGTCTCTGGCGCTGTAAGGCAGCAACTGAGTTTAGCTTAGTTTAGGGACGCTATCACTCTACCGCTGCACCACCGTGCCTCTCCACGGTTTGCTTAAACCATCTTATCACTGGCTGATCAATATAACGTGCAAGTTTTCCACAATCTTAATTATTATTTCTTGTTTGTGCGGCACGGTGGCGCAGCGGTAGAATTTGATCTCTGACTACAGTTGCAGTCTGTGTGGAGTTTGTACATTTTCCTTGTGACCATGTGGGTTTTCTCCACGTGCTGCGGTTCCCTCTCACTTTCCAAACTCGTGCAGGTTTGTAGGTTAATTGGTTTCTGGAAATTGCCTCTAGTGTGTAGGGATGAGTGGGATGATGTAGAACTAGTGTATCAGTGGTCGGTGTGTAGTCGATGAGCCGAAGGGCTGTTTTCACGCTGTATCTCGAAAATATTTCAGTTAAGATTGGCTTTTCTTACTTTTAATTTTAATTTCCAATCAATTTGCTTCCTTTCCCACTGCTCTTGCATAGATCAGCTCTTTGTGTGGATGCAAGTATTTCCCTCAAGTGGCTATTCTTCAAGTGTGAGTCCAGTATCAGCAAGCACTTCAACCCCCGAGGCATCAAATTAATTCTGCTCTGCTTTCATTTAGTGGCAGCACAAAAATATCTCAAAAGGGGGAGGTACGCTAGTGCATCAGTAGAGTTGCGGCCTTACAGCGCAAGTTACCCGGGTTTCTTGACAACGGTCGCTGCCTGTACGGAGTTTGTTCGTTCTCCACATGACCTGCGTGAGTTTTTTTCGGGTCCTTTGGTTTCCTCCCACATTCCAAAGATGTATAGGTTTGTAGGTTTGTTGGCTTTGGTAAAATTGTAAATTGTCCCTAGTGTGTGTAGGACAGTGTTAGTGCGCGGGGATTGCTGGTCGGCGCTGACTCGGTGGGCCGAATGGGCCCGTTACCGCGCTGTATCTCAAAACTAAAACTGAAATTGGAAATGGATGGCAATCTGCAAAAGGAACCCAGGGGACTTTCCAAGACAGTATGATTCTTCCAACAGCTAAATAATGAGGGTATAGTACAAATGGTCTGTACAACTTTACTTCATTCCACTCTCATCTGCATTTCAAATGCATGTCGACAGAGAGTGACATTGTCTAGTGTTAAAACGAATGCCATATTGTATATCGCAATTGGGAAGCACATGCCTGAGGAGTCAGGCAAGTTACTTAAGTCCTGCTTCCTTCCTTCCCCATAGGGAGCTCCTTCGCTTTGATCATCACTCAGGATTCATTTCTGATTGAATGACTTTGAGAGCTGAAGACGAAAGCACTGCATTATGTGAAAATTTCAAATGATCTCAAATCGTGCAAAGTGTTTTTCAGCCAGTGAAGTAGTTCTGAAGTGCAATCACTATCATACTGTGAGAAAGCTACGTCACATTAAATGTTGCTCTATATACTGTGGCATGCCAGTAAAACAAGTTAGGATGGGCTCCAGATATGAGGTGGGGTGGAATCACTAGATTAAGGTGAATTATTGATTAGATTGGAGTGATGTTTTGACATGATTGGACTGAGAATATTGGGAAAGTTTACCTGTGCTAGATTTGATCGATGTGTTTCGGATGTCTAAAGATAATGAGAGACGGCTCTCAAGTTCAGATTGTGTGCCAGCATGAACTTGATGGGCTGAATGGTCTGGTTCATTGTAATGAGAAGATGTAAAGTACAGTTGAGGGGAAGGGCTCCAGAAGTAATGGGTTTGGAATTGCCGTGGGTTGGTCCAGATGGGATGAGAAGATACCGGATGTGTCCATTCGGTGCCCTGGCATGTTTGAGTGTCTGGGAGAGGTGATCCAAATGTAATTGGGAGATGGCCACTCAAGAGGGTGTTGGAAGGCCTCTCGATTCCTAGTACTAGAGGTCTGGTCCAATACCCCACCTCAGGCCTGGGACATGCTGCCGGGTCAAGGCCACTAGCATAATCAAGGATGAGTCCCACCCCAATCACTCGCCCATCTCCCCTCCTCCATCAGGCAAGAGGTACAGAAGTGGGAAAATGCATGCCTCCACATTGGGGGATAGTTTCTTCCCAGCTGTCATCAGGGAAATGAACCATCCTATCACCAACTAGAGAGTGGTCCTGAGCTACCATCTTACCTCATTAAAGACCCTCTGACTATCTTTAATCAGACTTTACTGGACTTTATCTTGCACTACACATTGTTCCTTTTATCCTCTATCTGTAGACTATGGATGGCTTGCCTGTAATCATGTATTGTCTTTCCGCTGACTGGATAGCACGCAACAAAGAGCTTTTCACTGTACCCAGGTCCACGTGCCAATAAACTGAACCAAACTAAACTAAACTGAACTATCTTGGAGCAGGCCATGTTTACATCATCCAGGCCTCACTATTTTGATGCCTGATTCCCAACAAATAAATAAATCTGTATTTTTACCAATGCCCTCTTTTCCCGAATCTTCTTCAAAAGATCTGGTTAACACAGCGCAGTGAAAAGGCAGTGAGGTGAGAACCTGTTACCCTTGTTTAATCATCCTGTATCTGTCAATTGGGCAGTTCCCCCTCTAACATTACTTTATGTATTAAAACAATTAACTGGCATTAATAAGCATGGGTAGGATAGGTTTAGAAGGATATGGGCCAAACGCAAGCAGGTGTTATTAGTGTAGATGGGTCATGTTGGCCGGCATGGGCAATTTGGTCTGAAGGGCCTGTTTCCACAGGTCTGACTCTTAAGAAGTACAAAATGGAGCAATGCATCAAAAACACTCTTTAAAAAGCTGCAAATATCACCAGAGGGTAAAAGGCACCTATCTTTTCTATTATCACTCAAAATGAATTTCCTGACAAGATTTTTGTCCCACCAGGCAACGCTTTCTGCCCTCAAACTCAATTGCTTGCAAATTTACTTTTTCCCAGAGAGTTTTGTGGATAAATGACCTTGCTGAGTAGAAGGCTGGTTTCTGGTGATGGAGGGAAAAGAATTTCCAGTTGGAGGAGCGGAGACATGGGCCGCACATTTAGCTGAAGCAGGTTCCTCAGATGTGGTGAGATTTTAACGATAAGAACTTTGAAGCTGATCTGCTGAAGGTCAGAAAAGGAGTGGGACGTGCAGTGAAAGAGATGAAGGATTTTTAACAATACAAGATTTGATGATTAAATTGAGAACTTGAGGGATCTCAGAGAGGTTGGCAAGGCTGGCATTCATCAGCCTAACTCTGAAGGTGGTGGAGGTCTCGATTAATGCAGTATCTGGAAGGTGTTGGGTTTGAATAGGCAGTGTTTAGTTTTGTTTAGTTTAGTTTAGAGACACAGCATGGAAACAAGCTTTTGGTCCATCAAGTCCATGCTGACCATTAATCACCCATTCACGCTCATTCTATGTTATCCCACTTTTTAATCCATTCCTTACACATTGGGGCAAACTAATTTATAGAGGACAAATAACGTACAAACCCGTCTTTCGTAGGAAACCGGAGCACCCGGAGAAAACCCATAAAGTCACGGGGTTTCATGGTGCAGTCAACATACAGACTCCACACAGACAGTACCTGAGGTCTGGAAATGGGCTCTATGGGGAAGAAAGACCAGTCCATTGAACACTGATGATGAGCATCATTTGGCTAGTGTCTGTCAGCTAGGGCGGCTGAAGGTTTCATATCCAGTACTACATTGGCCAAAGCAGGAGCTAAAGAAAATATGTATTTAGTGTTGCTGAAACTTGCCTGGAAGAAACTCTTGTTTCCATCTAACTGATATTGCCCTGGTAACCAGTTCATGTAGCATATTATTTGAAGATGAGGTGGCAAAGAGAAAGGATGGTGTGTGATTAGCACAGAGACAAAAGCTGTTATCCTGGTGGATCAGAAATCATTTAACATTTCCTTGATATGAACAATTCTACATTTCCTTGATCATCATCTGCTTTGATGTCATTTTTGCACATCTTACCATTCCATATCTCTAGTCTCCCTCTCCCCTGACTCTCAGTCTGAAGAAGGGTCTCAAACCCAAAACGTCACCCATCCCTTCTCTGCAGAGATGCTGCCTGTCCTGCTGAGTTACTCCAGCATTTTGTGTCTACCAAAGATATTTGAGAACCAGGTGAGAGACCTGACGTGAAGATTGGCCACAGAGAAGGGCTGATGGAGGAAGTGGTCACAGTCAGAAAGCATGTTGTTGGTGATGTAGATGGCTGGGACAGAACTAAAGGGCTCTCACTTAGTGAAATCCGGAGAAGTTGGTATGTCATGGGAATAAGGCCAGAAGCTGAGTTGCAGTTTAGTTTATTTCACATGTGCTGAGGAACAGTGAAAAGCTTTTGTTGTGCATTAACCAAGAGAAGCTCAACCCCATTCTCCTGGCTTCCCCCATTTCCTTTCACACCCACCCTAATCAAGAACCTATCAATCTCCACTTTAAAAATACCCGATATCTTGTCCTCCACAGCTGTCTGTGGCAATTAATTCCACAGATTCACCACCCTGATTATTATTTAAATATTATCTGACTACAGCTGACTATGTAATTCATTAACGCAATGCCTCACGTTTAGACAATAACCATTTTCAGTTCTCTATTCAATCTTCCCCATATACAATTATCTTCCTTCAATGGATTCGCCTGCCACTATTGAATTTATTTTAAATGTATAAACTCCATATAAACCATTAGAATTATTTGCAGATTCAATTGTTACTGGGATTACATATGTGACCATGTCCTTTTACTGTAACCTGTAAATTAGATTAAAACACTGATAGTGATATGAAACAGAAAGCCCCGCCGACAATTAAATGATATAAAAAACTCCACCATCTCTCCAAAGTGCCGAACCATTAAGATCTGCTAGAATTCAGTAATTTACAAGAAATCGCACCCGTGATTAAAGCGGTGAAAAAAAAAAAGAAATAGATCTGACAGTAAGAGCTACCGCAGCGTTTCAAAACAAACCACAGGCCAATGAATGTGAAGGGGCGTGTCTGAGGAACAACTGTCAAAAGAGCTAGAAATTTCAATTTGGTTTAGATTTTCAGTTTATATCAACAATTTACTTCACTGACTGCTACTGTGTAAAATGCAATGAGAATATGCTACTGCTAGATTTCTCTCCAGTTAATTACTTTAGCATGTTTTGAATCCACAGTCGATCAGTTGCTTTAGATAGACAAAAAAAGCTGGAGTAACTCAGCTGGTCAGACAGCATCTCTGGAGGAAGGGAGTAGGTGACGTTCCTTCTTCAGCTGCCTTGCCTCTTCTTCAGCTACTTTGTTTGGTGACTCAGGGACACTGGTGAGTACTTCAACTCTACTTTCTGTATTCGGAAATGTAAAGACGCTTGAAGGAGTTTACGTTTAAATCTTGATAATACAAAAATGATTTTCAGCTATCTTTTGCTTTGCAGTAGTATTGGCTGCCTGTTATTTTCTGTGCCTTTCTTTAATGTTAAGTCCCAAGTCCTAACTGAAACAGGGGATGACTCATATGACAAAACAGTCTCATCAAAGATAGACACAAAAAGCTGGGGTAACTCAGCGGGACAGGCAGCATCTCTGGGGAGAAGGGATGGGTGATGTTTTGGGTCGCGACCCTTCTTCAGACTAGTTAGGGATAAGGGAAGTGAGAGATATACAGACGATGATGTAGAGAGATAAAGAACAATGAATGAGAGATATGCAAAAGAGTAATGGTGATAAAGGAAGCAGGCCATTGTTAGCTATTTGTTGGGTGAAAACGAGAAGCTGGTGTGACTTGGGTGGGGGTGGGATAGAGAGAGAGGGAATGTTGGGGTTACTTGACGTTAGAGAAATCAATATTCATACCACTGGGCTGAAAGCTGCCCAAGTAAAATATGAGATGCTGTTCCTCCAATTTGTGTTTAGCCTCACTCTGACAATGGAGGAGACCTAGGACAGAAAGACAGTGTGGGAATCGGAAGGAGAATTAAAGTGTTTGGCAATGGGGAGGTCAGGTAGGCTCAGCTCCCGTCCCACCAATGCTGTTGTGATTCTGTCAGCTTAGACAATGAGAGTAAATTGGATCGAGGCATCGTATGTTTTTGCCTTCAGGCTTGATCAACCAGATTTCTCTGGTTCGGCGATTCCCTGTCTTCCTTATTGAAATTGAAAGCATGTTGTGAGGGGAAAGGGTCATAAATCTATAATTTGTGCCTTGGAGTGAGGAACAATGTTTCTGTAATTCATATTATGCAGACACAAATTGAAATGGCTTTCAGTGAGACCTTTCTGTAGTTTAGATTGCATTATTGTTTTTTCCCCCGCAATTATTCAATTAATGAATAGTGAATGCTTGTGCTGTGTTGTATTTTATTCGACAGCGTGTATGTTGGCCAAATATGGAACCTGTTTAAAGTTCCCTCCCTGTCTTTGTATTGGCTGTCTGTTCTGTTCATTGTGTATACTAGATACTTTTCACGTCAGAGCTCAAGTATGTCCTTGTCGAATGTTTTACAATTGATTTGTTTTTGTGGAGAAGTGATTAGAAGTTGGATTAGTTTAATGACAATTCATATAATAAGAATGGATCTGAAAAATGATATTGTGATTATTTATACGTAGGAGCGGTTGCAGCGTGAACTTAGTGTAAAGTTGCTGAGGATTGTATTCTGTGCCCACAGTGATGGTCAATCTCCCCTTCGCAGTTACACACAAAATGCTCGAGTAACTCAGCGGGACGGGCTGCATCTCTGGAGAGAAGGAATGGGTGACGTTTTGGGTCGAGAACACTTCTTCAGACCCTTCTCTCCAGAGATGCTGCTTTTCCCGCTGTTACTCCAGCATTTTGTGTCTACCTTCAATTTAAACCAGCATCTGCAGTTATTTCCTATTCATTTTGTCCCCTTCACAGTTTACAGGCTCATAACCATTTTCCCAAATTGACTGCTCACTAGAGATTTTTGTGTGGCAAATATAATAATTAATATTTTTTATTGAACCTGTTCAACTTAATTAATATATTTCTTCAAACATCACCAATTATATTTCCCCCCCATACAATACTTGGGGTTGTTTTAACTTCCCTCTGATGATCGTATAAATTGGATGATATGAAGTAGATCGCCTTTTACACTTCTTTCTAACTTCACATCAGCAGCAAGATATTCAATGGCACCAATTCTATGTTAGCCATGCTAAATGCATGAGGGAGCAACTGTTGGTATTGTTCTTGGTAGAAGGCAGGAGAATGGGGTTTGGAGGGAAAGATAGATCAGCCATGATTGAATGGCAGAGTAGACTTGATGGTCCGAATGGCCTAATTCTTGCAACTGTATTTAGTTGACGCCTTGCAGACTAACCCAGGGGATCATGCATTTTGACTCTCAAACTACTGAGCAGTGACACAGACTTTGCAGCTGTCATTGTGTCAGTCATTCAGCAACCTCGGAGCTGTAACGAGAAGTCAAAGCTACACAAGACGGTTCCTATGTATGAGCAGTAGAGCAGGTGGTGTCTGGGCTTTCTGCAGTGAGACTAAAACCATCATGGTATATATTTTTCTTTTTACGTTCTTTTTACGTTCTTGTGTCAAACTAAATATGCTGTTTCTCTCATAATCAAAATGGAAAATGCTGTAACCACTCAGCATCTGTGGAAAGAGAAACGGTTAATGTCTCAAGGCCAGAACTCTTCATCAGAACCGTATTTCATTCTCTTTAGATTTAGCTCTTAGGGCTAACGGATTCAAGGGATATGGGGAGAAAGCAGGAACGGGGTACTGATTTTGGATGATCAGCCATGAACATATTGAATGGTGGTGCTGGCCTGAAGGGCCGAATGGCCTACTTCTGCACCTATTTTCTATGTTTCTATGTTTCTATTTTAACCTGTTCAGTACCATCCCCGAGTATACTCGGGTCATTTTTTAATTTAGTTTAAGAGATACAGCACAGCAACAGGCCCTTCGGCCCACCGAGTCTGCACTGACCAGTGATCTCCCTACACTAACACACACTGGGGACAATTTTACACTTATACATTTATACCAAGCCGATTAACCTACAAAACTGTAGGTCACATTCCAATGTGGGGGGGAACCGAAGATCTCGGCGAAAACCCACGCAGGGCACGGGGAGAATGTATAAGCTCCGTACAGACAGCATCCGTAGTCGGGATCAAGCCCGGGTCTCTGGCGCAGTAAGTCAGCAATTCTACCGCTGCACCACCGTGCCGCCCGTGTCATGGCCAATAGTGGAAAAAACAAGTTGGCAGTAAACAGGTTAATCCCCAGCAGCATATTTGTCCAGAGCGCACGTTAATTCTCCAGACTATTCCCAATATTACTGTGAAATTGGAAGGTATGAACTGGGCTAAATTCAGAGGTCAGAATTTTATTTTCTCCTCGAGAGGAATCTCAACTCCAAACACATTTGAGTCAATGGAGGAAACGAGTCCTGAGCTTAGCTTTTAGTGTCCCACAGCACAATTGCTCGCATAGATGCATTATGCCTTTCAGCTATTCTGCTACTGGCAACAGGCAACAACTTGTGTTCATGTCCCGTTTCTAGCAGTCAACCATGAAAATGACTAAGTATCTGATTTACCAGCTCTTTAGGTTTAAGTTTATTATTGTCACATGTATCAAGGTACAGTAAAAATCTTTGTTTTGCATGCTATCCAAACAGATCAAGTACACGGTACATAAATTAAATCAAATCAAACTCGAGTACAATGGATAGAGCAAAAAGGAAGATGCAGAGTGTTGAATATACTTCTCAGCATTGTAGCGCATCATTGTAGCGTGTGGTAGGTCTTGCTTTCAAAGTGGAGAAAGTCCACCACTATTACCAAGATATACCTCTTGTCAAAAACCACAGGTAGGGTGTACTGATTGAAGTATGATTAATTGGTTAGTAAACAAAAGCGAGGCCCATTCATTTCTTGGTCATATCGCATCTGGTCTTGAATCCGTTCTTCCAGCTGCTATTTTCATATCTAGAATCATTTTCTAGAATTATCTAGAATGTCTGGATTTATCGAACATCTAACACCCAACATTTGTTTTTTACTTCAGTTAATATAGCGTGATCAAAGTGGAAACATAAAGTTCAGCATCTTATAGTCATACAGGATGCAAACAGGCCCTTCGGCCCAACTCAGCCATGATGATCAAGATGCCCCATCTAAGCTAGTCCCATTTATCTGTGGTTGTCCCATTTATCTGTGGTTGTCCCACATCTCTCTAAACCTATCCTATCCATGTATCTGTCCAAATGGCTTTTAAATGTTGTTAGTGTGCCTGCCACAACTACTACCTCTGGCAGCTCATTCCATATATCCATTACCCTCCGTATGAAAATGTTGCCCCTCGGGTTCCTGTTACATTTTTCTCCTTTCATCATTAACCAATGCCCTTTAGATTTCCCAACCCTGGAAAAAAAAGATGCTGTGCATTCACACTATCTATTCCTTCAAGATTTTATACGCCTCTATAAGATTACGCCTCTGTCTCCTGCTCTCCATGGAACACTCGAGTTCTGTCAACATCCTCATAAATCTTCTCTGCTCCTTTTCCATCTTAATGGTATCTTTCCTGTAGCTGAATGACTGAAATAGAACATAATAGCCCAAGTGTGGCCTCACTGATGTCTTGTACAATCGTAGCATACCATCCCAACTTCTGTAGTCAGTTCCCTTACTGATGAAAGCCAGCATACTAAAAGCCTTTTCACCACCCTATCGACCTGCGATGCCACTTTTTGAGAGCTATGTACTTGTACTCAAAGATCTTGCTCTTTGCTCTTGATCTTGCTCTAGTATCTTTGCTTGTACTCCTAGATCCTTCTGCTCCCTGCAGCACTCTCCAGAACACTCTCCAGTTCAGTCTAAATGTTTGACTTCCCAAAATGTTGCACCTCACTCTTATCTGTTAAACTCTAATAGCCATTCCTCGTCCCAACTTGCCCAGCTGATCAAGATCCTGCTGTAATTCTTGATACCCATCTTCACTGTCTACGATTCCACCTATTTTATTGTAACCTGGAAACGTACTAATCATGCCTCTGCACATTCTCATGTTATCACGTGGTTATATTCAACCACACTTTACGTAGGGGATTTCTACAGGATGTCCTGTGCTGTATCAGGCTGTTACAATTGATTTCTTATAAACGTTTCATTTACCAAAAAACTGTGTGGTAGCCGGCAGGTGTTACTGACGTTCAGAATGCCTGTTACCCATGGATAAACATTACAAGTGACGATTCATTATACCATGGTTCACATTATCCTTCACTGGTCAAAAAGAATGATAAAACTAAGTAGTTGAACTTCAATGAAAGATTACAAGCCTGTTTCTGAAGAAGGGTCTCAACACGAAACGTCGCCTATTCCTTCTCTCCATAGATGCTGCCTCACCCGCTGAGTTTCTCCAGCATTTTTGTCCACCTTCGATTTTTACAGCATCTGCAATTCTTTCTTAAATATATATTCTACAAATATATAAAAAGGAAAAAAAAAGTAGCTGTAGGGGAAGATTAGGGTATTAAAGGGATAGAGGAACTTAAAACTATCACAGTTGTGTGAGACTAGAGGATAATGCTTTCCCTGGGCTTGGTGGTCTCCCTGCTAAAATATTAAAGAGCTAGTGCAGTAATAATGGATGTTATTTGTGAGCTTCCAAAATTCAGGATAGTTTCCAGTGCATTGGAAAATGATAAATGTAACACTCCTATTTGAAAAATAAAGGAGGGAAACAGAACACAAGAAGCTTTAGGCCAGTTAATAAAACTTCTTCCAGCAGGAAGTGAATGCAAACCATGATCAAGGTAGTGATAACACGACATTTAGAAACTTGAAATGCAATGCATCAATGTCAATGTGGATTTATTAAAGGGAAAATGTGTTTGACAAATTTGATTAGAAGTTCTAGCAAATGAGTTTACTAAAATGGAAACCAGCAAATGTTGTGTAAGGTGACACATAGAAGATTACTACATAAGGTAAGAGGTCATGGTGGCAAATGGTGCAGCTGCATTATAGCTCGAACCACCCCGGTTCAATCCTGACATCTGCTGTGGTCTATGTAGAGTCTGCATGTTCTCTCTGTGACTGCATGGGTTTCCTCCAGGTGATATGGTTTCCTCCCACATCACAATGACCTGCTGGTTGATAAATTAT